>NW_027478402.1:1449531-2155398 GCF_051014685.1 Ptiloglossa arizonensis | reverse complement strand
TGATGTTAGAAACGAATAACTGGAATGGCCTAGGGGAAAAGTACACACACCATTGTAATCGGGCGAGTTTCTTCTTTCAGATGCAACAGGAATTTCTCGAGTTCGTGAATCCGTTCGCGAGATATGGGAGTTTGAAGTTAAGGAATGGTTGAGAAACCATCAAAATTTTCGCTGGTCTGATACTCGAAACCAATAACTGGATTGGCCTAGGGGAATAGTACACACACCATTGTATTCGGGCGAGTTTCTGCTTTCAGATGCAACAGGAATTTCTCGAGTTCGTCAATCCGTTCGCGAGATATGGGAGTTTGAAGTTAAGGAATGGTTGAGAAACCATCAAAATTTTCGCAAGTCTGATACTCGAAACCAATAACTACAAAGGCCTAGGGGGAAAACACACATATCTTTGTAATCGGACGTGTTTCTACTTTCAGGTGCAACAGGAATTTCTCGAGTTCGTCAATCCGTTCGCGAGATATGGGAGTTCGAAGTTAAGGAATGGTTGAGAAACCATCAAAATTTTCGCAAGTCTGATACTCGAAACCAATAACTGCAAAGGCCTAAGGGGAAAACACACATATCTTTGTAATCGGGCGAGTTTCTGCTTTCAGATGCAATAGGAAATTCTCGAGTTCGCCAATCCGTTCGCGAGATATGGGAGTGTGAAGTTAAGGAATGGTTGAGAAACCAACAAAATTTTCGCAAGTCTGATACTCGAAACCAATAACTACAAAGGCCTAGGGGAAAAATACACATACCGTTGTAACCGGGCGAGTTTCTACTTCCACATGTAACAGGAATTTCTCGAGTTCGTCAATCCGTTGGCGAGATATGGGAGTTTGAAGTTAAGGAATGGTTGAGAAACCATCAAAATTTTCGCTGGTCTGATACTCGAAACCCATAACTACAAAGGCCTAGGGGGGAAACACACATATCTTTGTAATCGGGCGTGTTTCTACTTTCAGGTGCAACAGGAATTTCTCTAGTTCGTCAATCCGTTCCCGAGATATGGGTGTTTGAAGTTAAGGAATGTTTGAGAAACCATCAAAATTTTCGCTGGTCTGATACTCGAAACCAATAACTGGAATGGCCTAGGGGAAAGTACACACACCATTGTATTCGGACGAGTTTCTGCTTTCAGATGCAATAGGAATTTCTCGAGTTCGCCAATCCGTTCGCGAGATATGGGAGTTTGAAGTTAAGGAATGGTTGAGAAACCATCAAAATTTTCGCAATTCTGATGCTAGAAACGAATAACTGGAATGGCCTAGGGGAAAAGTACACACACCATTGTAATCGGGCGAGTTTCTACTTTCAGATGCAACAGGAATTTCTCGAGTTCGTCAATCCGTTCGCGAGATATGGGAGTTTGAAGTTAAGGAATGTTTGAGAAACCATCAAAATTTTCGCAAGTCTGATACTCGAAACCAATAACTACAAATGCCTAGGGGAAAAATACACATACCGTTGTAATCGGGCGAGTTTCCACTTTCAGATGCAACAGGAATTTCTCGAGTTCGTCAATCCGTTCGCGAGATATGGGAGTTTGAAGTTAAGGAATGCTTGAGACACCATCAAAATTTTCGCTGGTCTGATACTCGAAACCAATAACTGGAATGGCCTAGGGGAAAAGTACACATACCAATGTAATCGGGCGAGTTTCTACTTTCAGACACAACAGTTATTTCTCGAGTTCGTCAATCCGTTCGCGAGAAATGGGGGTCTGAAGTTAAGGAATGGATAAGAAACCATCAACATTTTCGCAAGTCTGATACTCGAAACCCATAACTACAAAGGCCTAGGGGGGAAACACACATATCTCTGTAATCGGGCGTGTTTCTACTTTCAGGTGCAACAGGAATTTCTCGAGTTCGTCAATCCGTTCGCGAGATATGGGAGTTTGAAGTTAAGGAATGGTTGAGAAACCATCAAAATTTTCGCTGGTCTGATACTCGAAACCAGTAACTGGAATGGCCTAGGGGAAAAGTACACACACCATTGTATTCGGACGAGTTTCTGCTTTCAGATGCAATAGGAATTTCTCGAGTTCGCCAATCCGTTCGCGAGATAAGGGAGTTTGAAGTTAAGGAATGGTTGAGAAACCATCAAACTTTTCGCAATTCTGATGCTAGAAACGAATAACTGGAATGGCCTAGGGGAAAAGTACACACACCATTGTAATCGGGCGAGTTTCTTCTTTCAGATGCAACAGGAATTTCTCGAGTTCGTCAATCCGTTCGCGAGATATGGGAGTTTGAAGTTAAGGAATGGTTGAGAAACCATCAAAATTTTCGCTGGTCTGATACTCGAAACCAATAACTGGAATGGCCTAGAGGAAAAGTACACATACCGTTGTAATGGGGCGAGTTTCTACTTTGAGATGCAACAGGAATTTCTCGAGTTCGTCAATCCGTTCGCGAGATATGGGAGTTTGAAGTTAAGGAATGATTGAAAATCCTTCAAAATTTTCGCAAATCTGATACTCGAAACCAATAACTGGAATGGCCTAGGGGAAAAGTACACACACCATTGTAATCGGGCGAGTTTCTCCTTTCAGATGCAACAGGAATTTCTCGAGTTCGTCAATCCGTTCGCGAGATATGGGAGTATGAAGTTAAGGAATGGTTGAAAAACCATCAAAATTTTCGCAAATCTGATACTCGAAACCAATAACTGGAATGGCCTAGGGGAAAAGTACACACACCATTGTAATCGGGCGAGTTTCTACTTTCAGATGCAACAGGAATTTCTCGAGTTCGTCAATCCGTTCGCGAGATATGGGTGTATGAAGTTATGGAATCGTTGACAAACCATCAAAATTTTCGCAAATCTGATACTCGAAACCAATAACTGGAATGGCCTAGGGGAAAAGTACACATACCGTTGTAATGGGGCGAGTTTCTACTTTCAGATGCAACAGTAATTTCTCGAGTTCGTCAATCCGTTCGCGAGATATGGGAGTATGAAGTTAAGGAATGGTTGACAAACCATCAAAATTTTCGCAAATCTGATACTCGAAACCAATAACTGGAATGGCCCAGGGGAAAAGTGCACATACCGTTGTAATGGGGCGAGTTTCTACTTTCAGATGCAACAGGAATTTCTCGATTTCCTCAATCCGTTCACGAGATATGGGAGTTTGAAGTTAAGGAATGGTTGAGAAACCATCAAAATTTTCGGAATCTGATACTCGGAACCATTAACTACTATGGTCTAGGGCAAAAATACACATACCGTTGTAATCGGGCGAGTTTCTGCTTTCAGATGCAACAGGAATTTCTCGAGTTCGTCAATCCGTTCGCGAGATATGCGAGTTTGAAACTGAAGAATGGTTGAGAAACCAACAAAATTTTCGCAAGTCTGATACTCGTAACCAATAACTACAATGGACCTAGGGGAAATATTCACATACCGTTGTAATCGGGCGTGCTTCTGCTTTCAGATACAACAGGAATTTCTCGAGTTCGTCAATCCGCTCGCGAGATATGGGAGTTTGAAGTTAAGGAATGGTTGAGAAACCATAACAATTTTTGCAAGTCTGATACTCGAAACCAATAACTGGAATGGCCTAGGGGAAAAGTTCACACACCATTGTAATCGGGCGAGTTTCTACTTTCAGATGCAACAGGAATTTCTCGAGTTCGTCAATCCGTTCGCGAGATATGGGAGTATGAAGTTAAGGAATGGTTGACAATCCATCAAAATTTTCGCAAATCTGATACTCGAAACCAATAACTGGAATGGCCTAGGGGAAAAATTCACACACCATTGTAATCGGGCGAGTTTCTACTTTCAGATGCAACAGGAATTTCTCGAGTTCGTCAATCCGTTCGCGAGATATGGGAGTATGAACTTAAGGAGTGTTTGACAAACCATCAAAATTTTCGCAAATCTGATACTCAAAACCAATAACTGGAATGGCCTAGGGGAAAAGTACACATACCGTTGTAATGGGGCGAGTTTCTACTTTCAGATGCAACAGGAATTTCTCGACTTCCTCAATCCGTTCACTAGATTTGGGAGCTTGAAGTTAAGGAATGGATGAGAAACCATCAAAGTTTTCGCAAGTCTGATACTCAAAAACATTAACTACTATGGCCTAGGGCAAAAATACACATACCGTTGTAATCGGGCGAGTATCTGCTTTCAGATGCAACAGAAATTTCTCTTGTTCGTCAATCCGTTCGCGAGATATGGGAGTTTGAAGTTAAGGAATGGTTGAGAAACCATCAAAATTTTCGGAATCTGATACTCGGAACCATTAACTACTATGGTCTAGGGCAAAAATACACATACCGCTGTAATCGGGCGAGTTTCTGCTTTCAGATGCAACAGGAATTTCTCGAGTTCGTCGATCCGTTCGCGAGATATGGGGGTTTGAAGTTAAGGAAAGGTTGAGAAACCATCAAAATTTTCGGAATCTGATGCTCGGAACCAATAACTACTATGGTCTAGGGCAAAAATACACATACCGTTGTAATCGGGCGAGATTTTGCTTTCAGATGCAACAGGAATTTCTCGAGTTCGTCAATCCGCTCGCGAGATATGGGAGTTTGAAGTTAAGGAATGGTTGAGAAACCATAAAAATTTTTGCAAGTCTGATACTCCAAACCAATAACTGGAATGGCCTAGGGGAAAAGTACACACACCATTGAAATCGGGCGAGTTTCTACTTTCAGATGCAACTGGAATTTCTCGAGTTCGTCAATCCGTTCGCGAGATATGCGAGTTTGAAGTTAAGGAATGGTTGAGAATCGATCAAAATTTTCGCAAATCTGATAGTCGAAACCAATAACTGGAATGGCCTAGGGGAAAAGTACACACACCATTGTAATCGGGCGAGTTTCTCCTTTCAGATGCAACAGGAATTTCTCGAGTTCGTCAATCCGTTCGCGAGATATGGGAGTATGAAGTTAAGGAATGGTTGACAAACCATCAAAATTTTCGCAAATCTGATACTCGAAACCAATAACTGGAATGACCTAGGGGAAAAGTACACACACCATTGTAATCGGGCGAGTTTCTACTTTCAGATGCAACAGGAATTTCTCGAGTTCGTCAATCCGTTCGCGAGATATGCGAGTTTGAAGTTAAGGAATGGTTGAGAATCCATCAAAATTTTCGCAAATCTGATAGTCGAAACCAATAACTGGAATGGCCTAGGGGAAAAATACACATACCTTTGTAATCGGGCGAGTTTCTACTTTCAGATGCAACAGGAATTGCTCGATTTCCTCAATCCGTTCGCGAGATATGGGAATTTGAAGTTAAGGAATGGTTGAGAAACCATCAAAATTTTCGCAAATCTGATACTCGAAACCAATAACTGGAATGGCCTAGGGGAAAAGTACACACACCATTGTAATCGGGCGAGTTTCTCCTTTCAGATGCAACAGGAATTTCTCGAGTTCGTCAATCCCTTCGCGAGATATGGGAGTATGAAGTTAAGGAATGGTTGACAAACCATCAAAATTTTCGCAAATCTGATACTCGAAACCAATAACTGGAATGGCCTAGGGGAAAAGTACACACACCATTGTAATCGGGCGAGCTTCTACTTTCAGATGCAACAGGAATTTCTCGAGTTCGTCAATCCGTTCGCGAGATATGGGTGTATGAAGTTAAGGAATGGTTGAAAACCATCAAAATTTTCGCAAATCTGATACTCGAAACCAATAACTGGAATGGCCTAGAGGAAAAGTACACATACCGTTGTAATGGGGCGAGTTTCTACTTTGAGATGCAACAGGAATTTCTCGATTTCCTCAATCCGTTCTTGAGATATGGGAGTTTGAAGTTAAGGAATGGTTGAGAAACCATCAAAATTTTCGCAATTCGGATACTCGAAACCATTAACTACTATGGCCTAGGGAAAAAATACACATACCGTTGTAATCGGGCGAGTTTCTGCTTTCAGATGCAACAGAAATTTCTCGAGTTCGTCAATCCGTTCGCGAGATATGCGAGTTTGAAGTTAAGGAATGGTTGAGAATCGATCAAAATTTTCGCAAATCTGATAGTCGAAACCAATAACTGGAATGGCCTAGGGGAAAAGTACACACACCATTGTAATCGGGCGAGTTTCTCCTTTCAGATGCAACAGGAATTTCTCGAGTTCGTCAATCCGTTCGCGAGATATGGGAGTATGAAGTTAAGGAATGGTTGACAAACCATCAAAATTTTCGCAAATCTGATACTCGAAACCAATAACTGGAATGACCTAGGGGAAAAGTACACACACCATTGTAATCGGGCGAGTTTCTACTTTCAGATGCAACAGGAATTTCTCGAGTTCGTCAATCCGTTCGCGAGATATGCGAGTTTGAAGTTAAGGAATGGTTGAGAATCCATCAAAATTTTCGCAAATCTGATAGTCGAAACCAATAACTGGAATGGCCTAGGGGAAAAATACACATACCTTTGTAATCGGGCGAGTTTCTACTTTCAGATGCAACAGGAATTGCTCGATTTCCTCAATCCGTTCGCGAGATATGGGAATTTGAAGTTAAGGAATGGTTGAGAAACCATCAAAATTTTCGCAAATCTGATACTCGAAACCAATAACTGGAATGGCCTAGGGGAAAAGTACACACACCATTGTAATCGGGCGAGTTTCTCCTTTCAGATGCAACAGGAATTTCTCGAGTTCGTCAATCCCTTCGCGAGATATGGGAGTATGAAGTTAAGGAATGGTTGACAAACCATCAAAATTTTCGCAAATCTGATACTCGAAACCAATAACTGGAATGGCCTAGGGGAAAAGTACACACACCATTGTAATCGGGCGAGCTTCTACTTTCAGATGCAACAGGAATTTCTCGAGTTCGTCAATCCGTTCGCGAGATATGGGTGTATGAAGTTAAGGAATGGTTGAAAACCATCAAAATTTTCGCAAATCTGATACTCGAAACCAATAACTGGAATGGCCTAGAGGAAAAGTACACATACCGTTGTAATGGGGCGAGTTTCTACTTTGAGATGCAACAGGAATTTCTCGATTTCCTCAATCCGTTCTTGAGATATGGGAGTTTGAAGTTAAGGAATGGTTGAGAAACCATCAAAATTTTCGCAATTCGGATACTCGAAACCATTAACTACTATGGCCTAGGGAAAAAATACACATACCGTTGTAATCGGGCGAGTTTCTGCTTTCAGATGCAACAGAAATTTCTCGAGTTCGTCAATCCGTTCGCGTGATATGGGAGTTTGAAGTTAAGGAATGATTGAAAATCCTTCAAAATTTTCGCAAATCTGATACTCGAAACCAATAACTGGAATGGCCTAGGGGAAAAGTACACACACCATTGTAATCGGGCGAGTTTCTCCTTTCAGATGCAACAGGAATTTCTCGAGTTCGTCAATCCCTTCGCGAGATATGGGAGTATGAAGTTAAGGAATGGTTGACAAACCATCAAAATTTTCGCAAATCTGATACTCGAAACCAATAACTGGAATGGCCTAGGGGAAAAGTACACACACCATTGTAATCGGGCGAGTTTCTACTTTCAGATGCAACAGGAATTTCTCGAGTTCGTCAATCCGTTCGCGAGATATGGGAGTATGAAGTTAAGGAATGGTTGACAAACCATCAAAATTTTCGCAATTCTGATACTCGAAACCATTAACTACTATGGCCTAGGGAAAAAATACACATACCGTTGTAATCGGGCGAGTTTCTGCTTTGAGATGCAACAGGAATTTCTCGATTTCCTCAATCCGTTCTTGAGATATGGGAGTTTGAAGTTAAGGAATGGTTGAGAAACCATCAAAATTTTCGCAATTCTGATACTCGAAACCATTAACTACTATGGCCTAGGGAAAAAATACACATACCGTTGCAATCGGGCGAGTTTCTGCTTTCAGATGCAACAGAAATTTCTCGAGTTCGTCAATCCGTTCGCGAGATATGGGAGTTTGAAGTTAAGGAATGATTGAAAATCCTTCAAAATTTTCGCAAATCTGATACTCGAAACCAATAACTGGAATGGCCTAGGGGAAAAGTACACACACCATTGTAATCGGGCGAGTTTCTCCTTTCAGATGCAACAGGAATTTCTTGAGTTCGTCAATCCCTTCGCGAGATATGGGAGTATGAAGTTAAGGAATGGTTGACAAACCATCAAAATTTTCGCAAATCTGATACTCGAAACCAATAACTGGAATGGCCTAGGGGAAAAGTACACACACCATTGTAATCGGGCGAGATTCTACTTTCAGATGCAACAGGAATTTCTCGAGTTCGTCAATACGTTCGCGAGATATGGGAGTTTGAAGTTAAGGAATGGTTGAGAAACCATCAAAATTTTCGCTGGTCTGATACTCGAAACCAATAACTACAAAGGCATAGGGGGAAAACACACATATCTTTGTAATCGGGCGTGTTTCTACTTTCAGGTGCAACAGGAATTTCTCGAGTTCGTCAATCCGTTCGCGAGATATGGGAGTTTGAAGTTAAGGAATGGTTGAGAAACCATCACAGTTTTCGCAAGTCTGATACTCGAAACCAATCACCAATATGGCCTAGGGCAAAAATACACATACCGTTGTAATCGGGCGAGTTTCTGCTTTCAGCTGCAATAGCACATTCTCGAGTTCGTCAATACGTTCGCGAGATATGGGAATTTGAAGTGAAGGAATGGTTGAGAAACCATCAAAATTTTCGCTGGTCTGATACTCGAAACCAATAACTGGAATGGCCTAGGGGAAAGTACACACACCATTGTATTCGGACGAGTTTCTGCTTTCAGATGCAATAGGAATTTCTCGAGTTCGCCAATCCGTTCGCGAGATATGGGAGTTTGAAGTTAAGGAATGGTTGAGAAACCATCAAAATTTTCGCAATTCTGATGCTAGAAACGAATAACTGGAATGGCCTAGGGGAAAAGTACACACACCATTGTAATCGGGCGAGTTTCTACTTTCAGATGCAACAGGAATTTCTCGAGTTCGTCAATCCGTTCGCGAGATATGGGAGTTTGAATTTAAGGAATGTTTGAGAAACCATCAAAATTTTCGCAAGTCTGATACTCGAAACCAATAACTACAAATGCCTAGGGGAAAAATACACATACCGTTGTAAACGGGCGAGATTCTACTTTCACATGCAACAGGAACTTCTCGATTTCGTCAATACGTTCGCGAGATATGGGAGTTTGAAGTTAAGGAATGGTTGAGGAACCATCAAAGTTTTCGCAAGTCTGATTCTCGAATCTAATAACTACTATGGCCTAGGGCAAAAATACACATACCGTTGTAATCGGGCGAGTTTCTGCTTTCAGTTGCAATAGGAAATTCTCGAGTTCGTCAATCCGATCCCGAGATATGGAAGTTTGAATTTAAGGAATGGTTGAGAAACGATCAAAATTTTCGCAAGTCTGATACTCGAAACCAATAACTACAATGGCCTAGGGCAAAAATAAACATACCGTTGTAATCGGGCGAGTTTCTGCTTCCAGATGCAATAGGAAATTCTCGAGTTCGTCAATCCGTTCGCGAGATATGGGAGTTTGAAGTTAAGGAATGCTTGAGACCCCATCAAAATTTTCGCAAGTCTGATACTCGAAACCAATAACTACAAAGGCCTAGGGGGAAAACACACATATCTTTGTAATCGGGCGAGTTTCTGCTCTCAGATGCAATAGGAAATTCTCGAGTTCGCCAATCCGTTCGCGAGATATGGGAGTTTGAAGTTAAGGAATGCTTGAGACCCCATCAAAATTTTCGCAAGTCTGATACTCGAAACCAATAACTACAAAGGCCTAGGCCAAAAATACACAAACCGTTGTAATCGGGCGAGTTTCTGCTTTCAGATGCAACAGGAAATTCTCGAGTTCGTCAATCCGTTCGCGAGATATGGAAGTTTGAAGTTAAGATATGATTGAGAAACCATCAAAATTTTCGCTGGTCTGATACTCGAAACCAATAACTGGAATGGCCTAGGGGAAAAGTACACATACCATTGTAATCGGGCGAGTTTCTACTTTCAGATACAACAGGAATTTCTCGAGTTCGTCAATCCGTTCGCGAGAAATGGGGGTCTGAAGTTAAGGAATGGTTGAGAAACCATCAACATTTTCGCAAGTCTGATACTCGAAACCAATAACTACAAATGCCTAGGGGAAAAATACACATACCATTGTAAACGGGCGAGATTCTACTTTCACATGCAACAGGAATTTCTCGATTTCGTCAATACGTTCGCGAGATATGGGAGTTTGAAGTTGAGGAATGGTTGAGGAACCATCAAAGTTTTCGCAAGTCTGATTCTCGAATCTAATAACTACTATGGCCTAGGGCAAAAATACACATACCTTTGTAATCGGGCGAGTTTCTGCTTTCAGATGCAATAGGAAATTCTCGAGTTCGCCAATCCGTTCGCGAGATATGGGAGTGTGAAGTTAAGGAATGATTGAGAAACCAACAAAATTTTCGCAAGTCTGATACTCGAAACCAATAACTACAAAGGCCTAGGGAAAAATACACATACCGTTGTAATCGGGCGAGTTTCTGCTTCCAGGTGCAATAGGAAATTCTCGAGTTCGTCAATCCGTTCGCGAGATATGGGAGTTTGAAGTTAAGGAATGGTTGAGAAACCATCAAAATTTTCGCAAGTCTGATACTCGAAACCAATAACTACAATGGCCCAGGGGAAAAATACACATACCGTTGTAATCGGGCGAGATTCTACTTTCAGATGCAACAGGAATTTCTCCAGTTCGTGAATCCGTTCGCGAGATATGGGAGTTTGAAGTAAAGGAATGGTTGAGACACCATCAATATTTTCGCAAGTCTGATACTCGAAACCCATAACTACAAAGGCCTAGGGGGGAAACACACATATCTCTGTAATCGGGCGTGTTTCTACTTTCAGGTGCAACAGGAATTTCTCGAGTTCGTCAATCCGTTCGCGAGATATGGGAGTTTGAAGTTAAGGAATGGTTGAGAAACCATCAAAATTTTCGCTGGTCTGATACTCGAAACCAGTAACTGGAATGGCCTAGGGGAAAAGTACACACACCATTGTATTCGGACGAGTTTCTGCTTTCAGATGCAATAGGAATTTCTCGAGTTCGCCAATCCGTTCGCGAGATAAGGGAGTTTGAAGTTAAGGAATGGTTGAGAAACCATCAAACTTTTCGCAATTCTGATGCTAGAAACGAATAACTGGAATGGCCTAGGGGAAAAGTACACACACCATTGTAATCGGGCGAGTTTCTTCTTTCAGATGCAACAGGAATTTCTCGAGTTCGTCAATCCGTTCGCGAGATATGGGAGTTTGAAGTTAAGGAATGGTTGAGAAACCATCAAAATTGTCGCTGGTCTGATACTCGAAACCAATAACTGGATTGGCCTAGGGGAATAGTACACACACCATTGTATTCGGGCGAGTTTCTGCTTTCAGATGCAACAGGAATTTCTCGAGTTCGTCAATCCGTTCGCGAGATATGGGAGTTTGAACTTAAGGAATGGTTGAGAAACCATCAAAATTTTCGCAAGTCTGATACTCGAAACCAATAACTACAAAGGCCTAGGGGGAAAACACACATATCTTTGTAATCGGACGTGTTTCTACTTTCAGGTGCAACAGGAATTTCTCGAGTTCGTCAATCCGTTCGCGAGATATGGGAGTTTGAAGTTAAGGAATGGTTGAGAAACCATCAAAATTTTCGCAAGTCTGATACTCGAAACCAATAACTACAATGGCCTAGGGGAAAAATACACATACCGTTGTAATCGGGCGAGTTTCTGCTTCCAGGTGCAATAGGAAATTCTCGAGTTCGTCAATCCGTTCGCGAGATATGGGAGTTTGAAGTTAAGGAATGGTTGAGAAACCATCAAAATTTTCGCTGGTCTGATACTCGAAACCAATAACTACAAAGGCATAGGGGGAAAACACACATATCTTTGTAATCGGGCGTGTTTCTACTTTCAGGTGCAACAGGAATTTCTCGAGTTCGTCAATCCGTTCGCGAGATATGGGAGTTTGAAGTTAAGGAATGGTTGAGAAACCATCACAGTTTTCGCAAGTCTGATACTCGAAACCAATCACCAATATGGCCTAGGGCAAAAATACACATACCGTTGTAATCGGGCGAGTTTCTGCTTTCAGATGCAATAGCACATTCTCGAGTTCGTCAATACGTTCGCGAGATATGGGAATTTGAAGTGAAGGAATGGTTGAGAAACCATCAAAATTTTCGCAAGTCTGATATTCGAAACCAATAACTACAATGGCCTAGGGCAAAAATACATATACCGTTGTAATCGGGCGAGTTTCTGCTTCCAGGTGCAATAGGAAATTCTCGAGTTCGTCAATGCGTTCGCGAGATATGGGAGTTTGAAGTTAAGGAATGGTTGAGACACCATCAAAATTTTCGCAAGTCTGATACTCGAAACCCATAACTACAAAGGCCTAGGGGGGAAACACACATATCTTTGTAATCGGGCGTGTTTCTACTTTCAGGTGCAACAGGAATTTCTCTAGTTCGTCAATCCGTTCCCGAGATATGGGTGTTTGAAGTTAAGGAATGTTTGAGAAACCATGAAAATTTTCGCTGGTCTGATACTCGAAACCAATAACTGGAATGGCCTAGGGGAAAGTACACACACCATTGTATTCGGACGAGTTTCTGCTTTCAGATGCAATAGGAATTTCTCGAGTTCGCCAATCCGTTCGCGAGATATGGGAGTTTGAAGTTAAGGAATGGTTGAGAAACCATCAAAATTTTCGCAATTCTGATGCTAGAAACGAATAACTGGAATGGCCTAGGGGAAAAGTACACACACCATTGTAATCGGGCGAGTTTCTACTTTCAGATGCAACAGGAATTTCTCGAGTTCGTCAATCCGTTCGCGAGATATGGGAGTTTGAATTTAAGGAATGTTTGAGAAACCATCAAAATTTTCGCAAGTCTGATACTCGAAACCAATAACTACAAATGCCTAGGGGAAAAATACACATACCGTTGTAAACGGGCGAGATTCTACTTTCACATGCAACAGGAACTTCTCGATTTCGTCAATACGTTCGCGAGATATGGGAGTTTGAAGTTAAGGAATGGTTGAGGAACCATCAAAGTTTTCGCAAGTCTGATTCTCGAATCTAATAACTACTATGGCCTAGGGCAAAAATACACATACCGTTGTAATCGGGCGAGTTTCTGCTTTCAGTTGCAATAGGAAATTCTCGAGTTCGTCAATCCGATCCCGAGATATGGAAGTTTGAATTTAAGGAATGGTTGAGAAACGATCAAAATTTTCGCAAGTCTGATACTCGAAACCAATAACTACAATGGCCTAGGGCAAAAATAAACATACCGTTGTAATCGGGCGAGTTTCTGCTTCCAGATGCAATAGGAAATTCTCGAGTTCGTCAATCCGTTCGCGAGATATGGGAGTTTGAAGTTAAGGAATGCTTGAGACCCCATCAAAATTTTCGCAAGTCTGATACTCGAAACCAATAACTACAAAGGCCTAGGGGGAAAACACACATATCTTTGTAATCGGGCGAGTTTCTGCTCTCAGATGCAATAGGAAATTCTCGAGTTCGCCAATCCGTTCGCGAGATATGGGAGTTTGAAGTTAAGGAATGCTTGAGACCCCATCAAAATTTTCGCAAGTCTGATACTCGAAACCAATAACTACAAAGGCCTAGGCCAAAAATACACAAACCGTTGTAATCGGGCGAGTTTCTGCTTTCAGATGCAACAGGAAATTCTCGAGTTCGTCAATCCGTTCGCGAGATATGGAAGTTTGAAGTTAAGATATGATTGAGAAACCATCAAAATTTTCGCTGGTCTGATACTCGAAACCAATAACTGGAATGGCCTAGGGGAAAAGTACACATACCATTGTAATCGGGCGAGTTTCTACTTTCAGATACAACAGGAATTTCTCGAGTTCGTCAATCCGTTCGCGAGAAATGGGGGTCTGAAGTTAAGGAATGGTTGAGAAACCATCAACATTTTCGCAAGTCTGATACTCGAAACCAATAACTACAAATGCCTAGGGGAAAAATACACATACCATTGTAAACGGGCGAGATTCTACTTTCACATGCAACAGGAATTTCTCGATTTCGTCAATACGTTCGCGAGATATGGGAGTTTGAAGTTGAGGAATGGTTGAGGAACCATCAAAGTTTTCGCAAGTCTGATTCTCGAATCTAATAACTACTATGGCCTAGGGCAAAAATACACATACCTTTGTAATCGGGCGAGTTTCTGCTTTCAGATGCAATAGGAAATTCTCGAGTTCGCCAATCCGTTCGCGAGATATGGGAGTGTGAAGTTAAGGAATGATTGAGAAACCAACAAAATTTTCGCAAGTCTGATACTCGAAACCAATAACTACAAAGGCCTAGGGGAAAAATACACATACCGTTGTAATCGGGCGAGTTTCTGCTTCCAGGTGCAATAGGAAATTCTCGAGTTCGTCAATCCGTTCGCGAGATATGGGAGTTTGAAGTTAAGGAATGGTTGAGAAACCATCAAAATTTTCGCAAGTCTGATACTCGAAACCAATAACTACAATGGCCCAGGGGAAAAATACACATACCGTTGTAATCGGGCGAGATTCTACTTTCAGATGCAACAGGAATTTCTCCAGTTCGTGAATCCGTTCGCGAGATATGGGAGTTTGAAGTAAAGGAATGGTTGAGACACCATCAATATTTTCGCAAGTCTGATACTCGAAACCCATAACTACAAAGGCCTAGGGGGGAAACACACATATCTCTGTAATCGGGCGTGTTTCTACTTTCAGGTGCAACAGGAATTTCTCGAGTTCGTCAATCCGTTCGCGAGATATGGGAGTTTGAAGTTAAGGAATGGTTGAGAAACCATCAAAATTTTCGCTGGTCTGATACTCGAAACCAGTAACTGGAATGGCCTAGGGGAAAAGTACACACACCATTGTATTCGGACGAGTTTCTGCTTTCAGATGCAATAGGAATTTCTCGAGTTCGCCAATCCGTTCGCGAGATAAGGGAGTTTGAAGTTAAGGAATGGTTGAGAAACCATCAAACTTTTCGCAATTCTGATGCTAGAAACGAATAACTGGAATGGCCTAGGGGAAAAGTACACACACCATTGTAATCGGGCGAGTTTCTTCTTTCAGATGCAACAGGAATTTCTCGAGTTCGTCAGTCCGTTCGCGAGATATGGGAGTTTGAAGTTAAGGAATGGTTGAGAAACCATCAAAATTGTCGCTGGTCTGATACTCGAAACCAATAACTGGATTGGCCTAGGGGAATAGTACACACACCATTGTATTCGGGCGAGTTTCTGCTTTCAGATGCAACAGGAATTTCTCGAGTTCGTCAATCCGTTCGCGAGATATGGGAGTTTGAACTTAAGGAATGGTTGAGGAACCATCAAAATTTTCGCAAGTCTGATACTCGAAACCAATAACTACAAAGGCCTAGGGGGAAAACACACATATCTTTGTAATCGGACGTGTTTCTACTTTCAGGTGCAACAGGAATTTCTCGAGTTCGTCAATCCGTTCGCGAGATATGGGAGTTTGAAGTTAAGGAATGGTTGAGAAACCATCAAAATTTTCGCAAGTCTGATACTCGAAACCAATAACTACAATGGCCTAGGGGAAAAAATACACATACCGTTGTAATCGGGCGAGTTTCTGCTTCCAGGTGCAATAGGAAATTCTCGAGTTCGTCAATCCGTTCGCGAGATATGGGAGTTTGAAGTTAAGGAATGGTTGAGAAACCATCAAAATTTTCGCTGGTCTGATACTCGAAACCAATAACTACAAAGGCATAGGGGGAAAACACACATATCTTTGTAATCGGGCGTGTTTCTACTTTCAGGTGCAACAGGAATTTCTCGAGTTCGTCAATCCGTTCGCGAGATATGGGAGTTTGAAGTTAAGGAATGGTTGAGAAACCATCACAGTTTTCGCAAGTCTGATACTCGAAACCAATCACCAATATGGCCTAGGGCAAAAATACACATACCGTTGTAATCGGGCGAGTTTCTGCTTTCAGATGCAATAGCACATTCTCGAGTTCGTCAATACGTTCGCGAGATATGGGAATTTGAAGTGAAGGAATGGTTGAGAAACCATCAAATTTTCGCAAGTCTGATATTCGAAACCAATAACTACAATGGCCTAGGGCAAAAATACATATACCGTTGTAATCGGGCGAGTTTCTGCTTCCAGGTGCAATAGGAAATTCTCGAGTTCGTCAATGCGTTCGCGAGATATGGGAGTTTGAAGTTAAGGAATGGTTGAGACACCATCAAAATTTTCGCAAGTCTGATACTCGAAACCCATAACTACAAAGGCCTAGGGGGAAACACACATATCTTTGTAATCGGGCGTGTTTCTACTTTCAGGTGCAACAGGAATTTCTCTAGTTCGTCAATCCGTTCCCGAGATATGGGTGTTTGAAGTTAAGGAATGTTTGAGAAACCATGAAAATTTTCGCTGGTCTGATACTCGAAACCAATAACTGGAATGGCCTAGGGGAAAGTACACACACCATTGTATTCGGACGAGTTTCTGCTTTCAGATGCAATAGGAATTTCTCGAGTTCGCCAATCCGTTCGCGAGATATGGGAGTTTGAAGTTAAGGAATGGTTGAGAAACCATCAAAATTTTCGCAATTCTGATGCTAGAAACGAATAACTGGAATGGCCTAGGGGAAAAGTACACACACCATTGTAATCGGGCGAGTTTCTACTTTCAGATGCAACAGGAATTTCTCGAGTTCGTCAATCCGTTCGCGAGATATGGGAGTTTGAATTTAAGGAATGTTTGAGAAACCATCAAAATTTTCGCAAGTCTGATACTCGAAACCAATAACTACAAATGCCTAGGGGAAAAATACACATACCGTTGTAAACGGGCGAGATTCTACTTTCACATGCAACAGGAACTTCTCGATTTCGTCAATACGTTCGCGAGATATGGGAGTTTGAAGTTAAGGAATGGTTGAGGAACCATCAAAGTTTTCGCAAGTCTGATTCTCGAATCTAATAACTACTATGGCCTAGGGCAAAAATACACATACCGTTGTAATCGGGCGAGTTTCTGCTTTCAGTTGCAATAGGAAATTCTCGAGTTCGTCAATCCGATCCCGAGATATGGAAGTTTGAATTTAAGGAATGGTTGAGAAACGATCAAAATTTTCGCAAGTCTGATACTCGAAACCAATAACTACAATGGCCTAGGGCAAAAATAAACATACCGTTGTAATCGGGCGAGTTTCTGCTTCCAGATGCAATAGGAAATTCTCGAGTTCGTCAATCCGTTCGCGAGATATGGGAGTTTGAAGTTAAGGAATGCTTGAGACCCCATCAAAATTTTCGCAAGTCTGATACTCGAAACCAATAACTACAAAGGCCTAGGGGGAAAACACACATATCTTTGTAATCGGGCGAGTTTCTGCTCTCAGATGCAATAGGAAATTCTCGAGTTCGCCAATCCGTTCGCGAGATATGGGAGTTTGAAGTTAAGGAATGCTTGAGACCCCATCAAAATTTTCGCAAGTCTGATACTCGAAACCAATAACTACAAAGGCCTAGGCCAAAAATACACAAACCGTTGTAATCGGGCGAGTTTCTGCTTTCAGATGCAACAGGAAATTCTCGAGTTCGTCAATCCGTTCGCGAGATATGGAAGTTTGAAGTTAAGATATGATTGAGAAACCATCAAAATTTTCGCTGGTCTGATACTCGAAACCAATAACTGGAATGGCCTAGGGGAAAAGTACACATACCATTGTAATCGGGCGAGTTTCTACTTTCAGATACAACAGGAATTTCTCGAGTTCGTCAATCCGTTCGCGAGAAATGGGGGTCTGAAGTTAAGGAATGGTTGAGAAACCATCAACATTTTCGCAAGTCTGATACTCGAAACCAATAACTACAAATGCCTAGGGGAAAAATACACATACCATTGTAAACGGGCGAGATTCTACTTTCACATGCAACAGGAATTTCTCGATTTCGTCAATACGTTCGCGAGATATGGGAGTTTGAAGTTGAGGAATGGTTGAGGAACCATCAAAGTTTTCGCAAGTCTGATTCTCGAATCTAATAACTACTATGGCCTAGGGCAAAAATACACATACCTTTGTAATCGGGCGAGTTTCTGCTTTCAGATGCAATAGGAAATTCTCGAGTTCGCCAATCCGTTCGCGAGATATGGGAGTGTGAAGTTAAGGAATGATTGAGAAACCAACAAAATTTTCGCAAGTCTGATACTCGAAACCAATAACTACAAAGGCCTAGGGGAAAAATACACATACCGTTGTAATCGGGCGAGTTTCTGCTTCCAGGTGCAATAGGAAATTCTCGAGTTCGTCAATCCGTTCGCGAGATATGGGAGTTTGAAGTTAAGGAATGGTTGAGAAACCATCAAAATTTTCGCAAGTCTGATACTCGAAACCAATAACTACAATGGCCCAGGGGAAAAATACACATACCGTTGTAATCGGGCGAGATTCTACTTTCAGATGCAACAGGAATTTCTCCAGTTCGTGAATCCGTTCGCGAGATATGGGAGTTTGAAGTAAAGGAATGGTTGAGACACCATCAATATTTTCGCAAGTCTGATACTCGAAACCCATAACTACAAAGGCCTAGGGGGGAAACACACATATCTCTGTAATCGGGCGTGTTTCTACTTTCAGGTGCAACAGGAATTTCTCGAGTTCGTCAATCCGTTCGCGAGATATGGGAGTTTGAAGTTAAGGAATGGTTGAGAAACCATCAAAATTTTCGCTGGTCTGATACTCGAAACCAGTAACTGGAATGGCCTAGGGGAAAAGTACACACACCATTGTATTCGGACGAGTTTCTGCTTTCAGATGCAATAGGAATTTCTCGAGTTCGCCAATCCGTTCGCGAGATAAGGGAGTTTGAAGTTAAGGAATGGTTGAGAAACCATCAAACTTTTCGCAATTCTGATGCTAGAAACGAATAACTGGAATGGCCTAGGGGAAAAGTACACACACCATTGTAATCGGGCGAGTTTCTTCTTTCAGATGCAACAGGAATTTCTCGAGTTCGTCAATCCGTTCGCGAGATATGGGAGTTTGAAGTTAAGGAATGGTTGAGAAACCATCAAAATTGTCGCTGGTCTGATACTCGAAACCAATAACTGGATTGGCCTAGGGGAATAGTACACACACCATTGTATTCGGGCGAGTTTCTGCTTTCAGATGCAACAGGAATTTCTCGAGTTCGTCAATCCGTTCGCGAGATATGGGAGTTTGAACTTAAGGAATGGTTGAGAAACCATCAAAATTTTCGCAAGTCTGATACTCGAAACCAATAACTACAAAGGCCTAGGGGGAAAACACACATATCTTTGTAATCGGACGTGTTTCTACTTTCAGGTGCAACAGGAATTTCTCGAGTTCGTCAATCCGTTCGCGAGATATGGGAGTTTGAAGTTAAGGAATGGTTGAGAAACCATCAAAATTTTCGCAAGTCTGATACTCGAAACCAATAACTACAATGGCCTAGGGGAAAAATACACATACCGTTGTAATCGGGCGAGTTTCTGCTTCCAGGTGCAATAGGAAATTCTCGAGTTCGTCAATCCGTTCGCGAGATATGGGAGTTTGAAGTTAAGGAATGGTTGAGAAACCATCAAAATTTTCGCAAGTCTGATACTCGAAACCAATAACTACAATGGCCTAGGGGAATAATACACATACCGTTGTAATCGGGCGAGATTCTACTTTCAGATATAACAGGAATTTCTCGAGTTCGTGAATCCGTTCGCGAGATATGGGAGTTTGAAGTAAAGGAATGGTTGAGACACCATCAAAATTTTCGCAAGTCTTATATTCGAAACCAATAACTACAAAGGCCTAGGGGGAAAACACACATATCTTTGAAATCGGGCGTGTTTCTACTTTCAGGTGCAACAGGAATTTCTCGAGTTCGTCAATCCGTTCGCGAGATATGGGAGTTTGAAGTTAAGGAATGATTGAGAAACCATCACAATTTTCGCAAGTCTGATACTCGAAACCAATCACCAATATGGCCTAGGGCAAAAATACACATACCGTTGTAATCGGGCGAGTTTCTGCTTTCAGATGCAATAGCACATTCTCGAGTTCGTCAATACGTTCGCGAGATATGGGAGTTTGAAGTTAAGGAATGGTTGAGAAACCATCAAAATTTTCGCAATTCTGATACTCGAAACCAATAACTACAATGGCTTAGGGCAAAAATACACATACCGTTGTAATCGGGCGAGTTTCTGCTTTCAGATGCAATAGAAAATTCTCGAGTTCGTCAATCCGTTCGCGAGATATGGAAGTTCGAAATTAAGGAATGATTGAGAAACCATCAAAATTTTCGCAAGTCTGATACTCGAAACCAATAACTGGATTGGCCTAGGGGAATAGTACACACACCATTGTATTCGGGCGAGTTTCTGCTTTGAGATGCAATAGGAATTTCTCGAGTTCGTCAATCCGTTCGCGAGATATGGGAGTTTGAAGTTAAGGAATGGTTGAGAAACCATCAATATTTTCGCAATTCTGATGCTAGAAACGAATACCTGGAATGGCCTAGGGGAGAAGTACACACACCATTGTAATCGGGAGAGTTTCTACTTTCAGATGCAACAGGAATTTCTCGAGTTGGTCAATCCGTTCGCGAGATATGGGAGTTTGAAGTTAAGGAATGGTTGAGAAACCATCAAAATTTTCGCAAGTCTTATACTCGAAACCAATAACTACAAAGGCCTAGGGGGAAAACACACATATCTTTGAAATCGGGCGTGTTTCTACTTTCAGGTGCAACAGGAATTTCTCGAGTTCGTCAATCCGTTCGCGAGATATGGGAGTGTGAAGTTAAGGAATGGTTGAGAAACCATCACAATTTTCGCAAGTCAGATACTCGAAACCAATCACCAATATGGCCTAGGTCAAAAATACACATACCGTTGTAATCGGGCGAGTTTCTGCTTTCAGATGCAATAGCACATTCTCGAGTTCGTCAATACGTTCGCGAGATATGGGAGTTTGAAGTTAAGGAATGGTTGAGAAACCATCAAAATTTTCGCAAGTCTGATACTCGAAACCAATAACTGGATTGGCCTAGGGGAATAGTACACACACCATTGTATTCGGGCGAGTTTCTGCTTTGAGATGCAATAGGAATTTCTCGAGTTCGTCAATCCGTTCGCGAGATATGGGAGTTTGAAGTTAAGGAATGGTTGAGAAACCATCAATATTTTCGCAATTCTGATGCTAGAAACGAATAACTGGAATGGCCTAGGGGAGAAGTACACACACCATTGTAATCGGGAGAGTTTCTACTTTCAGATGCAACAGGAATTTCTCGAGTTGGTCAATCCGTTCGCGAGATATGGGAGTTCGAAGTTAAGGAATGGTTGAGAAACCATCACAATTTTCGCAAGTCAGATACTCGAAACCAATCACCAATATGGCCTAGGTCAAAAATACACATACCGTTGTAATCGGGCGAGTTTCTGCTTTCAGATGCAATAGCACATTCTCGAGTTCGTCAATACGTTCGCGAGATATGGGAGTTTGAAGTTAAGGAATGGTTGAGAAACCATCAAAATTTTCGCAATTCTGATACTCGAAACCAATAACTGGAATGGCCCAGGGGAAAAGTACACATACCGTTGTAATCGGGCGAGTTTCTACTTTCAGATGCAACAGGAATTTCTCGAGTTCGTCAATCCGTTCGCGAGATATGGGATTTTGAAGTTAAGGAATGGTTAAGAAACCATCAAAACTTTCGCAAGTATGATACTCGAAACCAATAACTACAATGGCCTAGGGGAAAAATACACATACCGTTGTAATCGGGCGAGTTTCTACTTCCACATGCAACAGGAATTTCTCGAGTTCGTCAATCCGTTCGCGAGATATTGGAGTATGAAGTTAAGGAATGGTCGAGCAACCGTCAAACTGTTCGCTGGTCTGATACTCGAAACCAATAACTGGAATGGCCTAGGGGAATAGTACACACACCATTGTATTCGGGCGAGTTTCTGCTTTCAGATGCAATAGGAATTCCTCGAGTTCGTCAATCCGTTCGCGAGATATGGGAGTTTGAAGTTAAGGAATGGTTGAGAAACTATCAAAATTTTGGCAATTCTGATGCTAGAAACGAATAACGGGAATGGCCTAGGGGAAAAGTACACACACCATTCTAATCGGGCGAGTTTCTTCTTTCAGATGCAACAGTAATTTCTCGAGTTCGTCAATCCGTTCGCGAGATATGGGAGTTTGAAGTTAAGGAATGGTTGAGAAACCCTGAAAATTTTCGCTGGTCTGATACTCGAAACCAATAACTGTATTGGCCTAGGGGAATAGTACACACACCATTGTATTCGGGCGAGTTTCTGCTTTCAGATGCAATAGGAATTTCTCGAGTTCGTCAATCCGTTCGCGAGATATGGGATTTTGAAGTTAAGGAATGGTTGAGCAACCATCAAAATTTTCGCAATTCTGATGCTAGAAACGAATAACTGGCATGGCCTAGGGGAGAAGTACACACACCATTGTAATCGGGGGAGATTCTACTTTGAGATGCAACAGGAATTTCTCGAGTTCGTCAATCCGTTCGCGAGATATGGGATTTTGAAGTTAAGGAATGGTTGAGAAACCATCAAAATTTTCGCAAGTCTGATACTCGAAACCAATAACTACAAAGGCCTAGGGGAAAACACACATACCTTTGTAATCGGGCGTGTTTCTACTTTCAGGTGCAACAGGAATTTCTCGAGTTCGTCAATCCGTTCGCGAGATATGGGAGTTTGAAGTTAAGGAATGATTGAGAAACCATCACAATTTTCGCAAGTCTGATACTCGAAATCAATCACCAATATGGCCTAGGGCAAAAATACACATACCGTTGTAATCGGGCGAGTTTCTGCTTTCAGATGCAATAGAAAATTCTCCAGTTCGTCAATCCGTTCGCGAGATATGGAAGTTTGAAATTAAGGAATGATTGAGAAACCATCAAAATTTTCGCAAGTCTGATACTCGAAACCAATAACTGGATTGGCCTAGGGGAATAGTACACACACCATTGTATTCGGGCGAGTTTCTGCTTTGAGATGCAATAGGAATTTCTCGAGTTCGTCAATCCGTTCGCGAGATATGGGAGTTTGAAGTTAAGGAATGGTTGAGAAACCATCAATATTTTCGCAATTCTGATGCTAGAAACGAATAACTGGAATGGCCTAGGGGAGAAGCACACACACCATTGTAATCGGGAGAGTTTCTACTTTCAGATGCAACAGGAATTTCTCGAGTTCGTCAATCCGTTCGCGAGATATGGGAGTTTGAAGTTAAGGAATGGTTGAGAAACCATCAAAATTTTCGCAAGTCTGATACTCGAAACCAATAACTACAAAGGCCTAGGGGGAAAACACACATATCTTTGTAATCGGACGTGTTTCTACTTTCAGGTGCAACAGGAATTTCTCGAGTTCGTCAATCCGTTCGCGAGATATGGGAGTTTGAAGTTAAGGAATGGTTGAGAAACCATCAAAATTTTCGCAAGTCTGATACTCGAAACCAATAACTACAATGGCCTAGGGGAAAAATACACATACCGTTGTAATCGGGCGAGTTTCTGCTTCCAGGTGCAATAGGAAATTCTCGAGTTCGTCAATCCGTTCGCGAGATATGGGAGTTTGAAGTTAAGGAATGGTTGAGAAACCATCAAAATTTTCGCAAGTCTTATATTCGAAACCAATAACTACAAAGGCCTAGGGGGAAAACACACATATCTTTGAAATCGGGCGTGTTTCTACTTTCAGGTGCAACAGGAATTTCTCGAGTTCGTCAATCCGTTCGCGAGATATGGGAGTTTGAAGTTAAGGAATGATTGAGAAACCATCACAATTTTCGCAAGTCTGATACTCGAAACCAATCACCAATATGGCCTAGGGCAAAAATACACATACCGTTGTAATCGGGCGAGTTTCTGCTTTCAGATGCAATAGCACATTCTCGAGTTCGTCAATACGTTCGCGAGATATGGGAGTTTGAAGTTAAGGAATGGTTGAGAAACCATCAAAATTTTCGCAATTCTGATACTCGAAACCAATAACTACAATGGCCTAGGACAAAAGTACACATACCGTTGTAATCGGGCGAGTTTCTGCTTTCAGATGCAATAGAAAATTCTCGAGTTCGTCAATCCGTTCGCGAGATATGGAAGTTTGAAATTAAGGAATGATTGAGAAACCATCAAAATTTTCGCAAGTCTGATACTCGAAACCAATAACTGGATTGGCCTAGGGGAATAGTACACACACCATTGTATTCGGGCGAGTTTCTGCTTTGAGATGCAATAGGAATTTCTCGAGTTCGTCAATCCGTTCGCGAGATATGGGAGTTTGAAGTTAAGGAATGGTTGAGAAACCATCAATATTTTCGCAATTCTGATGCTAGAAACGAATAACTGGAATGGCCTAGGGGAGAAGTACACACACCATTCTAATCGGGAGAGTTTCTACTTTCAGATGCAACAGGAATTTCTCGAGTTGGTCAATCCGTTCGCGAGATATGGGAGTTTGAAGTTAAGGAATGGTTGAGAAACCATCAAAATTTTCGCAAGTCTTATACTCGAAACCAATAACTACAAAGGCCTAGGGGGAAAACACACACATATCTTTGAAATCGGGCGTGTTTCTACTTTCAGGTGCAACAGGAATTTCTCGAGTTCGTCAATCCGTTCGCGAGATATGGGAGTGTGAAGTTAAGGAATGGTTGAGAAACCATCACAATTTTCGCAAGTCAGATACTCGAAACCAATCACCAATATGGCCTAGGTCAAAAATACACATACCGTTGTAATCGGGCGAGTTTCTGCTTTCAGATGCAATAGCACATTCTCGAGTTCGTCAATACGTTCGCGAGATATGGGAGTTTGAAGTTAAGGAATGGTTGAGAAACCATCAAAATTTTCGAAATTCTGATACTCGAAACCAATAACTGGAATGGCCTAGGGGAAAAGTACACACACCATTGTAATCGGGCGAGTTTCTACTTTCAGATGCAACAGGAATTTCTCGAGTTCGTCAATCCGTTCGCGAGATATGGGAGTTTGAAGTTAAGGAATGGTTGAGAAACCATCAAAATTTTCGCAAGTATGATACTCGAAACCAATAACTACAATGGCCTAGGGGAAAAATACACATACCGTTGTAATCGGGCGAGTTTCTACTTTCAGATGCAACAGGAATTTCTCGAGTTCGTCAATCCGTTCGCGAGATATGGGAGTTTGAAGTTAAGGAATGGTTGAGAAACCATCAATATTTTCGCAATTCTGATGCTAGAAACGAATAACTGGAATGGCCTAGGGGAGAAGCACACACACCATTGTAATCGGGAGAGTTTCTACTTTCAGATGCAACAGGAATTTCTCGAGTTCGTCAATCCGTTCGCGAGATATGGGAGTTTGAAGTTAAGGAATGATTGAGAAACCATCACAATTTTCGCAAGTCTGATACTCGAAACCAATCACCAATATGGCCTAGGGCAAAAATACACATACCGTTGTAATCGGGCGAGTTTCTGCTTTCAGATGCAATAGCACATTCTCGAGTTCGTCAATACGTTCGCGAGATATGGGAGTTTGAAGTTAAGGAATGGTTGAGAAACCATCAATATTTTCGCAATTCTGATGCTAGAAACGAATAACTGGAATGGCCTAGGGGAGAAGTACACACACCATTCTAATCGGGAGAGTTTCTACTTTCAGATGCAACAGGAATTTCTCGAGTTGGTCAATCCGTTCGCGAGATATGGGAGTTTGAAGTTAAGGAATGGTTGAGAAACCATCAAAATTTTCGCAAGTCTTATACTCGAAACCAATAACTACAAAGGCCTAGGGGGAAAACACACACATATCTTTGAAATCGGGCGTGTTTCTACTTTCAGGTGCAACAGGAATTTCTCGAGTTCGTCAATCCGTTCGCGAGATATGGGAGTGTGAAGTTAAGGAATGGTTGAGAAACCATCACAATTTTCGCAAGTCAGATACTCGAAACCAATCACCAATATGGCCTAGGTCAAAAATACACATACCGTTGTAATCGGGCGAGTTTCTGCTTTCAGATGCAATAGCACATTCTCGAGTTCGTCAATACGTTCGCGAGATATGGGAGTTTGAAGTTAAGGAATGGTTGAGAAACCATCAAAATTTTCGCAATTCTGATACTCGAAACCAATAACTGGAATGGCCTAGGGGAAAAGTACACACACCATTGTAATCGGGCGAGTTTCTACTTTCAGATGCAACAGGAATTTCTCGAGTTCGTCAATCCGTTCGCGAGATATGGGAGTTTGAAGTTAAGGAATGGTTGAGAAACCATCAAAATTTTCGCAAGTATGATACTCGAAACCAATAACTACAATGGCCTAGGGGAAAAATACACATACCGTTGTAATCGGGCGAGTTTCTACTTTCAGATGCAACAGGAATTTCTCGAGTTCGTCAATCCGTTCGCGAGATATGGGAGTTTGAAGTTAAGGAATGGTTGAGAAACCATCAATATTTTCGCAATTCTGATGCTAGAAACGAATAACTGGAATGGCCTAGGGGAGAAGCACACACACCATTGTAATCGGGAGAGTTTCTACTTTCAGATGCAACAGGAATTTCTCGAGTTCGTCAATCCGTTCGCGAGATATGGGAGTTTGAAGTTAAGGAATGATTGAGAAACCATCACAATTTTCGCAAGTCTGATACTCGAAACCAATCACCAATATGGCCTAGGGCAAAAATACACATACCGTTGTAATCGGGCGAGTTTCTGCTTTCAGATGCAATAGCACATTCTCGAGTTCGTCAATACGTTCGCGAGATATGGGAGTTTGAAGTTAAGGAATGGTTGAGAAACCATCAAAATTTTCGCAATTCTGATACTCGAAACCAATAACTACAATGGCCTAGGGCAAAAATACACATACCGTTGTAATCGGGCGAGTTTCTGCTTTCAGATGCAATAGAAAATTCTCGAGTTCGTCAATCCGTTCGCGAGATATGGAAGTTTGAAATTAAGGAATGATTGAGAAACCATCAAAATTTTCGCAAGTCTGATACTCGAAACCAATAACTGGATTGGCCTAGGGGAATAGTACACACACCATTGTATTCGGGCGAGTTTCTGCTTTGAGATGCAATAGGAATTTCTCGAGTTCGTCAATCCGTTCGCGAGATATGGGAGTTTGAAGTTAAGGAATGGTTGAGAAACCATCAATATTTTCGCAATTCTGATGCTAGAAACGAATAACTGGAATGGCCTAGGGGAGAAGTACACACACCATTCTAATCGGGAGAGTTTCTACTTTCAGATGCAACAGGAATTTCTCGAGTTGGTCAATCCGTTCGCGAGATATGGGAGTTTGAAGTTAAGGAATGGTTGAGAAACCATCAAAATTTTCGCAAGTCATATACTCGAAACCAATAACTACAAAGGCCTAGGGGGAAAACACACACATATCTTTGAAATCGGGCGTGTTTCTACTTTCAGGTGCAACAGGAATTTCTCGAGTTCGTCAATCCGTTCGCGAGATATGGGAGTGTGAAGTTAAGGAATGGTTGAGAAACCATCACAATTTTCGCAAGTCAGATACTCGAAACCAATCACCAATATGGCCTAGGTCAAAAATACACATACCGTTGTAATCGGGCGAGTTTCTGCTTTCAGATGCAATAGCACATTCTCGAGTTCGTCAATACGTTCGCGAGATATGGGAGTTTGAAGTTAAGGAATGGTTGAGAAACCATGAAAATTTTCGCAATTCTGATACTCGAAACCAATAACTGGAATGGCCTAGGGGAAAAGTACACACACCATTGTAATCGGGCGAGTTTCTACTTTCAGATGCAACAGGAATTTCTCGAGTTCGTCAATCCGTTCGCGAGATATGGGAGTTTGAAGTTAAGGAATGGTTGAGAAACCATCAAAATTTTCGCAAGTATGATACTCGAAACCAATAACTACAATGGCCTAGGGGAAAAATACACATACCGTTGTAATCGGGCGAGTTTCTACTTTCAGATGCAACAGGAATTTCTCGAGTTCGTCAATCCGTTCGCGAGATATGGGAGTTTGAAGTTAAGGAATGGTTGAGAAACCATCAATATTTTCGCAATTCTGATGCTAGAAACGAATAACTGGAATGGCCTAGGGGAGAAGCACACACACCATTGTAATCGGGAGAGTTTCTACTTTCAGATGCAACAGGAATTTCTCGAGTTCGTCAATCCGTTCGCGAGATATGGGAGTTTGAAGTTAAGGAATGGTTGAGAAACCATCAAAATTTTCGCAAGCCTTATACTCGAAACCAATAACTACAAAGGCCTAGGGGGAAAACACACACATATCTTTGAAATCGGGCGTGTTTCTACTTTCAGGTGCAACAGGAATTTCTCGAGTTCGTCAATCCGTTCGCGAGATATGGGAGTGTGAAGTTAAGGAATGGTTGAGAAACCATCACAATTTTCGCAAGTCAGATACTCGAAACCAATCACCAATATGGCCTAGGTCAAAAATACACATACCGTTGTAATCGGGCGAGTTTCTGCTTTCAGATGCAATAGCACATTCTCGAGTTCGTCAATACGTTCGCGAGATATGGGAGTTTGAAGTTAAGGAATGGTTGAGAAACCATCAAAATTTTCGCAATTCTGATACTCGAAACCAATAACTGGAATGGCCTAGGGGAAAAGTACACACACCATTGTAATCGGGCGAGTTTCTACTTTCAGATGCAACAGGAATTTCTCGAGTTCGTCAATCCGTTCGCGAGATATGGGAGTTTGAAGTTAAGGAATGGTTGAGAAACCATCAATATTTTCGCAATTCTGATGCTAGAAACGAATAACTGGAATGGCCTAGGGGAGAAGCACACACACCATTGTAATCGGGAGAGTTTCTACTTTCAGATGCAACAGGAATTTCTCGAGTTCGTCAATCCGTTCGCGAGATATGGGAGTTTGAAGTTAAGGAATGGTTGAGAAACCATCAAAATTTTCGCAAGTCTGATACTCGAAACCAATAACGACAAAGGCCTAGGGGGAAAACACACATATCTTTGTAATCGGACGTGTTTCTACTTTCAGGTGCAACAGGAATTTCTCGAGTTCGTCAATCCGTTCGCGAGATATGGGAGTTTGAAGTTAAGGAATGGTTGAGAAACCATCAAAATTTTCGCAAGTCTGATACTCGAAACCAATAACTACAATGGCCTAGGGGAAAAATACACATACCGTTGTAATCGGGCGAGTTTCTGCTTCCAGGTGCAATAGGAAATTCTCGAGTTCGTCAATCCGTTCGCGAGATATGGGAGTTTGAAGTTAAGGAATGGTTGAGAAACCATCAAAATTTTCGCAAGTCTTATATTCGAAACCAATAACTACAAAGGCCTAGGGGGAAAACACACATATCTTTGAAATCGGGCGTGTTTCTACTTTCAGGTGCAACAGGAATTTCTCGAGTTCGTCAATCCGTTCGCGAGATATGGGAGTTTGAAGTTAAGGAATGATTGAGAAACCATCACAATTTTCGCAAGTCTGATACTCGAAACCAATCACCAATATGGCCTAGGGCAAAAATACACATACCGTTGTAATCGGGCGAGTTTCTGCTTTCAGATGCAATAGCACATTCTCGAGTTCGTCAATACGTTCGCGAGATATGGGAGTTTGAAGTTAAGGAATGGTTGAGAAACCATCAAAATTTTCGCAATTCTGATACTCGAAACCAATAACTACAATGGCCTAGGGCAAAAATACACATACCGTTGTAATCGGGCGAGTTTCTGCTTTCAGATGCAATAGAAAATTCTCGAGTTCGTCAATCCGTTCGCGAGATATGGAAGTTTGAAATTAAGGAATGATTGAGAAACCATCAAAATTTTCGCAAGTCTGATACTCGAAACCAATAACTGGATTGGCCTAGGGGAATAGTACACACACCATTGTATTCGGGCGAGTTTCTGCTTTGAGATGCAATAGGAATTTCTCGAGTTCGTCAATCCGTTCGCGAGATATGGGAGTTTGAAGTTAAGGAATGGTTGAGAAACCATCAATATTTTCGCAATTCTGATGCTAGAAACGAATAACTGGAATGGCCTAGGGGAGAAGTACACACACCATTCTAATCGGGAGAGTTTCTACTTTCAGATGCAACAGGAATTTCTCGAGTTGGTCAATCCGTTCGCGAGATATGGGAGTTTGAAGTTAAGGAATGGTTGAGAAACCATCAAAATTTTCGCAAGTCTTATACTCGAAACCAATAACTACAAAGGCCTAGGGGGAAAACACACACATATCTTTGAAATCGGGCGTGTTTCTACTTTCAGGTGCAACAGGAATTTCTCGAGTTCGTCAATCCGTTCGCGAGATATGGGAGTGTGAAGTTAAGGAATGGTTGAGAAACCATCACAATTTTCGCAAGTCAGATACTCGAAACCAATCACCAATATGGCCTAGGTCAAAAATACACATACCGTTGTAATCGGGCGAGTTTCTGCTTTCAGATGCAATAGCACATTCTCGAGTTCGTCAATACGTTCGCGAGATATGGGAGTTTGAAGTTAAGGAATGGTTGAGAAACCATCAAAATTTTCGCAATTCTGATACTCGAAACCAATAACTGGAATGGCCTAGGGGAAAAGTACACACACCATTGTAATCGGGCGAGTTTCTACTTTCAGATAAAACAGGAATTTCTCGAGTTCGTCAATCCGTTCGCGAGATATGGGAGTTTGAAGTTAAGGAATGGTTAAGAAACCATCAAAATTTTCGCAAGTATGATACTCGAAACCAATAACTACAATGGCCTAGGGGAAAAATACACATACCGTTGTAATCGGGCGAGTTTCTACTTTCAGATGCAACAGGAATTTCTCGTGTTCGTCAATCCGTTCGCGAGATATGGGAGTTTGAAGTTAAGGAATGGTTAAGAAACCATCAAAATTTTCGCAAGTATGATACTCGAAACCAATAACTACAATGGCCTAGGGGAAAAATACACATACCGTTGTAATCGGGCGAGTTTCTACTTCCACATGCAACAGGAATTTCTCGAGTTCGTCAATCCGTTCGCGAGATATGGGAGTTTGAAGTTAAGGAATGGTCGAGCAACCATCAAACTGTTCGCTGGTCTGATACTCGAAACCAATAACTGGAATGGCCTAGGGGAATAGTACACACACCATTCTAATCGGGCGAGTTTCTTCTTTCAGATGCAACAGGAATTTCTCGAGTTCGTCAATCCGTTCGCGAGATATGGGAGTTTGACGTTAAGGAATGGTTGAGAAACCCTGAAAATTTTCGCTGGTCTGATACTCGAAACCAATAACTGTATTGGCCTAGGGGAATAGTACACACACCATTGTATTCGGGCGAGTTTCTGCTTTCAGATGCAATAGGAATTTCTCGAGTTCGTCAATCCGTTCGCGAGATATGGGATTTTGAAGTTAAGGAATGGTTGAGAAACCATCAAAATTTTCGCAAGTCTGATACTCGAAACCAATGACTACAAAGGCCTAGGGGGAAAACACACATACCTTTGTAATCGGGCGTGTTTCTACTTTCAGGTGCAACAGGAATTTCTCGAGTTCGTCAATCCGTTCGCGAGATATGGGAGTTTGAAGTTAAGGAATGATTGAGAAACCATCACAATTTTCGCAAGTCTGATACTCGAAACCAATCACCAATATGGCCTAGGGCAAAAATACACATACCGTTGTAATCGGGCGAGTTTCTGCTTTCAGATGCAATAGCACATTCTCGAGTTCGTCAATACGTTCGCGAGATATGGGAGTTTGAAGTTAAGGAATGGTTGAGAAACCATCAAACTTTTCGCAATTCAGATGCTAGAAACGAATAACTGGAATGGCCTAGGGGAAAAGTACACACACCATTCTAATCGGGCGAGTTTCTTCTTTCAGATGCAACAGGAATTTCTCGAGTTCGTCAATCCGTTCGCGAGATATGGGAGTTTGAAGTTAAGGAATGGTTGAGAAACCATGAAAATTTTCGCTGGTCTGATACTCGAAACCAATAACTGTATTGGCCTAGGGGAATAGTACACACACCATTGTATTCGGGCGAGTTTCTGCTTTCAGATGCAATAGGAATTTCTCGAGTTCGTCAATCCGTTCGCGAGATATGGGAGTTTGAAGTTAAGGAATGGTTGAGAAACCATCAACATTATCGCAATTCTGATGCTAGAAACGAATAACTGGAATGGCCTAGGGGAGAAGTACACACACCATTGTAATCGGGGGAGATTCTACTTTGAGATGCAACAGGAATTTCTCGAGTTCGTCAATCCGTTCGCGAGATATGGGATTTTGAAGTTAAGGAATGGTTGAGAAACCATCAAAATTTTCGCAAGTCTGATACTCGAAACCAATAACTACAAAGGCCTAGGGGGAAAACACACATACCTTTGTAATCGGGCGTGTTTCTACTTTCAGGTGCAACAGGAATTTCTCGAGTTCGTCAATCCGTTCGCGAGATATGGGAGATTGAAGTTAAGGAATGATTGAGAAACCATCACAATTTTCGCAAGTCTGATACTCGAAACCAATCACCAATATGGCCTAGGGCAAAAATACACATACCGTTGTAATCGGGCGAGTTTCTGCTTTCAGATGCAATAGCACATTCTCGAGTTCGTCAATACGTTCGCGAGATATGGGAGTTTGAAGTTAAGGAATGGTTGAGAAACCATCAAACTTTTCGCAATTCAGATGCTAGAAACGAATAACTGGAATGGCCTAGGGGAAAAGTACACACACCATTCTAATCGGGCGAGTTTCTTCTTTCAGATGCAACAGGAACTTCTCGAGTTCGTCAATCCGTTCGCGAGATATGGGAGTTTGAAGTTAAGGAATGGTTGAGAAACCATGAAAATTTTCGCTGGTCTGATACTCGAAACCAATAACTGTATTGGCCTAGGGGAATAGTACACACACCATTGTATTCGGGCGAGTTTCTGCTTTCAGATGCAACAGGAATTTCTCGAGTTCGTCAATCCGTTCGCGAGATATGGGAGTTTGAAGTTAAGGAATGGTTGAGAAACCATCAACATTATCGCAATTCTGATGCTAGAAACGAATAACTGGAATGGCCTAGGGGAGAAGTACACACACCATTGTAATCGGGGGAGATTCTACTTTGAGATGCAACAGGAATTTCTCGAGTTCGTCAATCCGTTCGCGAGATATGGGAGTTTGAAGTTAAGGAATGGTCGAGCAACCATCAAAATTTTCGCAATTCTGATGCTAGAAACGAATAACTGGAATGGCCTAGGGGAGAAGTACACACACCATTGTAATCGGGGGAGATTCTACTTTGAGATGCAACAGGAGTTTCTCGAGTTCGTCAATCCGTTCGCGAGATATGGGATTTTGAAGTTAAGGAATGGTTGAGAAACCATCAAAATTTTCGCAAGTCTGATTCTCGAATCTAATAACTACTATGGCCTAGGGCAAAAATACACATACCGTTGTAATCGGGCGAGTTTCTGCTTTCAGATGCAATAGCACATTCTCGAGTTCGTCAATACGTTCGCGAGATATGGGAGTTTGATGTTAAGGAATGGTTGAGAAACCATCAAAATTTTCGCAATTCTGATACTCGAAACCAATAACTACAATGGCCTGGGGCAAAAATACACATACCGTTGTAATCGGGCGAGTTTCTGCTTTCAGATGCAATAGAAAATTCTCGAGTTCGTCAATCCGTTCGCGAGATATGGAAGTTTGAAATTAAGGAATGATTGAGAAACCATCAAAATTTTCGCAAGTCTGATACTCGAAACCAATAACTGGATTGGCCTAGTGGAATGGTACACACACCATTGTATTCGGGCGAGTTTCTGCTTTGAGATGCAATAGGAATTTCTCGAGTTCGTCAATCCGTTCGCGAGGTATGGGAGTTTGAATTTAAGGAATGGTTGAGAAACCATCAATATTTTCGCAATTCTGATGCTAGAAACGAATAACTGGAATGGCCTAGGGGAGAAGTACACACACCATTGTAATCGGGAGAGTTTCTACTTTCAGATGCAACAGGAATTTCTCGAGTTCGTCAATCCGATCGCGAGATATGGGAGTTTGAAGTTAAGGAATGGTTGAGAAACCATCAAAATTTTCGCAAGTCTTATACTCGAAACAAATAACTACAAAGGCCTAGGGGGAAAACACACATATCTTTGAAATCGGGCGTGTTTCTACTTTCAGGTGCAACAGGAATTTCTCGTGTTCGTCAATCCGTTCGCGAGATATGGGTGTTTGAAGTTAAGGAATGGTTGAGAAACCATCATAATTTTCGCAAGTCTGATACTCGAAACCAATCACCAATATGGCCTAGGGCAAAAATACACATACCGTTGTAATCGGGCGAGTTTCTGCTTTCAGATGCAATAGCACATTCTCGAGTTCGTCAATACGTTCGCGAGATATGGGAGTTTGAAGTTAAGGAATGGTTGAGAAACCATCAAAATTTTCGCAATTCTGATACTCGAAACCAATAACTACAATGGCCTAGGGCAAAAATACACATACCGTTGTAATCGGGCGAGTTTCTGCTTTCAGATGCAATAGAAAATTCTCGAGTTCGTCAATCCGTTCGCGAGATATGGAAGTTTGAAGTTAAGGAATGATTGAGAAACCATCAAAATTTTCGCAAGTTTGATACTCGAAACCAATAACTACAAAGGCCTAGGGGGAAAACACACATATCTTTGTAATCGGGCGTGTTTCTAATACTTTCAGGTGCAACAGGAATTTCTCGAGTTCGTCAATCCGTTAGCGAGATATGGGAGTTTGAAGTTAAGGAATGGTTGAGAAACCATCAAAATTTTCGCAAGTATGATACTCGAAACCAATAACTACAGTGGCCTAGGGGAAAAATACACATACCGTTGTAATCGTGCGAGTTTCTGCTTCCACATGCAACAGGAATTTCTCGAGTTCGTCAATCCTTTCGCGAGATATGGGAGTATGAAGTTAAGGAATGGTGGAGCAACCATCAAAATTTTCGCAATTCCGATGCTAGAAACGAATAACTGGAATGGCCTAGGGGAATAGTACACACACCATTGTATTCGGGCGAGTTTCTGCTTTCAGATGCAATAGGAATTCCTCGAGTTCGTCAATCCGTTCGCGAGATATGGGAGTTTGAAGTTAAGGAATGGTTGAGAAACCATCAAAATTTTGGCAATTCTGATGCTAGAAACGAATAACGGGAATGGCCTAGGGGAAAAGTACACACACCATTGTAATCGAGCGAGTTTCTACTTTCAGATGCAACAGGAATTTCTCGAGTTCGTCAATCCGTTCGCGAGATATGGGAGTTTGAAGTTAAGGAATGCTTGAGACACCATCAAAATTTTCGCAAGTCTGATACTCGAAACCAATAACTACAAAGGCCTAGGGGAAAAATACACATACCGTTGTAATCGGGCGAGTTTCTACTTTCAGATGCAACAGGAATTTCTCGAGTTCGTCAATCCGTTCGTGAGATATGGGAGTTTGAAGTTAAGGAATGCTTGAGACACCATCAAAATTTTCGCAAGTCTGATACTCGAAACCAATAACTACAAAGGCCTAGGTGGAAAACACACATATCTTTGTAATCGGGCGAGTTTATGCTTTCAGATGCAATAGGAAATTCTGGAGTTCGCCAATCCGTTCGCGAGATATGGGAGTGTGAAGTTAAGGAATGGTTGAGAAACCAACAAAATTTTCGCAAGTCTGATACTCGAAACCAATAACTACAAAGGCCTAGGGGAAAAATACACATACCGTTGTAATCGGGCGAGTTTCTACTTCCACATGTAACAGGAATTTCTCGAGTTCGTCAATCCGTTCGCGAGATATGGGAGTTTAAAGTTAAGGAATGGTTGAGAAACCATCAAAATTTTCGCTGGTCTGGTACTCGAAACCAATAACTGGATTGGCCTAGGGGAATAGTACACATACCATTTTATTCGGGCGAGTTTCTGCTTTCAGATGCAATAGGAATTTCTCGAGTTCGTCAATCCGTTCGCGAGATATGGGAGTTTGAAGTTAAGGAATGGTTGAGAAACCATCAAAATTTTCGCAATTCTGATGCTAGAAACGAATAACTGGAATGGCCTAGGGGAGAAGTACACACACCAGTGTAATCGGGAGAGTTTCTACTTTCAGATGCAACAGGAATTTCTCGAGTTCGTCAATCCGTTCGAGAGATATGGGAGTTTGAAGTTAAGGAATGGTTGAGGAACCATCAAAATTTTCGCAAGTCTGATACTCGAAACCAATAACTACAAAGGCCTAGGGGGAAAACACACATATCTTTGTAATCGGGCGTGTTTCTACTTTCAGGTGCAACAGGAATTTCTCGAGTTCGTCAATCCGTTCGCGAGATATGGGAGTTTGAAGTTGAGGAATGGTTGAGAAACCATCACAATTTTCGCAAGTCTGATACTCGAAACCAATCACCAATATGGCCTAGGGCAAAAATACACATACCGTTGTAATCGGGCGAGTTTCTGCTTTCAGATGCAATAGCAAATTCTCGAGTTCGTCAATACGTTCGCGAGATATGGGAGTTTGAAGTTAAGGAATGGTTGAGAAACCATCAAAATTTTCGCAAGTCTGATACTCGAAACCAATAACTACAATGGCCTAGGGCAAAAATACACATACCGTTGTAATCGGGCGAGTTTCTGCTTTCAGATGCAATCGAAAATTCTTGAGTTCGTCAATCCGTTCGCGAGATATGGAAGTTTGAAGTTAAGGAATGATTGAGAAACCATCAAAATTTTCGCAAGTCTGATACTCGAAACCAATAACTACAAAGGCCTAGGGGGAAAACACACATATCTTTGTAATCGGGCGTGTTTCTACTTTCAGGTGCAACAGGAATTTCTCGAGTTCGTCAATCCGTTCGCGAGATATGGGAGTTTGAAGTTAAGGAATGGTTGAGAAACCATCAAAATTTTCGCAAGTCTGGTACTCGAAACCAATAACTGGATTGGCCTAGGGGAATAGTACACATACCATTTTATTCGGGCGAGTTTCTGCTTTCAGATGCAATAGGAATTTCTCGAGTTCGTCAATCCGTTCGCGAGATTTGGGAGTTTGAAGTTAAGCAATGTTTGAGAATCCATCAAAATTTTCGCAATTCTGATGCTAGAAACGAATAACTGGAATGGCCTAGGTGAAAAGTACACACACCATTGTAATCGGGCGAGTTTCTACTTTCAGATGCAACAGGAATTTCTCGATTTCGTCAATCCGTTCCCGAGATATGGGAGTTTGAAGTTAAGAAATGGTTGAGCAACCATCAACAGTTTCGCAAGTCTGATGCTAGAAACGAATAACTGGAATGGCCTAGGGGAGAAGTACACACACCATTGTAATCGGGAGAGTTTCTACTTTCAGATGCAACAGGAATTTCTCGAGTTCGTCAATCCGTTCGAGAGATATGGGAGTTTGAAGTTAAGGAATGGTTGAGAAACCATCAAAATTTTCGCAAGTCTGATACTCGAAACCAATAACTACAAAGGCCTAGGGGGAAAACACACATATCTTTGTAATCGGGCGTGTTTCTACTTTCAGGTGCAAAAGGAATTTCTCGAGTTCGTCAATCCGTTCGCGAGATATGGGAGTTTGAAGTTAAGGAATGGTTGAGAAACCATCAAAATTTTCGCAATTCTGATGCTAGAAACGAATAACTGGAATGGCCTAGGGGAGAAGTACACACACCATTGTAATCGGGAGAGTTTCTACTTTCAGATGCAACAGGAATTTCTCGAGTTCGTCAATCCGTTCGAGAGATATGGGAGTTTGAAGTTAAGGAATGGTTGAGAAACCATCAAAATTTTCGCAAGTCTGATACTCGAAACCAATAACTACAAAGGCCTAGGGGGAAAACACACATATCTTTGTAATCGGGCGTGTTTCTACTTTCAGGTGCAACAGGAATTTCTCGAGTTCGTCAATCCGTTCGCGAGATATGGGAGTTTGAAGTTAAGGAATGGTTGAGAAACCATCACAATTTTCGCAAGTCTGATACTCGAAACCAATCACCAATATGGCCTAGGGCAAAAATACACATACCGTTGTAATCGGGCGAGTTTCTGCTTTCAGATGCAATAGCAAATTCTCGAGTTCGTCAATACGTACGCGAGATATGGGAGTTTGAAGTTAAGGAATGGTTGAGAAACCATCAAAATTTTCGCAAGTCTGATACTCGAAACCAATATCTACAATGGCCTAGGGCAAAAATACACATACCGTTGTAATCGGGCGAGTTTCTGCTTTCAGATGCAATAGAAAATTCTCGAGTTCGTCAATCCGTTCGCGAGATATGGAAGTTTGAAGTTAAGGAATGATTGAGAAACCATCAAAATATTCGCAAGTCTGATTCTCGAAACCAATAACTACAAAGGCCTAGGGGGAAAACCCACATATCTTTGTAATCGGGCGTGTTTCTACTTTCAGGTGCAACAGGAATTTCTCGAGTTCGTCAATCCGTTCGCGAGATATGGGAGTTTGAAGTTAAGGAATGGTTTAGAAACCATCAAAATTTTCGCAAGTCTGATACTCGAAACCAATAACTACAGTGGCCTAGGGGAAAAATACACATACCGTTGTAATCGGGCGAGTTTCTACTTCCACATGCAACAGGAATTTCTCGAGTTCGTCAATCCTTTCGCGAGATATGGGAGTTTGAAGTTAAGGAATGGTCGAGCAACCATCAAAATTTTCGCAATTCCGATGCTAGAAACGAATAACTGGAATGGCCTAGGGGAAAAGTACACACACCATTGTAATCGGGCGAGTTTCTGCTTTCAGATACAACAGGAATTTCTCGAGTTCGTCAATCCGTTCGCGAGAAATGGGGGTCTGAAGTTAAGGAATGGTTAAGAAACCATCAAAATTTTCGCAAGTCTGATACTCGAAACCAATAACTACAATGGCCTAGGGGAAAAATACACATACCGTTGTAATCGGGCAAGCTTCTACTTCCACATGCAACAGGAATTTCTCGAGTTCGTCAATCCGTTCGCGAGAAATGGGGGTCTGAAGTTAAGGAATGGTTAAGAAACCATCAAAATTTTCGCAAGTCTGATACTCGAAACCAATAACTACAATGGCTTACGGGAAAAATACACATACCGTTGTAATCGTGCGAGTTCCTACTTCCACATGCAACAGGAATTTCTCGAGTTCGTCAATCCGTTCGCGAGATATGGGAGTTTGAAGTTAAGGAATGGTCGAGCAACCATCAAAATTTTCGCTGGTCTGATACTCGAAACCAATAACTGGAATGGCCTAAGGGAATAGTACATACACCATTGTACTCGGGCGAGCTTCTGCTTTCAAATGCAATAGGAATTTCTCGAGTTCGTCAATCCGTTCGCGAGATATGGGAGTGTGAAGTTAAGGAATGGTTGAGAAACCAACAAAATTTTCGCAAGTCTGATACTCGAAACCAATAACTACAAAGGCCTAGGGGAAAAATACACATACCGTTGTAATCGGGCGAGTTTCTACTTCCACAGGTAACAGGAATTTCTCGAGTTCGTCAATCCGTTCGCGAGATATGGGAGTTTGAAGTTAAGGAATGGTTGAGAAATCATCAAAATTTTCGCTGGTCTGATACTCGAAACCAATAACTGGATTGGCCTAGGGGAATAGAACACACACCATTGTATTCGGCGAGTTTCTGCTTTCAGATGCAATAGGAATTTCTCGAGTTCGTCAATCCTTTCGCGAGATATGGGAGTTTGAAGTTAAGGAATCGTTGAGACACCATCAAAATTTTCGCAAGTCTGATTCTCGAAACCAATAACCAATATGGCCTAGGGCAAAAATACACATACCGTTGTAATCGGACGAGTTTCTGCTTTCAGATGCAATAGGAAATTCTCGAGTTCGTCAATACGTTCGCGAGATATGGGAGTTTGAAGTTAAGGAATGGTTGAGAAACCATCAAAATCTTCGCTGGTCTGATACTCGAAACCAATAACTGGATTGGCCTAGGGGAATAGTACACACCCCATTGTATTCGAGCGAGTTTCTGCTTTCAGATGCAATAGGAATTTCTCGAGTTCGTCAATCCGTTGGCGAGATATGGGAGTTTGAAGTTAAGGAATGGTTGAGAAACCATCAACATTTTCGCAATTCTGATGCTAGAAACGAATAACTGGAATGGCCTAGGGGAGAAGTACGCACACCATTGAATTCGAGCGAGTTTCTGCTTTCAGATGCAATAGGAATTTCTCGAGTTCGTCAATCCGTTCGCGAGATATGCGAGTTTGAAGTTAAGGAATGGTTGAATGAATTTTCGCAAGTCTGATACTCGAAACCAATAACTACAAAGGCCTAGAGGGAAAACACACATATCTTTGTAATCGGGCGTGTTTCTACTTTCAGGTGCAACAGGAATTTCTCGAGTTCGTCAATCCGTTCGCGAGATGTGGGAGTTTGAAGTTAAGGAATGGTTGAGAAACCATCAAAATTTTAGCAAGTCTGATACTCGAAACCAATAACTGGAATGGCCTAGGGGAAAAGTGCACACACCGTTGTAATCGGCCGAGTTTTTACTTTCAGATGCTGGAATGGCCTAGGGGAAAAGTACACACACCATTGTAATCGGGCGACTTTCTACTTTCAGATACAACAGGAATTTCTCGAGTTCGTCAATGCGTTCGCGAGATATGGGAGTTTGCAGTTAAGGAATGGTTGAGAAATCACCAAAATTTTCGCTGGTCTGATACTCGAAACCAATAACTGGATTGGCCTAGGGGAATAGTACACACCCCATTGTATTCGAGCGAGTTTCTGCTTTCAGATGCAATACGAATTTCTCGAGTTCGTCAATCCGTTGGCGAGATATGGGAGTTTGAAGTTAAGGAATGGTTGAGAAACCATCAACATTTTCGCAATTCTGATGCTAGAAACGAATAACTGGAATGGCCTAGGGGAGAAGTACGCACACCATTGCATTCGAGCGAGTTTCTGCTTTCAGATGCAATAGGAATTTGTCGAGTTCGTCAATCCGTTCGCGAGATATGGGAGTTTGAAGTTAAGGAATGGTTGAATGAATTTTCGCAAGTCTGATACTCGAAACCAATAACTACAAAGGCCTAGAGGGAAAACACACATATCTTTGTAATCGGGCGTGTTTCTACTTTCAGGTGCAACAGGAATTTCTCGAGTTCGTCAATCCGTTCGCGAGATATGGGAGTTTGAAGTTAAGGAATGGTTGAGAAACCATCAAAATTTTAGCAAGTCTGATACTCGAAACCAATAACTGGAATGGCCTAGGGGAAAAGTGCACACACCGTTGTAATCGGCCGAGTTTTTACTTTCAGATGCTGGAATGGCCTAGGGGAAAAGTACACACACCATTGTAATCGGGCGACTTTCTACTTTCAGATACAACAGGAATTTCTCGAGTTCGTCAATGCGTTCGCGAGATATGGGAGCTTGCAGTTAAGGAATGGTTGAGAAATCACCAAAATTTTCGCTGGTCTGATACTCGAAACCAATAACTGGATTGGCCTAGGGGAATAGTACACACCCCATTGTATTCGAGCGAGTTTCTGCTTTCAGATGCAATACGAATTTCTCGAGTTCGTCAATCCGTTGGCGAGATATGGGAGTTTGAAGTTAAGGAATGGTTGAGAAACCATCAACATTTTCGCAATTCTGATGCTAGAAACGAATAACTGGAATGGCTTAGGGGAGAAGTACGCACACCATTGTATTCGAGCGAGTTTCTGCTTTCAGATGCAATAGGAATTTCTCGAGTTCGTCAATCCGTTCGCGAGATATGGGAGTTTGAAGTTAAGGAATGGTTGAATGAATTTTCGCAAGTCTGATACTCGAAACCAATAACTACAAAGGCCTAGAGGGAAAACACACATATCTTTGTAATCGGGCGTGTTTCTACTTTCAGGTGCAACAGGAATTTCTCGAGTTCGTCAATCCGTTCGCGAGATATGGGAGTTTGAAGTTAAGGAATGGTTGAGAAACCATCAAAATTTTCGCAAGTCTGATACTCGAAACCAATAACTACAGTGGCCTAGGGGAAAAATACACATACCGTTGTAATCGGGCGAGTTTCTACTTCCACATGCAACAGGAATTTCTCGAGTTCGTCAATCCTTTCGCGAGATATGGGAGTTTGAAGTTAAGGAATGGTCGAGCAAACATCAAAATTTTCGCAATTCCGATGCTAGAAACGAATAACTGGAATGGCCTAGGGGAAAAGTACACACACCATTGTAATCGGGCGAGTTTCTGCTTTCAGATACAACAGGAATTTCTCGAGTTCGTCAATCCGTTCGCGAGAAATGGGGGTCTGAAGTTAAGGAATGGTTAAGAAACCATCAAAATTTTCGCAAGTCTGATACTCGAAACCAATAACTACAATGGCCTAGGGGAAAAATACACATACCGTTGTAATCGGGCAAGCTTCTACTTCCACATGCAACAGGAATTTCTCGAGTTCGTCAATCCGTTCGCGAGAAATGGGGGTCTGTAGTTAAGAAATGGTTAAGAAACCATCAAAATTTTCGCAAGTCTGATACTCGAAACCAATAACTACAATGGCCTAGGGGAAAAATACACATACCGTTGTAATCGGGCAAGCTTCTACTTCCACATGCAACAGGAATTTCTCGAGTTCGTCAATCCGTTCGCGAGAAATGGGGGTCTGAAGTTAAGGAATGGTTAAGAAACCATCAAAATTTTCGCAAGTCTGATACTCGAAACCAATAACTACAATGGCTTACGGGAAAAATACACATACCGTTGTAATCGTGCGAGTTCCTACTTCCACATGCAACAGGAATTTCTCGAGTTCGTCAATCCGTTCGCGAGATATGGGAGTTTGAAGTTAAGGAATGGTCGAGCAACCATCAAAATTTTCGCTGGTCTGATACTCGAAACCAATAACTGGAATGGCCTAGGGGAATAGTACATACACCATTGTACTCGGGCGAGCTTCTGCTTTCAGATGCAATAGGAATTTCTCGAGTTCGTCAATCCGTTCGCGAGATATGGGAGTGTGAAGTTAAGGAATGGTTGAGAAACCATCAAAATTTTAGCAAGTCTGATTCTCGAAACCAATAACCAATATGGCCTAGGGCAAAAATACACATACCGTTGTAATCGGGCGAGTTTCTACTTCCACATGCAACAGGAATTTCTCGAGTACGTCAATCCGTTCGCGAGATATGGGAGTTTGAAGTTAAGGAATGGTTGAGAAACCATCAAAATCTTCGCTGGTCTGATACTCGAAACCAATAACTGGATTGGCCTAGGGGAATAGTACACACCCCATTGTATTCGAGCGAGTTTCTGCTTTCAGATGCAATAGGAATTTCTCGAGTTCGTCAATCCGTTGGCGAGATATGGGAGTTTGAAGTTAAGGAATGGTTGAGAAACCATCAAAATATTAGCAAGTCTGATACTCGAAACCAATAACTGGAATGGCCTAGGGGAAAAGTGCACACACCGTTGTAATCGGCCGAGTTTTTACTTTCAGATGCTGGAATGGCCTAGGGGAAAAGTACACACACCATTGTAATCGGGCGACTTTCTACTTTCAGATACAACAGGAATTTCTCGAGTTCGTCAATGCGTTCGCGAGATATGGGAGTTTGCAGTTAAGGAATGGTAGAGAAATCACCAAAATTTTCGCTGGTCTGATACTCGAAACCAATAACTGGATTGGCCTAGGGGAATAGTACACACCCCATTGTATTCGAGCGAGTTTCTGCTTTCAGATGCAATACGAATTTCTCGAGTTCGTCAATCCGTTGGCGAGATATGGGAGTTTGAAGTTAAGGAATGGTTGAGAAACCATCAACATTTACGCAATTCTGATGCTAGAAACGAATAACTGGAATGGCCTAGGGGAGAAGTACGCACACCATTGTATTCGAGCGAGTTTCTGCTTTCAGATGCAATAGGAATTTCTCGAGTTCGTCAATCCGTTCGCGAGATATGGGAGTTTGAAGTTAAGGAATGGTTGAATGAATTTTCGCAAGTCTGATACTCGAAACCAATAACTACAAAGGCCTAGAGGGAAAACACACATATCTTTGTAATCGGGCGTGTTTCTACTTTCAGGTGCAACAGGAATTTCTCGAGTTCGTCAATCCGTTCGCGAGATATGGGAGTTTGAAGTTAAGGAATGGTTGAGAAACCATCAAAATTTTAGCAAGTCTGATACTCGAAACCAATAACTGGAATGGCCTAGGGGAAAAGTGCACACACCGTTGTAATCGGCCGAGTTTTTACTTTCAGATGCTGGAATGGCCTAGGGGAAAAGTACACACACCATTGTAATCGGGCGACTTTCTACTTTCAGATACAACAGGAATTTCTCGCGTTCGTCAATGCGTTCGCGAGATATGGGAGTTTGCAGTTAAGGAATGGTTGAGAAATCACCAAAATTTTCGCAAGTCTGATTCTCGAAACCAATAACCAATATGGCCTAGGGCAAAAATACACATACCGTTGTAGTCGGACGAGTTTCTGCTTTCAGATGCAATAGGAAATTCTCGAGTTCGTCAATCCGTTCGCGAGATATGGGAGTTTGAAGTTAAGGAATGGTTGAATGAATTTTCGCAAGTCTGATACTCGAAACCAATAACTACAAAGGCCTAGAGGGAAAACACACATATCTTTGTAATCGGGCGTGTTTCTACTTTCAGGTGCAACAGGAATTTCTCGAGTTCATCAATACTTTCGCGAGATATGGGAGTTTGAAGTTAAGGAATGGTTGAGAAACCATCAAAATTTTCGCAAGTCTGATACTCGAAACCAATAACTACAATGGCTTAGGGCAAAAATACACATACCGTTGTAATCGGGCGAGTTTCTGCTTTCAGATGCAATAGGAAATTCTCGAGTTCGTCAATCCGTTCGCGAGATATGGGAGTTTGAAGTTAAGGAATGGTTGAGAAACCATCAAAATTTTCGCTTGTCTGATACTCGAAACCAATAACTGGAATGGCCTAGGGGAAAAGTACACTCACCGTTGTAATCGGGCGAGTTTCTACTTCCTCATGCAACAGGAATTTCTCGATTTAGTCAATCCGTTCGCGAGATATGGGAGTTTGAAGTTAAGGAATGGTTGAGAAACCATCAATGTTTTCGCTGGTCTGATACTCGAAACCAATAACTGGAATGGCCTAGGGGAAAAGTACACACACCATTGTAATCGGGCGAGTTTCTACTTTCAGATGCAACAGGAATTTCTCGAGTTCGTCAATCCGTTCGCGAGATATGGGAGTTTGAAGTTAAGGAATGGTTGAGAAACCATCAAAATTTTCGCTTGTCTGATACTCGAAACCAATAACTGGAATGGCCTAGGGGAAAAGTGCACACACCGTTGTAATCGGGCGAGTTTCTACTTCCACATGCAACAGGAATTTCTCGAGTTCGTCAAACCGTTCGCGAGATATGGGAGTTTCAAGATAAGGAATGGTCGAGAAAGCATCAAAATTTTCGCTGGTCTGATACTCGAAACCAATAACTGGATTGGCCTAGGGGAATAGTACACACACCATTGTATTCGGCGAGTTTCTGCTTTCAGATGCAATAGGAATTTCTCGAGTGCGTCAATCCGTTCGCGAGATATGGGAGTTTGAAATTAAGGAATGGTTGAGAAACCATCAAAATTTTCGCAAGTATGATACTCGAAACCAATAACTACAATTGCCTAGGGCAAAAATACACATACCGTTGTAATCGGGCGAGTTTCTGCTTTCAGATGCAATAGGAAATTCTCGATTTAGTCAATCCGTTCGCGAGATATGGGAGTTTGAAGTTAAGGAATGGTTGAGAAACCATCAAAGTTTTCGCTGGTCTGATACTCGTGTGGCGGCACTACCCACGCTTGCCACCAGAGGGAAACTCACCACCAACCGTTTCCCGCAAGTTCCCGTACCTGCTCCGATCGCTATATATACGACCTCTTACCGATCTTCCAATGTCCCGGCGTATAAGGCAGGGCCTGCTAGGATGCCTTACTGACGAGTTCACTAGCAGGCCTGGGATGAAACGCTTATCCCCACTTCCTTATATTTCCGTTCACTCCTTTCTAACATTCTTTAATTTAGCGCCGCCAAAGTGGTGAACTTTACAGCGTCGTGCCGCAGAAATACGTATGGCGATGTGGCAAGGTCTTTAAAGATGAAAGTTCTGCGAGTACCGTGTCGCGTACCGGGTGAAGACTTCAAACGTTTCATAGGGTTTCTTAATCGACTCACAAAATCAGAAGTTCCCTCTACTTCGCCTGACACAAAAAACTCGCCAGGTAAACGTATGCCTGTCCCGTAAACCATTTCTGCGGCTGTCGCCTTTAAGTCCTCTTTGAGGGCTGACCGAATCCCAAGTAATACAACGGGTAATATTTGTACCCAATCCTCGGTTTCGTGGCACTTTATTGCTGCTTTCAGCTGACGATGGAACCGTTCTACCATCCCGTTGGCCTGCGGATGATACGCCGTAGTCCTTAGATGGGAAGAACCGATTAATCGTAATAGCTCTTTAAACAAATGAGACTCGAATTGGCGTCCCTGGTCAGTAGTGATCTTTAACGGTACCCCAAAACGCGTTACCCACACGTTCACGAACGCTTTTGCTACCGTTTCCGCGTCGATTTCTCCGATCGGTATGACTTCCGGCCAACGCGTAAAACGGTCTACGCACGTTACGCAGTATCTGCAGCCTTGTGACGTAGGCAAGGGTCCTACAATGTCGACGTGCACGTGTTCGAACCTCCCAGAATCTCGAAAATCTCTAATAGGGGTTGCCACGTGCTTGGTAACTTTTGCCCGCTGGCAAGGAACGCAATGCTTTGCCCATTCGCGGCAATCTTTGTTCACAGATGGCCACACAAAACGGCTGGTCACCAACCTTTGCGTAGCACGGATCCCCGGATGAGATAGTCCATGCAGCGAGTCGAAAATCGCTCGCCGTAGTGGCCCAGGTACAAAAGGTCTGATTGTTTCGTTCGACACATCACAAAGTAAAGATACTTCGAATCCGGGAAAATGGACCTTCTTCAAGTGAAGCGCACTCGAATTAGAAGTTAACATCCGTTTAAGTTCCTCATCTTTACTTTGTGACTGTTCAATCGTTTTGTAGTCTGGGGGCGAGGAAACAGATTCAACTCGAGACAATACATCCGCCACTGTATTTTCAATACCTTTGATGTGCCTAATGTCAGTGGAAAATTGTCCTATATAATCTAAATGTCGAAATTGACGAGGAGAACATTTCTCCAGTTTCTGTTTGAAAGCAAAGGTGAGCGGCTTGTGGTCGGTATAGATTACGAAGTCTCGTCCTTCCACGTAATGCCTAAACTTTTTAATAGCCATATAAATCGCTAACAGCTCGCGATCATAGGCGCTGTATTTACACTGGGTGGCAGAAAGGGCTTTCGTATAAAAGGACAATGGTTGCCAAACACCATCGACCAGCTGTTGCAAAACGGCTCCAATTGCGTAATCGGACGCATCGACTGTAACATTAATGCATGCACCTGAAATCGGGTGCGCAAGTGTTGTGGCATTCGCAAGGACCTCTTTGATATTAACGAAAGCCTCCTCTGCCGCCTTAGTCCACTAGCAGGCCCGGGATGAAACGCTTATCCCCACTTCCTTATATTTCCGTTCTTTCCTTCCTCTCACATACTTTAATTTAGCGCCGCCAAAGTGGTGACCCCGTCTAGCAACACGCAACCTTCTGGACAACAGCACAGCAGCAGTACAGGTGCAGCACAAGACGATGGAAGGAACGCAACGTAAAGGCCGATTTTTCGTAAATCCCCCTCTCCGAGGGTTGACTCCTCGACCTGCCAGCGACGACACGAACGCTATACTCCCGGCTAACCATCAGGATCAACCCCAGGAGGACAGCAGGCAGCTTGTCGACATTATTCACCGACCACACCGATGCGTTTCATAAATACTGGTACGCGCACGCATCAACGTCGGACAACAAGCGAAAACGCGGCTTGAGCAAACGATGCTCGCCACGCGTATTCCGCAATCGACAGCAGCTGGGCCTTACTACGAAAAAGAAGCATTCTTCTCTTCCACCGCTCTGGACAACCTCCTCCTGTGCCTGTTGTGCCAAACCGAACTACGGAACAAATACCTACGCCACTGGGACATCAGGACGGAACTTCAAAGTATCGTTTACCACTGGCAAGGGGGTTATGTGGCGGCACTACCCACGCTTGCCACCAGAGGGAAACTCACCACCAACCGTTTCCCGCAAGTTCCCGTACCTGCTCCGATCGCTATATATACGACCTCTTACCGATCTTCCAATGTCCCGGCGTATAAGGCAGGGCCTGCTAGGATGCCTTACTGACGAGTCCACTAGCAGGCCCGGGATGAAACGCTTATCCCCACTTCCTTATATTTCCGTTCACTCCTTTCTAACATTCTTTAATTTAGCGCCGCCAAACTCGAAACCAATAACTGGAATGGCCTAGGGGAAAAGTACACACACCATTGTAATCGGGCGAGTTTCTACTTTCAGATGCAACAGGAATTTCTCGAGTTCGTCAAACCGTTCGCGAGATATGGGAGTTTCAAGATAAGGAAGGGTTGAGAAACCATCAAAATTTTCGCTTGTCTGATACTCGAAACCAATAACTGGAATGGCCTAGGGGAAAAGTACACACACCGTTGTAATCGGGCGAGTTTCTACTTCCACATGCAACAGGAATTTCTCGAGTTCGTCAAACCATTCGCGAGATATGGGAGTTTCAAGATAAGGAATGGTCGAGAAACCATCAAAATTTTCGCTGGTCTGGAACTCGAAACCAATAACTGGAATGGCCTAGGGGAATAGTACACAACCCATTGTATTCGGACGAGTTTCTGCTTTCAGATGCAATAGGAAATTCTCGAGTTCATCAATACGTTCGCGAGATATGGGAGTTTGAAGTTAAGGAATGGTTGAGAAACCATCAAAATTTTCGTAAGTCTGATACTCGAAACCAATAACTGGAATGGCCTAGGGGAAAAGTACACACACCATTGTAATCGGGCGAGTTTCTACTTTCAGATGCAACAGGAGTTTCTCGAGTTCGTCAATCCGTTCGCGAGATATGGGAGTTTGAAGTTAAGGAATGGTTGAGAAACCATCAAAATTTTCGCTTGTCTGATACTCGAAACCAATAACTGGAATGGCTTAGGGGAAAAGTACACACACCGTTGTAATCGGGCGAGTTTCTACTTCCACATGCAACAGGAATTTCTCGAGTTCGTCAAACCGTTCGCGAGATATGGGAGTTTCAAGATAAGGAATGGTCGAGAAAGCGTCAAAATTTTCGCTGGTCTGGAACTCGAAACCAATAACTGGAATGGCCTAGGGGAATAGTACACACCCCATTGTATTCGGACGAGTTTCTGCTTTCAGATGCAATAGGAAATTCTCGAGTTCATCAATACGTTCGCGAGATATGGGAGTTTGAAGTTAAGGAATGGTTGAGAAACCATCAAAATTTTCGTAAGTCTGATACTCGAAACCAATAACTGGAATGGCCTAGGGGAAAAGTACACACACCATTGTAATCGGGCGAGTTCCTACTTTCAGATGCAACAGGAGTTTCTCGAGTTCGTCAATCCGTTCGCGAGATATGGGAGTTTGAAGTTAAGGAATGGTTGAGAAACCATCAAAATTTTCGCTTGTCTGATACTCGAAACCAATAACTGGAATGGCTTAGGGGAAAAGTACACACACCGTTGTAATCGGGCGAGTTTCTACTTCCACATGCAACAGGAATTTCTCGAGTTCGTCAAACCGTTCGCGAGATATGGGAGTTTCAAGATAAGGAATGGTCGAGAAAGCGTCAAAATTTTCGCTGGTCTGGAACTCGAAACCAATAACTGGAATGGCCTAGGGGAAAAGTACACACACCATTGTAATCGGGCGAGTTTCTACTTTCAGATGCAACAGGAGTTTCTCGAGTTCGTCAATCCGTTCGCGAGATATGGGAGTTTGAAGTTAAGGAATGGTTGAGAAACCAACAAAATTTTCGCTTGTCTGATACTCGAAACCAATAACTGGAATGGCTTAGGGGAAAAGTACACACACCGTTGTAATCGGGCGAGTTTCTACTTCCACATGCAACAGGAATTTCTCGAGTTCGTCAAACCGTTCGCGAGATATGGGAGTTTCAAGATAAGGAATGGTCGAGAAAGCGTCAAAATTTTCGCTGGTCTGATACTCGAAACCTATAACTGGATTGGCCTAGGGGAATAGTACACACACCATTGTATTCGGCGAGTTTCTGCTTTCAGATGCAATAGGAAATTCTCGAGTTCATCAATACGTTCGCGAGATATGGGAGTTTGAAGTTAAGGAATGGTTGAGAAACCATCAAAATTTTCGTAAGTCTGATACTCGAAACCAATAACTGGAATGGCCTAGGGGAAAAGTACACACACCATTGTAATCGGGCGAGTTTCTACTTTCAGATGCAACAGGAGTTTCTCGAGTTCGTCAATCCGTTCGCGAGATATGGGAGTTTGAAGTTAAGGAATGGTTGAGAAACCATCAAAATTTTCGCTTGTCTGATACTCGAAACCAATAACTGGAATGGCTTAGGGGAAAAGTACACACACCGTTGTAATCGGGCGAGTTTCTACTTCCACATGCAACAGGAATTTCTCGAGTTCGTCAAACCGTTCGCGAGATATGGGAGTTTCAAGATAAGGAATGGTCGAGAAAGCGTCAAAATTTTCGCTGGTCTGATACTCGAAACCTATTACTGGATTGGCCTAGGGGAATAGTACACACACCATTGTATTCGGCGAGTTTCTGCTTTCAGATGCAATAGGAATTTCTCGAGTTCGTCAATCCGTTCGCGAGATATGGGAGTTTGAAATTAAGGAATGGTTGAGAAACCATCAAAATTTTCGCAAGTATGATACTCGAAACCAATAACTACAATTGCCTAGGGCAAAAATACACATACCGTTGTAATCGGGCGAGTTTCTGCTTTCAGATGCAATAGGAAATTCTCGATTTAGTCAATCCGTTCGCGAGATATGGGAGTTTGAAGTTAAGGAATGGTTGAGAAACCATCAAAGTTTTCGCTGGTCTGATACTCGAAACCAATAACTGGAATGGCCTAGGGGAAAAGTACACACACCGTTGTAATCGGGCGAGTTTCTACTTTCAGATGCAACAGGAATTTCTCGAGTTCGTCAATCCGTTCGCGAGATATGGGAGTTTCAAGATAAGGAATGGTCGAGAAACCATCAAAATTTTCGCTGGTCTGGAACTCGAAAACAATAACTGGAATGGCCTAGGGGAATAGTACACACCCCAATGTATTCGGACGAGTTTCTGCTTTCAGATGCAATAGGAAATTCTCGAGTTCGTCAATCCGTTCGCGAGATATGGGAGATTGAAATTAAGGAATGGTTGAGAAACCATCAAAATTTTCACAAGTCTGATACTCGAAACCAATAACTACAAATGCCTAGGGGAAAAATACACATACCGTTGTAATCGGGCGAGATTCTACTTTTACATGCAACAGGAATTTCTCGATTTAGTCAATCCGTTCGCGAGATATGGGAGTTTGAAGTTAAGGAATGGTTGAGAAACCATCAAAATCTTCGCTGGTCTGATACTCGAAGCCAATAACTGGATTGGCCTAGGGGAATAGTACACACACCATTGTATTCGGCGAGTTTCTGCTTTCAGATGCAATAGGAAATTCTCGAGTTCATCAATACGTTCGCGAGATATGGGAGTTTGAAGTTAAGGAATGGTTGAGAAACCATCAAAATTTTCGTAAGTCTGATACTCGAAACCAATAACTGGAATGGCCTAGGGGAAAAGTACACACACCATTGTAATCGGGCGAGTTTCTACTTTCAGATGCAACAGGAGTTTCTCGAGTTCGTCAATCCGTTCGCGAGATATGGGAGTTTGAAGTTAAGAAAGGGTTGAGAAACCATCAAAATTTTCGCTTGTCTGATACTCGAAACCAATAACTGGAATGGCTTAGGGGAAAAGTACACACACCGTTGTAATCGGGCGAGTTTCTACTTCCACATGCAACAGGAATTTCTCGAGTTCGTCAAACCGTTCGCGAGATATGGGAGTTTCAAGATAAGGAATGGTCGAGAAACCATCAAAATTTTCGCTGGTCTGGAACTCGAAAACAATAACTGGAATGGCCTAGGGGAATAGTACACACCCCAATGTATTCGGACGAGTTTCTGCTTTCAGATGCAATAGGAAATTCTCGATTTAGTCAATCCGTTCGCGAGATATGGGAGTTTGAAGTTAAGGAATGGTTGAGAAACCATCAAAGTTTTCGCTGGTCTGATACTCGAAACCAATAACTGGAATGGCCTAGGGGAAAAGTACACACACCATTGTAATCGGGCGAGTTTCTACTTTCAGATGCAACAGGAATTTCTCGAGTTCGTCAATCCGTTCGCGAGATATGGGAGTTTGAAGTTAAGGAATGGTTGAGAAACCATCAAAATTTTCGCTTGTCTGATACTCGAAACCAATAACTGGAATGGCCTAGGGGAAAAGTACACACACCGTTGTAATCGGGCGAGTTTCTACTTCCACATGCAACAGGAATTTCTCGAGTTCGTCAAACCATTCGCGAGATATGGGAGTTTCAAAATAAGGAATGGTCGAGAAACCATCAAAATTTTCGCTGGTCTGGAACTCGAAACCAATAACTGGAATGGCCTAGGGGAATAGTACACACCCCATTGTATTCGGACGGGTTTCTGCTTTCAGATGCAATAGGAAATTCTCGAGTTCATCAATACGTTCGCGAGATATGGGAGTTTGAAGTTAAGGAATGTTTGAGAAACCATCAAAATTTTCGCTGGTCTGATACTCGAAACCAATAACTGGATTGGCCTAGGGGAATAGTACACACACCATTGTGTTCGGCGAGTTTCTGCTTTCAGATGCAATAAAAATTTCTCGAGTTCGTCAATCCGTTCGCGAGATATGGGAGTTTGAAATTAAGGAATGTTTGAGAAACCATCAAAATTTTCGCAAGTCTGATACTCGAAACCAATAACTACAAATGCCTAGGGCAAAAATACACATACCGTTGTAATCGGGCGAGTTTCTGCTTCCACATGCAACAGGAATTTCTCGAGTTCGTCAATCCGTTCGCGAGATATGGGAGTTTGAAGTTAAGGAATGGTTGAGAAACCATCAAAATCTTCGCTGGTCTGATACTCGAAACCAATAACTGGATTGGAGTAGGGGAATAGTACACACCCCATTGTGTTCGGGCGAGTTTCTGCTTTCGGATGCAATAGGAATTTCTCGAGTTCGTCAATCCGTTCGCGAGATATGGGAGTTTGAAGGTAAGGAATGGTTGAGAAACCATCAAAACTTTCGGTGGTCTGATACTCGAAACCAATAACTGGAATGGCCTAGGGGAAAAGAACACACACCATTGTAATCGGGCGAGTTTCTACTTTCAGATGCAACAGGAATTTCTCGAGTTCGTCAATCCGTTCGGGAGATATGGGAGTTTGAAGTTAAGGAATGGTTGAGAAACCATCAAAATTTTCGCTTGTCTGATACTCGAAACCAGTAACTGGAATGGCCCTGGGGGAAAAGTACACACACCGTTGTAATCGGACGAGTTTCTACTTCCACATGCAACAGGAATTTCTCGAGTTCGTCAATCCGTTCGCGAGATATGGGAGTTTGAAGTTAAGGAATGGTTGAGAAACCATCAAAATCTTCGCTGGTCTGATACTCGAAACCAATAACTGGATTGGCCTAGGGGAATAGTACACACCCCATTGTATTCGGGCGAGTTTCTGCTTTCGGATGCAATAGGAATTTCTCGAGTTCGTCAATCCGTTCGCGAGATATGGGAGTTTGAAGGTAAGGAATGGTTGAGAAACCATCAAAACTTTCGGTGGTCTGATACTCGAAACCAATAACTGGAATGGCCTAGGGGAAAAGTACACACACCATTGTAATCGGGCGAGTTTCTACTTTCAGATGCAACAGGAATTTCTCGAGTTCGTCAATCCGTTCGGGAGATATGGGAGTTTGAAGTTAAGGAATGGTTGAGAAACCATCAAAATTTTCGCTTGTCTGATACTCGAAACCAGTAACTGGAATGGCCCTGGGGGAAAAGTACACACACCGTTGTAATCGGACGAGTTTCTACTTCCACATGCAACAGGAATTTCTCGAGTTCGTCAATCCGTTCGCGAGATATGGGAGTTTGAAGTTAAGGAATGATTGAGAAACCATCAAAATTTTCGCAAGTCTGATACTCGAAACCAATAACTGGAATGGCCTAGGGGAAAAGTTCACACACCATTGTAATCGGGCGAGTTTCTACTTCCACATGCAACAGGAATTCCTCGAGATCGTCAATCCGTTCGCGAGATATGGGAGTTTGAAGTTAAGGAATGGTTGAGAAACCATCAAAATTTTGGCTGGTCTGATACTCGAAACCAATAACTGGATTGGCCTAGGGGAATAGTACACACACCATTGTATTCGGGCGAGTTTCTGCTTTCAGATGCAATACGAATTTCTCGAGTTCGTCAATCCGTTCGCGAGATATGGGAGTTTGAAGTTAAGGAATGGTTGAGAAACCATCAACATTTTCGCAATTCTGATCCTAGAAACGAATAACTGGAATGGCCTAGGGGAGAAGTGCACACACCGTTGTAATCGGCCGAGTTTTTACTTTCAGATGCAACAGGAATTTCTCGAGTTCGTCAATCCATTCGCGAGATATGGGAGTTTGAGGGTAAGGAATGGTTGAGAAACCATCAAAACTTTCGGTGGTCTGATACTCGAAACCAATAGCTGGAATGGCCTAGGGGAAAAGTACACACACCATTGTAATCGGGCGAGCTTCTACTTTCAGGTGCAACAGGAATTTCTCGTGTTCGACTAACCGTTCGCGAGATATGGGAGTTTGAAGTTAAGGAATGGTTGAGAAACCATCAACATTTTCGCAAGTCTGATACTCGAAAACAATAACTGGAATGGCCTAGGGGAAAAGTGCACACACCATTGTAATCGGGCGAGTTTCTACTTTCAGATGCAACAGGAATTTCTCGAGTTCGTCAATCCGTTCGCGAGATATGGGAGTTTGAAGTTAAGGAATGGTTGAGAAACCATCAAAACTTTCGGTGGTCTGATACTCGAAACCAATAACTGGATTGGCCTAGGGGAATAGTACACACACCTTTGTGTTCGGCGAGTTTCTGCTTTCAGATGCAATAAAAATTTCTCGAGTTCGTCAATCCGTTCGCGAGATATGGGAGTTTGAAATTAAGGAATGTTTGAGAAACCATCAAAATTTTCGCAAGTTTGATACTCGAAACCAATAACTACAAATGCCTAGGGCAAAAATACACATACCGTTGTAATCGGGCGAGTTTCTGCTTCCACATGCAACAGGAATTTCTCGAGTTCGTCAATCCGTTCGCGAGATATGGGAGTTTGAAGTTAAGGAATGGTTGAGAAACCATCAAAATCTTCGCTGGTCTGATACTCGAAACCAACAACTGGATTGGCCTAGGGGAATAGTACACACCCCATTGTGTTCGGGCGAGTTTCTGCTTTCGGATGCAATAGGAATTTCTCGAGTTCGTCAATCCGTTCGCGAGATATGGGAGTTTGAAGGTAAGGAATGGTTGAGAAACCATCAAAACTTTCGGTGGTCTGATACTCGAAACCAATAACTGGAATGGCCTAGGGGAAAAGTACACACACCATTGTAATCGGGCGAGTTTCTACTTTCAGATGCAACAGGAATTTCTCGAGTTCGTCAATCCGTTCGGGAGATATGGGAGTTTGAAGTTAAGGAATGGTTGAGAAACCATCAAAATTTTCGCTTGTCTGATACTCGAAACCAGTAACTGGAATGGCCCTGGGGGAAAAGTACACACACCGTTGTAATCGGACGAGTTTCTACTTCCACATGCAACAGGAATTTCTCGAGTTCGTCAATCCGTTCGCGAGATATGGGAGTTTGAAGTTAAGGAATGGTTGAGAAACCATCAAAATCTTCGCTGGTCTGATACTCGAAACCAATAACTGGATTGGCCTAGGGGAATAGTACACACCCCATTGTATTCGGGCGAGTTTCTGCTTTCGGATGCAATAGGAATTTCTCGAGTTCGTCAATCCGTTCGCGAGATATGGGAGTTTGAAGGTAAGGAATGGTTGAGAAACCATCAAAACTTTCGGTGGTCTGATACTCGAAACCAATAACTGGAATGGCCTAGGGGAAAAGTTCACACACCATTGTAATCGGGCGAGTTTCTACTTCCACATGCAACAGGAATTCCTCGAGATCGTCAATCCGTTCGCGAGATATGGGAGTTTGAAGTTAAGGAATGGTTGAGAAACCATCAAAATTTTGGCTGGTCTGATACTCGAAACCAATAACTGGATTGGCCTAGGGGAATAGTACACACACCATTGTATTCGGGCGAGTTTCTGCTTTCAGATGCAATACGAATTTCTCGAGTTCGTCAATCCGTTCGCGAGATATGGGAGTTTGAAGTTAAGGAATGGTTGAGAAACCATCAACATTTTCGCAATTCTGATCCTAGAAACGAATAACTGGAATGGCCTAGGGGAGAAGTGCACACACCGTTGTAATCGGCCGAGTTTTTACTTTCAGATGCAACAGGAATTTCTCGAGTTCGTCAATCCATTCGCGAGATATGGGAGTTTGAGGGTAAAGAATGGTTGAGAAACCATCAAAACTTTCGGTGGTCTGATACTCGAAACCAATAGCTGGAATGGCCTAGGGGAAAAGTACACACACCATTGTAATCGGGCGAGCTTCTACTTTCAGGTGCAATAGGAATTTCTCGAGTTCGACAATCCGTTCGCGAGATATGGGAGTTTGAAGTTAAGGAATGGTTGAGAAACCATCAAAATTTTCGCAAGTCTGATACTCGAAACCAATAGCTGGAATGGCCTAGGGGAAATGTGCACACACCGTTGTAATCGGCCGAGTTTTTACTTTCAGATGCAACAGGAATTTCTCGTGTTCGACTATCCGTTCGCGAGATATGGGAGTTTGAAGCTAAGGAATGGTTGAGAAACCATCAACATTTTCGCAAGTCTGATACTCGAAAACAATAACTGGAATGGCCTAGGGGAAAAGTGCACACACCATTGTAATCGGGCGAGTTTCTACTTTCAGATGCAACAGGAATTTCTCGAGTTCGTCAATCCGTTCGCGAGATATGGGAGTTTGAAGTTAAGGAATGGTTGAGAAACCATCAAAATTTTCGCTTGTCTGATACTCGAAACCAATAACTACAAAGGCCTAGGGAGAAAATAAACATACCGTTGTAATCGGGCTGGTTTCTACTTCCTCATGCAACAGGAATTTCTCGAGTTCGTCAATCGGTTCGCGAGATATGGGAGTTTCAAGTTAAGGAATGGTTGAGAAACCATCAAAGTTTTCGCTGCTCTGATACTCGAAACCAATAACTGGAATGGCCTACGGGAAATGTACACACACCATTGTAATCGGGCGAGTTTCTACTTTCAGGTGCAACAGGAATTTCTCGTATTCGTCAATCCGTTCGCGAGATATGGGAGTTTGAAGTTAAGGAATGGTTGAGAAACCATCAAAACTTTCGGTGGTCTGATACTCGAAACCAATAGCTGGAATGGCCTAGGGGAAAAGTACACACACCATTGTAATCGGGCGAGTTTCTACTTCCACATGCAACAGGAATTTCTCGAGTTCGTCAATCCGTTCGCGAGATATGGGAGTTTGAAGTTAAGGAATGGTCGAGAAAAAATTAAAATTTTCGCTGGTCTGGAACTCGAAACCAATAACTGGAATGGCCTAGGGGAATAGTACACACCCCATTGTATTCGGGCGAGTTTCTGCTTTCGGATGCAATAGGAATTTCTCGAGTTCGTCAATCCGTTCGCGAGATATGGGAGTTTGAAGGTAAGGAATGGTTGAGAAACCATCAAAATTTTCGCAAGTCTGATACTCGAAACCAATAACTACAAAGGCCTAGGGGGAAAACACACATATCTTTGTAATCGGGCGAGTTTCTGCTTTCAGATGCAATAGGAAATTCTCGAGTTCGTCAATCCGTTCGCGAGATATGGGAGTTTGAAGGTAAGGAATGGTTGAGAAACCATCAAAACTTTCGGTGGTCTGATACTCGAAACCAATAACTGGAATGGCCTAGGGGAAAAGTACACACACCATTGTAATCGGGCGAGCTTCTACTTTCAGATACAACAGGAATTTCTCGAGTTCGTCAATACGTTCGCGAGATATGGGAGTTTGAAGTTAAGGAATGGTTGAGAGACCATCAAAATTTTCGCAAGTCTGATACTCGAAACCAACAACTACAAAGGCCTAGGGGGAAAACACACATATCTTTGTAATCGGGCGAGTTTCTGCTTTCAGATGCAATAGGAAATTCTCGAGTTCGTCAATCCGTTCGCGAGATATGGGAGTTTGAAGTTAAGGAATGGTTGAGAAACCATCAAAATTTTCGCTGGTCTGATACTCGAAACCAATAACTGGATTGGCCTAGGGGAATAGTACACACACCATTGTATTCGGGCGAGTTTCTGCTTTCAGATGCAATAGGAATTTCTCGAGTTCGTCAATCCGTTCGCGAGATATGGGAGTTTGAATTTAAGGAATCGTTGAGAATCCATCAAAGTTTTCGCTGGTCTGATACTCGAAACCAATAACTGGAATGGCCTAGGGGAAATGTACACACACCATTGTAATCGGGCGAGTTTCTACTTTCAGGTGCAAAAGGAATTTATCGAGTTCGTCAATCGGTTCGCGAGATATGGGAGTTTGAAGTTAAGGAATGGTTGAGAAACCATCAAAATTTTCGCTGGTCTGATACTCGGAACCAATAACTGGATTGGCCTAGGGGAATAGTACACACACCATTGTATTCGGGCGAGTTTCTGCTTTCAGATGCAATAGGAATTTCACGAGTTCGTCAATCCGTTCGCGAGATATGGGAGTTTGAAGTTAAGGAATGGTTGAGAAACCATCAACATTTTCGCAATTCTGATGCTAGAAACGAATAACTGGAATGGCCTATGGGAGAAGTACACATACCATTGTAATCGGGAGAGTTTCTACTTTCAGATGCAATAGGAATTTCTCGAGTTCGTCAATCCGTTCGCGAGATATGGGAGTTTGAAGTTAAGGAATGGTTGAGAAACCATCAAAATTTTCGCTGGTCTGATACTCGAAACCAATAACTGGATTGGCCTAGGGGAATAGTACACACACCATTGTATTCGGGCGAGTTTCTGCTTTCAGATGCAATAGGAATTTCACGAGTTCGTCAATCCGTTCGCGAGATATGGGAGTTTGAAGTTAAGGAATGGTTGAGAAACCATCAACATTTTCGCAATTCTGATGCTAGAAACGAATAACTGGAATGGCCTAGGGGAGAAGTACACATACCATTGTAATCGGGAGAGTTTCTACTTTCAGATGCAATAGGAATTTCTCGAGTTCGTCAATCGGTTCGCGAGATATGGGAGTTTGAAGTTAAGGAATGGTTGAGAAACCATCAAAATTTTCGCAAGTCTGATACTCGAAACCAATAACTACAAAGGCCTAGGGGAAAAATACATATACCGTTGTAATCGGGCGAGTTTCTACTTCCTCATGCAACAGGAATTTCTCGAGTTCGTCAATCCGTTCGCGAGATATGGGAGTTTGAAGTTAAGGAATGGTTGAGAAACCATCAAAATTTTCGCTGGTCTGATACTCGAAACCAATAACTGGATTGGCCTAGGGGAATAGTACACACACCATTGTATTCGGGCGAGTTTCTGCTTTCAGATGCAATAGGAATTTCTCGAGTTCGTCAATCCGTTCGCGAGATATGGGAGTTTGAATTTAAGGAATGGTTGAGAAACCATCAAAGTTTTCGCTGGTCTGATACTCGAAACCAATAACTGGAATGGCCTAGGGGAAATGTACACACACCATTGTAATCGGGCGAGTTTCTACTTTCAGGTGCAACAGGAATTTATCGAGTTCGTCAATCCGTTCGCGAGATATGGGAGTTTGAAGTTAAGGAATGGTTGAGAAACCATCACAATTTTCGCAAGTCTGATACTCGAAACCAATAACTACAAAGGCCTAGGGGAAAAATACACATACCGTTGTAATCGGGCGGGTTTCTACTTCCTCATGCAGCAGGAATTTCTCGAGTTCGTCAATCCGTTCGCGAGATATGGGAGTTTGAAGTTAAGGAATGGTTGAGAAACCATCAAAATTTTCGCTGGTCTGATACTCGAAACCAATAACTGGATTGGCCTAGGGGAATAGTACACACACCATTGTATTCGGGCGAGTTTCTGCTTTCAGATGCAATAGGAATTTCACGAGTTCGTCAATCCGTTCGCGAGATATGGGAGTTTGAAGTTAAGGAATTGTTGAGAAACCATCAACATTTTCGCAATTCTGATGCTAGAAACGAATAACTGGAATGGCCCAGGGGAGAAGTACACATACCATTGTAACCGGGAGAGTTTCTACTTTCAGATGCAACAGGAATTTCTCGAGTTCGTCAATCCGTTCGCGAGATATGGGAGTTTGAAGTTAAGGAATGGTTGAGAAACCATCAAAATTTTCGCAAGTCTGATACTCGAAACCAATAACTACAAAGGCCTAGGGGAAAAATACATATACCGTTGTAATCGGGCGAGTTTCTACTTCCTCATGCAACAGGAATTTCTCGAGTTCGTCAATCCGTTCGCGAGATATGGGAGTTTGAATTTAAGGAATGGTTGAGAAACCATCAAAATTTTCGCTGGTCTGATACTCGAAACCAATAACTGGATTGGCCTAGGGGAAAAATACACATACCGTTGAAATCGGGCGAGTTTCTACTTCCTCATGCAACAGGAATTTCTCGAGTTCGTCAATCCGTTCGCGAGATATGGGAGTTTGAAGTTAAGAAATGGTTGAGAAACCATCAAAATTTTCGCTGGTCTGATACTCGAAACCAATAACTGGATTGGCCTAGGGGAATAGTACACACACCGTTGTATTCGGGCGAGTTTCTGCTTTCAGATGCAATAGGAATTTCTCGAGTTCGTCAATCCGTTCGCGAGATATGGGAGTTTGAATTTAAGGAATGGTTGAGAAACCATCAAAGTTTTCGCTGGTCTGATACTCGAAATCAATAACTGGAATGGCCTAGGGGAAATGTACACACACCATTGTAATCGGGCGAGTTTCTACTTTCAGGTGCAACAGGAATTTCTCGAGTTCGTCAATCCGTTCGCGAGATATGGGAGTTTGAAGTTAAGGAATGGTTGAGAAACGATCACAATTTTCGCAAGTCTGATACTCGAAACCAATAACTGGAATGGCCTAGGGGAAAAGTACACAGAGCATTGTCATCGGGCGAGTTTCTACTTCCACATGCAACAGGAATTTCTCGAGTTCGTCAATCCGTTCGCGAGATATGGGAGTTTGAAGGTAAGGAATGGTTGAGAAACCATCAAAACTTTCGGTGGTCTGATACTCGAAACCAATAACTGGAATGGCCTAGGGGAAAAATACACATACCGTTGAAATCGGGCGAGTTTCTACTTCCTCATGCAACAGGAATTTCTCGAGTTCGTCAATCCGTTCGCGAGATATGGGAGTTTGAAGTTAAGAAATGGTTGAGAAACCATCAAAATTTTCGCTGGTCTGATACTCGAAACCAATAACTGGATTGGCCTAGGGGAATAGTACACACACCGTTGTATTCGGGCGAGTTTCTGCTTTCAGATGCAATAGGAATTTCTCGAGTTCGTCAATCCGTTCGCGAGGTATGGGAGTTTGAAGTTAAGGAATGGTTGAGAAACCATCAAAGTTTTCGCTGGTCTGATACTCGAAACCAATAACTGGAATGGCCTAGGGGAAATGTACACACACCATTGTAATCGGGCGAGTTTCTACTTTCAGTTGCAACAGGAATTTCTCGAGTTCGTCAATCCGTTCGCGAGATATGGGAGTTTGAAGTTAAGGAATGGTTGAGAAACCATCACAATTTTCGCAAGTCTGATACTCGAAACCAATAACCAATATGGCCTAGGGCAAAAATACACATACCGATGTAATCGGACGAGTTTCTGCTTTCAGATGCAATAGGAAATTCTCGAGTTCGTCAATACGTTCGCGAGATATGGGAGTTTGAAGTTAAGGAATGGTTGAGAGACCATCAAAATTTTCGCAAGTCTGATACTCGAAACCAATAACTACAAAGGCCTAGGGGGAAAACACACATACCGTTGTAATCGGGCGAGTTTCTATTACCTCATGCAACAGGAATTTCTCGAGTTCGTCAATCCGTTCGCGAGATATGGGAGTTTGAAAATAAGGAATGGTTGAGAAACCATCAAAATTTTCGCAAGTCTGATACTCGAAACCAATAACTGGAATGGCCTAGGGGAAAAGTACACACACCATTGTAATCGGGCGAGTTTCTACTTCCACATGCACAGGGATTTCTCGAGTTCGTCAATCCGTTGGCGAGATATGGGAGTTTGAAGTTAAGGAATGGTCGAGAAACCATCAAAATTTTCGCTGGTCTGGAGCTCGAAACCAATAACTGGAATGGCCTAGGGGAATAGTACACAGCCCATTGTATTCGGGCGAGTTTCTGCTTTCCGATGCAATAGGAATTTCTCGAGTTCGTCAATCCGTTCGCGAGATATGGGAGTTTGAAGTTAAGGAATGGTTGAGAAACCATCAAAACTTTCGGTGGTCTGATACTCGAAACCAATAGCTGGAATGGCCTAGGGGAAAAGTACACACACCATTGTAATCGGGCGAGTTTCTACTTCCACATGCAACAGGAATTTCTCGAGTTCGTCAATCCGTTCGCGAGATATGGGAGTTTGAAGTTAAGGAATGGTCGAGAAAAAATCAAAATTTTCGCTTGTCTGGAACTCGAAACCAATAACTGGAATGGCCTAGGGGAATAGTACACACCCCATTGTATTCGGGCGAGTTTCTGCTTTCGGATGCAATAGGAATTTCTCGAGTTCGTCAATCCGTTCGCGAGATATGGGAGTTTGAAGGTAAGGAATGGTTGAGAACCCATCAAAATTTTCGCAAGTCTGATACTCGAAACCAATAACTACAAAGGCCTAGGGGGAAAACACACATATCTTTGTAATCGGGCGAGTTTCTGCTTTCAGATGCAATAGGAAATTCTCGAGTTCGTCAATCCGTTCGCGAGATATGGGAGTTTGAAGGTAAGGAATGGTTAAGAAACCATCAAAACTTTCGGTGGTCTGATACTCGAAACCAATAACTACAATGGCCTAGGGCAAAAAAACACATACCGTTGTAATCGGGCGAGTTTCTAGTTTCAGGTGCAACAGGAATTTCTCGAGTTCGTCAATCCGTTCGCGAGATATGGGAGTTTGAAGTTAAGGAATGGTCGAGAAACCATCAAAATTTTCGCTGGTCTGGAACTCGAAACCAATAACTGGAATGGCCTAGGGGAATGGTACACAGCCCATTGTATTCGGGCGAGTTTCTGCTTTCGGATGCAACAGGAATTTCTCGAGTTGGTCAATCCGTTCGCGAGAAATGGGAGTTTGAAGTTAAGGAATGGTTGAGAAACCATCAAAATTTTCGGTGGTCTGATACTCGAAACCAATAACTACAATGGCCTAGGGCAAAAAAACACATACCGTTGTAATCGGGCGAGTTTCTACTTTCAGATGCAACAGGAATTTCTCGAGTTCGTCAATCCGTTCGCGAGATATGGGAGTTTGAATTTAAGGAATGGTTGAGAGACCATCAAAATTTTCGCAAGTCTGATACTCGAAACCAATAACTACAAAGGCCTAGGGGGAAAACACACATATCTTTGTAATCGGGCGAGTGTCTGCTTTCAGATGGAACAGGAAATTCTCGAGTTCGTCAATCCGTTCGCGAGATATGGGAGTTTGAAGTTAAGGAATGGTTGAGGGACCATCAAATTTTTCGCACGTCTGATACTCGAAACCAATAACTACAAAGGCCTAGGGGGAAAACACACATACCGTTGTAATCGGGCGAGTTTCTACTTCCTCATGCAACAGGAATTTCTCGAGTTCGTCAATCCGTTCGCGAGATATGGGAGTTTGAAGTTAAGGAATGGTTGAGAAACCATCAAAATTTTCGCAATTCTTATGCTAGAAACGAATAACTGGAATGGCCTAGGGGAAACGTACATACACCATTGTAATCGGGCGAGTTTCTGCTTTCAGATGCAATAGGAAATTCTCGAGTTCGTCAATCTGTTCGCGAGATATGGGAGTTTGAAGTTAAGGAATGGTTGAGAAACCATCAAAATTTTCGCAAGTCTGATACTCGAAACCAATAACTACAGAGGCCAAGAGGGAAAACACACATATCTTTGTAATCGGGCGTGTTTCTAGTTTCAGGTGCAACAGGAATTTCTCGAGTTCGTCAATCCGTTCGCGAGATATGGGAGTTTGAAGTTAAGGAATGGTTGCGGGACCATCAAAATTTTCGCACGTCTGATACTCGAAACCAATAACTACAAAGGCCTAGGCGGAAAACACACATACCGTTGTAATCGGGCGAGTTTCTACTTCCTCATGCAACAGGAATTTCTCGAGTTCGTCAATCTGTTCGCGAGATATGGGAGTTTGAAGTTAAGGAATGGTTGAGAAACCATCAAAATATTCGCTGGTCTAATACTCGAAACCAATAACTGGATTGGCCTAGGGGAATAGTACACACACCATTGTATTCGGGCGAGTTTCTGCTTTCAGATGCAATAGGAATTTCTCGAGTTCGTCAATCCGTTCGCGAGATATGGGAGTTTGAAGTTAAGGAATGGTTGAGAAACCATCACAATTTTCGCAATTCTGATGCTAGAAACGAATAACTGGAATGGCCTAGGGGAAAAATACACATACCGTTGTAATCGAGCGAGTTTCTACTTCCTCATGCAACAGGAATTTCTCGAGTTCGTCAATCCGTTCGCGAGATATGGGAGTTTGAAGTTAAGGAATGGTTGAGAAACCATCAAAATATTCGCTGGTCTGATACTCGAAACCAATAACTGGATTGGCCTAGGGGAATAGTACACACACCATTGTATTCGGGCGAGTTTCTGCTTTCAGATGCAATAGGAATTTCTCGAGTTCGTCAATCCGTTCGCGAGATATGGGAGTTTGAAGTTAAGGAATGGTTGAGAAACCAACACAATTTTCGCAATTCTGATGCTAGAAACGAATAACTGGAATGGCCTAGGGGAAAAGTACATACACCATTGTAATCGGGAGAATTTCTACTTTCAGATGCAACAGGAATTTCTCGAGTTCGTCAATCCGTTCGCGAGATATGGGAGTTTGAAGTTAAGGAATGGTTGAGAAGCCATCAAAATTTTCGCAAGTCTGATACTCGAAACCAATAACTACAAAGGCCTAGGGGGAAAACACACATATCTTTGTAATCGGGCGTGTTTCTACTTTCAGGTGGAACAGGAATTTCTCGAGTTCGTCAATCCGTTGGCGAGATATGGGAGTTTGAAGTTAAGGAATGGTCGAGAAACCATCAAAATTTTCGCTGGTCTGGAGCTCGAAACCAATAACTGGAATGGCCTAGGGGAATGGTACACAGCCCATTGTATTCGGGCGAGTTTCTGCTTTCGGATGCAATAGGAATTTCTCGAGTTCGTCAATCCGTTCGCGAGATATGGGAGTTTGAAGTTAAGAAATGGTTGAGAAACCATCAAAATTTTCGCTGGTCTGATACTCGAAACCAATAACTGGATTGGCCTAGGGGAATAGTACACACACCATTGTAATCGGGCGAGTTTCTACTTTCAGGTGCAACAGGAATTTCTCGAGTTCGTCAATCCGTTCGCGAGATATGGGAGTTTGAAGTTAAGGAATGGTTGAGAAACGATCACAATTTTCGCAAGTCTGATACTCGAAACCAATAACTGGAATGGCCTAGGGGAAAAGTACACAGAGCATTGTCATCGGGCGAGTTTCTACTTCCACATGCAACAGGAATTTATCGAGTTCGTCAATCCGTTCGCGAGATATGGGAGTTTGAAGGTAAGGAATGGTTGAGAAACCATCAAAACTTTCGGTGGTCTGATACTCGAAACCAATAACTGGAATGGCCTAGGGGAAAAATACACATACCGTTGAAATCGGGCGAGTTTCTACTTCCTCATGCAACAGGAATTTCTCGAGTTCGTCAATCCGTTCGCGAGATATGGGTGTTTGAAGTTAAGAAATGGTTGAGAAACCATCAAAATTTTCGCTGGTCTGATACTCGAAACCAATAACTGGATTGGCCTAGGGGAATAGTACACACACCGTTGTATTCGGGCGAGTTTCTGCTTTCAGATGCAATAGGAATTTCTCGAGTTCGTCAATCCGTTCGCGAGATATGGGAGTTTGAAGTTAAGGAATGGTTGAGAAACCATCAAAGTTTTCGCTGGTCTGATACTCGAAACCAATAACTGGAATGGCCTAGGGGAAATGTACACACACCATTGTAATCGGGCGAGTTTCTACTTTCAGGTGCAACAGGAATTTCTCGAGTTCGTCAATCCGTTCGCGAGATATGGGAGTTTGAAGTTAAGGAATGGTTGAGAAACCATCACAATTTTCGCAAGTCTGATACTCGAAACCAATAACCAATATGGCCTAGGGCAAAAATACACATACCGTTGTAATCGGACGAGTTTCTGCTTTCAGATGCAATAGGAAATTCTCGAGTTCGTCAATACGTTCGCGAGATATGGGAGTTTGAAGTTAAGGAATGGTTGAGAAACCATCAAAATTTTCGCAAGTCTGATACTCGAAACCAATAACTACAAAGGCCTAGGGGGAAAACACACATATCTTTGTAATCGGGCGAGTTTCTGCTTTCAGATGCAATAGGAAATTCTCGAGTTCGTCAATCCGTTCGCGAGATATGGGAGTTTGAAGTTAAGGAATGGTTGAGAGACCATCAAAATTTTCGCAAGTCTGATACTCGAAACCAATAACTACAAAGGCCTAGGGGGAAAACACACATACCGTTGTAATCGGGCGAGTTTCTATTACCTCATGCAACAGGAATTTCTCGAGTTCGTCAATCCGTTCGCGAGATATGGGAGTTTGAAGTTAAGGAATGGTTGAGAAACCATCACAATTTTCGCAAGTCTGATACTCGAAACCTATAACCAATATGGCCTAGGGCAAAAATACACATACCGCTGTAATCGGACGAGTTTTTGCTTTCAGATGCAATAGGAAATTCTCGAGTTCGTCAATACGTTCGCGAGATATGGGAGTTTGAAGTTAAGGAATGGTTGAGAAACCATCAAAATTTTCGCAAGTCTGATACTCGAAACCAATAACTACAATGGCCTAGGGCAAAGATACACATACCGTTGTAATCGGGCGAGTTTCTGCTTTCAGATGCAATAGGAAATTCTCGAGTTCGTCAATCCGTTCGCGAGATACGGGAGTTTGAAGTTAAGGAATGATTGAGAAACCATAAAAATTTTCGCAAGTCTGATACTCGAAACCAATAACTGGAATGGCCTAGGGGAAAAGTACACACACCATTGTAATCGGGCGAGTTTCTACTTCCACATGCACAGGAATTTCTCGAGTTCGTCAATCCGTTGGCGAGATATGGGAGTTTGAAGTTAAGGAATGGTCGAGAAACCATCAAAATTTTCGCTGGTCTGGAGCTCGAAACCAATAACTGGAATGGCCTAGGGGAATGGTACACAGCCCATTGTATTCGGGCGAGTTTCTGCTTTCGGATGCAATAGGAATTTCTCGAGTTCGTCAATCCGTTCGCGAGATATGGGAGTTTGAAGTTAAGGAATGGTTGAGAAACCATCAAAATTTTCGCAATTCTGATACCCGAAACCAATAACAACAAAGGCCTAGGGGGAAAACACACATATCTTTGTAATCGGGCGTGTTTCTACTTTCAGGTGCAACAGGAATTTCTCGAGTTCGTCAATCCGTTCACGAGATATGGGATTTTGAAGTTAAGGAATGGTTGAGAAACCATCAAAATCTTCGCAAGCCTGATACTCGAAACCAATAACTACAAAAGCCAAGAGGGAAAACACACATATCTTTGTAATCGGGCGTGTTTCTACTTTCAGGTGCAACAGGAATTTCTCGAGTTCGACAATCCGTTCGCGAGATATGGGAGTTTGAAGTTAAGGAATGGTTGAGAAACCATCAAAATTTTCGCAAGTCTGATACCCGAAACCAATAACTACAAAGGCCTAGGGGGAAAACACACATATCTTTGTAATCGGGCGTGTTTCTACTTTCAGGTGCAACAGGAATTTCTCGAGTTCGTCAATCCGATCGCGCGATATGGGAGTTTGAAGTTAAGGAATGATTGAGAAACCATCAAAATTTTCGCAAGTCTGATACTCGAAACCAATAACTGGAATGGCCTAGGGGAAAAGTGCACACACCGTTGTAATCGGCCGAGTTTTTACTTTCAGATGCAACAGGAATTTCTCGAGTTCGTCAATCCGTTCGCGAGAAATGGGGGTTTGAAGTTAAGGAATGGTGGAGAAACCATCAAAATTTTCGCAAATCTGATACTCGAAACCAATAACTACAATGGCCTAGGGCAAAAAAACACATACCGTTGTAATCGGGCGAGTTTCTACTTTCAGATGCAACAGGAATTTCTCGAGTCCGTCAATCCGTTCGCGAGATATGGGAGTTTGAAGTTAAGGAATGGTTGAGAGACCATCAAAATTTTCGCAAGTCTGATACTCGAAACCAATAACTACAAAGGCCTAGGGGGAAAACACACATATCTTTGTAATCGGGCGAGTTTCTGCTTTCAGATGCAACAGGAAATTCTCGAGTTCGTCAATCCGTTCGCGAGATATGGGAGTTTGAAGTTAAGGAATGGTTGAGAAACCATCAAAATTTTCGCAAGTCTGATACTCGAAACCAATAACTACAAAGGCCTAGGGGGAAAACACACATATCTTTGTAATCGGGCGAGTTTCTGCTTTCAGATGCAACAGGAAATTCTCGAGTTCGTCAATCCGTTCGCGAGATATGGGAGTTTGAAGTTAAGGAATGGTTGAGAAACCATCAAAATATTCGCTGGTCTGATACTCGAAACCAATAACTGGATTGGCCTAGGGGAATAGTACACACACCATTGTATTCGGGCGAGTTTCTGCTTTCAGATGCAATAGAAATTTCTCGAGTTCGTCAATCCGTTCGCGAGATATGGGAGTTTGAAGTTAAGGAATGGTTGAGAAACCATCACAATTTTCGCAATTCTGATGCTAGAAACGAATAACTGGAATGGCCTAGGGGAAAAGTGCACACACCATTGTAATCGGGCGAGTTTCTACTTTCAGATGCAACAGGAATTTCTCGAGTTCGTCAATCCGTTCCCGAGATATGGGAGTTTGAAGTTAAGGAATGGTTGAGAAACCATCAAAAGTTTCGCAAGTCTGATGCTAGAAACGAATAACTGGAATGGCCTAGGGGAGAAGTACATACACCATTGTAATCGGGCGAATTTCTACTTTCAGATGCAACAGGAATTTCTCGAGTTCGTCAATCCGTTCGCGAGATATGGGAATTTGAAGTTAAGGAATGGTTGAGAAACCATCAAAATTTTCGCAAGTCTGATACTCGAAACCGATAACTACAAAGGCCTAGGGGGAAAACACACATATCTTTGTAATCGGGCGAGTTTCTGCTTTCAGATGCAATAGGAAATTCTCGAGTTCGTCAATCCGTTCGCGAGATATGGGAGTGTGAAGTTAAGGAATGGTTCAGAAACCAACAAAATTTTCGCAAGTCTGATACTCGAAAACAATAACTACAAAGGTCTAGGGGAAAAATACACATACCGTTGTAATCGGGCGAGTATCTACTTCCTCATGCAACAGGAATTTCTCGAGTTCGTCAATCCGTTCGCGAGATATGGGAGTTTGAAGTTAAGGAATGGTTGAGAAACCATCAAAATTTTCGCAAGTCTGATACTCGAAACCAGTATCTACAAAGGCCGAGAGGGAAAACACACATATCTTTGTAATTGTGCGTGTTTCTACTTTCAGGTGCAACAGGAATTTCTCGAGTTCGACAATCCGTTCGCGAGATATGGGAGTTTGAAGTTAAGGAATGATTGAGAAACCATCAAAATTTTCGCAAGTCTGATACTCGAAACCAATAACTGGAATGGCCTAGGGGAAAAGTACACACACCATTGTTATCGGGCGAGTTTCTACTTCCACATGCAACAGGAATTTCTCGAGTTCGTCAATCCGTTCGCGAGATATGGGAGTTTGAAGTTAAGGAATGGTCGAGAAACTATCAAAATTTTCGCTGCTCTGGAACTCGAAACCAATAACTGGAATGGCCTAGGGGAATAGTACTCATCCCATTGTATTCGGGCGAGTTTCTGCTTTCGGATGCAATAGGAATTTCTCGAGTTCGTCAATCCGTTCGCGAGATATGGGAGTTTGAAGTTAAGGAATGGTTGAGAAACCATCAAAATTTTCGCAATTCTTATGCTAGAAACGAATAACTGGAATTGCCTAGGGGAAAAGTACATACACCATTGTAATCGGGAGAATTTCTACTTTCAGATGCAACAGGAATTTCTCGAGTTCGTCAATCCGTTCGCGAGATATGGGAGTTTGAAGTTAAGGAATGGTTGAGAAGCCATCAAAATTTTCGCAAGTCTGACACTCGAAACCAATACCTGGAATGGCCTAGGGGTATAGTACACACACCATTGTAATCGGGCGAGTTTCTGCTTTCAGATGCAATAGGAAATTCTCGAGTTCGTCAATCTGTTCGCGAGATATGGGAGTTTGATGTTAAGGAATGGTTGAGAAACCATCAAAATTTTCGCAAGTCTGATACTCGAAACCAATAACTACAGAGGCCAAGAGGGAAAACACACATATCTTTGTAATCGGGCGTGTTTCTACTTTCAGGTGCAACAGGAATTTCTCGAGTTCGTCAATCCGTTCGCGAGAATTGGGAGTTTGAAGTTAAGGAATGGTTGAGAAACCATCAAAATTTTCGCAAGTCTGATACTCGAAACCAATAACTACAAAGGCCTAGGGGGAAAACACACATATCTTTGTAATCGGGCGAGTGTCTGCTTTCAGATGCAACAGGAAATTCTCGAGTTCGTCAATCCGTTCGCGAGATATGGGAGTTTGAAGTTAAGGAATGGTTGAGGGACCATCAAAATTTTCGCACGTCTGATACTCGAAACCAATAACTACAAAGGCCTAAGGGGAAAACACACATACCGTTGTAATCGGGCGAGTTTCTACTTCCTCATGCAACAGGAATTTCTCGAGTTCGTCAATCCGTTCGCGAGATATGGGAGTTTGAAGTTAAGGAATGGTTGAGAAACCATCAAAATTTTCGCAATTCTTATGCTAGAAACGAATAACTGGAATGGCCTAGGGGAAACGTACATACACCATTGTAATCGGGCGAGTTTCTGCTTTCAGATGCAATAGGAAATTCTCGAGTTCGTCAATCTGTTCGCGAGATATGGGAGTTTGAAGTTAAGGAATGGTTGAGAAACCATCAAAATTTTCGCAAGTCTGATACTCGAAACCAATAACTACAGAGGCCAAGAGGGAAAACACACATATCTTTGTAATCGGGCGTGTTTCTACTTTCAGGTGCAACAGGAATTTCTCGAGTTCGTCAATCCGTTCGCGAGAAATGGGAGTTTGAAGTTAAGGAATGGTTGAGAAACCATCAAAATTTTCGGTGGTCTGATACTCGAAACCAATAACTACAATGGCCTAGGGCAAAAAAACACATACCGTTGTAATCGGGCGAGTTTCTACTTTCAGATGCAACAGGAATTTCTCGAGTTCGTCAATCCGTTCGCGAGATATGGGAGTTTGAAGTTAAGGAATGGTTGAGAGACCATCAAAATTTTCGCAAGTCTGATACTCGAAACCAATAACTACAAAGGCCTAGGGGGAAAACACACATATCTTTGTAATCGGGCGAGTTTCTGCTTTCAGATGCAACAGGAAATTCTCGAGTTCGTCAATCCGTTCGCGAGATATGGGAGTTTGAAGTTAAGGAATGGTTGAGGGACCATCAAAATTTTCGCAAGTCTGATACTCGAAACCAATAACTACAAAGGCCTAGGGGGAAAACACACATACCGTTGTAATCGGGCGAGTTTCTACTTCCTCATGCAACAGGAATTTCTCGAGTTCGTCAATCCGTTCGCGAGATATGGGAGTTTGAAGTTAAGGAATGGTTGAGAAACCATCAAAATATTCGCTGGTCTGATACTCGAAACCAATAACTGGATTGGCCTAGGGGAATAGTACACACACCATTGTATTCGGGCGAGTTTCTGCTTTCAGATGCAATAGAAATTTCTCGAGTTCGTCAATCCGTTCGCGAGATATGGGAGTTTGAAGTTAAGGAATGGTTGAGAAACCATCACAATTTTCGCAATTCTGATGCTAGAAACGAATAACTGGAATGGCCTAGGGGAAAAGTGCACACACCATTGTAATCGGGCGAGTTTCTACTTTCAGATGCAACAGGAATTTCTCGAGTTCGTCAATCCGTTCCCGAGATATGGGAGTTTGAAGTTAAGGAATGGTTGAGAAACCATCAAAAGTTTCGCAAGTCTGATGCTAGAAACGAATAACTGGAATGGCCTAGGGGAGAAGTACATACACCATTGTAATCGGGCGAATTTCTACTTTCAGATGCAACAGGAATTTCTCGAGTTCGTCAATCCGTTCGCGAGATATGGGAATTTGAAGTTAAGGAATGGTTGAGAAACCATCAAAATTTTCGCAAGTCTGATACTCGAAACCAATAACTACAAAGGCCTAGGGGGAAAACACACATATCTTTGTAATCGGGCGAGTTTCTGCTTTCAGATGCAATAGGAAATTCTCGAGTTCGTCAATCCGTTCGCGAGATATGGGAGTGTGAAGTTAAGGAATGGTTCAGAAACCAACAAAATTTTCGCAAGTCTGATACTCGAAACCAATAACTACAAATGCCTAGGGGAAAAATACACATACCGTTGTAATCGGGCGAGTTTCTACTTCCTCATGCAACAGGAATTTCTCGAGTTCGTCAATCCGTTCGCGAGATATGGGAGTTTGAAGTTAAGGAATGGTTGAGAAGCCATCAAAATTTTCGCAAGTCTGATACTCGAAACCAATAACTACAAAGGCCTAGGGGGAAAACACACATATCTTTGTAATCGGGCGAGTTTCTGCTTTCAGATGCAATAGGAAATTCTCGAGTTCGTCAATCTCTTCGCGAGATAAGGGAGTTTGAAGTTAAGGAATGGTTGAGAAACCATCACAATTTTGCTAAGTCTGATACTCGAAACCAATAACCAATATGGCCTAGGGCAAAAATACACACACCATTGTAATCGGGAGAGTTTCTACTTTCAGATGCAACAGGAATTTCTCGAGTTCGTCAATCCGTTCGCGAGATATGGGAGTTTGAAGGTAAGGAATGGTTGAGAAACCATCAAAATTTTCGCAAGTCTGATACTCGAAACCAATAACTACAAATGCCTAGGGGAAAAATACACATACCGTTGTAATCGGGCGAGTTTCTACTTCCTCATGCAATAGGAATTTCTCGAGTTCGTCAATCCGTTCGCGAGATATGGGAGTTTGAAGTTAAGGAATGGTTGAGAAACCATCAAAATATTCGCTGGTCTGATACTCGAAACCAATAACTGGATTGGCCTAGGGGAATAGTACACACACCATTGTATTCGGGCGAGTTTCTGCTTTCAGATGCAATAGGAATTTCTCGAGTTCGTCAATCCGTTCGCGAGATATGGGAGTTTGAAGTTAAGGAATGGTTGAGAAACCAACACAATTTTCGCAATTCTGATGCTAGAAACGAATAACTGGAATGGCCTAGGGGAAAAGTACATACACCATTGTAATCGGGAGAATTTCTACTTTCAGATGCAACAGGAATTTCTCGAGTTCGTCAATCCGTTCGCGAGATATGGGAGTTTGAAGTTAAGGAATGGTTGAGAAGCCATCAAAATTTTCGCAATTCTGATACTCGAAACCAATAACTACAAAGGCCTAGGGGGAAAACACACATATCTTTGTAATCGGGCGAGTTTCTGCTTTCAGATGCAAGAGGAAATTCTCGAGTTCGTCAATCTCTTCGCGAGATAAGGGAGTTTGAAGTTAAGGAATGGTTGAGAAACCATCACAATTTTGGCAAGTCTGATACTCGAAACCAATAACTAATATGGCCTAGGGCAAAAATACACACACCATTGTAATCGGTAGAGTTTCTACTTTCAGATGCAACAGGAATTTCTCGAGTTCGTCAATCCGTTCGCGAGATATGGGAGTTTGAAGTTAAGGAATGGTTGAGAAACCATCAAAATTTTCGCAAGTCTGATACTCGAAACCAATAACTACAAAGGCCTAGGGGAAAAATACACATACCGTTGTAATCGGGCGAGTTTCTACTTCCTCATGCAACAGGAATTTCTCGAGTTCGTCAATCCGTTCGCGAGATATGGGAGTTTGAAGTTAAGGAATGGTTGAGAAACCATCAAAATATTCGCTGGTCTGATACTCGAAACCAATAACTGGATTGGCCTAGGGGAATAGTACACACACCATTGTATTCGGGCGAGTTTCTGCTTTCAGATGCAATAGGAATTTCTCGAGTTCGTCAATCCGTTCGCGAGATATGGGAGTTTGAAGTTAAGGAATGGTTGAGAAACCATCAACATTTTCGCAATTCTGATGCTAGAAACGAATAACTGGAATGGCCTAGGGGAGAAGTACACACACCATTGTAATCGGGCGTGTTTATACTTTCAGGTGCAACAGGAATTTCTCGAGTTCGTCAATCCGTTCGCGAGATATGGGAGTTTGAAGTTAAGGAATGGTTGAGAAACCATCACAATTTTCGCAATTCTGATGCTAGAAACGAATAACTGGAATGGCCTAGGGGAAAAGTACACACACCATTGTAATCGGGCGAGTTTCTACTTTCAGATGCAACAGGAATTTCTCGAGTTCGTCAATCCGTTCCCGAGATATGGGAGTTTGAAGTTGAGGAATGGTTGAGAAACCATCAAAAGTTTCGCAAGTCTGATGCTAGAAACGAATAACTGGAATGGCCTAGGGGAGAAGTACATACACCATTGTAATCGGGCGAATTTCTACTTTCAGATGCAACAGGAATTTCTCGAGTTCGTCAATACGTTCGCGAGATATGGGAGTTTGAAGTTAAGGAATGGTTGAGAAACCATCATAATATTCGCTGGTCTGATACTCGAAACCAATAACTGGATTGGCCTAGGGGAATAGTACACACACCATTGTATTCGGGCGAGTTTCTGCTTTCAGATGCAATAGGAATTTCTCGAGTTCGTCAATCCGTTCGCGAGATATGGGAGTTTGAAGTTAAGGAATGGTTGAGAAACCATCAACATTTTCGCAATTCTGATGCTAGAAACGAATAACTGGAATGGCCTAGGGGAGAAGTACACACACCATTGTAATCGGGCGTGTTTCTACTTTCAGGTGCAACAGGAATTTCTCGAGTTCGTCAATCCGTTCGCGAGATATGGGAGTTTGAAGTTAAGGAATGGTTGAGAAACCATCACAATTTTCGCAATTCTGATGCTAGAAACGAATAACTGGAATGGCCTAGGGGAAAAGTACACACACCATTGTAATCGGGCGAGTTTCTACTTTCAGATGCAACAGGAATTTCTCGAGTTCGTCAATCCGTTCCCGAGATATGGGAGTTTGAAGTTGAGGAATGGTTGAGAAACCATCAAAAGTTTCGCAAGTCTGATGCTAGAAACGAATAACTGGAATGGCCTAGGGGAGAAGTACATACACCATTGTAATCGGGCGAATTTCTACTTTCAGATGCAACAGGAATTTCTCGAGTTCGTCAATCCGTTCGCGAGATATGGGAGTTTGAAGTTAAGGAATGGTTGAGAAACCATCAAAATTTTCGCAAGTCTGATACTCGAAACCAATAACTACAAAGGCCTTGGGGGAAAACACACATATCTTTGTAATCGGGCGAGTTTCTGCTTTCAGATGCAATAGGAAATTCTCGAGTTCGTCAATCCGTTCGCGAGATATGGGAGTGTGAAGTTAAGGACTGGTTCAGAAACCAACAAAATTTTCGCAAGTCTGATACTCGAAAAAAATAACTACAAAGACCTTGGGGAAAAATACACATACTGTTGTAATCGGGCGAGTTTCTACTTCCTCATGCAACAGGAATTTCTCGAGTTCGTCAATCCGTTCGCGAGATATGGGAGTTTGAAGTTAAGGAATAGTTGAGAAACCATCAAAATTTTCGGTGGTCTGATACTCGAAACCAATAACTGGAATGGTCTAGGGGAAAAGTACACACACCATTGTAATCGGGCGTGTTTCTACTTTCAGGTGCAACAGGAATTTCTCGAGTTCGTCAATCCGTTCGCGAGAAATGGGAGTTTGAAGTTAAGGAATGGTTGCGAACCATCAAAATTTTCGGTGGTCTGATACTCGAAACCAATAACTGGAATGGTCTAGGGGAAAGGTACACACTCCATTGTATTCGGGCGAGTTTCTGCATTCAGATGCAATAGGAATTTCTCAAGTTCGTCAATCCGTTCGCGAGATATGGGAGTTTGAAGTTAAGGAATGGTTGAGAAACCATCAAAGTCTTCGCTGGTCTGATACTCGAAACCAATAACTGGAATGGCCTAGGGGAAAAGTACACACACCATTGTAATCGGGCGAGTTTCTACTTTCAGACACAACAGGAATTTCTCGAGTTCTTCAATGCGTTCGCGAGATATGGGAGTTTGAAGTTAAGGAATGGTTGAGAAATCACCAAAATTTTCGCAAGTCTGATTCTCGAATCCAATAACTACTATGGCCTAGGGCAAAAATACACATACCGTTGCAATCGGACGAGTTTCTGCTTTCAGATGCAACAGGAAATTCTCGAGCTCGTCAATACGTACGCGAGATATGGGAGTTGGAAGTTAAGGAATGATTGAGAAACCATCAAAGTTTTCGCTGGTCTGATACTCGAAACCAATAACTGGAATGGTCTAGGGGAAAAGTACACACACCATTGTAATCGGGCGTGTTTCTACTTTCAGGTGCAACAGGAATTTCTCGAGTTCGTCAATCCGTTCGCGAGAAATGGGAGTTTGAAGTTAAGGAATGGTTGCGAACCATCAAAATTTTCGGTGGTCTGATACTCGAAACCAATAACTGGAATGGTCTAGGGGAAAAGTACACACTCCATTGTATTCGGGCGAGTTTCTGCATTCAGATGCAATAGGAATTTCTCGAGTTCGTCAATCCGTTCGCGAGATATGGGAGTTTGAAGTTAAGGAATGGTTGAGAAACCATCAAAGTTTTCGCTGGTCTGATACTCGAAACCAATAACTGGAATGGCCTAGGGGAAAAGTACACACACCATTGTAAACGGGCGAGTTTCTACTTTCAGACACAACAGGAATTTCTCGAGTTCTTCAATGCGTTCGCGAGATATGGGAGTTTGAAGTTAAGGTATGGTTGAGAAATCACCAAAATTTTCGCAAGTCTGATTCTCGAATCCAATAACTACTATGGCCTAGGGCAAAAATACACATACCGTTGTAATCGGACGAGTTTCTGCTTTCAGATGCAATAGGAAATTCTCGAGCTCGTCAATACGTACGCGAGATATGGGAGTTGGAAGTTAAGGAATGGTTGAGAAACCATCAACATTTTCGCAATTCTGATGCTAGAAACGAATAACTGGAATGGCCTAGGGGAGAAGTACACACACCATTGTAATCGGGCGTGTTTCTACTTTCAGGTGCAACAGGAATTTCTCGAGTTCGTCAATCCGTTCGCGAGATATGGGAGTTTGAAGTTAAGGAATGGTTGAGAAACCATCACAATTTTCGCAATTCTGATGCTAGAAACGAATAACTGGAATGGCCTAGGGGAAAAGTACACACACCATTGTAATCGGGCGAGTTTCAACTTTCAGATGCAACAGGAATTTCTCGAGTTCGTCAATCCGTTCCCGAGATATGGGAGTTTGAAGTTAAGGAATGCTTGAGAAACCATCAAAAGTTTCGCAAGTCTGATACTCGAAACCAATAACTACAAAGGCCTAGGGGAAAAATACACATACCGTTGTAACCGGGCGAGTTTCTACTTCCTCATGCAACAGGAATTTCTCGAGTTCGTCAATCCGTTCGCGAGATATGGGAGTTTGAAGTTAAGGAATGGTTGAGAAACCATCAAAATATTCGCTGGTCTGATACTCGAAACCAATAACTGGATTGGCCTAGGGGAATAGTACACACACCATTGTATTCGGGCGAGTTTCTGCTTTCAGATGCAATAGGAATTTCTCGAGTTCGTCAATCCGTTCGCGAGATATGGGAGTTTGAAGTTAAGGAATGGTTGAGAAACCATCAACATTTTCGCAATTCTGATGCTAGAAACGAATAACTGGAATGGCCTAGGGGAGAAGTACACACACCATTGTAATCGGGCGTGTTTCTACTTTCAGGTGCAACAGGAATTTCTCGAGTTCGTCAATCCGTTCGCGAGAAATGGGAGTTTGAAGTTAAGGAATGGTTGCGAACCATCAAAATTTTCGGTGGTCTGATACTCGAAAACAATAACTGGAATGGTCTAGGGGAAAAGTACACACACCATTGTAATCGGGCGTGTTTCTACTTTCAGGTGCAACAGGAATTTCTCGAGTTCGTCAATCCGTTCGCGAGAAATGGGAGTTTGAAGTTAAGGAATGGTTGCGAACCATCAAAATTTTCGGTGGTCTGATACTCGAAAACAATAACTGGAATGGTCTAGGGGAAAAGTACACACACCATTGTAATCGGGCGAGTTTCTACTTTCAGACACAGCAGGAATTTCTCGAGTTCTTCAATGCGTTCGCGAGATATGGGAGTTTGAAGTTAAGGAATGGTTGAGAAATCACCAAAATTTTCGCAAGTCTGATTCTCGAATCCAATAACTACTATGGCCTAGGGCAAAAATACACATACCGTTGTAATCGGACGAGTTTCTGCTTTCAGATGCAATAGGAAATTCTCGAGTTCGTCAATACGTACGCGAGATATGGGAGTTGGAAGTTAAGGAATGATTGAGAAACCATCAAAATTTTCGCAAGTCTGATACTCGAAACCAATAACTGGAATGGCCTAGGGGAAATGTACACACACCATTGTAATCGGGCGAGTTTCTACTTTCAGGTGCAACAGGAATTTCTAGAGTTCGTCAATCAGTTCGCGAGATATGGGAGTTTGAAGTTAAGGAATGGTTGAGAAACCATCACAATTTTGGCAAGTCCGATACTCGAAACCAATAACCAATATGGCCTAGGGCAAAAATACACACACCATTGTAATCGGGAGAGATTCTACTTTCAGATGCAACAGGAATTTCGCGAGTTCGTCAATCCGTTCGCGAGATATGGGAGTTTGAAGTTAAGGAATGGTTGAGAAACCATCAAAATTTTCGCAAGTCTGATACTCGAAACCAATAACTACAAAGGCCTAGGGGAAAAATACACATACCGTTGTAATCGGGCGAGTTTCTACTTCCTCATGCAACAGCAATTTCTCGAGTTCGTCAATCCGTTCGCGAGATATGGGAGTTTGAAGTTAAGGAATGGTTGAGAAACCATCAACATTTTCGCAATTCTGATGCTAGAAACGAATAACTGGAATGGCCTAGGGGAGAAGTACACACACCATTGTAATCGGGAGAGTTTCTACTTTCAGATGCAACAGGAATTTCCCGAGTTCGTCAATCCGTTCGCGAGATATGGGAGTTTGAAGTTAAGGAATGGTTGAGAAACCATCAAAATTTTCGCAAGTCTGATACTCGAAACCAATAACTACAAAGGCCTAGGGGAAAAATACACATACCGTTGTAATCGGGCGAGTTTCTACTTCCTCATGCAACAGGAATTTCTCGAGTTCGTCAATCCGTTCGCGAGATATGGGAGTTTGAAGTTAAGGAATGGTTGAGGAACCATCAAATTATTCGCTGGTCTGATACTCGAAACCAATAACTGGATTGGCCTAGGGGAATAGTACACACACCATTGTATTCGGGCGAGTTTCTGCTTTCAGATGCAATAGGAATTTCTCGAGTTCGTCAATCCGTTCGCGAGATATGGGCGTTTGAAGTTAAGGAATGGTTGAGAAACCGTCAACATTTTCGCAATTCTGATGCTAGAAACGAATAACTGGAATGGCCTAGGGGAGAAGTACACACACCATTGTAATCGGGCGTGTTTCTACTTTCAGGTGCAACAGGAATTTCTCGAGTTCGTCAATCCGTTCGCGAGATATGGGAGTTTGAAGTTAAGGAATGGTTGAGAAACCATCACAATTTTCGCAATTCTGTTGCTAGAAACGAATAACTGGAATGGCCTAGGGGAAAAGTACACACACCTTTGTAATCGGGCGAGTTTCTACTTTCAGATGCAACAGGAATTTCTCGAGTTCGTCAATCCGTTCCCGAGATATGGGAGTTTGAAGTTAAGGAATGGTTGAGGAACCATCAAAAGTTTCGCAAGTCTGATGCTAGAAACGAATAACTGGAATGGCCTAGGGGAGAAGTACATACACCATTGTAATCGGGCGAATTTCTACTTTCAGATGCAACAGGAATTTCTCGAGTTCGTCAATCCGTTCGCGAGATATGGGAGTTTGAAGTTAAGGAATGGTTGAGAAACCATCAAAATTTTCGCAAGTCTGATACTCGAAACCAATAACTACAAAGGCCTAGGGGGAAAACACACATATCTTTGTAATCGGGCGAGTTTCTGCTTTCAGATGCAATAGGAAATTCTCGAGTTCGTCAATCCGTTCGCGAGATATGGGAGTGTGAAGTTAAGGAATGGTTCAGAAACCAACAAAATTTTCGCAAGTCTGATACTCGAAAACAATAACTACAAAGGCCTAGGGGAAAAATACACATACCGTTGTAATCGGGCGAGTTTCTACTTCCTCATGCAACAGGAATTTCTCGAGTTCGTCAATCCGTTCGCGAGATATGGGAGTTTGAAGTTAAGGAATGGTTGAGAAACCATCAAAATTTTCTCAAGTCTGATACTCGAAACCAGTAACTACAAAGGCCAAGAGGGAAAACACACATATCTTTGTAATCGTGCGTGTTTCTACTTTCAGGTGCAACAGGAATTCCTCGAGTTCGACAATCCGTTCGCGAGATATGGGAGTTTGAAGTTAAGGAATGATTGAGAAACCATCAAAATCTTCGCAAGTCTGATACTCGAAACCAATAACTGGAATGGCCTAGGGGAAAAGTACACAAACCATTGTAATCGGGCGAGTTTCTACTTTCAGATGCAACAGGAATTTCTCGAGTTCGTCAATCCGTTCGCGAGGTATGGGAGTTTGAAGTTAAGGAATGGTCGAGAAACTATCAAAATTTTCGCTGCTCTGGAACTCGAAACCAATAACTGGAATGGCCTAGGGGAATAGTACTCATCCCATTGTATTCGGGCGAGTTTCTGCTTTCGGATGCAGTAGGAATTTCTCGAGTTCGTCAATCCGTTCGCGAGATATGGGAGTTTGAAGTTAAGGGATGATTGAGAAACCATCAAAATTTTCGCAAGTCTGATACTCGAAACCAATAACTGGAATGGCCTAGGGGAAAAGTACACACACCATTGTAATCGGGCGAGTTTCTACTTCGACATGCAACAGGAATTTCTCGAGTTCGTCAATCCGTTCGCGAGGTATGGGAGTTTGAAGTTAAGGAATGGTCGAGAAACTATCAAAATTTTCGCTGCTCTGGAACTCGAAACCAATAACTGGAATGGCCTAGGGGAATAGTACTCATCCCATTGTATTCGGGCGAGTTTCTGCTTTCGGATGCAGTAGGAATTTCTCGAGTTCGTCAATCCGTTCGCGAGATATGGGAGTTTGAAGTTAAGGAATGGTTGAGAAACCATCAAAATTTTCGCAATTCTTATGCTAGAAACGAATAACTGGAATGGCCTAGGGGAAAAGTACATACACCATTGTAATCGGGAGAATTTCTACTTTCAGATGCAGCAGGAATTTCTCGAGTTCGTCAATCCGTTCGCGAGATATGGGAGTTTGAAGTTAAGGAATGGTTGAGAAACCATCACAATTTTCGCAATTCTGTTGCTAGAAACGAATAACTGGAATGGCCTAGGGGAAAAGTACACACACCATTGTAATCGGGCGAGTTTCTACTTCGACATGCAACAGGAATTTCTCGAGTTCGTCAATCCGTTCGCGAGGTATGGGAGTTTGAAGTTAAGGAATGGTCGAGAAACTATCAAAATTTTCGCTGCTCTGGAACTCGAAACCAATAACTGGAATGGCCGAGGGGAATAGTACTCATCCCATTGTATTCGGGCGAGTTTCTGCTTTCGGATGCAGTAGGAATTTCTCGAGTTCGTCAATCCGTTCGCGAGAAATGGGAGTTTGCAGTTAAGGAATGGTTGCGAACCATCAAAATTTTCGGTCGTCTGATACTCGAAAACAATAACTGGAATGGTCTAGGGGAAAAGTACACACACCATTGTAATCGGGCGAGTTTCTACTTTCAGACACAGCAGGAATTTCTCGAGTTCTTCAATGCGTTCGCGAGATATGGGAGTTTGAAGTTAAGGAATGGTTGAGAAATCACCAAAATTTTCGCAAGTCTGATTCTCGAATCCAATAACTACTATGGCCTAGGGCAAAAATACACATACCGTTGTAATCGGACGAGTTTCTGCTTTCAGATGCAATAGGAAATTCTCGAGTTCGTCAATACGTACGCGAGATATGGGAGTTGGAAGTTAAGGAATGATTGAGAAACCATCAAAATTTTCGCAAGTCTGATACTCGAAACCAATAACTGGAATGGCCTAGGGGAAATGTACACACACCATTGTAATCGGGCGAGTTTCTACTTTCAGGTGCAACAGGAATTTCTAGAGTTCGTCAATCAGTTCGCGAGATATGGGAGTTTGAAGTTAAGGAATGGTTGAGAAACCATCACAATTTTGGCAAGTCTGATACTCGAAACCAATAACCAATATGGCCTAGGGCAAAAATACACACACCATTGTAATCGGGAGAGTTTCTACTTTCAGATGCAACAGGAATTTCCCGAGTTCGTCAATCCGTTCGCGAGATATGGGAGTTTGAAGTTAAGGAATGGTTGAGAAACCATCAAAATTTTCGCAAGTCTGATACTCGAAACCAATAACTACAAAGGCCTAGGGGAAAAATACACATACCGTTGTAATCGGGCGAGTTTCTACTTCCTCATGCAACAGGAATTTCTCGAGTTCGTCAATCCGTTCGCGAGATATGGGAGTTTGAAGTTAAGGAATGGTTGAGAAACCATCAACATTTTCGCAATTCTGATGCTAGAAACGAATAACTGGAATGGCCTAGGGGAGAAGTACACACACCATTGTAATCGGGAGAGTTTCTACTTTCAGATGCAACAGGAATTTCCCGAGTTCGTCAATCCGTTCGCGAGATATGGGAGTTTGAAGTTAAGGAATGGTTGAGAAACCATCAAAATTTTCGCAAGTCTGATACTCGAAACCAATAACTACAAAGGCCTAGGGGAAAAATACACATACCGTTGTAATCGGGCGAGTTTCTACTTCCTCATGCAACAGGAATTTCTCGAGTTCGTCAATCCGTTCGCGAGATATGGGAGTTTGAAGTTAAGGAATGGTTGAGGAACCATCAAAATATTCGCTGGTCTGATACTCGAAACCAATAACTGGATTGGCCTAGGGGAATAGTACACACACCATTGTATTCGGGCGAGTTTCTGCTTTCAGATGCAATAGGAATTTCTCGAGTTCGTCAATCCGTTCGCGAGATATGGGCGTTTGAAGTTAAGGAATGGTTGAGAAACCATCAACATTTTCGCAATTCTGATGCTAGAAACGAATAACTGGAATGGCCTAGGGGAGAAGTACACACACCATTGTAATCGGGCGTGTTTCTACTTTCAGGTGCAACAGGAATTTCTCGAGTTCGTCAATCCGTTCGCGAGATATGGGAGTTTGAAGTTAAGCAATGGTTGAGAAACCATCACAATTTTCGCAATTCTGTTGCTAGAAACGAATAACTGGAATGGCCTAGGGGAAAAGTACACACACCATTGTAATCGGGCGAGTTTCTACTTTCAGATGCAACAGGAATTTCTCGAGTTCGTCAATCCGTTCCCGAGATATGGGAGTTTGAAGTTAAGGAATGGTTGAGGAACCATCAAAAGTTTCGCAAGTCTGATGCTAGAAACGAATAACTGGAATGGCCTAGGGGAGAAGTATATACACCATTGTAATCGGGCGAATTTCTACTTTCAGATGCAACAGGAATTTCTCGAGTTCGTCAATCCGTTCGCGAGATATGGGAGTTTGAAGTTAAGGAGTGGTTGAGAAACCATCAAAATTTTCGCAAGTCTGATACTCGAAAACAATAACTACAAAGGCCAAGAGGGAAAACACACATATCTTTGTAATCGTGCGTGTTTCTACTTTCAGGTGCAACAGGAATTCCTCGAGTTCGACAATCCGTTCGCGAGATATGGGAGTTTGAATTTAAGGAATGATTGAGAAACCATCAAAATTTTCGCAAGTCTGATACTCGAAACCAATAACTACAAAGGCCTAGGGGAAAAATACACATACCGTTGTAATCGGGCGAGTTTCTACTTCCTCATGCAACAGGAATTTCTCGAGTTCGTCAATCCGTTCGCGAGATATGGGAGTTTGAAGTTAAGGAATGGTTGAGAAACCATCAAAATTTTCTCAAGTCTGATACTCGAAACCAGTAACTACAAAGGCCAAGAGGGAAAACACACATATCTTTGTAATCGTGCGTGTTTCTACTTTCAGGTGCAACAGGAATTCCTCGAGTTCGACAATCCGTTCGCGAGATATGGGAGTTTGAAGTTATGGAATGATTGAGAAACCATCAAAATTTTCGCAAGTCTGATACTCGAAACCAATAACTGGAATGGCCTAGGGGAAAAGTACACACACCATTGTAATCGGGCGAGTTTCTACTTCGACATGCAACAGGAATTTCTCGAGTTCGTCAATCCGTTCGCGAGGTATGGGAGTTTGAAGTTAAGGAATGGTCGAGAAACTATCAAAATTTTCGCTGCTCTGGAACTCGAAACCAATAACTACAAAGGCCTAGGGGAAAAATACACATACCGTTGTAATCGGGCGAGTTTCTACTTCCTCATGCAACAGGAATTTCTCGAGTTCGTCAATCCGTTCGCGAGATATGGGAGTTTGAAGTTAAGGAATGGTTGAGAAACCATCAAAATTTTCTCAAGTCTGATACTCGAAACCAGTAACTACAAAGGCCAAGAGGGAAAACACACATATCTTTGTAATCGTGCGTGTTTCTACTTTCAGGTGCAACAGGAATTCCTCGAGTTCGACAATCCGTTCGCGAGATATGGGAGTTTGAAGTTAAGGAATGGTTGAGAAACCATCAACATTTTCGAAATTCTGATGCTAGAAACGAATAACTGGAATGGCCTTGGGGAGAAGTACACACACCATTGTAATCGGGAGAGTTTCTACTTTCAGATGCAACAGGAATTTCTCGAGTTCCTCAATCCGTTCGCGAGATATGGGAGTTTGAAGTTAAGGAATGGTTGAGAAACCATCAAAATTTTCGCAAGTCTGATACTCGTAACCAATAACTACAAAGGCCTAGGGGGAAAACACACATATCTTTGTAATCGGGCGTGTTTCTACTTTCAGGTGCAACAGGAATTGCTCGAGTTCGGCAATCCGTTCGCGAGATATGGGAGTTTGAAGTTAAGGAATGGTTGAGAAACCATCACAATTTTCGCAATTCGGATGCTAGAAACGAATAACTGGAATGGCCTAGGGGAAAAGTACACACACCATTGTAATCGGGCGAGTTTCTACTTTCAGATGCAACAGGAATTTCTCGAGTTCGTCAATCCGTTCCCGAGATATGGGAGTTTGAAGTTAAGGAATGGTTGAGAAACCATCAAAAGTTTCGCAAGTCTGATGCTAGAAACGAATAACTGGAATGGCCTAGGGGAGAAGTACATACACCATTGTAATCGGGCGAATTTCTACTTTCAGATGCAACAGGAATTTCTCGAGTTCGTCAATCCGTTCGCGAGATATGGGAGTTTGAAGTTAAGGAATGGTTGAGAAACCATCAAAATTTTCGCAAGTCTGATACTCGAAACCAACAACTACAAAGGCCTAGGGGGAAAACACACATATCTTTGTAATCGGGCGTGTTTCTACTTTCAGGTGCAACAGGAATTTCTCGAGTTCGTCAATCCGTTCGCGAGATATGGGAGTTTGAAGTTAAGGAATGGTTGAGAAACCATCAAAATTTTCGCAAGTCTGATACTCGAAACCAATAACTACAAAGGCCTAGGGGGAAAACACACACCTCCTTGTAATCGGGCGTGTTTCTACTTGCAGGTGCAACAGGAATTTCTCGAGTTCGTCAATCCGTTCGCGAGATATGGGAGTTTGAAGTTAAGGAATGGTTGAGAAACCATCACAATTTTCGCAAGTCTGATGCTAGAAACGAATAACTGGAATGGCCTAGGGGAGAAGTACACACACCATTGTAATGGGGCGAGATTCTACTTTCAGATACAACAGGAATTTCTCGAGTTCGTCAATCCGTTCGCGAGATATGGGAGTTTGAAGTTAAGGAATGGTTGAGAAACCATCAAAAGTTTCGCAAGTCTGATGCTAGAAACGAATAACTGGAATGGCCTAGGGGAGAAGTACATACACCATTGTAATTGGGCGAATTTCTACTTTCAGATGCAACAGGAATTTCTCGAGTTCGTCAATCCGTTCGCGAGATATGGGAGTTTGAAGTTAAGGAATGGTTGAGAAACCATCAAAATTTTCGCAAGTCTGATACTCGAAACCAATAACTACAAAGGCCTAGAGGGAAAACACACATACCTTTGTAATCGGGCGTGTTTCTAATTTCAGGTGCAACAGGAATTTCTCGAGTTCGTCAATCCGTTCGCGAGATATGGGAGTTTGAAGTTAAGGAATGGTTGAGAAACCATCAAAATTTTCGCAAGTCTGATACTCGAAACCAATAACTACAAAGGCCTAGAGGGAAAACACACATATCTTTGTAATCGGGCGTGTTTCTACTTTCAGGTGCAAGAGGAATTTCTCGAGTTCGTCAATCCGTTCGCGAGATATGGGAGTTTGAAGTTAAGGAATGGTTGAGAAACCATCAAAATTTTCGCAAGTCTGATACTCGAAACCAATAACTACAAAGGCCTAGGGGGAAAACACACACCTCTTTGTAATCGGGCGTGTTTCTACTTGCAGGTGCAACAGGAATTTCTCGAGTTCGTCAATCCGTTCGCGAGATATGCGAGTTTGAAGTTCAGGAATGGTTGAGATACCATCAAAATTTTCGGTGGTCTGATACTCGAAACCAATAACTGGAATGGCCTAGGGGAAAAGTACACACACCATTGTAATCGGGAGAGCATCTACTTTCAGATACAACAAGAATTTCTCGAGTTCGTCAATCCGTTCGCGAGATATGGGAGTTTGAAGTTAAGGAATGGTCGAGAAACTATCAAAATTTTCGCTGGTCCGGAACTCGAAACCAATAACTGGAATGGCCTAGGGGAATAGTACACACACCATTGTATTCGGGCGAGTTTCTGCTTTCAGATGCAATAGGAATTTCTCGAGTTCGTCAATCCGTTCGCGAGATATGGGAGTTTGAAGTTAAGGAATGGTTGGGAAACCATCAACATTTTCGAAATTCTGATGCTAGAAACGAATAACTGGAACGGCCTAGGGGAGAAGTACACACACCATTGTAATCGGGAGAGTTTCTACTTTCAGATGCAACAGGAATTTCTCGAGTTCCTCAATCCGTTCGCGAGATATGGGAGTTTGAAGTTAAGGAATGGTTGAGAAACCATCAAAATTTTCGCAAGTCTGATACTCGAAACCAACAACTACAAAGGCCTAGGGGGAAAACACACATATCTTTGTAATCGGGCGTGTTTCTACTTTCAGGTGCAGCAGGAATTTCTCGAGTTCGTCAATCCGTTCGCGAGATATGGGAGTTTGAAGTTAAGGAATGGTTGAGAAACCATCAACATTTTCGCAATTCTGATGCTAGAAACGAATAACTGGAATGGCCTAGGGGAGAAGTACACACACCATTGTAATCGGGCGTGTTTCTACTTTCAGGTGCAACAGGAATTTCTCGAGTTCGTCAATCCGTTCGCGAGATATGGGAGTTTGAAGTTAAGGAATGGTTGAGAAACCATCAACATTTTCGAAATTCTGATGCTAGAAACGAATAACTCGAATGGCCTAGGGGAGAAGTACACACACCATTGTAATCGGGAGAGTTTCTACTTTCAGATGCAACAGGAATTTCTCGAGTTCCTCAATACGTTCGCGAGATATGGGAGTTTGAAGTTAAGGAATGGTTGAGAAACCATCAAAATTTTCGCAAGTCTGATACTCGTAACCAATAACTACAAAGGCCTAGGGGGAAAACACACATATCTTTGTAATCGGGCGTGTTTCTACTTTCAGGTGCAACAGGAATTTCTCGAGTTCGTCAATCCGTTCGCGAGATATGGGAGTTTGAAGTTAAGAAATGGTTGAGAAACCATCAACATTTTCGCAATTCTGAAGCTAGAAACGAATAACTGGAATGGCCTAGGGGAGAAGTACACACACCATTGTAATCGGGCGTGTTTCTACTTTCAGGTGCAACAGGAATTTCTCGAGTTCGTCAATCCGTTCGCGAGATATGGGAGTTTGAAGTTAAGGAATGGTTGAGAAACCATCAACATTTTCGAAATTCTGATGCTAGAAACGAATAACTCGAATGGCCTAGGGGAGAAGTACACACACCATTGTAATCGGGAGAGTTTCTACTTTCAGATGCAACAGGAATTTCTCGAGTTCCTCAATACGTTCGCGAGATATGGGAGTTTGAAGTTAAGGAATGGTTGAGAAACCATCAAAATTTTCGCAAGTCTGATACTCGTAACCAATAACTACAAAGGCCTAGGGGGAAAACACACATATCTTTGTAATCGGGCGTGTTTCTACTTTCAGGTGCAACAGGAATTTCTCGAGTTCGTCAATCCGTTCGCGAGATATGGGAGTTTGAAGTTAAGAAATGGTTGAGAAACCATCAACATTTTCGCAATTCTGAAGCTAGAAACGAATAACTGGAATGGCCTAGGGGAGAAGTACACACACCATTGTAATCGGGCGTGTTTCTACTTTCAGGTGCAACAGGAATTTCTCGAGTTCGTCAATCCGTTCGCGAGATATGGGAGTTTGAAGTTAAGGAATGGTTGAGAAACCATCACAATTTTCGAAATTCTGATGCTAGAAACGAATAACTGGAATGGCCTAGGGGAAAAGTACACACACCATTGTAATCGGGCGAGTTTCTACTTTCAGATGCAACAGGAATTTCTCGAGTTCGTCAATCCGTTCCCGAGATATGGGAGTTTGAAGTTAAGGAATGGCTGAGAAACCATCAAAATTTTCGCAAGTCTGATACTCGAAACCAATAACTACAATGGCCTAGGGGGAAACACACACACCTCTTTGTAATCGGGCGTGATTCTACTTTCAGGTGCAACAGGAATTTCTCGAGTTCATCAATCCGTTCGCGAGATATGGGAGTTTGAAGTTAAGGAATGGATGAGAATCCATCACAATTTTCGCAATTCTGATGCTAGAAACGAATAACTGGAAAGGCCTAGGGGAAAAGTACACACACCATTGTAATCGGGCGAGCTTCTACTTTCAGATACAACAGGAATTTCTCGAGTTCGTCAATCCGTTCGCGAGAAATGGGGGTTTGAAGTTAAGGAATGGTTGAGAAACCATCAAAATTTTCGCAAGTCTGATACTCGAAACCAATAACTACAAAGGCCTAGAGGGAAAACACACATATCTTTGTAATCGGGCGTGTTTCTACTTTCAGGTGCAACAGGAATTTCTCGAATTCGTCAATCCGTTCGCGAGATATGGGAGTTTGAAGTTAAGGAATGGTTGAGAAACCATCAAAATTTTCGCAAGTCTGATACTCGAAACCAATAACTACAAAGGCCTAGGGGGAAACACACACACCTCTTTGTAATCGGGCGTGATTCTACTTTCAGGTGTAACAGGAATTTCTCGAGTTCGTCAATCCGTTCGCGAGATATGGGAGTTTGAAGTTAAGGAATGGTTGAGAAACCATCACAATTTTCGCAATTCTGATGATAGAAACGAATTAACTGGAATGGCCTAGGTGAAAAGTACACACACCATTGTAATCGGGCGAGCTTCTACTTTCAGATACAACAGGAATTTCTCGAGTTCGTCAATCCGTTCGCGAGAAATGGGGGTTTGAAGTTAAGGAATGGTTGAGGGAACATCAAATTTTCGCAAGTCTGATACTCGAAACCAATAACTACAAAGGCCTAGAGGGAAAACACACATATCTTTGTAATCGGGCGTGTTTCTACTTTCAGGTGCAACAGGAATTTCTCTAGTTCGTCAATCCGTTCGCGAGAAATGGGAGTTTGAAGTTAAGGAATGGTTGAGAAACCATCAAAATTTTCGGTGGTCTGATAATCGAAACCAATAACTGGAATTGTCTAGGAGAAAAGTACACACACCATTGTATTCGGGCGAGTTTCTGCATTCAGATGCAATAGGAATTTCTCGAGTTCGTCAATCCGTTCGCGAGATATGGGAGTTTGAAGTTAAGGAATGGTTGAGAAACCATCAAAATTTTCGGTGGTCTGATACTCGAAACCAATAACTGGAATGGTCTAGGAGAAAAGTACACACACCATTGTATTCGGGCGAGTTTCTGCATTCAGATGCAATAGGAATTTCTCGAGTTCGTCAATCCGTTCGCGAGATATGGGAGTTTGAAGTTAAGGAAGGGTTGAGAAACCATCAAAATTTTCGCAATTCTGATGCTAGAAACGAATAACTGGAATGGCCTAGGGGAAAAGTACATACACCATTGTAATCGGGAGAATTTCTACTTTCAGATGCAACAGGAATTTCTCGAGTTCGTCAATCCGTTCGCGAGATATGGAGTTTGAAGTAAAGGAATGGTTGAGAAACCATCAAAATTTTCGCAAGTCTGATACTCGAAACCAGTAACTACAAAGGCCACGAGGGAAAACACACATATCTTTGTAATCGTGCGTGTTTCTACTTTCAGGTGCAACAGGAATTTCTCGAGTTCGACAATCCGTTCGCGAGATATGGGAGTTTGAAGTTAAGGAATGGTTGAGAGACCATCAAAATTTTCGCAAGTCTGATACTCGAAACCAATAACTACAAAGGCCTAGGGGAAAAACACACATACCGTTGTAATCAGGCGAGTTTCTACATCCTCATGCAACAGGAATTTCTCGAGTTCGTCAATCCGTTCGCGAGATATGGGATTTTGAAGTTAAGGAATGGTTGAGAAACCATCAAAATTTTCGCTGGTCTGATACTCGAAACCAATAACTGAAATGGCCTAGGGGAGAAGTACATACACCATTGTAATCGGGCGAATTTCTACTTTCAGATGCAACAGGAATTTCTCGAGTTCGTCAATCCGTTCGCGAGATATGGGAGTTTGAAGTTAAGGAATGGTTGAGAAACCATCAAAATTTTCGCAAGTCTGATACTCGAAACCAATAACTACAAAGGCCTAGGGGGAAAACACACATATCTTTGTAATCGGGCGTGTTTCTACTTTCAGGTGCAGCAGGAATTTCTCGAGTTCGTCAATCCGTTCGCGAGATATGGGAGTTTGAAGTTAAGGAATGGTTGAGAAACCATCAAAATTTTCGCAATTCGGATGCTAGAAACGAATAACTGGAATGGCCTAGGGGGAAAGTACATACACCATTGTAATCGGGCGAATTTCTACTTTCAGATGCAACAGGAATTTCTCGAGTTCGTCAATCCGTTCGCGAGATATGGGAGTTTGAAGTTAAGGAATGGTTGAGAAACCATCAAAATTTTCGCTGGTGTGATACTCGAAACCAATAACTGGAATGGCCAAGGGGAAAAAGTACACTCACCATTGTAATCGGGCGAGCTTCTGCTTTCCGATGCAATAGGAAATTCTCGAGTTCGGCAACCCGATCGCGAGATACGGGAGTGTGAAGTTAAGGAATGGTTGAGAAACCATCAAAATTTCGCAATTCGGATGCTAGAAACCAATAACTGGAATGGCCTAGGGGAATAGTACACACACCATTGTAATCGTGCTAGTTTCTACTTTCAGATGCAACAGGAATTTCTCGAGTTCGTCAATCCGTTCGCGAGAAATGGGGGTTTGAAGTTAAGGAGTGGTTGAGAAACCATCAAAATTTTCGCAAGTCTGATACTCGAAACCAATAACTACAATGGCCTAGGGGAAAAATACACATACCGTTGTAATCGGGCGAGTTTCTACTTTCAGATGCAACAGGAATTTCTCGAGTTCGTCTATCCGTTCGCGAGATATGGGAGTTTGAAGTTAAGGAAGGTTGAGAAACCATCAAAATTTTCGCTGGTCTGATACTCCGAAACCAATAACTGGAATGGCCTAGGGGAATAGTACACACACCATTGTATTCGGGCGAGTTTCTGCTTTCAGATGCAATAGGAATTTCTCGAGTTCGTCAATCCGTTCGCGAGATATGGGAGTTTGAAGTTAAGGAATGGTTGAGAAACCATCAAAATTTCGCAAGTCTGATACTCGAAACCAGTAACTACAAAGGCCAAGAGGGAAAATACACATACCGTTGTAATCGGGCGAGTTTCTACTTCCACATGCAACAGGAACTTCTCGAGTTCGTCAATCCGTTCGCGAGATATGGGAGTTTGAAGTTAAGGAATGGTCGAGAAACTATCAAAATTTTCGCTGGTCTGGAACTCGAAACCAATAACTGGAATGGCCTAGGGGAACAGTACACACCCCATTGTATTCGGGCGAGTTTCTGCTTTCGGATGCAATAGGAATTTCTCGAGTTCGTCAATCCGTTCGCGAGATATGGGAGTTTGAAGTTAAGGAATGGTTGAGAAACCATCAAAATTTTCGCAATTCTTATGCTAGAAATGAATAACTGGAATGGCCTAGGGGAAAAGTACATACACCATTGTAATCGGGAGAATTTCTACTTTCAGATGCAACAGGAATTTCTCGAGTTCGTCAATCCGTTCGCGAGATATGGGAGTTTGAAGTTAAGGAATGGTTGAGAAACCATCAAAATTTTCGCAAGTCTGATACTCGAAACCAATAACTACAAAGGCCTAGGGGAAAAATACACATACCGTTGTAATCGGGCGAGTTTCTACTTCCTCATGCAACAGGAATTTCTCGAGTTCGTCAATCCGTTCGCGAGATATGGGAGTTTGAAGTTAAGGAATGGTTGAGAAACCATCAAAATTTTCGCAAGTCTGATACTCGAAACCAATAACTACAAACGCCTAGGGGAAAAATACACATACCGTTGTAATCGGGCGAGTTTCTACTTCCTCATGCAACAGGAATTTCTCGAGTTCGTCAATCCGTTCGCGAGATATGGGATTTTGAAGCTAAGGAATGGTTGAGAAACCATCAAAATTTTCGCTGGTCTGATACTCGAAACCAATAACTGGAATGGCCTAGGGGAGAAGTACATACACCATTGTAATCGGGCGAATTTCTACTTTCAGATGCAACAGGAATTTCTCGAGTTCGTCAATCCGTTCGCGAGATATGGGAGTTTGAAGTTAAGGAATGGTTGAGAAACCATCAAAATTTTCGCAAGTCTGATACTCGAAACCAATAACTACAAAGGCCTAGGGGGAAAACACACATATCTTTGTAATCGGGCGTGTTTCTACTTTCAGGTGCAACAGGAATTTCTCGAGTTCGTTAATCCGTTCGCGAGATATGGGAGTTTGAAGTTAAGGAATGGTTGAGAAACCATCAAAATTTTTCGCAAGTCTGATACTCGAAACCAATAACTACAAAGGCCTAGGGGGAAAACACACATATCTTTGTAATCGGGCGTGTTTCTACTTTCAGGTGCAGCAGGAATTTCTCGAGTTCGTCAATCCGTTCGCGAGATATGGGAGTTTGAAGTTAAGGAATGGTTGAGAAACCATCAAAATTTTCGCAATTCGGATGCTAGAAACGAATAACTGTAATGGCCTAGGGGAAAAGTACATACACGATTGTAATCGGGCGAATTTCTACTTTCAGATGCAACAGGAATTTCTCGAGTTCGTCAATCCGTTCGCGAGATATGGGAGTTTGAAGTTAAGGAATGGTTGAGAAACCATCAAAATTTTCGCTGGTGTGATACTCGAAACCAATAACTGGAATGGCCAAGGGGAAAAGTACACTCACCATTGTAATCGGGCGAGCTTCTGCTTTCCGATGCAATAGGAAATTCTCGAGTTCGGCAACCCGATCGCGAGATACGGGAGTGTGAAGTTAAGGAATGGTTGAGAAACCATCAAAATTTTCGCATGTCTGATACTCGAAACCAATAACTGGAATGGCCTAGGGGAATAGTACACACACCATTGTAATCGTGCTAGTTTCTACTTTTAGATGCAACAGGAATTTCTCGAGTTCGTCAATCCGTTCGCGAGAAATGGGGGTTTGAAGTTAAGGAGTGGTTGAGAAACCATCAAAATTTTCGCAAGTCTGATACTCGAAACCAATAACTACAATGGCCTAGGGGAAAAATACACATACCGTTGTAATCGGGCGAGTTTCTACTTTCAGATGCAACAGGAATTTCTCGAGTTCGTCAATCCGTTCGCGAGATATGGGAGTTTGAAGTTAAGGAATGGTTGAGAAACCATCAAAATTTTCGCTGGTCTGATACTCGAAACCAATAACTGGAATGGCCTAGGGGAATAGTACACACACCATTGTATTCGGGCGAGTTTCTGCTTTCAGATGCAATAGGAATTTCTCGAGTTCGTCAATCCGTTCGCGAGATATGGGAGTTTGAAGTTAAGGAATGGTTGAGAAACCATCAAAATTTTCGCAAGTCTGATACTCGAAACCAGTAACTACAAAGGCCAAGAGGGAAAAATACACATACCGTTGTAATCGGGCGAGTTTCTACTTCCACATGCAACAGGAACATCTCGAGTTCGTCAATCCGTTCGCGAGATATGGGAGTTTGAAGTTAAGGAATGGTCGAGAAACTATCAAAATTTTCGCTGGTCTGGAACTCGAAACCAATAACTGGAATGGCCTAGGGGAACAGTACACACCCCATTGTATTCGGGCGAGTTTCTGCTTTCGGATGCAATAGGAATTTCTCGAGTTCGTCAATCCGTTCGCGAGATATGGGAGTTTGAAGTTAAGGAATGGTTGAGAAACCATCAAAATTTTCGCAATTCTTATGCTAGAAATGAATAACTGGAATGGCCTAGGGGAAAAGTACATACACCATTGTAATCGGGAGAATTTCTACTTTCAGATGCAACAGGAATTTCTCGAGTTCGTCAATCCGTTCGCGAGATATGGGAGTTTGAAGTTAAGGAATGGTTGAGAAACCATCAAAATTTTCGCAAGTCTGATACTCGAAACCAATAACTACAAAGGCCTAGGGGAAAAATACACATACCGTTGTAATCGGGCGAGTTTCTACTTCCACATGCAACAGGAATTTCTCGAGTTCGTCAATCCGTTCGCGAGATATGGGAGTTTGAAGTTAAGGAATGGTCGAGAAACTATCAAAATTTTCGCTGGTCTGGAACTCGAAACCAATAACTGGAACGGCCTAGGGGAATAGTACACACCCCATTGTATTCGGGCGAGTTTCTGCTTTCGGATGCAATAGGAATTTCTCGAGTTCGTCAATCCGTTCGCGAGATATGGGAGTTTGAAGTTAAGGAATGGTTGAGAAACCATCAAAATTTTCGCAATTCTTATGCTAGAAATGAATAACTGGAATGGCCTAGGGGAAAAGTACACATACCGTTGTAATCGGGCGAGTTTCTACTTCCTCATGCAACAGGAATTTCTCGAGTTCGTCAATCCGTTCGCAAGATATGGGATTTTGAAGCTAAGGAATGGTTGAGAAACCATCAAAATTTTCGCTGGTCTGATACTCGAAACCAATAACTGGAATGGCCTAGGGGAGAAGTACATACACCATTGTAATCGGGCGAATTTCTACTTTCAGATGCAACAGGAATTTCTCGAGTGCGTCAATCCGTTCGCGAGATATGGGGGTTTGAAGTTAAGGAATGGTTGAGAAACCATCAAAATTTTCGCAAGTCTGATACTCGAAACCAATAACTACAATGGCCTAGGGCAAAAATACACATACCGTTGTAATCGGGCGAGTTTCTGCTTTCAGATGCAATAGGAAATTCTCGAGTTCGTCAATCCGTTCAAGAGATATGGAAGTTTGAAGTTAAGGAATGGTTGAGAAACCATCAAAATTATCGCTGGTGTGATACTCGAAACCAATAACTGGAATGGCTAAGGGGAAAAGTACACTCACCATTGTAATCGGGCGAGTTTCTGCTTTCCGATGCAATAGGAAATTCTCGAGTTCGGCAATCCGCTCGCGAGTTACGGGAGTGTGAAGTTAAGGAATGGTTGAGAAACCATCAAAATTTTCGCAAGTCTGGTACTCGAAACCAATAACTGGAATGGCCTAGGGTAAAAGTACACACACCATTGTAATTGGGCGAGTTTCTACTTTCAGATACAACAGGAATTTCTCGAGTTCGTCAATCCGTTCGCGAGAAATGGGGGTTTGAAGTTAAGGAATGGTTGAGAAACCATCAAAATTTTCGCAAGTCTGATACTCGAAACCAATAACTACAATGGCCTAGGGGAAAAATACACATACCGTTGTAATCGGGCGAGTTTCTACTTTCAGATGCATCTGGAATTTCTCGAGTTCGTCAATCCGTTCGCGAGATATGGGAGTTTGAAGTTAAGGAATGGTTGAGAAACCATCAAAATTTTCGCTGTTCTGATACTCGAAACCAATAACTGGAATGGCCTAGGGGAATAGTGCACACACCATTGTATTCGGGCGAGTTTCTGCTTTCAGATGCAATAGGAATTTCTCGAGTTCGTCAATCCGTTCGCGAGATATGGGAGTTTGAAGTTAAGGAATGGCTGAGAAACCATCAAAATTTTCGCAAGTCTGATACTCGAAACCAATAACTACAAAGGCCTAGGGAAAAAATACACATACCGTTGTAATCGGGCGTGTTTCTGCTTTCAGATGCAATAGGAAATTCTCGAGTTCGTCAATCCGTTCGCGAGATATGGAAGTTTGAAGTTAAGGAATGATTGAGAAACCATCAAAATTTTCGCAAGTCTGATACTCGAAACCAATAACTGGAGTGGCCTAGGGGAAAAGTACACACACCATTGTAATCGGGCGAGTTTCTGCTTTCAGATGCAATAGGAATTTCTCGAGTTCGTCAATCCGTTGGCGAGATATGGGATTTTGTAGCTAAGGAATGGTTGAGAAACCATCAAAATTTTCGCTGGTCTGATACTCGAAACCAATAACTGGAATGGCCTAGGGGAGAAGTACATACACCATTGTAATCGGGCGAATTTCTACTTTCAGATGCAACAGGAATTTCTCGAGTTCGTCAATCCGTTCGCGAGATATGGGAGTTTGAAGTTAAGGAATGGTTGAGAAACCATCAAAATTTTCGCAAGTCTGATACTCGAAACCAATAACTACAATGGCCTAGGGCAAAAATACACATACCGTTGTAATCGGGCGAGTTTCTGCTTTCAGATGCAATAGGAAATTCTCGAGTTCGTCAATCCGTTCAAGAGATATGGAAGTTTGAAGTTAAGGAATGGTTGAGAAACCATCAAAATTATCGCTGGTGTGATACTCGAAACCAATAACTGGAATGGCTAAGGGGAAAAGTATACTCACCATTGTAATCGGGCGAGCTTCTGCTTTCCGATGCAATAGGAAATTCTCGAGTTCGGCAATCCGCTCGCGAGTTACGGGAGTGTGAAGTTAAGGAATGGTTGAGAAACCATCAAAATTTTCGCAAGTCTGATACTCGAAACCAATAACTGGAATGGCCTAGGGTAAAAGTACACACACCATTGTAATCGGCGAGTTTCTACTTTCAGATACAACAGGAATTTCTCGAGTTCGTCAATCCGTTCGCGAGAAATGGGGGTTTGAAGTTAAGGAATGGTTGAGAAACCATCAAAATTTTCACAAGTCTGATACTCGAAACCAATAACTACAATGGCCTAGGGGAAAAATACACATACCGTTGTAATCGGGCGAGTTTCTACTTTCAGATGCATCTGGAATTTCTCGAGTTCGTCAATCCGTTCGCGAGATATGGGAGTTTGAAGTTAAGGAATGGTTGAGAAACCATCAAAATTTTCGCTGTTCTGATACTCGAAACCAATAACTGGAATGGCCTAGGGGAATAGTGCACACACCATTGTATTCGGGCGAGTTTCTGCTTTCAGATAAAATAGGAATTTCTCGAGTTCGTCAATCCGTTCGCGAGTTTGAAGTTAAGGAATGGCTGAGAAACCATCAAAATTTTCGCAAGTCTGATACTCGAAACCAATAACTACAAAGGCCTAGGGAAAAAATACACATACCGTTGTAATCGGGCGTGTTTCTGCTTTCAGATGCAATAGGAAATTCTCGAGTTCGTCAATCCGTTCGCGAGATATGGAAGTTTGAAGTTAAGGAATGATTGAGAAACCATCAAAATTTTCGCAAGTCTGATACTCGAAACCAATAACTGGAGTGGCCTAGGGGAAAAGTACACACACCATTGTAATCGGGCGAGATTCTACTTTCAGATGCAACGGGAATTTCCCGAGTTCGTCAATCCGTTCGCGAGATATGGGAGTTTGAAGTTAAGGAATGGTTGAGAAACCATCAAAATTTTCGCTGGTGTGATACTCGAAACCAATAACTCGAATGGCCAAGGGGAAAAGTACACACACCATTGTAATCGGGCGAGATTCTGCTTTCCGATGCAATAGGAAATTCTCGAGTTCGGCAATCCGTTCGCGAGATACGGGTGTGTAGTTAAGGAATGGTTGAGAAACCATCAAAATTTTCGCAAGTCTGATACTCGAAACCAATAACTGGAATGGCCTAGGGGAGAAGTACACACACCATTGTAATCGGGTGAGTTTCTACTTCCAGATAGAACAGGAATTTCACGAGTTCGTCAATGCGTTCGCGAGATATGGGAGTTTGAAGTTAAGGAATGGTTGAGAAACCATCAACATTTTCGCAATTCTGATGCTAGAAACGAATAACTGGAATGGCCTAGGGGAAAAGTACACACACCATTGTAATCGGGCGAGTTTCGACTTTTAGATACAACAGGAATTTCTCGAGTTCGTCAATCCGTTCGCGAGAAATGGGGGTTTGAAGTTAAGGAATGGTTGAGAAACCATCAAAATTTTCGCAAGTCTGATACTCGAAACAAATAACTGGAATGGCCTAGGGGAAAGGTACACACACCATTGTAATCGGGCGTGTTTCTACTTCCACATGCAACAGGAATTTCTCGAGTTCGTCAATCCGTTCGCGAGATATGGGAGTTTGAAGTTAAGGAATGGTTGAGAAACCATCAAAATTTTCGCTGGTGTGATACTTGAAACCAATAACTCGAATGGCCAAGGTGAAAAGTACACACACCATTGTAATCGGGCGAGATTCTGCTTTCCGATGCAATAAGAAATTCTCGAGTTCGGCAATCCGTTCGCGAGATACGGGAGTGTGAAGTTAAGGAATGGTTGAGAAACCATCAAAATTTTCGCAAGTCTGATACTCGAAACCAATAACTACAAAAGCCTAGGGCAAAAATACACATACCGTTGTAATCGGGCGAGTTTCTGCTTTCAGATGCAATAGGAAATTCTCGAGTTCGTCAATCCGTTCGCGAGATATGGAAGTTTGAAGTTAAGGAATGATTGAGAAACCATCAAAATTTTCGCAAGTCTGATACTCGAAACCAATAACCACTATGGCCTAGGGCAAAAATACACATACCGTTGTAATCGGGCGTGTTTCTGCTTTCAGATGCAATAGGAAATTCTCGAGTTCGTCAATCCGTTCGCGAGATATGGGAGCTTGAAGTTAAGGAATGGTTGAGAAACCATCAAAATCTTCGCAAGTCTGATACTCGAAACCAATAACTACAAATGTCTAGGGGAAAAAGACACATACCATTGTAATCGGGGGAGTTTCTACTTCCAGATACAACAGGAATTTCACGAGTTCGTCAATGCGTTCGCGAGATATGGGAGTTTGAAGTTAAGGAATGGTTGAGAAAGCATCACAATTTTCGCAAGTCTGATACTCGAAACCAATAACCACTATGGCCTAGGGCAAAAATACACATACCGTTGTAATCGGGCGAGTTTCTGCTTTCAGATGCAATAGGAAATTCTCGAGTTCGTCAATCCGTTCGCGAGATATGGGAGCTTGAAGTTAAGGAATGGTTGAGAAACCATCAAAATTTTCGCAAGTCTGATACTCGAAACCAATATCTGGAATGGCCTAGGGGAAAAGTACACACACCATTGTAATCGGGCGAGATTCTAGTTTCAGATGCAACAGGAAATTCTCGAGTTCGTCAATCCGTTCGCGAGATATGGGAGCTTGAAGTTAAGGAATGGTTGAGAAACCATCAAAATCTTCGCAAGTCTGATACTCGAAACCAATAACTACAAATGTCTAGGGGAAAAAGACACATACCATTGTAATCGGGGGAGTTTCTACTTCCAGATACAACAGGAATTTCACGAGTTTCTTAATGCGTTCGCGAGATATGGGAGTTTGAAGTTAAGGAATGGTTGAGAAACCATCACAATTTTCGCAAGTCTGATACTCGAAACCAATAACTACAATGGCCTAGGGGAAAAATACACATACCGTTGTAATCGGGCGAGTTTCTACTTTCAGATGCAACAGGAATTTCTCGAGTTCGTCAATCCGTTCGCGAGGTATGGGAGTTTGAAGTTAAGGAATGGTTGAGAAACCATCAAAATTTTCGCTGGTCTGATACTCGAAACCAATAACTGGAATTGCCTAGGTGAATAGTACACACACCATTGTATTCGGGCGAGTTTTTGCTTTCAGATGCAATAGGAATTTCTCGAGTTCGTCAATCCGTTCGCGAGATATGGGAGTTAAAAGTTAAGGAATGGTTGAGAAATCATCAACATTTTCGCAAGTCTGATACTCGAAACCAATAACTACAAAGGCCTAGGGGAAAAGTACACACACCATTATAACCGGGCGAGTTTCTACTTCCACATGCAACAGGAATTTCTCGAGTTCGTCAATCCGTTCGCGAGATATGGGAGTTTGAAGTTAAGGAATGGTTGAGAAACCATCAAAATTTTCGCAATTCTGATGCTAGAAACGAATAACTGGAATGGCCTAGGGGAAAAGTACACACACCATTGTAATCGGGCGAGTTTCTACTTCCACATGCAACAGGAATTTCTCGAGTTCGTCATCCGTTCGCGAGATATGGGAGTTTGAAGTTAAGGAATGGTTGAGAAACCATCACAATTTTCGCAAGTCTGATACTCGAAACCAATAACTGGAATGGCCTAGGGGGAAAAGACACATACCATTGTAATCGGACGAGTTTCTACTTCCAGATACAACAGGAATTTCACGAGTTCGTCAATGCGTTCGCGAGATATGGGAGTTTGAAGTTAAGGAATGGTTGAGAAATCATCAAAAGTTTCGCTGGTCTGATACTCGAAATCAATAACTGGAATGGCCTAGGGGAATAGTACACACACCATTGTATTCGGGCGAGTTTCTGCTTTCAGATGAAATAGGAATTTCTCGAGTTCGTCAATCCGTTCGCGAGATATGGGAGTTTGAAGTTAAGGAATGGTTGAGAAACCATCAAAATTTTCGCAAGTCTGATACTCGAAACCAATAACTGGAATGGCCTAGGGGGAAAAGACACATACCATTGTAATCGGACGAGTTTCTACTTCCAGATACAACAGGAATTTCTCGAGTTCGGCAATCCGTTCGCGAGATACGGGAGTGTGAAGTTAAGGAATGGTTGAGAAACCATCAAAATTTTCGCAAGTCTGATACTCGAAACCAATAACTACAAAAGCCTAGGGCAAAAATACACATACCGTTGTAATCGGGCGAGTTTCTGCTTTCAGATGCAATAGGAAATTCTCGAGTTCGTCAATCCGTTCGCGAGATATGGAAGTTTGAAGTTAAGGAATGTTTGAGAAACCATCAAAATTTTCGCAAGTCTGATACTCGAAACCAATAACCACTATGGCCTAGGGCAAAAATACACATACCGTTGTAATCGGGCGAGTTTCTGCTTTCAGATGCAATAGGAAATTCTCGAGTTCGTCAATCCGTTCGCGAGATATGGGAGCTTGAAGTTAAGGAATGGTTGAGAAACCATCAAAATCTTCGCAAGTCTGATACTCGAAACCAATAACTACAAATGTCTAGGGGAAAAAGACACATACCATTGTAATCGGGGGAGTTTCTACTTCCAGATACAACAGGAATTTCACGAGTTCGTCAATGCGTTCGCGAGATATGGGAGTTTGAAGTTAAGGAATGGTTGAGAAACCATCACAATTTTCGCAAGTCTGATACTCGAAACCAATAACCACTATGGCCTAGGGCAAAAATACACATACCGTTGTAATCGGGCGAGTTTCTGCTTTCAGATGCAATAGGAAATTCTCGAGTTCGTCAATCCGTTCGCGAGATATGGGAGCTTGAAGTTAAGGAATGGTTGAGAAACCATCAAAATTTTCGCAAGTCTGATACTCGAAACCAATATCTGGAATGGCCTAGGGGAAAAGTACACACACCATTGTAATCGGGCGAGATTCTAGTTTCAGATGCAAGAGGAAATTCTCGAGTTCGTCAATCCGTTCGCGAGATATGGGAGCTTGAAGTTAAGGAATGGTTGAGAAACCATCAAAATCTTCGCAAGTCTGATACTCGAAACCAATAACTACAAATGTCTAGGGGAAAAAGACACATACCATTGTAATCGGGGGAGTTTCTACTTCCAGATACAACAGGAATTTCACGAGTTTCTTAATGCGTTCGCGAGATATGGGAGATTGAAGTTAAGGAATGGTTGAGAAACCATCACAATTTTCGCAAGTCTGATACTCGAAACCAATAACCACTATGGCCTAGGGCAAAAATACACATACCGTTGTAATCGGGCGAGTTTCTGCTTTCAGATGCAATAGGAAATTCTCGAGTTCGTCAATCCGTTCGCGAGATATGGGAGCTTGAAGTTAAGGAATGGTTGAGAAACCATCAAAATTTTCGCAAGTCTGATACTCGAAACCAATATCTGGAATGGCCTAGGGGAAAAGTACACACACCATTGTAATCGGGCGAGATTCTAGTTTCAGATGCAACAGGAAATTCTCGAGTTCGTCAATCCGTTCGCGAGATATGGAAGTTTGAAGTTAAGGAATGTTTGAGAAACCATCAAAATTTTCGCTGGTGTGATACTCGAAACCAATAACTGGAATGGCCTAGGGGAAAAGTACACACACCATTGTAATCGGGCGAGTCTCTACTTTCAGATACAACAGGAATTTCTCGAGTTCGTCAATCCGTTCGCGAGAAATGGGGTTTTGAAGTTAAGGAATGGTTGAGAAACCATCAAAATTTTCGCAAGTCTGATACTCGAAACCAATAACTACAATGGCCTAGGGGAAAAATACACATACCGTTGTAATCGGGCGAGTTTCTACTTTCAGATGCAACAGGAATTTCTCGAGTTCGTCAATCCGTTCGCGAGGTATGGGAGTTTGAAGTTAAGGAATGGTTGAGAAACCATCAAAATTTTCGCTGGTCTGATACTCGAAACCAATAACTGGAATTGCCTAGGTGAATAGTACACACACCATTGTATTCGGGCGAGTTTTTGCTTTCAGATGCAATAGGAATTTCTCGAGTTCGTCAATCCGTTCGCGAGATATGGGAGTTAAAAGTTAAGGAATGGTTGAGAAATCATCAACATTTTCGCAAGTCTGATACTCGAAACCAATAACTACAAAGGCCTAGGGGAAAAGTACACACACCATTATAACCGGGCGAGTTTCTACTTCCACATGCAACAGGAATTTCTCGAGTTCGTCAATCCGTTCGCGAGATATGGGAGTTTGAAGTTAAGGAATGGTTGAGAAACCATCAAAATTTTCGCAATTCTGATGCTAGAAACGAATAACTGGAATGGCCTAGGGGAAAAGTACACACACCATTGTAATCGGGCGAGTTTCTACTTCCACATGCAACAGGAATTTCTCGAGTTCGTCATCCGTTCGCGAGATATGGGAGTTTGAAGTTAAGGAATGGTTGAGAAACCATCACAATTTTCGCAAGTCTGATACTCGAAACCAATAACTGGAATGGCCTAGGGGGAAAAGACACATACCATTGTAATCGGACGAGTTTCTACTTCCAGATACAACAGGAATTTCACGAGTTCGTCAATGCGTTCGCGAGATATGGGAGTTTGAAGTTAAGGAATGGTTGAGAAATCATCAAAAGTTTCGCTGGTCTGATACTCGAAATCAATAACTGGAATGGCCTAGGGGAATAGTACACACACCATTGTATTCGGGCGAGTTTCTGCTTTCAGATGAAATAGGAATTTCTCGAGTTCGTCAATCCGTTCGCGAGATATGGGAGTTTGAAGTTAAGGAATGGTTGAGAAACCATCAAAATTTTCGCAAGTCTGATACTCGAAACCAATAACTGGAATGGCCTAGGGGAAAACTACACACACCATTGTAATCGGGCGAGATTCTGCTTTCAGATGCAATAGGAATTTCTCGAGTTCGTCAATCCGTTCGCGAGATATGGGAGTTTGAAGTTAAGGAATGGTTGAGAAACCATCAACATTTTCGCAATTCTGATGCTAGAAACGAATAACTGGAATGGCCTAGGGGAGAAGTACACACAGCATTGTAATCGGGAGAGTTTCTACTTTCAGATGCAACAGGAATTTCCCGAGTTCGTCAATCCGTTCGCGAGATATGTGAGTTTGAAGTTAAGGAATGGTTGAGAAACCATCAAAATTTCCGCAAGTCTGATACTCGAAACCAATAACTGGAATGGCCTAGGGGAAAAGTACACACACCATTGTAATCGGGCGAGTTTCTATTTCCACATGCAACAGGAATTTCGCGAGTTCGTCAATCCGTTCGCGAGATATGGGAGTTTGAAGTTAAGGAATGGTTGAGAAACCATCAAAATTTTCGCTGGTGTGATACTCGAAACCAATTACTCGAATGGCCAAGGTGAAAAGTACACACACCATTGTAATCGGGCGAGATTCTGCTTTCCGATGCAATAGGAAATTCTCGAGTCCGGCAATCCGTTCGCGAGATACGGGAGTGTGAAGATAAGGAATGGTTGAGAAGCCATCAAAATTTTCGCAAGTCTGATACTCGAAACCAATAACTGGAATGGCCTAGGGGAAAAGTACACACAACATTGTAATCGGGCGAGATTCTACTTTCAGATGCAATAGGAATTTCTCGAGTTCGTCAATCCGTTCGCGAGATATGTGAGTTTGAAGTTAAGGAATGGTTGAGAAACCATCAAAATTTTCGCAAGTCTGATACACGAAACCAATAACTACAAAGGCCTAGGGCAAAAATACACATACCGTTGTAATCGGGCGAGTTTCTGCTTTCAGATGCAATAGGAAATTCTCGAGTTCGGCAATCCGTTCGCGAGATACGGGAGTGTGAAGTTAAGGAATGATTGAGAAACCATCAAAATTTTCGCAAGTCTGATACTCGAAACCAATAACTGGAATGGCCTAGGGGAAAAGTACACACACCATTGTAATCGGGCGAGATTCTACTTTCAGATGCAACAGGAAATTCTCGAGTTCGTCAATCCGTTCGCGAGATATGGAAGTTTGAAGTTAAGGAATGGTTGAGAAACCATCAAAATTTTCGCAAGTCTGATACTCGAAACCAATAACTACAATGGCCTAGGGGAAAAGTACACACACCATTGTAATCGGGCGAGTTTCTACTTTCAGATACAACAGGAATTTCTCGAGTTCGTCAATCCGTTCGCGAGTAATGGGGGTTTGAAGTTAAGGAATGGTTGAGAAACCATCAAAATTTTCGCAAGTCTGATACTAGAAGCCAATAACTACAATTGCCTACGGGAAAAATACACATACCGTTGTAATCGGGCGAGTATCTACTTTCAGATGCAACAGGAATTTCTCGAGTTCGTCAATCCGTTCGCGAGATATGGGAGTGTGAAGTTAAGGAATGGTTGAGAAACCAACAAAATTTTCGCAAGTCTGATACTCGAAACCAATAACTGGAATGGCCTAGGGGAAAAGTACACACACCATTGTAACCGGGCGAGTTTCTACTTCCACATGCAACAGGAATTTCTCGAGTTCGTCAATCCGTTCGCGAGATATGGGAGTTTGAAGTTAAGGAATGGTTGAGAACCCATCAAAATTTTCGCAATTCTGATGCTAGAAACGAATAACTGGAATGGCCTAGGGGAAAAGTACACACACCATTGTAATCGGGCGAGTTTCTACTTCCACATGCAACAGGAATTTCTCGAGTTCGTCAATCCGTTCGCGAGATATGGGAGTTTGAAGTTAAGGAATGGTTGAGAAACCATCAACATTTTCGCAATTCTGATGCTAGAAACGAATAACTGGAATGGCCTAGGGGAAAAGTACACACACCATTGTAATCGGGCGAGTTTCTACTTTCAGATACAACAGGAATTTCTCGAATTCGTCATTCCGTTCGCGAGAAATGGGAGTTTGAAGTTAAGGAATGGTTGAGAAACCATCAAAATTTTCGCAAGTCTGATACTCGAAACCAATAACTGGAATGGCCTAGGGGAAAAGTACACACACCATTGTAATCGGGCGAGTATCTACTTCCACATGCAACAGGAATTTCTCGAGTTCGTCAATCCGTTCGCGAGATATGGGAGTTTGAAGTTAAGGAATGGTTGAGAAACCATCAAAATTTTCGCTGGTGTGATACTCGAAACCAATAACTCGAATGGCCAAGGTGAAAAGTACACACACCATTGTAATCGGGCGAGATTCTGCTTTCCGATGCAATAGGAAATTCTCGAGTTCGGCAATCCGTTCGCGAGATACGGGAGTGTGAAGTTAAGGAATGATTGAGAAACCATCAAAATTTTCGCAAGTCTGATACTCGAAACCAATAACTGGAATGGCCTAGGGGAAAAGTACACACACCATTGTAATCGGGCGAGATTCTACTTTCAGGTGCAAGAGGAATTTCTCGAGTTCGTCAATCCGTTCGCGAGATATGGGAGTTTGAAGTTAAGGAATGGTTGAGAAACCATCAACATTTTCGCAATTCTGATGCTAGAAACGAATAACTGGAATGGCCTAGGGGAGAAGTACACACACCATTGTAATCGGGAGAGTTTCTACTTTCAGATGCAACAGGAATTTCTCGAGTTCGTCAATCCGTTCGCGAGATATGTGAGTTTGAAGTTAAGGAATGGTTGAGAAACCAGCAAAATTTTCGCAAGTCTGATACTCGAAACCAATAACTACAAAGGCCTAGGGCAAAAATACACATACCGTTGTAATCGGGCGAGTTTCTGCTTTCAGATGCAATAGGAAATTCTCGAGTTCGTCAATCCGTTCGCGAGATATGGAAGTTTGAATTTAAGGAATGATTGAGAAACCATCAAAATTTTCGCAAGTCTGATACTCGAAACCAATAACTGGAATGGCCTAGGGGAAAAGTACACACACCATTGTAATGGGGCGAGATTCTACTTTCAGATGCAACAGGAATTTCCCGAGTTCGTCAATCCGTTCGCGAGATATGGGAGTTTGAAGTTAAGGAATGGTTGAGAAACCATCAAAATTTTCGCTGGTGTAATACTCGAAACCAATAACTCGAATGGCCAAGTGGAAAAGTACACACACCATTGTAATCGGGCGGGATTCTGCTTTCCGATGCAATAGGAAATTCTCGAGTTCGGCAATCCGTTCGCGAGATACGGGAGTGTGAAGTTAAGGAATGGTTGAGAAACCATCAAAATTTTCGCAAGACTGATACTCGAAACCAAAAACTACAAAGGCCTACGGCAAAAATACACATACCGTTGTAATCGGGCGAGTTTCTGCTTTCAGATACAACAGGAATTTCACGAGTTCGTCAATGCGTTCGCGAGATATGGGAGTTTGAAGTTAAGGAATGGTTGAGAAACCATCACAATTTTCGCAAGTCTGATACAAGAAACCAATAACCACTATGGCCTAGGGCAAAAATACACATACCGTTGTAATCGGGCGAGTTTCTGCTTTCAGATGCAATAGGAAATTCTCGAGTTCGTCAATCCGTTCGCGAGATATGGGAGCTTGAAGTTAAAGAATGGTTGAGAAACCATCAAAATTTTCCCAAGTCTGATACTCGAAACCAATATCTGGAATGGCCTAGGGGAAAAGTACACACACCATTGTAATCGGGCGAGATTCTACTTTCAGATGCAACAGGAAATTCTCGAGTTCGTCAATCCGTTCGCGAGATATGGAAGTTTGAAGTTAAGGAATGGTTGAGAAACCATCAAAATTTTCGCAAGTCTGATACTCGAAACCAATAACAACAATGGCCTAGGGGAAAAATACACATACCGTTGTAATCGGGCGAGTTTCTGCTTTCAGATGCAATAGGAATTTCTCGAGTTCGTCAATCCGTTCGAGAGATATGGGAGTATGAAGTTGAGGAATGGTTGAGAAACCATCAAAATTTTCGCAATTCTGATGCTAGAAACGAATAACTGGAATGGCCTAGGGGAAAAGTACACACACCATTGTAATCGGGCGAGTTTCTACTTCCACATGCAACAGGAATTTCTCGAGTTCGTCAATCCGTTCGCGAGATATGGGAGTTTGAAGTTAAGGAATGGTTGAGAAACCATCAACATTTTCGCAATTCTGATGCTAGAAACGAATAACTGGAATGGCCTAGGGGAAAAGTACACACACCATTGTAATCGGGAGAGTTTCTACTTTCAGATGCAACAGGAATTTCTCGAGTTCGTCAATCCGTTCGCGAGATATGTGAGTTTGAAGTTAAGGAATGGTTGAGAAACCATCAAAATTTTCGCAAGTCTGATACTCGAAACCAATAACTACAAAGGCCTAGGGCAAAAATACACATACCGTTGTAATCGGGCGAGTTTCTGCTTTCAGATGCAATAGGAAATTCTCGAGTTCGTCAATCCGTTCGCGAGATATGGAAGTTTGAAGTTAAGGAATGATTGAGAAACCATCAAAATTTTCGCAAGTCTGATACTCGAAACCAATAACTGGAATGGCCTAGGGGAAAAGTACACACACCATTGTAATGGGGCGAGATTCTACTTTCAGATGCAACAGGAATTTCCCGAGTTCGTCAATCCGTTCGCGAGATATGGGAGTTTGAAGTTAAGGAATGGTTGAGAAACCATCAAAATTTTCGCTGGTGTAATCCTCGAAACCAATAACTCGAATGGCCAAGTGGAAAAGTACACACACCATTGTAATCGGGCGGGATTCTGCTTTCCGATGCAATAGGAAATTCTCGAGTTCGGCAATCCGTTCGCGAGATACGGGAGTGTGAAGTTAAGGAATGGTTGAGAAACCATCAAAATTTTCGCAAGTCTGATACTCGAAACCAATAACTACAAAGGCCTAGGGCAAAAATACACATACCGTTGTAATCGGGCGAGTTTCTGCTTTCAGATACAACAGGAATTTCACGAGTTCGTCAATGCGTTCGCGAGATATGGGAGTTTGAAGTTAAGGAATGGTTGAGAAACCATCACAATTTTCGCAAGTCTGATACACGAAACCAATAACCACTATGGCCTAGGGCAAAAATACACATACCGTTGTAATCGGGCGAGTTTCTGCTTTCAGATGTAATAGGAAATTCTCGAGTTCGTCAATCCGTTCGCGAGATATGGGAGCTTGAAGTTAAAGAATGGTTGAGAAACCATCAAAATTTTCCCAAGTCTGATACTCGAAACCAATATCTGGAATTGCCTAGGGGAAAAGTACACACACCATTGTAATCGGGCGAGACTCTACTTTCAGATGCAACAGGAAATTCTCGAGTTCGTCAATCCGTTCGCGAGATATGGAAGTTTGAAGTTAAGGAATGGTTGGGAAACCATCAACATTTTCGCAATTCTGATGCTAGAAACGAATAACTGGAATGGCCTAGGGGAGAAGTACACACACCATTGTAATCGGTTGAGTTTCTACTTCCACATGCAACAGGAATTTCTCGAGTTCGTCAATCCGTTCGCGAGATATGGGAGTTTGAAGTTAAGGAATGGTTGAGAAACCATCAACATTTTCGCAATTCTGATGCTAGAAACGAATAACTGGAATGGCCTAGGGGAAAAGTACACACACCATTGTAATCGGGAGAGTTTCTACTTTCAGATGCAACAGGAATTTCTCGAGTTCGTCAATCCGTTCGCGAGATATGTGAGTTTGAAGTTAAGGAATGATTGAGAAACCATCAAAATTTTCGCAAGTCTGATACTCGAAACCAATAACTGGAATGGCCTAGGGGAAAAGTACACACACCATTGTAATGGGGCGAGATTCTACTTTCAGATGCAACAGGAATTTCCCGAGTTCGTCAATCCGTTCGCGAGATATGGGAGTTTGAAGTTAAGGAATGGTTGAGAAACCATCAAAATTTTCGCTGGTGTAATCCTCGAAACCAATAACTCGAATGGCCAAGTGGAAAAGTACACACACCATTGTAATCCGGCGGGATTCTGCTTTCCGATGCAATAGGAAATTCTCGAGTTCGGCAATCCGTTCGCGAGATACGGGAGTGTGAAGTTAAGGAATGGTTGAGAAACCATCAAAATTTTCGCAAGTCTGATACTCGAAACCAATAACTACAAAGGCCTAGGGCAAAAATACACATTCCGTTGTAATCGGGCGAGTTTCTGCTTTCAGATACAACAGGAATTTCACGAGTTCGTCAATGCGTTCGCGAGATATGGGAGTTTGAAGTTAAGGAATGGTTGAGAAACCATCACAATTTTCGCAAGTCTGATACACGAAACCAATAACCACTATGGCCTAGGGCAAAAATACACATACCGTTGTAATCGGGCGAGTTTCTGCTTTCAGATGCAATAGGAAATTCTCGAGTTCGTCAATCCGTTCGCGAGATATGGGAGCTTGAAGTTAAAGAATGGTTGAGAAACCATCAAAATTTTCCCAAGTCTGATACTCGAAACCAATATCTGGAATGGCCTAGGGGAAAAGTACACACACCATTGTAATCGGGCGAGATTCTACTTTCAGATGCAACAGGAAATTCTCGAGTTCGTCAATCCGTTCGCGAGATATGGAAGTTTGAAGTTAAGGAATGGTTGAGAAACCATCAAAATTTTCGCAAGTCTGATTCTCGAAACCAATAACAACAATGGCCTAGGGGAAAAATACACATACCGTTGTAATCGGGCGAGTTTCTGCCTTCAGATGCAATAGGAATTTCTCGAGTTCGTCAATCCGTTCGAGAGATATGGGAGTTTGAAGTTGAGGAATGGTTGAGAAACCATCAACATTTTCGCAATTAGGATGCTAGAAACGAATAACTGGAATGGCCTAGGGGAGAAGTACACACACCATTGTAATCGGGTGAGTTTCTACTTCCAGATACAACAGGAATTTCACGAGTTCGTCAATGCGTTCGCGAGATATGGGAGTTTGAAGTTAAGGAATCGTTGAGAAACCATCACAATTTTCGCTGGTCTGATACTCGAAACCAATAACTGGAATGGCCTAGGGGAAAAGTACACACACCATTGTAATCGGGCGAGTTTCTACTTTCAGATACAACAGGAATTTCTCGAGTTCGTCAATGCGTTCGCGAGATATGGGAGTTTGAAGTTAAGGAATGGTTGAGAAACCAACAAAATTTTCGCAAGTCCGATACTCGAATTCAATAACTACTATTGCCTAGGGCAAAAATACACATACGGTTGTAATCGGGCGAGTTTCTACTTTCAGATGCAACAGGAGTTTCTCGTGTTCGTCAATCAGTTCGCGAGATATGGGAGTTTGAAATTAAGGAATGGTTGAGAAACAATCACAATTTTCGCAAGTCTGATACTCGAAACCAATAACTACTATGGCCTAGGGGAAAAATACACATACCCTTGTAATCGGGCGAGTTTCTAGTTTCAGATGCAACAGGAATTTCTCGAGTTCGTCAATCCGTTCGCGAGATATGGGAGTTTGAAATTAAGGAATGGTTGAGAAACCATCAAAATTTTCGCAATTCTGATGCTCGAAACGAATAACTGGAATGACCTAGGGGAAAGGTACACACACCATTGTAATCGGTCGACTTTCTGCTTTCAGATGCAACAGGAAATAATCGAGTTCGTCAATCCGTTCGCGAGATATGGGAGTTTGAAGTTAAGGAATGCTTGAGAAACCATCAAAATTTTCGCAAGTCTGATACTCGAAACCAATAACTACAAAGGCTTAGGGGAAAAATTCACATACCGTTGTAATCGGAGGAGTTTCTTCTTTCAGATGCAACCGGAATTTCTCGTGTTCGTCAATCAGTTCGCGAGATATGGGTGTTTGAAATTAAGGAATGGTTGAGAAACAATCACAATTTTCGCAAGTCTGATACTCGAAACCAATAACTACTATGGCCTAGGGAAAAAATACACATACCTCTGTAATCGGGCGAGTTTCTACTTTCAGATGCAACAGGAATTTGTCGAATTCGTCAATCCGTTCGCGATATATGGGAGTTTGAAGTTAAAGAATGGTTGAGAAACCATCAAAATTTTCGCAATTCTGATGCTAGAAACGAATAACTGGGATGACCTAGGGGAAAAGTACACACACCATTGTAATCGGTCGACTTTCTGCTTTCAGATGCAACAGGAAATAATCGAGTTCGTCAATACGTTCGCGAGATACGGGAGTTTGAAATTAAGGAATGGTTGAGAAACCATCAAAATTTTCGCAATTCTGATGCTAGAAACGAATAACTGGAATGACCTAGGGGAAAAGTACACACACCATTGTAATCGGTCGACTTTCTGCTTTCAGATGCAACAGGAAATAATCGAGTTCGTCAATCCGTTCGCGAGATATGGGAGTTTGAGGTTAAGGAATGGTTGAGAGACCATCACAATTTTCGCAAGTCTGATACTCGAAACCAATAACTACTATGGCCTGGGGGAAAAGTACACACACCATTGTAATGGGGCGAGATTCTACTTTCAGAAGCAACAGGTATTCCTCGAGTTCGTCAATCCGTTCGCGAAATACGGGAGTTTGAAGTTAAGGAATGGTTGAGAGACCATCACAATTTTCGCAAGTCCGATACTCGAAACCAATAACTACAATGGCCTAGGTTAAAAATACACATAACTTTGTAATCGGGCGAGTTTCTACATTCAGATGCAACAGGAATTTCTCGAGCTCGTCAATCCGTTCGCGAGATATGGGAATTTGAAGTTAAGGAATTGTTGAGAAACCATCACAATTTTCGCAATTCTGATGCTAGAAACGAATAACTGGAATGACCTAGGGAAAAAGTACACACACCATTGTAATCGGTCGACCTTCTGCTTTCAGATGCAACAGGACATAATCGAGTTCATCAATCCGTTCGCGAGATTTGGGAGTTTGAAGTTAAGGAATGGTTGAGAGACCATCACAATTTTCGCAAGTCTGATACTCGAAACCAATAACTACAATGGCCTAGGGGAAAAATACACATAACTTTGTAATGGGGGGAGTTTCTACTTTCAGATGCAACAGGAGTTCCTCGAGTTCGTCAATCCGTTCGCGAAATACGGGAGTTTGAAGTTAAGGAATGGTTGAGAGACCATCACAATTTTCGCAAGTCTGATACTCGAAACCAATAACTACTATGGCCTGGGGGAAGAATACACATACCTTTGCAATCGAGAGAGTTTCTACTTTCAGATGCAACAGGAATTTCTCGAGTTCGTCAATCCGTTCGCGAGATATGGGAGTTTGAAGTTGAGGAATGGTTGAGAAACCATCAAAATGTTCGCAATTCTGATGCTAGAAACGAATAACTGGAATGACCTAGGGGAAAAGTACACACACCATTGTAATCGGTCGACCTTCTGCTTTCAGATGCAACAGGACATAATCGAGTTCATCAATCCGTTCGCGAGATTTGGGAGTTTGAAGTTAAGGAATGGTTGAGAGACCATCACAATTTTCGCAAGTCTGATACTCGAAACCAATAACAACAATGGCCTAGGGGAAAAATACACATACCGTTGTAATCGGGCGAGTTTCTGCTTTCAGATGCAATAGGAATTTCTCGAGTTCGTCAATCCGTTCGAGAGATATGGGAGTTTGAAGTTGAGGAATGGTTGAGAAACCATCAACATTTTCGCAATTCTGATGCTAGAAACGAATAACTGGAATGGCCTAGGGGAGAAGTACACACACCATTGTAATCGGCTGAGTTTCTACTTCCAGATACAACAGGAATTTCACGAGTTCGTCAATACGTTCGCGAGATATGGGAGTTTGAAGTTAAGGAATGGTTGAGAAACCATCACAATTTTCGCAAGTCTGATACTCGAAACCAATAACTACTATGGCCTAGGGCAAAAATACACATACCTCTGTAATCGGGCGAGTTTCTACTATCAGATGCAACAGGAATTTGTCGAATTCGTCAATCCGTTCGCGATATATGGGAGTTTGAAGTTAAAGAATGGTTGAGAAACCATCAAAATTTTCGCAATTCTGATGCTAGAAACGAATAACTGGGATGACCTAGGGGAAAAGTACACACACCATTGTAATCGGTCGACTTTCTGCTTTCAGATGCAACACGAAATAATCGAGTTCGTCAATCCGTTCGCGAGATATGGGAGTTTGAGGTTAAGGAATTTTTGAGAGACCATCACAATTTTCGCAAGTCTGATACTCGAAACCAATAACTACAATGGCCTAGGTTAAAAATACACATAACTTTGTAATCGGGCGAGTTTCTACTTTCAGATGCAACAGGAATTTCTCGAGCTCGTCAATCCGTTCGCGAGATATGGGAATTTGAAGTTAAGGAATGGTTGAGAAACCATCACAATTTTCGCAATTCTGATGCTAGAAACGAATAACTGGAATGACCTAGGGAAAAAGTACACACACCATTGTAATCGGTCGACCTTCTGCTTTCAGATGCAACAGGACATAATCGAGTTCATCAATCCGTTCGCGAGATTTGGGAGTTTGAAGTTAAGGAATGGTTGAGAGACCATCACAATTTTCGCAAGTCTGATACTCGAAACCAATAACAACAATGGCCTAGGGGAAAAATACACATACCGTTGTAATCGGGCGAGTTTCTGCTTTCAGATGCAATAGGAATTTCTCGAGTTCGTCAATCCGTTCGAGAGATATGGGAGTTTGAAGTTGAGGAATGGTTGAGAAACCATCAACATTTTCGCAATTCTGATGCTAGAAACGAATAACTGGAATGGCCTAGGGGAGAAGTACACACACCATTGTAATCGGGTGAGTTTCTACTTCCAGATACAACAGGAATTTCACGAGTTCGTCAATGCGTTCGCGAGATATGGGAGTTTGAAGTTAAGGAATCGTTGAGAAACCATCACAATTTTCGCTGGTCTGATACTCGAAACCAATAACTGGAACGGCCTAGGGGAAAAGTACACACACCATTGTAATCGGGCGAGCTTCTGCTTTCTGATGCAATAGGAAATTCTCGAGTTCGGCAATCCGTTCGCGAGATATTGGAGTGTGAAGTTAAGGAATGGTTGAGAAACCATCAAAATTTTCGCAAGTCTGATACTCGAATCCAATAATTGGAATGACCTAGGGGAAAAGTACACACACCGTTGTAATCGGGCGAGATTCTATTTTCAGATACAACAGGAATTTCTCGAGTTCGTCAATCCGTTCGCGAGATATGGGAGTTTGAAGTTAAGGAATGGTTGAGAAACCAACAAAATTTTCGCAAGTGCGATACTCGAATTCAATAACTACTATTGCCTAGGGCAAAAATACACATACGGTTGTAATCGGGCGAGTTTCTGCTTTCAGATGCAATAGGAATTTCTCGAGTTCGTCAATCCGTTCGCGAGATATGGGAGTTTGAAGTTAAGGAATGGTTGAGAAACCATCAAAATTTTCGCTGGTCTGATACTCGAAACCAATAACTGGAATGGCCTAGGGGAAATGTACACACACCATTGTAATCGGGCGAGTTTCTACTTTCAGATACAACAGGAATTTCTCGAGTTCGTCAATGCGTTCGCGAGATATGGGAGATTGAAGTTAAGGAATGGTTGAGAAATCATCACAATTTTCGCAAGTCTGATACTCGAATTCAATAACTACTATTGCCTAGGGCAAAAATACACATACGGTTGTAATCGGGCGAGTTTCTACTTTAAGATGCAACAGGAGTTTCTCGTGTTCGTCAATCAGTTCGCGAGATATGGGAGTTTGAAATTAAGGAATGTTTGAGAAACAATCACAATTTTCGCAAGTCTGATACTCGAAACCAATAACTACTATGGCCTAGGGGAAAAATACACATACCCTTGTAATCGGGCGAGTTTCTAGTTTCAGATGCAACAGGAATTTCTCGAGTTCGTCAATCCGTTCGCGAGATATGGGAGTTTGAAATTAAGGAATGGTTGAGAAACCATCAAAATTTTCGCAATTCTGATGCTCGAAACGAATAACTGGAATGACCTAGGGGAAAGGTACACACACCATTGTAATCGGTCGACTTTCTGCTTTCAGATGCAACAGGAAATAATCGAGTTCGTCAATCCGTTCGCGAGATATGGGAGTTTGAAGTTAAGGAATGCTTGAGAAACCATCAAAATTTTCGCAAGTCTGATACTCGAAACCAATAACTACAAAGGCTTAGGGGAAAAATTCACATACCGTTGTAATCGGAGGAGTTTCTTCTTCCAGATGCAACCGGAATTTCTCGTGTTCGTCAATCAGTTCGCGAGATATGGGAGTTTGAAATTAAGGAATGGTTGAGAAACAATCACAATTTTCGCAAGTCTGATACTCGAAACCAATAACTACTATGGCCTAGGGGAAAAATACACATACCTTTGTAATCGGGCGAGTTTCTACTTTCAGATGCAACAGGAATTTCTCGAGTTCGTCAATCCGTTCGCGAGATATGGGAGTTTGAAGTTAAGGAATGGTTGAGAAACCATCACAATTTTCGCAAGTCTGATACTCGAAACCAATAACTACTATGGCCTAGGGCAAAAATACACATACCTCTGTAATCGGGCGAGTTTCTACTTTCAGATGCAACAGGAATTTGTCGAATTCGTCAATCCGTTCGCGATATATGGGAGTTTGAAGTTAAAGAATGGTTGAGAAACCATCAAAATTTTCGCAATTCTGATGCTAGAAACGAATAACTGGGATGACCTAGGGGAAAAGTACACACACCATTGTAATCGGTCGACTTTCTGCTTTCAGATGCAACAGGAAATAATCGAGTTCGTCAATCCGTTCGCGAGATATGGGAGTTTGAGGTTAAGGAATGGTTGAGAGACCATCACAATTTTCGCAAGTCTGATACTCGAAACCAATAACTACTATGGCCTGGGGGAAAAGTACACACACCATTGTAATGGGGCGAGTTTCTACTTTCAGAAGCAACAGGAATTCCTCGAGTTCGTCAATCCGTTCGCGAAATACGGGAGTTTGAAGTTAAGGAATGGTTGAGAGACCATCACAATTTTCGCAAGTTCGATACTCGAAACCAATAACTACAATGGCCTAGGTTAAAAATACACATAACTTTGTAATCGGGCGAGTTTCTACTTTCAGATGCAACAGGAATTTCTCGAGCTCGTCAATCCGTTCGCGAGATATGGGAATTTGAAGTTAAGGAATGGTTGAGAAACCATCACAATTTTCGCAATTCTGATGCTAGAAACGAGTAACTGGAATGACCTAGGGAAAAAATACACATACCGTTGTAATCGGGCGAGTTTCTACTTTCAGATGCAGCAGGAATTTCTCGTGTTCGTCAATCCGTTCGCGAGATGTGGGAGTTTGAAGTTAAGGAATGGTTGTGAAACCATCAAAATTTTCGCAAGTCTGAGACTCGAAACCAGTAACTACAAATGCCTTGGGCAAAAATACACATACCGCTGTAATCGGGCGAGATTCTACTTTCACATGCAACAGGAATTTCTCGAGTTCGTCAATCTGTTTGCGAGATATGGGAGTTTGAAGTTAAGGAATGGTTGAGAATCCATCAAAGTTTTCGCAAGTCCGGTACCTGAAACCAATAACTGGAACGGCCTAGGGGAAAACTACACATACCATTGTAATCGGGCGAGTTTCTGCTTTCAGATGCAACAGGAGTTTCTCGTGTTCGTCAATCAGTTCGCGAGATATGGGAGTTTGAAATTAAGGAATGGTTGAGAAACAATCACAATTTTCGCAAGTCTGATACTCGAAACCAATAACTACTATGGCCTAGGGGAAAAATACACATACCCTTGTAATCGGGCGAGTTTCTAGTTTCAGATGCAACAGGAATTTCTCGAGTTCGTCAATCCCTTCGCGAGATATGGGAGTTTGAAATTAAGGAATGGTTGAGAAACCATCAAAATTTTCGCAATTCTGATGCTCGAAACGAATAACTGGAATGACCTAGGGGAAAGGTACACACACCATTGTAATCGGTCGACTTTCTACTTTCAGATGCAACAGGAAATAATCGAGTTCGTCAATCCGTTCGCGAGATATTGGAGTTTGAAGTTAAGGAATGCTTGAGAAACCATCAAAATTTTCGCAAGTCTGATACTCGAAACCAGTAACTACAAAGGCCTAGGGGTAAAATACGCATACCTTTGTAATCGGGCAAGTTTCTACTTTCAGATGCAACAGGAACATCTCGAGTTCGCCAATCCGTTCGCGAGATATGGGAGTTTGAAGTTAAGGAATGGTTGAGAAACCATCAAAATTTTCGCAATTCTGATGCTAGAAACGAATAACTGGAATGACCTAGGGGAAAAGTACACACACCACTGTAATCGGTCGACTTTCTGCTTTCAGATGCAACAGGAAATAATCGAGTTCGTCAATCCGTTCGCGAGATATGGGAGTTTGAAGTTAAGGAATGCTTGAGAAACCATCAAAATTTTCGCAAGTCTGATACTCGAAACCAATAACTACAAAGGCTTAGGGGAAAAATTCACATACCGTTGTAATCGGAGGAGTTTCTTCTTCCAGATGCAACCGGAATTTCTCGTGTTCGTCAATCAGTTCGCGAGATATGGGAGTTTGAAATTAAGGAATGGTTGGGAAACAATCACAATTTTCGCAAGTCTGATACTCGAAACCAATAACTACTATGGCCTAGGGGAAAAATACACATACCTTTGTAATCGGGCGAGTTTCTACTTTCAGATGCAACAGGAATTTCTCGAGTTCGTCAATCCGTTCGCGAGATATGGGAGTTTGAAGTTAAGGAATGGTTGAGAAACCATCACAATTTTCGCAAGTCTGATACTCGAAACCAATAACTACTATGGCCTAGGGCAAAAATACACATACCTCTGTAATCGGGCGAGTTTCTACTATCAGATGCAACAGGAATTTGTCGAATTCGTCAATCCGTTCGCGATATATGGGAGTTTGAAGTTAAAGAATGGTTGAGAAACCATCAAAATTTTCGCAATTCTGATGCTAGAAACGAATAACTGGGATGACCTAGGGGAAAAGTACACACACCATTGTAATCGGGCGAGATTCTACTTTCAGATGCAACAGGAAATTCTCGAGTCCGTCAATCCGTTCGCGAGATATGGAAGTTTGAAGTTAAGGAATGGTTGAGAAACCATCAAAATTTTCGCTGGTGTGATACTCGAAACCAATAACTGGAATGGCCTAGGGGAAAAGTACACACACCATTGTAATCGGGCGAGTTTCTACTTTCAGATACAACAGGAATTTCTCGAGTTCGTCAATCCGTTCGCGAGAAATGGGGTTTTGAAGTTAAGGAATGGTTGAGAAACCATCAAAATTTTCGCAAGTCTGATACTCGAAACCAATAACAACAATGGCCTTGGGGAAAAATACACATACCGTTGTAATCGGGCGAGTTTCTGCTTTCAGATGCAATAGGAAATTCTCGAGTTCGTCAATCCGTTCGAGAGATATGGGAGTTTGAAGTTAAGGAATGGTTGAGAAACCATCAACATTTTCGCAATTCTGATGCTAGAAACGAATAACTGGAATGGCCTAGGGGAAAAGTACACACACCGTTGTAATCGGGCGAGTTTCTACTTTCAGATACAACAGGCATTTCTCGAGTTCGTCAATGCGTTCGCGAGATATGGGAGTTTGATGTTAAGGAATGGTTGAGAAATCATCAAAATTTTCGCAAGTCTGATACTCGAATTCAATAACTACTATGGCCTAGGGCAAAAATACACATACCTTTGTAATCGGGCGAGTTTCTACTTTCAGATGCAACAGGAATTTCTCGAGTTCGTCAATCCGTTCGCGAGATATGGGAGTTTGAAGTTAAGGAATGGTTGAGAAACCATCACAATTTTCGCAAGTCTGATACTCGAAACCAATAACTACTATGGCCTAGGGCAAAAGTACACACAACATTGTAATCGGTCGACTTTCTGCTTTCAGATGCAACAGAAAATATTCGAGTTCGTCAATCCGTTCGCGAGATATGGGAGTTTGAAGTTAAGGAATGGTTGAGAAACCATCAAAATTTTCGCAAGTCTGATACTCGAAACCAATAACTACTATGGCCTAGGGCAAAAATACACATACCTTTGTAATCGGGCGAGTTTCTACTTTCAGATGCAACAGGAATTTGTCGAATTCGTCAATCCGTTCGCGAGACATGGGAGTGTGAAGTTAAAGAATGGTTGAGAAACCGTCAAAATTTTCGCAATTCTGATGCTTGAAACGAATAACTGGAATGACCTAGGGGAAAAGTACACATACCATTGTAATCGGGCGAGTTTCTGCTTTTAGATGCAACAGGAGTTTCTCGTGTTCGTCAATCAGTTCGCGAGATATGGGAGTTTGAAATTAAGGAATGGTTGAGGAACAATCACAATTTTCGCAAGTCTGATACTCGAAATCAATAACTACTATGGCCTAGGGGAAAAATACACATACCCTTGTTATCGGGCGAGTTTCTACTTTCAGATGCAACAGGAATTTCTCGAGTTCGTCAATCCGTTCGCGAGATATGGGAGTTTGAAGTTAAGGAATGGTTGAGAAACCATCAAAATTTTCGCAAATCTGATACTCGAAACCAATAACTGGAATGGCCTAGGGAAAAAATACACATACCGTTGTAATCGGGCGAGTTTCTACTTTCAGATGCAACAGGAATTTCTCGAGTTCGTCAATCCGTTCGCGAGATATGGGAGTTTGAAGTTAAGGAATGGTTGTGAAACCATCAAAATTTTCGCAAGTCTGATACTCGAAACCAATAACTACAAAGGCCTAGAGGGAAAACACACATATCTTTGTAATCGGGCGTGTTTCTACTTTCAGGTGCAACAGGAATTTCTCTAGTTCGTCAATCCGTTCGCGAGAAATGGGAGTTTGAAGTTAAGGAATGGTTGAGAAACCATCAAAATTTTCGGTGGTCTGATAATCGAAACCAATAACTGGAATTGTCTAGGAGAAAAGTACACACACCATTGTATTCGGGCGAGTTTCTGCATTCAGATGCAATAGGAATTTCTCGAGTTCGTCAATCCGTTCGCGAGATATGGGAGTTTGAAGTTAAGGAATGGTTGAGAAACCATCAAAATTTTCGGTGGTCTGATACTCGAAACCAATAACTGGAATGGTCTAGGAGAAAAGTACACACACCATTGTATTCGGGCGAGTTTCTGCATTCAGATGCAATAGGAATTTCTCGAGTTCGTCAATCCGTTCGCGAGATATGGGAGTTTGAAGTTAAGGAAGGGTTGAGAAACCATCAAAATTTTCGCAATTCTGATGCTAGAAACGAATAACTGGAATGGCCTAGGGGAAAAGTACATACACCATTGTAATCGGGAGAATTTCTACTTTCAGATGCAACAGGAATTTCTCGAGTTCGTCAATCCGTTCGCGAGATATGGGAGTTTGAAGTAAAGGAATGGTTGAGAAACCATCAAAATTTTCGCAAGTCTGATACTCGAAACCAGTAACTACAAAGGCCACGAGGGAAAACACACATATCTTTGTAATCGTGCGTGTTTCTACTTTCAGGTGCAACAGGAATTTCTCGAGTTCGACAATCCGTTCGCGAGATATGGGAGTTTGAAGTTAAGGAATGGTTGAGAGACCATCAAAATTTTCGCAAGTCTGATACTCGAAACCAATAACTACAAAGGCCTAGGGGAAAAACACACATACCGTTGTAATCAGGCGAGTTTCTACATCCTCATGCAACAGGAATTTCTCGAGTTCGTCAATCCGTTCGCGAGATATGGGATTTTGAAGTTAAGGAATGGTTGAGAAACCATCAAAATTTTCGCTGGTCTGATACTCGAAACCAATAACTGAAATGGCCTAGGGGAGAAGTACATACACCATTGTAATCGGGCGAATTTCTACTTTCAGATGCAACAGGAATTTCTCGAGTTCGTCAATCCGTTCGCGAGATATGGGAGTTTGAAGTTAAGGAATGGTTGAGAAACCATCAAAATTTTCGCAAGTCTGATACTCGAAACCAATAACTACAAAGGCCTAGGGGGAAAACACACATATCTTTGTAATCGGGCGTGTTTCTACTTTCAGGTGCAGCAGGAATTTCTCGAGTTCGTCAATCCGTTCGCGAGATATGGGAGTTTGAAGTTAAGGAATGGTTGAGAAACCATCAAAATTTTCGCAATTCGGATGCTAGAAACGAATAACTGGAATGGCCTAGGGGGAAAGTACATACACCATTGTAATCGGGCGAATTTCTACTTTCAGATGCAACAGGAATTTCTCGAGTTCGTCAATCCGTTCGCGAGATATGGGAGTTTGAAGTTAAGGAATGGTTGAGAAACCATCAAAATTTTCGCTGGTGTGATACTCGAAACCAATAACTGGAATGGCCAAGGGGAAAAAGTACACTCACCATTGTAATCGGGCGAGCTTCTGCTTTCCGATGCAATAGGAAATTCTCGAGTTCGGCAACCCGATCGCGAGATACGGGAGTGTGAAGTTAAGGAATGGTTGAGAAACCATCAAAATTTTCGCATGTCTGATACTCGAAACCAATAACTGGAATGGCCTAGGGGAATAGTACACACACCATTGTAATCGTGCTAGTTTCTACTTTTAGATGCAACAGGAATTTCTCGAGTTCGTCAATCCGTTCGCGAGAAATGGGGGTTTGAAGTTAAGGAGTGGTTGAGAAACCATCAAAATTTTCGCAAGTCTGATACTCGAAACCAATAACTACAATGGCCTAGGGGAAAAATACACATACCGTTGTAATCGGGCGAGTTTCTACTTTCAGATGCAACAGGAATTTCTCGAGTTCGTCTATCCGTTCGCGAGATATGGGAGTTTGAAGTTAAGGAATGGTTGAGAAACCATCAAAATTTTCGCTGGTCTGATACTCGAAACCAATAACTGGAATGGCCTAGGGGAATAGTACACACACCATTGTATTCGGGCGAGTTTCTGCTTTCAGATGCAATAGGAATTTCTCGAGTTCGTCAATCCGTTCGCGAGATATGGGAGTTTGAAGTTAAGGAATGGTTGAGAAACCATCAAAATTTTCGCAAGTCTGATACTCGAAACCAGTAACTACAAAGGCCAAGAGGGAAAAATACACATACCGTTGTAATCGGGCGAGTTTCTACTTCCACATGCAACAGGAACTTCTCGAGTTCGTCAATCCGTTCGCGAGATATGGGAGTTTGAAGTTAAGGAATGGTCGAGAAACTATCAAAATTTTCGCTGGTCTGGAACTCGAAACCAATAACTGGAATGGCCTAGGGGAACAGTACACACCCCATTGTATTCGGGCGAGTTTCTGCTTTCGGATGCAATAGGAATTTCTCGAGTTCGTCAATCCGTTCGCGAGATATGGGAGTTTGAAGTTAAGGAATGGTTGAGAAACCATCAAAATTTTCGCAATTCTTATGCTAGAAATGAATAACTGGAATGGCCTAGGGGAAAAGTACATACACCATTGTAATCGGGAGAATTTCTACTTTCAGATGCAACAGGAATTTCTCGAGTTCGTCAATCCGTTCGCGAGATATGGGAGTTTGAAGTTAAGGAATGGTTGAGAAACCATCAAAATTTTCGCAAGTCTGATACTCGAAACCAATAACTACAAAGGCCTAGGGGAAAAATACACATACCGTTGTAATCGGGCGAGTTTCTACTTCCTCATGCAACAGGAATTTCTCGAGTTCGTCAATCCGTTCGCGAGATATGGGAGTTTGAAGTTAAGGAATGGTTGAGAAACCATCAAAATTTTCGCAAGTCTGATACTCGAAACCAATAACTACAAACGCCTAGGGGAAAAATACACATACCGTTGTAATCGGGCGAGTTTCTACTTCCTCATGCAACAGGAATTTCTCGAGTTCGTCAATCCGTTCGCGAGATATGGGATTTTGAAGCTAAGGAATGGTTGAGAAACCATCAAAATTTTCGCTGGTCTGATACTCGAAACCAATAACTGGAATGGCCTAGGGGAGAAGTACATACACCATTGTAATCGGGCGAATTTCTACTTTCAGATGCAACAGGAATTTCTCGAGTTCGTCAATCCGTTCGCGAGATATGGGAGTTTGAAGTTAAGGAATGGTTGAGAAACCATCAAAATTTTCGCAAGTCTGATACTCGAAACCAATAACTACAAAGGCCTAGGGGGAAAACACACATATCTTTGTAATCGGGCGTGTTTCTACTTTCAGGTGCAACAGGAATTTCTCGAGTTCGTTAATCCGTTCGCGAGATATGGGAGTTTGAAGTTAAGGAATGGTTGAGAAACCATCAAAATTTTTCGCAAGTCTGATACTCGAAACCAATAACTACAAAGGCCTAGGGGGAAAACACACATATCTTTGTAATCGGGCGTGTTTCTACTTTCAGGTGCAGCAGGAATTTCTCGAGTTCGTCAATCCGTTCGCGAGATATGGGAGTTTGAAGTTAAGGAATGGTTGAGAAACCATCAAAATTTTCGCAATTCGGATGCTAGAAACGAATAACTGTAATGGCCTAGGGGAAAAGTACATACACGATTGTAATCGGGCGAATTTCTACTTTCAGATGCAACAGGAATTTCTCGAGTTCGTCAATCCGTTCGCGAGATATGGGAGTTTGAAGTTAAGGAATGGTTGAGAAACCATCAAAATTTTCGCTGGTGTGATACTCGAAACCAATAACTGGAATGGCCAAGGGGAAAAGTACACTCACCATTGTAATCGGGCGAGCTTCTGCTTTCCGATGCAATAGGAAATTCTCGAGTTCGGCAACCCGATCGCGAGATACGGGAGTGTGAAGTTAAGGAATGGTTGAGAAACCATCAAAATTTTCGCATGTCTGATACTCGAAACCAATAACTGGAATGGCCTAGGGGAATAGTACACACACCATTGTAATCGTGCTAGTTTCTACTTTTAGATGCAACAGGAATTTCTCGAGTTCGTCAATCCGTTCGCGAGAAATGGTGGTTTGAAGTTAAGGAGTGGTTGAGAAACCATCAAAATTTTCGCAAGTCTGATACTCGAAACCAATAACTACAATGGCCTAGGGGAAAAATACACATACCGTTGTAATCGGGCGAGTTTCTACTTTCAGATGCAACAGGAATTTCTCGAGTTCGTCAATCCGTTCGCGAGATATGGGAGTTTGAAGTTAAGGAATGGTTGAGAAACCATCAAAATTTTCGCTGGTCTGATACTCGAAACCAATAACTGGAATGGCCTAGGGGAATAGTACACACACCATTGTATTCGGGCGAGTTTCTGCTTTCAGATGCAATAGGAATTTCTCGAGTTCGTCAATCCGTTCGCGAGATATGGGAGTTTGAAGTTAAGGAATGGTTGAGAAACCATCAAAATTTTCGCAAGTCTGATACTCGAAACCAGTAACTACAAAGGCCAAGAGGGAAAAATACACATACCGTTGTAATCGGGCGAGTTTCTACTTCCACATGCAACAGGAACATCTCGAGTTCGTCAATCCGTTCGCGAGATATGGGAGTTTGAAGTTAAGGAATGGTCGAGAAACTATCAAAATTTTCGCTGGTCTGGAACTCGAAACCAATAACTGGAATGGCCTAGGGGAACAGTACACACCCCATTGTATTCGGGCGAGTTTCTGCTTTCGGATGCAATAGGAATTTCTCGAGTTCGTCAATCCGTTCGCGAGATATGGGAGTTTGAAGTTAAGGAATGGTTGAGAAACCATCAAAATTTTCGCAATTCTTATACTAGAAATGAATAACTGGAATGGCCTAGGGGAAAAGTACATACACCATTGTAATCGGGAGAATTTCTACTTTCAGATGCAACAGGAATTTCTCGAGTTCGTCAATCCGTTCGCGAGATATGGGAGTTTGAAGTTAAGGAATGGTTGAGAAACCATCAAAATTTTCGCAAGTCTGATACTCGAAACCAATAACTACAAAGGCCTAGGGGAAAAATACACATACCGTTGTAATCGGGCGAGTTTCTACTTCCACATGCAACAGGAATTTCTCGAGTTCGTCAATCCGTTCGCGAGATATGGGAGTTTGAAGTTAAGGAATGGTCGAGAAACTATCAAAATTTTCGCTGGTCTGGAACTCGAAACCAATAACTGGAACGGCCTAGGGGAATAGTACACACCCCATTGTATTCGGGCGAGTTTCGGCTTTCGGATGCAATAGGATTTTCTCGAGTTCGTCAATCCGTTCGCGAGATATGGGAGCTTGAAGTTAAGGAATGGTTGAGAAACCATCAAAATTTTCGCAATTCTTATGCTAGAAATGAATAACTGGAATGGCCTAGGGGAAAAGTACACATACCGTTGTAATCGGGCGAGTTTCTACTTCCTCATGCAACAGGAATTTCTCGAGTTCGTCAATCCGTTCGCAAGATATGGGATTTTGAAGCTAAGGAATGGTTGAGAAACCATCAAAATTTTCGCTGGTCTGATACTCGAAACCAATAACTGGAATGGCCTAGGGGAGAAGTACATACACCATTGTAATCGGGCGAATTTCTACTTTCAGATGCAACAGGAATTTCTCGAGTGCGTCAATCCGTTCGCGAGATATGGGGGTTTGAAGTTAAGGAATGGTTGAGAAACCATCAAAATTTTCGCAAGTCTGATACTCGAAACCAATAACTACAATGGCCTAGGGCAAAAATACACATACCGTTGTAATCGGGCGAGTTTCTGCTTTCAGATGCAATAGGAAATTCTCGAGTTCGTCAATCCGTTCAAGAGATATGGAAGTTTGAAGTTAAGGAATGGTTGAGAAACCATCAAAATTATCGCTGGTGTGATACTCGAAACCAATAACTGGAATGGCTAAGGGGAAAAGTACACTCACCATTGTAATCGGGCGAGCTTCTGCTTTCCGATGCAATAGGAAATTCTCGAGTTCGGCAATCCGCTCGCGAGTTACGGGAGTGTGAAGTTAAGGAATGGTTGAGAAACCATCAAAATTTTCGCAAGTCTGGTACTCGAAACCAATAACTGGAATGGCCTAGGGTAAAAGTACACACACCATTGTAATTGGGCGAGTTTCTACTTTCAGATACAACAGGAATTTCTCGAGTTCGTCAATCCGTTCGCGAGAAATGGGGGTTTGAAGTTAAGGAATGGTTGAGAAACCATCAAAATTTTCGCAAGTCTGATACTCGAAACCAATAACTACAATGGCCTAGGGGAAAAATACACATACCGTTGTAATCGGGCGAGTTTCTACTTTCAGATGCATCTGGAATTTCTCGAGTTCGTCAATCCGTTCGCGAGATATGGGAGTTTGAAGTTAAGGAATGGTTGAGAAACCATCAAAATTTTCGCTGTTCTGATACTCGAAACCAATAACTGGAATGGCCTAGGGGAATAGTGCACACACCATTGTATTCGGGCGAGTTTCTGCTTTCAGATGCAATAGGAATTTCTCGAGTTCGTCAATCCGTTCGCGAGATATGGGAGTTTGAAGTTAAGGAATGGCTGAGAAACCATCAAAATTTTCGCAAGTCTGATACTCGAAACCAATAACTACAAAGGCCTAGGGAAAAAATACACATACCGTTGTAATCGGGCGTGTTTCTGCTTTCAGATGCAATAGGAAATTCTCGAGTTCGTCAATCCGTTCGCGAGATATGGAAGTTTGAAGTTAAGGAATGATTGAGAAACCATCAAAATTTTCGCAAGTCTGATACTCGAAACCAATAACTGGAGTGGCCTAGGGGAAAAGTACACACACCATTGTAATCGGGCGAGTTTCTGCTTTCAGATGCAATAGGAATTTCTCGAGTTCGTCAATCCGTTGGCGAGATATGGGATTTTGTAGCTAAGGAATGGTTGAGAAACCATCAAAATTTTCGCTGGTCTGATACTCGAAACCAATAACTGGAATGGCCTAGGGGAGAAGTACATACACCATTGTAATCGGGCGAATTTCTACTTTCAGATGCAACAGGAATTTCTCGAGTTCGTCAATCCGTTCGCGAGATATGGGAGTTTGAAGTTAAGGAATGGTTGAGAAACCATCAAAATTTTCGCAAGTCTGATACTCGAAACCAATAACTACAATGGCCTAGGGCAAAAATACACATACCGTTGTAATCGGGCGAGTTTCTGCTTTCAGATGCAATAGGAAATTCTCGAGTTCGTCAATCCGTTCAAGAGATATGGAAGTTTGAAGTTAAGGAATGGTTGAGAAACCATCAAAATTATCGCTGGTGTGATACTCGAAACCAATAACTGGAATGGCTAAGGGGAAAAGTATACTCACCATTGTAATCGGGCGAGCTTCTGCTTTCCGATGCAATAGGAAATTCTCGAGTTCGGCAATCCGCTCGCGAGTTACGGGAGTGTGAAGTTAAGGAATGGTTGAGAAACCATCAAAATTTTCGCAAGTCTGATACTCGAAACCAATAACTGGAATGGCCTAGGGTAAAAGTACACACACCATTGTAATCGGCGAGTTTCTACTTTCAGATACAACAGGAATTTCTCGAGTTCGTCAATCCGTTCGCGAGAAATGGGGGTTTGAAGTTAAGGAATGGTTGAGAAACCATCAAAATTTTCACAAGTCTGATACTCGAAACCAATAACTACAATGGCCTAGGGGAAAAATACACATACCGTTGTAATCGGGCGAGTTTCTACTTTCAGATGCATCTGGAATTTCTCGAGTTCGTCAATCCGTTCGCGAGATATGGGAGTTTGAAGTTAAGGAATGGTTGAGAAACCATCAAAATTTTCGCTGTTCTGATACTCGAAACCAATAACTGGAATGGCCTAGGGGAATAGTGCACACACCATTGTATTCGGGCGAGTTTCTGCTTTCAGATACAATAGGAATTTCTCGAGTTCGTCAATCCGTTCGCGAGTTTGAAGTTAAGGAATGGCTGAGAAACCATCAAAATTTTCGCAAGTCTGATACTCGAAACCAATAACTACAAAGGCCTAGGGAAAAAATACACATACCGTTGTAATCGGGCGTGTTTCTGCTTTCAGATGCAATAGGAAATTCTCGAGTTCGTCAATCCGTTCGCGAGATATGGAAGTTTGAAGTTAAGGAATGATTGAGAAACCATCAAAATTTTCGCAAGTCTGATACTCGAAACCAATAACTGGAGTGGCCTAGGGGAAAAGTACACACACCATTGTAATCGGGCGAGATTCTACTTTCAGATGCAACGGGAATTTCCCGAGTTCGTCAATCCGTTCGCGAGATATGGGAGTTTGAAGTTAAGGAATGGTTGAGAAACCATCAAAATTTTCGCTGGTGTGATACTCGAAACCAATAACTCGAATGGCCAAGGGGAAAAGTACACACACCATTGTAATCGGGCGAGATTCTGCTTTCCGATGCAATAGGAAATTCTCGAGTTCGGCAATCCGTTCGCGAGATACGGGTGTGTAGTTAAGGAATGGTTGAGAAACCATCAAAATTTTCGCAAGTCTGATACTCGAAACCAATAACTGGAATGGCCTAGGGGAGAAGTACACACACCATTGTAATCGGGTGAGTTTCTACTTCCAGATAGAACAGGAATTTCACGAGTTCGTCAATGCGTTCGCGAGATATGGGAGTTTGAAGTTAAGGAATGGTTGAGAAACCATCAACATTTTCGCAATTCTGATGCTAGAAACGAATAACTGGAATGGCCTAGGGGAAAAGTTCACACACCATTGTAATCGGGCGAGTTTCGACTTTTAGATACAACAGGAATTTCTCGAGTTCGTCAATCCGTTCGCGAGAAATGGGGATTTGAAGTTAAGGAATGGTTGAGAAACCATCAAAATTTTCGCAAGTCTGATACTCGAAACAAATAACTGGAATGGCCTAGGGGAAAGGTACACACACCATTGTAATCGGGCGTGTTTCTACTTCCACATGCAACAGGAATTTCTCGAGTTCGTCAATCCGTTCGCGAGATATGGGAGTTTGAAGTTAAGGAATGGTTGAGAAACCATCAAAATTTTCGCTGGTGTGATACTTGAAACCAATAACTCGAATGGCCAAGGTGAAAAGTACACACACCATTGTAATCGGGCGAGATTCTGCTTTCCGATGCAATAAGAAATTCTCGAGTTCGGCAATCCGTTCGCGAGATACGGGAGTGTGAAGTTAAGGAATGGTTGAGAAACCATCAAAATTTTCGCAAGTCTGATACTCGAAACCAATAACTACAAAAGCCTAGGGCAAAAATACACATACCGTTGTAATCGGGCGAGTTTCTGCTTTCAGATGCAATAGGAAATTCTCGAGTTCGTCAATCCGTTCGCGAGATATGGAAGTTTGAAGTTAAGGAATGATTGAGAAACCATCAAAATTTTCGCAAGTCTGATACTCGAAACCAATAACCACTATGGCCTAGGGCAAAAATACACATACCGTTGTAATCGGGCGAGTTTCTGCTTTCAGATGCAATAGGAAATTCTCGAGTTCGTCAATCCGTTCGCGAGATATGGGAGCTTGAAGTTAAGGAATGGTTGAGAAACCATCAAAATCTTCGCAAGTCTGATACTCGAAACCAATAACTACAAATGTCTAGGGGAAAAAGACACATACCATTGTAATCGGGGGAGTTTCTACTTCCAGATACAACAGGAATTTCACGAGTTCGTCAATGCGTTCGCGAGATATGGGAGTTTGAAGTTAAGGAATGGTTGAGAAAGCATCACAATTTTCGCAAGTCTGATACTCGAAACCAATAACCACTATGGCCTAGGGCAAAAATACACATACCGTTGTAATCGGGCGAGTTTCTGCTTTCAGATGCAATAGGAAATTCTCGAGTTCGTCAATCCGTTCGCGAGATATGGGAGCTTGAAGTTAAGGAATGGTTGAGAAACCATCAAAATTTTCGCAAGTCTGATACTCGAAACCAATATCTGGAATGGCCTAGGGGAAAAGTACACACACCATTGTAATCGGGCGAGATTCTAGTTTCAGATGCAACAGGAAATTCTCGAGTTCGTCAATCCGTTCGCGAGATATGGGAGCTTGAAGTTAAGGAATGGTTGAGAAACCATCAAAATCTTCGCAAGTCTGATACTCGAAACCAATAACTACAAATGTCTAGGGGAAAAAGACACATACCATTGTAATCGGGGGAGTTTCTACTTCCAGATACAACAGGAATTTCACGAGTTTCTTAATGCGTTCGCGAGATATGGGAGTTTGAAGTTAAGGAATGGTTGAGAAACCATCACAATTTTCGCAAGTCTGATACTCGAAACCAATAACTACAATGGCCTAGGGGAAAAATACACATACCGTTGTAATCGGGCGAGTTTCTACTTTCAGATGCAACAGGAATTTCTCGAGTTCGTCAATCCGTTCGCGAGGTATGGGAGTTTGAAGTTAAGGAATGGTTGAGAAACCATCAAAATTTTCGCTGGTCTGATACTCGAAACCAATAACTGGAATTGCCTAGGTGAATAGTACACACACCATTGTATTCGGGCGAGTTTTTGCTTTCAGATGCAATAGGAATTTCTCGAGTTCGTCAATCCGTTCGCGAGATATGGGAGTTAAAAGTTAAGGAATGGTTGAGAAATCATCAACATTTTCGCAAGTCTGATACTCGAAACCAATAACTACAAAGGCCTAGGGGAAAAGTACACACACCATTATAACCGGGCGAGTTTCTACTTCCACATGCAACAGGAATTTCTCGAGTTCGTCAATCCGTTCGCGAGATATGGGAGTTTGAAGTTAAGGAATGGTTGAGAAACCATCAAAATTTTCGCAATTCTGATGCTAGAAACGAATAACTGGAATGGCCTAGGGGAAAAGTACACACACCATTGTAATCGGGCGAGTTTCTACTTCCACATGCAACAGGAATTTCTCGAGTTCGTCATCCGTTCGCGAGATATGGGAGTTTGAAGTTAAGGAATGGTTGAGAAACCATCACAATTTTCGCAAGTCTGATACTCGAAACCAATAACTGGAATGGCCTAGGGGGAAAAGACACATACCATTGTAATCGGACGAGTTTCTACTTCCAGATACAACAGGAATTTCACGAGTTCGTCAATGCGTTCGCGAGATATGGGAGTTTGAAGTTAAGGAATGGTTGAGAAATCATCAAAAGTTTCGCTGGTCTGATACTCGAAATCAATAACTGGAATGGCCTAGGGGAATAGTACACACACCATTGTATTCGGGCGAGTTTCTGCTTTCAGATGAAATAGGAATTTCTCGAGTTCGTCAATCCGTTCGCGAGATATGGGAGTTTGAAGTTAAGGAATGGTTGAGAAACCATCAAAATTTTCGCAAGTCTGATACTCGAAACCAATAACTGGAATGGCCTAGGGGGAAAAGACACATACCATTGTAATCGGACGAGTTTCTACTTCCAGATACAACAGGAATTTCTCGAGTTCGGCAATCCGTTCGCGAGATACGGGAGTGTGAAGTTAAGGAATGGTTGAGAAACCATCAAAATTTTCGCAAGTCTGATACTCGAAACCAATAACTACAAAAGCCTAGGGCAAAAATACACATACCGTTGTAATCGGGCGAGTTTCTGCTTTCAGATGCAATAGGAAATTCTCGAGTTCGTCAATCCGTTCGCGAGATATGGAAGTTTGAAGTTAAGGAATGTTTGAGAAACCATCAAAATTTTCGCAAGTCTGATACTCGAAACCAATAACCACTATGGCCTAGGGCAAAAATACACATACCGTTGTAATCGGGCGAGTTTCTGCTTTCAGATGCAATAGGAAATTCTCGAGTTCGTCAATCCGTTCGCGAGATATGGGAGCTTGAAGTTAAGGAATGGTTGAGAAACCATCAAAATCTTCGCAAGTCTGATACTCGAAACCAATAACTACAAATGTCTAGGGGAAAAAGACACATACCATTGTAATCGGGGGAGTTTCTACTTCCAGATACAACAGGAATTTCACGAGTTCGTCAATGCGTTCGCGAGATATGGGAGTTTGAAGTTAAGGAATGGTTGAGAAACCATCACAATTTTCGCAAGTCTGATACTCGAAACCAATAACCACTATGGCCTAGGGCAAAAATACACATACCGTTGTAATCGGGCGAGTTTCTGCTTTCAGATGCAATAGGAAATTCTCGAGTTCGTCAATCCGTTCGCGAGATATGGGAGCTTGAAGTTAAGGAATGGTTGAGAAACCATCAAAATTTTCGCAAGTCTGATACTCGAAACCAATATCTGGAATGGCCTAGGGGAAAAGTACACACACCATTGTAATCGGGCGAGATTCTAGTTTCAGATGCAAGAGGAAATTCTCGAGTTCGTCAATCCGTTCGCGAGATATGGGAGCTTGAAGTTAAGGAATGGTTGAGAAACCATCAAAATCTTCGCAAGTCTGATACTCGAAACCAATAACTACAAATGTCTAGGGGAAAAAGACACATACCATTGTAATCGGGGGAGTTTCTACTTCCAGATACAACAGGAATTTCACGAGTTTCTTAATGCGTTCGCGAGATATGGGAGTTTGAAGTTAAGGAATGGTTGAGAAACCATCACAATTTTCGCAAGTCTGATACTCGAAACCAATAACCACTATGGCCTAGGGCAAAAATACACATACCGTTGTAATCGGGCGAGTTTCTGCTTTCAGATGCAATAGGAAATTCTCGAGTTCGTCAATCCGTTCGCGAGATATGGGAGCTTGAAGTTAAGGAATGGTTGAGAAACCATCAAAATTTTCGCAAGTCTGATACTCGAAACCAATATCTGGAATGGCCTAGGGGAAAAGTACACACACCATTGTAATCGGGCGAGATTCTAGTTTCAGATGCAACAGGAAATTCTCGAGTTCGTCAATCCGTTCGCGAGATATGGAAGTTTGAAGTTAAGGAATGTTTGAGAAACCATCAAAATTTTCGCTGGTGTGATACTCGAAACCAATAACTGGAATGGCCTAGGGGAAAAGTACACACACCATTGTAATCGGGCGAGTCTCTACTTTCAGATACAACAGGAATTTCTCGAGTTCGTCAATCCGTTCGCGAGAAATGGGGTTTTGAAGTTAAGGAATGGTTGAGAAACCATCAAAATTTTCGCAAGTCTGATACTCGAAACCAATAACTACAATGGCCTAGGGGAAAAATACACATACCGTTGTAATCGGGCGAGTTTCTACTTTCAGATGCAACAGGAATTTCTCGAGTTCGTCAATCCGTTCGCGAGGTATGGGAGTTTGAAGTTAAGGAATGGTTGAGAAACCATCAAAATTTTCGCTGGTCTGATACTCGAAACCAATAACTGGAATTGCCTAGGTGAATAGTACACACACCATTGTATTCGGGCGAGTTTTTGCTTTCAGATGCAATAGGAATTTCTCGAGTTCGTCAATCCGTTCGCGAGATATGGGAGTTAAAAGTTAAGGAATGGTTGAGAAATCATCAACATTTTCGCAAGTCTGATACTCGAAACCAATAACTACAAAGGCCTAGGGGAAAAGTACACACACCATTATAACCGGGCGAGTTTCTACTTCCACATGCAACAGGAATTTCTCGAGTTCGTCAATCCGTTCGCGAGATATGGGAGTTTGAAGTTAAGGAATGGTTGAGAAACCATCAAAATTTTCGCAATTCTGATGCTAGAAACGAATAACTGGAATGGCCTAGGGGAAAAGTACACACACCATTGTAATCGGGCGAGTTTCTACTTCCACATGCAACAGGAATTTCTCGAGTTCGTCATCCGTTCGCGAGATATGGGAGTTTGAAGTTAAGGAATGGTTGAGAAACCATCACAATTTTCGCAAGTCTGATACTCGAAACCAATAACTGGAATGGCCTAGGGGGAAAAGACACATACCATTGTAATCGGACGAGTTTCTACTTCCAGATACAACAGGAATTTCACGAGTTCGTCAATGCGTTCGCGAGATATGGGAGTTTGAAGTTAAGGAATGGTTGAGAAATCATCAAAAGTTTCGCTGGTCTGATACTCGAAATCAATAACTGGAATGGCCTAGGGGAATAGTACACACACCATTGTATTCGGGCGAGTTTCTGCTTTCAGATGAAATAGGAATTTCTCGAGTTCGTCAATCCGTTCGCGAGATATGGGAGTTTGAAGTTAAGGAATGGTTGAGAAACCATCAAAATTTTCGCAAGTCTGATACTCGAAACCAATAACTGGAATGGCCTAGGGGAAAACTACACACACCATTGTAATCGGGCCAGATTCTGCTTTCAGATGCAATAGGAATTTCTCGAGTTCGTCAATCCGTTCGCGAGATATGGGAGTTTGAAGTTAAGGAATGGTTGAGAAACCATCAACATTTTCGCAATTCTGATGCTAGAAACAAATAACTGGAATGGCCTAGGGGAGAAGTACACACAGCATTGTAATCGGGAGAGTTTCTACTTTCAGATGCAACAGGAATTTCCCGAGTTCGTCAATCCGTTCGCGAGATATGTGAGTTTGAAGTTAAGGAATGGTTGAGAAACCATCAAAATTTCCGCAAGTCTGATACTCGAAACCAATAACTGGAATGGCCTAGGGGAAAAGTACACACACCATTGTAATCGGGCGAGTTTCTATTTCCACATGCAACAGGAATTTCGCGAGTTCGTCAATCCGTTCGCGAGATATGGGAGTTTGAAGTTAAGGAATGGTTGAGAAACCATCAAAATTTTCGCTGGTGTGATACTCGAAACCAATTACTCGAATGGCCAAGGTGAAAAGTACACACACCATTGTAATCGGGCGAGATTCTGCTTTCCGATGCAATAGGAAATTCTCGAGTCCGGCAATCCGTTCGCGAGATACGGGAGTGTGAAGATAAGGAATGGTTGAGAAGCCATCAAAATTTTCGCAAGTCTGATACTCGAAACCAATAACTGGAATGGCCTAGGGGAAAAGTACACACAACATTGTAATCGGGCGAGATTCTACTTTCAGATGCAATAGGAATTTCTCGAGTTCGTCAATCCGTTCGCGAGATATGTGAGTTTGAAGTTAAGGAATGGTTGAGAAACCATCAAAATTTTCGCAAGTCTGATACACGAAACCAATAACTACAAAGGCCTAGGGCAAAAATACACATACCGTTGTAATCGGGCGAGTTTCTGCTTTCAGATGCAATAGGAAATTCTCGAGTTCGGCAATCCGTTCGCGAGATACGGGAGTGTGAAGTTAAGGAATGATTGAGAAACCATCAAAATTTTCGCAAGTCTGATACTCGAAACCAATAACTGGAATGGCCTAGGGGAAAAGTACACACACCATTGTAATCGGGCGAGATTCTACTTTCAGATGCAACAGGAAATTCTCGAGTTCGTCAATCCGTTCGCGAGATATGGAAGTTTGAAGTTAAGGAATGGTTGAGAAACCATCAAAATTTTCGCAAGTCTGATACTCGAAACCAATAACTACAATGGCCTAGGGGAAAAGTACACACACCATTGTAATCGGGCGAGTTTCTACTTTCAGATACAACAGGAATTTCTCGAGTTCGTCAATCCGTTCGCGAGTAATGGGGGTTTGAAGTTAAGGAATGGTTGAGAAACCATCAAAATTTTCGCAAGTCTGATACTAGAAGCCAATAACTACAATTGCCTACGGGAAAAATACACATACCGTTGTAATCGGGCGAGTATCTACTTTCAGATGCAACAGGAATTTCTCGAGTTCGTCAATCCGTTCGCGAGATATGGGAGTGTGAAGTTAAGGAATGGTTGAGAAACCAACAAAATTTTCGCAAGTCTGATACTCGAAACCAATAACTGGAATGGCCTAGGGGAAAAGTACACACACCATTGTAACCGGGCGAGTTTCTACTTCCACATGCAACAGGAATTTCTCGAGTTCGTCAATCCGTTCGCGAGATATGGGAGTTTGAAGTTAAGGAAAGGTTGAGAACCCATCAAAATTTTCGCAATTCTGATGCTAGAAACGAATAACTGGAATGGCCTAGGGGAAAAGTACACACACCATTGTAATCGGGCGAGTTTCTACTTCCACAAGCAACAGGAATTTCTCGAGTTCGTCAATCCGTTCGCGAGATATGGGAGTTTGAAGTTAAGGAATGGTTGAGAAACCATCAACATTTTCGCAATTCTGATGCTAGAAACGAATAACTGGAATGGCCTAGGGGAAAAGTACACACACCATTGTAATCGGGCGAGTTTCTACTTTCAGATACAACAGGAATTTCTCGAATTCGTCATTCCGTTCGCGAGAAATGGGAGTTTGAAGTTAAGGAATGGTTGAGAAACCATCAAAATTTTCGCAAGTCTGATACTCGAAACCAATAACTGGAATGGCCTAGGGGAAAAGTACACACACCATTGTAATCGGGCGAGTATCTACTTCCACATGCAACAGGAATTTCTCGAGTTCGTCAATCCGTTCGCGAGATATGGGAGTTTGAAGTTAAGGAATGGTTGAGAAACCATCAAAATTTTCGCTGGTGTGATACTCGAAACCAATAACTCGAATGGCCAAGGTGAAAAGTACACACACCATTGTAATCGGGCGAGATTCTGCTTTCCGATGCAATAGGAAATTCTCGAGTTCGGCAATCCGTTCGCGAGATACGGGAGTGTGAAGTTAAGGAATGATTGAGAAACCATCAAAATTTTCGCAAGTCTGATACTCGAAACCAATAACTGGAATGGCCTAGGGGAAAAGTACACACACCATTGTAATCGGGCGAGATTCTACTTTCAGGTGCAAGAGGAATTTCTCGAGTTCGTCAATCCGTTCGCGAGATATGGGAGTTTGAAGTTAAGGAATGGTTGAGAAACCATCAACATTTTCGCAATTCTGATGCTAGAAACGAATAACTGGAATGGCCTAGGGGAGAAGTACACACACCATTGTAATCGGGAGAGTTTCTACTTTCAGATGCAACAGGAATTTCTCGAGTTCGTCAATCCGTTCGCGAGATATGTGAGTTTGAAGTTAAGGAATGGTTGAGAAACCAGCAAAATTTTCGCAAGTCTGATACTCGAAACCAATAACTACAAAGGCCTAGGGCAAAAATACACATACCGTTGTAATCGGGCGAGTTTCTGCTTTCAGATGCAATAGGAAATTCTCGAGTTCGTCAATCCGTTCGCGAGATATGGAAGTTTGAATTTAAGGAATGATTGAGAAACCATCAAAATTTTCGCAAGTCTGATACTCGAAACCAATAACTGGAATGGCCTAGGGGAAAAGTACACACACCATTGTAATGGGGCGAGATTCTACTTTCAGATGCAACAGGAATTTCCCGAGTTCGTCAATCCGTTCGCGAGATATGGGAGTTTGAAGTTAAGGAATGGTTGAGAAACCATCAAAATTTTCGCTGGTGTAATACTCGAAACCAATAACTCGAATGGCCAAGTGGAAAAGTACACACACCATTGTAATCGGGCGGGATTCTGCTTTCCGATGCAATAGGAAATTCTCGAGTTCGGCAATCCGTTCGCGAGATACGGGAGTGTGAAGTTAAGGAATGGTTGAGAAACCATCAAAATTTTCGCAAGACTGATACTCGAAACCAAAAACTACAAAGGCCTACGGCAAAAATACACATACCGTTGTAATCGGGCGAGTTTCTGCTTTCAGATACAACAGGAATTTCACGAGTTCGTCAATGCGTTCGCGAGATATGGGAGTTTGAAGTTAAGGAATGGTTGAGAAACCATCACAATTTTCGCAAGTCTGATACAAGAAACCAATAACCACTATGGCCTAGGGCAAAAATACACATACCGTTGTAATCGGGCGAGTTTCTGCTTTCAGATGCAATAGGAAATTCTCGAGTTCGTCAATCCGTTCGCGAGATATGGGAGCTTGAAGTTAAAGAATGGTTGAGAAACCATCAAAATTTTCCCAAGTCTGATACTCGAAACCAATATCTGGAATGGCCTAGGGGAAAAGTACACACACCATTGTAATCGGGCGAGATTCTACTTTCAGATGCAACAGGAAATTCTCGAGTTCGTCAATCCGTTCGCGAGATATGGAAGTTTGAAGTTAAGGAATGGTTGAGAAACCATCAAAATTTTCGCAAGTCTGATACTCGAAACCAATAACAACAATGGCCTAGGGGAAAAATACACATACCGTTGTAATCGGGCGAGTTTCTGCTTTCAGATGCAATAGGAATTTCTCGAGTTCGTCAATCCGTTCGAGAGATATGGGAGTATGAAGTTGAGGAATGGTTGAGAAACCATCAAAATTTTCGCAATTCTGATGCTAGAAACGAATAACTGGAATGGCCTAGGGGAAAAGTACACACACCATTGTAATCGGGCGAGTTTCTACTTCCACATGCAACAGGAATTTCTCGAGTTCGTCAATCCGTTCGCGAGATATGGGAGTTTGAAGTTAAGGAATGGTTGAGAAACCATCAACATTTTCGCAATTCTGATGCTAGAAACGAATAACTGGAATGGCCTAGGGGAAAAGTACACACACCATTGTAATCGGGAGAGTTTCTACTTTCAGATGCAACAGGAATTTCTCGAGTTCGTCAATCCGTTCGCGAGATATGTGAGTTTGAAGTTAAGGAATGGTTGAGAAACCATCAAAATTTTCGCAAGTCTGATACTCGAAACCAATAACTACAAAGGCCTAGGGCAAAAATACACATACCGTTGTAATCGGGCGAGTTTCTGCTTTCAGATGCAATAGGAAATTCTCGAGTTCGTCAATCCGTTCGCGAGATATGGAAGTTTGAAGTTAAGGAATGATTGAGAAACCATCAAAATTTTCGCAAGTCTGATACTCGAAACCAATAACTGGAATGGCCTAGGGGAAAAGTACACACACCATTGTAATGGGGCGAGATTCTACTTTCAGATGCAACAGGAATTTCCCGAGTTCGTCAATCCGTTCGCGAGATATGGGAGTTTGAAGTTAAGGAATGGTTGAGAAACCATCAAAATTTTCGCTGGTGTAATCCTCGAAACCAATAACTCGAATGGCCAAGTGGAAAAGTACACACACCATTGTAATCGGGCGGGATTCTGCTTTCCGATGCAATAGGAAATTCTCGAGTTCGGCAATCCGTTCGCGAGATACGGGAGTGTGAAGTTAAGGAATGGTTGAGAAACCATCAAAATTTTCGCAAGTCTGATACTCGAAACCAATAACTACAAAGGCCTAGGGCAAAAATACACATACCGTTGTAATCGGGCGAGTTTCTGCTTTCAGATACAACAGGAATTTCACGAGTTCGTCAATGCGTTCGCGAGATATGGGAGTTTGAAGTTAAGGAATGGTTGAGAAACCATCACAATTTTCGCAAGTCTGATACACGAAACCAATAACCACTATGGCCTAGGGCAAAAATACACATACCGTTGTAATCGGGCGAGTTTCTGCTTTCAGATGTAATAGGAAATTCTCGAGTTCGTCAATCCGTTCGCGAGATATGGGAGCTTGAAGTTAAAGAATGGTTGAGAAACCAACAAAATTTTCCCAAGTCTGATACTCGAAACCAATATCTGGAATTGCCTAGGGGAAAAGTACACACACCATTGTAATCGGGCGAGATTCTACTTTCAGATGCAACAGGAAATTCTCGAGTTCGTCAATCCGTTCGCGAGATATGGAAGTTTGAAGTTAAGGAATGGTTGAGAAACCATCAAAATTTTCGCAAGTCTGATACTCGAAACCAATAACAACAATGGCCTAGGGGAAAAATACACATACCGTTGTAATCGGGCGAGTTTCTGCCTTCAGATGCAATAGGAATTTCTCGAGTTCGTCAATCCGTTCGAGAGATATGGGAGTTTGAAGTTGAGGAATGGTTGAGAAACCATCAACATTTTCGCAATTCTGATGCTAGAAACGAATAACTGGAATGGCCTAGGGGAGAAGTACACACACCATTGTAATCGGTTGAGTTTCTACTTCCACATGCAACAGGAATTTCTCGAGTTCGTCAATCCGTTCGCGAGATATGGGAGTTTGAAGTTAAGGAATGGTTGAGAAACCATCAACATTTTCGCAATTCTGATGCTAGAAACGAATAACTGGAATGGCCTAGGAGAAAAGTACACACACCATTGTAATCGGGAGAGTTTCTACTTTCAGATGCAACAGGAATTTCTCGAGTTCGTCAATCCGTTCGCGAGATATGTGAGTTTGAAGTTAAGGAATGATTGAGAAACCATCAAAATTTTCGCAAGTCTGATACTCGAAACCAATAACTGGAATGGCCTAGGGGAAAAGTACACACACCATTGTAATGGGGCGAGATTCTACTTTCAGATGCAACAGGAATTTCCCGAGTTCGTCAATCCGTTCGCGAGATATGGGAGTTTGAAGTTAAGGAATGGTTGAGAAACCATCAAAATTTTCGCTGGTGTAATCCTCGAAACCAATAACTCGAATGGCCAAGTGGAAAAGTACACACACCATTGTAATCCGGCGGGATTCTGCTTTCCGATGCAATAGGAAATTCTCGAGTTCGGCAATCCGTTCGCGAGATACGGGAGTGTGAAGTTAAGGAATGGTTGAGAAACCATCAAAATTTTCGCAAGTCTGATACTCGAAACCAATAACTACAAAGGCCTAGGGCAAAAATACACATTCCGTTGTAATCGGGCGAGTTTCTGCTTTCAGATACAACAGGAATTTCACGAGTTCGTCAATGCGTTCGCGAGATATGGGAGTTTGAAGTTAAGGAATGGTTGAGAAACCATCACAATTTTCGCAAGTCTGATACACGAAACCAATAACCACTATGGCCTAGGGCAAAAATACACATACCGTTGTAATCGGGCGAGTTTCTGCTTTCAGATGCAATAGGAAATTCTCGAGTTCGTCAATCCGTTCGCGAGATATGGGAGCTTGAAGTTAAAGAATGGTTGAGAAACCATCAAAATTTTCCCAAGTCTGATACTCGAAACCAATATCTGGAATGGCCTAGGGGAAAAGTACACACACCATTGTAATCGGGCGAGATTCTACTTTCAGATGCAACAGGAAATTCTCGAGTTCGTCAATCCGTTCGCGAGATATGGAAGTTTGAAGTTAAGGAATGGTTGAGAAACCATCAAAATTTTCGCAAGTCTGATTCTCGAAACCAATAACAACAATGGCCTAGGGGAAAAATACACATACCGTTGTAATCGGGCGAGTTTCTGCCTTCAGATGCAATAGGAATTTCTCGAGTTCGTCAATCCGTTCGAGAGATATGGGAGTTTGAAGTTGAGGAATGGTTGAGAAACCATCAACATTTTCGCAATTAGGATGCTAGAAACGAATAACTGGAATGGCCTAGGGGAGAAGTACACACACCATTGTAATCGGGTGAGTTTCTACTTCCAGATACAACAGGAATTTCACGAGTTCGTCAATGCGTTCGCGAGATATGGGAGTTTGAAGTTAAGGAATCGTTGAGAAACCATCACAATTTTCGCTGGTCTGATACTCGAAACCAATAACTGGAATGGCCTAGGGGAAAAGTACACACACCATTGTAATCGGGCGAGTTTCTACTTTCAGATACAACAGGAATTTCTCGAGTTCGTCAATGCGTTCGCGAGATATGGGAGTTTGAAGTTAAGGAATGGTTGAGAAACCAACAAAATTTTCGCAAGTCCGATACTCGAATTCAATAACTACTATTGCCTAGGGCAAAAATACACATACGGTTGTAATCGGGCGAGTTTCTACTTTCAGATGCAACAGGAGTTTCTCGTGTTCGTCAATCAGTTCGCGAGATATGGGAGTTTGAAATTAAGGAATGGTTGAGAAACAATCACAATTTTCGCAAGTCTGATACTCGAAACCAATAACTACTATGGCCTAGGGGAAAAATACACATACCCTTGTAATCGGGCGAGTTTCTAGTTTCAGATGCAACAGGAATTTCTCGAGTTCGTCAATCCGTTCGCGAGATATGGGAGTTTGAAGTTAAGGAATGGTTGAGAAACCATCAAAATTTTCGCAATTCTGATGCTCGAAACGAATAACTGGAATGACCTAGGGGAAAGGTACACACACCATTGTAATCGGTCGACTTTCTGCTTTCAGATGCAACAGGAAATAATCGAGTTCGTCAATCCGTTCGCGAGATATGGGAGTTTGAAGTTAAGGAATGCTTGAGAAACCATCAAAATTTTCGCAAGTCTGATACTCGAAACCAATAACTACAAAGGCTTAGGGGAAAAATTCACATACCGTTGTAATCGGAGGAGTTTCTTCTTTCAGATGCAACCGGAATTTCTCGTGTTCGTCAATCAGTTCGCGAGATATGGGAGTTTGAAATTAAGGAATGGTTGAGAAACAATCACAATTTTCGCAAGTCTGATACTCGAAACCAGTAACTACTATGGCCTAGGGGAAAAATACACATACCTTTGTAATCGGGCGAGTTTCTACTTTCAGATGCAACAGGAATTTCTCGAGTTCGTCAATCCGTTCGCGAGATATGGGAGTTTGAAGTTAAGGAATGGTTGAGAAACCATCAAAATTTTCGCAATTCTGATGCTAGAAACGAATAACTGGGATGACCTAGGGGAAAAGTACACACACCATTGTAATCGGTCGACTTTCTGCTTTCAGATGCAACAGGAAATAATCGAGTTCGTCAATACGTTCGCGAGATACGGGAGTTTGAAATTAAGGAATGGTTGAGAAACCATCAAAATTTTCGCAATTCTGATGCTAGAAACGAATAACTGGAATGACCTAGGGGAAAAGTACACACACCATTGTAATCGGTCGACTTTCTGCTTTCAGATGCAACAGGAAATAATCGAGTTCGTCAATCCGTTCGCGAGATATGGGAGTTTGAGGTTAAGGAATGGTTGAGAGACCATCACAATTTTCGCAAGTCTGATACTCGAAACCAATAACTACTATGGCCTGGGGGAAAAGTACACACACCATTGTAATGGGGCGAGATTCTACTTTCAGAAGCAACAGGTATTCCTCGAGTTCGTCAATCCGTTCGCGAAATACGGGAGTTTGAAGTTAAGGAATGGTTGAGAGACCATCACAATTTTCGCAAGTCCGATACTCGAAACCAATAACTACAATGGCCTAGGTTAAAAATACACATAACTTTGTAATCGGGCGAGTTTCTACATTCAGATGCAACAGGAATTTCTCGAGCTCGTCAATCCGTTCGCGAGATATGGGAATTTGAAGTTAAGGAATTGTTGAGAAACCATCACAATTTTCGCAATTCTGATGCTAGAAACGAATAACTGGAATGACCTAGGGAAAAAGTACACACACCATTGTAATCGGTCGACCTTCTGCTTTCAGATGCAACAGGACATAATCGAGTTCATCAATCCGTTCGCGAGATTTGGGAGTTTGAAGTTAAGGAATGGTTGAGAGACCATCACAATTTTCGCAAGTCTGATACTCGAAACCAATAACTACAATGGCCTAGGGGAAAAATACACATAACTTTGTAATGGGGGGAGTTTCTACTTTCAGATGCAACAGGAGTTCCTCGAGTTCGTCAATCCGTTCGCGAAATACGGGAGTTTGAAGTTAAGGAATGGTTGAGAGACCATCACAATTTTCGCAAGTCTGATACTCGAAACCAATAACTACTATGGCCTGGGGGAAGAATACACATACCTTTGCAATCGAGAGAGTTTCTACTTTCAGATGCAACAGGAATTTCTCGAGTTCGTCAATCCGTTCGCGAGATATGGGAGTTTGAAGTTGAGGAATGGTTGAGAAACCATCAAAATGTTCGCAATTCTGATGCTAGAAACGAATAACTGGAATGACCTAGGGGAAAAGTACACACACCATTGTAATCGGTCGACCTTCTGCTTTCAGATGCAACAGGACATAATCGAGTTCATCAATCCGTTCGCGAGATTTGGGAGTTTGAAGTTAAGGAATGGTTGAGAGACCATCACAATTTTCGCAAGTCTGATACTCGAAACCAATAACAACAATGGCCTAGGGGAAAAATACACATACCGTTGTAATCGGGCGAGTTTCTGCTTTCAGATGCAATAGGAATTTCTCGAGTTCGTCAATCCGTTCGAGAGATATGGGAGTTTGAAGTTGAGGAATGGTTGAGAAACCATCAACATTTTCGCAATTCTGATGCTAGAAACGAATAACTGGAATGGCCTAGGGGAGAAGTACACACTCCATTGTAATCGGCTGAGTTTCTACTTCCAGATACAACAGGAATTTCACGAGTTCGTCAATACGTTCGCGAGATATGGGAGTTTGAAGTTAAAGAATGGTTGAGAAACCATCACAATTTTCGCAAGTCTGATACTCGAAACCAATAACTACTATGGCCTAGGGCAAAAATACACATACCTCTGTAATCGGGCGAGTTTCTACTATCAGATGCAACAGGAATTTGTCGAATTCGTCAATCCGTTCGCGATATATGGGAGTTTGAAGTTAAAGAATGGTTGAGAAACCATCAAAATTTTCGCAATTCTGATGCTAGAAACGAATAACTGGGATGACCTAGGGGAAAAGTACACACACCATTGTAATCGGTCGACTTTCTGCTTTCAGATGCAACAGGAAATAATCGAGTTCGTCAATCCGTTCGCGAGATATGGGAGTTTGAGGTTAAGGAATTTTTGAGAGACCATCACAATTTTCGCAAGTCTGATACTCGAAACCAATAACTACAATGGCCTAGGTTAAAAATACACATAACTTTGTAATCGGGCGAGTTTCTACTTTCAGATGCAACAGGAATTTCTCGAGCTCGTCAATCCGTTCGCGAGATATGGGAATTTGAAGTTAAGGAATGGTTGAGAAACCATCACAATTTTCGCAATTCTGATGCTAGAAACGAATAACTGGAATGACCTAGGGAAAAAGTACACACACCATTGTAATCGGTCGACCTTCTGCTTTCAGATGCAACAGGACATAATCGAGTTCATCAATCCGTTCGCGAGATTTGGGAGTTTGAAGTTAAGGAATGGTTGAGAGACCATCACAATTTTCGCAAGTCTGATACTCGAAACCAATAACAACAATGGCCTAGGGGAAAAATACACATACCGTTGTAATCGGGCGAGTTTCTGCTTTCAGATGCAATAGGAATTTCTCGAGTTCGTCAATCCGTTCGAGAGATATGGGAGTTTGAAGTTGAGGAATGGTTGAGAAACCATCAACATTTTCGCAATTCTGATGCTAGAAACGAATAACTGGAATGGCCTAGGGGAGAAGTACACACACCATTGTAATCGGGTGAGTTTCTACTTCCAGATACAACAGGAATTTCACGAGTTCGTCAATGCGTTCGCGAGATATGGGAGTTTGAAGTTAAGGAATCGTTGAGAAACCATCACAATTTTCGCTGGTCTGATACTCGAAACCAATAACTGGAACGGCCTAGGGGAAAAGTACACACACCATTGTAATCGGGCGAGCTTCTGCTTTCTGATGCAATAGGAAATTCTCGAGTTCGGCAATCCGTTCGCGAGATATTGGAGTGTGAAGTTAAGGAATGGTTGAGAAACCATCAAAATTTTCGCAAGTCTGATACTCGAATCCAATAATTGGAATGACCTAGGGGAAAAGTACACACACCGTTGTAATCGGGCGAGATTCTATTTTCAGATACAACAGGAATTTCTCGAGTTCGTCAATCCGTTCGCGAGATATGGGAGTTTGAAGTTAAGGAATGGTTGAGAAACCAACAAAATTTTCGCAAGTGCGATACTCGAATTCAATAACTACTATTGCCTAGGGCAAAAATACACATACGGTTGTAATCGGGCGAGTTTCTGCTTTCAGATGCAATAGGAATTTCTCGAGTTCGTCAATCCGTTCGCGAGATATGGGAGTTTGAAGTTAAGGAATGGTTGAGAAACCATCAAAATTTTCGCTGGTCTGATACTCGAAACCAATAACTGGAATGGCCTAGGGGAAATGTACACACACCATTGTAATCGGGCGAGTTTCTACTTTCAGATACAACAGGAATTTCTCGAGTTCGTCAATGCGTTCGCGAGATATGGGAGATTGAAGTTAAGGAATGGTTGAGAAATCATCACAATTTTCGCAAGTCTGATACTCGAATTCAATAACTACTATTGCCTAGGGCAAAAATACACATACGGTTGTAATCGGGCGAGTTTCTACTTTAAGATGCAACAGGAGTTTCTCGTGTTCGTCAATCAGTTCGCGAGATATGGGAGTTTGAAATTAAGGAATGTTTGAGAAACAATCACAATTTTCGCAAGTCTGATACTCGAAACCAATAACTACTATGGCCTAGGGGAAAAATACACATACCCTTGTAATCGGGCGAGTTTCTAGTTTCAGATGCAACAGGAATTTCTCGAGTTCGTCAATCCGTTCGCGAGATATGGGAGTTTGAAATTAAGGAATGGTTGAGAAACCATCAAAATTTTCGCAATTCTGATGCTCGAAACGAATAACTGGAATGACCTAGGGGAAAGGTACACACACCATTGTAATCGGTCGACTTTCTGCTTTCAGATGCAACAGGAAATAATCGAGTTCGTCAATCCGTTCGCGAGATATGGGAGTTTGAAGTTAAGGAATGCTTGAGAAACCATCAAAATTTTCGCAAGTCTGATACTCGAAACCAATAACTACAAAGGCTTAGGGGAAAAATTCACATACCGTTGTAATCGGAGGAGTTTCTTCTTCCAGATGCAACCGGAATTTCTCGTGTTCGTCAATCAGTTCGCGAGATATGGGAGTTTGAAATTAAGGAATGGTTGAGAAACAATCACAATTTTCGCAAGTCTGATACTCGAAACCAATAACTACTATGGCCTAGGGGAAAAATACACATACCTTTGTAATCGGGCGAGTTTCTACTTTCAGATGCAACAGGAATTTCTCGAGTTCGTCAATCCGTTCGCGAGATATGGGAGTTTGAAGTTAAGGAATGGTTGAGAAACCATCACAATTTTCGCAAGTCTGATACTCGAAACCAATAACTACTATGGCCTAGGGCAAAAATACACATACCTCTGTAATCGGGCGAGTTTCTACTTTCAGATGCAACAGGAATTTGTCGAATTCGTCAATCCGTTCGCGATATATGGGAGTTTGAAGTTAAAGAATGGTTGAGAAACCATCAAAATTTTCGCAATTCTGATGCTAGAAACGAATAACTGGGATGACCTAGGGGAAAAGTACACACACCATTGTAATCGGTCGACTTTCTGCTTTCAGATGCAACAGGAAATAATCGAGTTCGTCAATCCGTTCGCGAGATATGGGAGTTTGAGGTTAAGGAATGGTTGAGAGACCATCACAATTTTCGCAAGTCTGATACTCGAAACCAATAACTACTATGGCCTGGGGGAAAAGTACACACACCATTGTAATGGGGCGAGTTTCTACTTTCAGAAGCAACAGGAATTCCTCGAGTTCGTCAATCCGTTCGCGAAATACGGGAGTTTGAAGTTAAGGAATGGTTGAGAGACCATCACAATTTTCGCAAGTTCGATACTCGAAACCAATAACTACAATGGCCTAGGTTAAAAATACACATAACTTTGTAATCGGGCGAGTTTCTACTTTCAGATGCAACAGGAATTTCTCGAGCTCGTCAATCCGTTCGCGAGATATGGGAATTTGAAGTTAAGGAATGGTTGAGAAACCATCACAATTTTCGCAATTCTGATGCTAGAAACGAGTAACTGGAATGACCTAGGGAAAAAATACACATACCGTTGTAATCGGGCGAGTTTCTACTTTCAGATGCAGCAGGAATTTCTCGTGTTCGTCAATCCGTTCGCGAGATGTGGGAGTTTGAAGTTAAGGAATGGTTGTGAAACCATCAAAATTTTCGCAAGTCTGAGACTCGAAACCAGTAACTACAAATGCCTTGGGCAAAAATACACATACCGCTGTAATCGGGCGAGATTCTACTTTCACATGCAACAGGAATTTCTCGAGTTCGTCAATCTGTTTGCGAGATATGGGAGTTTGAAGTTAAGGAATGGTTGAGAATCCATCAAAGTTTTCGCAAGTCCGGTACCTGAAACCAATAACTGGAACGGCCTAGGGGAAAACTACACATACCATTGTAATCGGGCGAGTTTCTGCTTTCAGATGCAACAGGAGTTTCTCGTGTTCGTCAATCAGTTCGCGAGATATGGGAGTTTGAAATTAAGGAATGGTTGAGAAACAATCACAATTTTCGCAAGTCTGATACTCGAAACCAATAACTACTATGGCCTAGGGGAAAAATACACATACCCTTGTAATCGGGCGAGTTTCTAGTTTCAGATGCAACAGGAATTTCTCGAGTTCGTCAATCCCTTCGCGAGATATGGGAGTTTGAAATTAAGGAATGGTTGAGAAACCATCAAAATTTTCGCAATTCTGATGCTCGAAACGAATAACTGGAATGACCTAGGGGAAAGGTACACACACCATTGTAATCGGTCGACTTTCTACTTTCAGATGCAACAGGATATAATCGAGTTCGTCAATCCGTTCGCGAGATATTGGAGTTTGAAGTTAAGGAATGCTTGAGAAACCATCAAAATTTTCGCAAGTCTGATACTCGAAACCAGTAACTACAAAGGCCTAGGGGTAAAATACGCATACCTTTGTAATCGGGCAAGTTTCTACTTTCAGATGCAACAGGAACATCTCGAGTTCGCCAATCCGTTCGCGAGATATGGGAGTTTGAAGTTAAGGAATGGTTGAGAAACCATCAAAATTTTCGCAATTCTGATGCTAGAAACGAATAACTGGAATGACCTAGGGGAAAAGTACACACACCACTGTAATCGGTCGACTTTCTGCTTTCAGATGCAACAGGAAATAATCGAGTTCGTCAATCCGTTCGCGAGATATGGGAGTTTGAAGTTAAGGAATGCTTGAGAAACCATCAAAATTTTCGCAAGTCTGATACTCGAAACCAATAACTACAAAGGCTTAGGGGAAAAATTCACATACCGTTGTAATCGGAGGAGTTTCTTCTTCCAGATGCAACCGGAATTTCTCGTGTTCGTCAATCAGTTCGCGAGATATGGGAGTTTGAAATTAAGGAATGGTTGGGAAACAATCACAATTTTCGCAAGTCTGATACTCGAAACCAATAACTACTATGCCCTAGGGGAAAAATACACATACCTTTGTAATCGGGCGAGTTTCTACTTTCAGATGCAACAGGAATTTCTCGAGTTCGTCAATCCGTTCGCGAGATATGGGAGTTTGAAGTTAAGGAATGGTTGAGAAACCATCACAATTTTCGCAAGTCTGATACTCGAAACCAATAACTACTATGGCCTAGGGCAAAAATACACATACCTCTGTAATCGGGCGAGTTTCTGCTATCAGATGCAACAGGAATTTGTCGAATTCGTCAATCCGTTCGCGATATATGGGAGTTTGAAGTTAAAGAATGGTTGAGAAACCATCAAAATTTTCGCAATTCTGATGCTAGAAACGAATAACTGGGATGACCTAGGGGAAAAGTACACACACCATTGTAATCGGGCGAGATTCTACTTTCAGATGCAACAGGAAATTCTCGAGTCCGTCAATCCGTTCGCGAGATATGGAAGTTTGAAGTTAAGGAATGGTTGAGAAACCATCAAAATTTTCGCTGGTGTGATACTCGAAACCAATAACTGGAATGGCCTAGGGGAAAAGTACACACACCATTGTAATCGGGCGAGTTTCTACTTTCAGATACAACAGGAATTTCTCGAGTTCGTCAATCCGTTCGCGAGAAATGGGGTTTTGAAGTTAAGGAATGGTTGAGAAACCATCAAAATTTTCGCAAGTCTGATACTCGAAACCAATAACAACAATGGCCTTGGGGAAAAATACACATACCGTTGTAATCGGGCGAGTTTCTGCTTTCAGATGCAATAGGAAATTCTCGAGTTCGTCAATCCGTTCGAGAGATATGGGAGTTTGAAGTTAAGGAATGGTTGAGAAACCATCAACATTTTCGCAATTCTGATGCTAGAAACGAATAACTGGAATGGCCTAGGGGAAAAGTACACACACCGTTGTAATCGGGCGAGTTTCTACTTTCAGATACAACAGGCATTTCTCGAGTTCGTCAATGCGTTCGCGAGATATGGGAGTTTGATGTTAAGGAATGGTTGAGAAATCATCAAAATTTTCGCAAGTCTGATACTCGAATTCAATAACTACTATGGCCTAGGGCAAAAATACACATACCTTTGTAATCGGGCGAGTTTCTACTTTCAGATGCAACAGGAATTTCTCGAGTTCGTCAATCCGTTCGCGAGATATGGGAGTTTGAAGTTAAGGAATGGTTGAGAAACCATCACAATTTTCGCAAGTCTGATACTCGAAACCAATAACTACTATGGCCTAGGGCAAAAGTACACACAACATTGTAATCGGTCGACTTTCTGCTTTCAGATGCAACAGAAAATATTCGAGTTCGTCAATCCGTTCGCGAGATATGGGAGTTTGAAGTTAAGGAATGGTTGAGAAACCATCAAAATTTTCGCAAGTCTGATACTCGAAACCAATAACTACTATGGCCTAGGGCAAAAATACACATACCTTTGTAATCGGGCGAGTTTCTACTTTCAGATGCAACAGGAATTTGTCGAATTCGTCAATCCGTTCGCGAGACATGGGAGTGTGAAGTTAAAGAATGGTTGAGAAACCGTCAAAATTTTCGCAATTCTGATGCTTGAAACGAATAACTGGAATGACCTAGGGGAAAAGTACACATACCATTGTAATCGGGCGAGTTTCTGCTTTTAGATGCAACAGGAGTTTCTCGTGTTCGTCAATCAGTTCGCGAGATATGGGAGTTTGAAATTAAGGAATGGTTGAGGAACAATCACAATTTTCGCAAGTCTGATACTCGAAATCAATAACTACTATGGCCTAGGGGAAAAATACACATACCCTTGTTATCGGGCGAGTTTCTACTTTCAGATGCAACAGGAATTTCTCGAGTTCGTCAATCCGTTCGCGAGATATGGGAGTTTGAAGTTAAGGAATGGTTGAGAAACCATCAAAATTTTCGCAAATCTGATACTCGAAACCAATAACTGGAATGGCCTAGGGAAAAAATACACATACCGTTGTAATCGGGCGAGTTTCTACTTTCAGATGCAACAGGAATTTCTCGAGTTCGTCAATCCGTTCGCGAGATATGGGAGTTTGAAGTTAAGGAATGGTTGTGAAACCATCAAAATTTTCGCAAGTCTGAGACTCGAAACCAATAACTACAAATGCCTAGGGGAAAAATACACATACCGTTGTAATCGGGCGAGATTCTACTTTCACATGCAACAGGAATTTCTCGAGTTCGTCATTCCGTTCGCGAGATATGGGAGTTTGAAGTTAAGGAATGGTTGAGAAACCATCAAAATTTTCGCTGGTCTGATACTCGAAACCAATAACTGGAATGGCCTAGGAGAAAAGTACACACACCATTGTAATCGGGCGAGTTTCTACTTTCAGATACAACAGGAATTTCTCGAGTTCGTCAATGCGTTCGCGAGATATGGGAGATTGAAGTTAAGGAATGGTTGAGAAATCATCACAATTTTCGCAAGTCTGATACTCGAATTCAATAACTACTATTGCCTAGGGTACAAATACACATACGGTTGTAATCGGGCGAGTTTCTACTTTCAGATGCAACAGGAGTTTCTCGTGTTCGTCAATCAGTTCGCGAGATATGGGAATTTGAAATTAAGGAATGGTTGAGAAACAATCACAATTTTCGCAAGTCTGATACTCGAAACCAATGACTACTATGGCCTAGGGGAAAAATACACATACCCTTGTAATCGGGCGAGTTTCTAGTTTCAGATGCAACAGGAATTTCTCGAGTTCGTCAATCCGTTCGCGAGATATGGGAGTTTGAAATTAAGGAATGGTTGAGAAACCATCAAAATTTTCGCAATTCTGATGCTCGAAACGAATAACTGGAATGACCTAGGGGAAAGGTACACACACCATTGTAATCGGTCGACTTTCTACTTTCAGATGCAACAGGAAATAATCGAGTTCGTCAATCCGTTCGCGAGATATGGGAGTTTGAAGTTAAGGAATGCTTGAGAAACCATCAAAATTTTCGCAAGTCTGATACTCGAAACCTGTAACTACAAAGGCCTAGGGGTAAAATACGCATACCTTTGTAATCGGGCAAGTTTCTACTTTCAGATGCAACAGGAACATCTCGAGTTCGCCAATCCGTTCGCGAGATATGGGAGTTTGAAGTTAAGGAATGGTTGAGAAACCATCAAAATTTTCGCAATTCTGATGCTAGAAACGAATAACTGGAATGACCTAGGGGAAAAGTACACACACCACTGTAATCGGTCGACTTTCTGCTTTCAGATGCAACAGGAAATAATCGAGTTCGTCAATCCGTTCGCGAGATATGGGAGTTTGAAGTTAAGGAATGCTTGAGAAACCATCAAAATTTTCGCAAGTCTGATACTCGAAACCAATAACTACAAAGGCTTAGGGGAAAAATTCACATACCGTTGTAATCGGAGGAGTTTCTTCTTCCAGATGCAACCGGAATTTCTCGTGTTCGTCAATCAGTTCGCGAGATATGGGAGTTTGAAATTAAGGAATGGTTGAGAAACAATCACAATTTTCGCAAGTCTGATACTCGAAACCAATAACTACTATGGCCTAGGGGAAAAATACACATACCTTTGTAATCGGGCGAGTTTCTACTTTCAGATGCAACAGGAATTTCTCGAGTTCGTCAATCCGTTCGCGAGATATGGGAGTTTGAAGTTAAGGAATTGTTGAGAGACCATCACAATTTTCGCAAGTCCGATACTCGAAACCAATAACAACAATGGCCTAGGTTAAAAATACACATAACTTTGTAATCGGGCGAGTTTCTACTTTCAGATGCACCAGGAATTTCTCGAGCTCGTCAATCCGTTCGCGAGATATGGGAATTTGAAGTTAAGGAATGGTTGAGAAACCATCACAATTTTCGCAATTCTGATGCTAGAAACGAATAACTGGAATGACCTAGGGAAAAAGTACACACACCATTGTAATCGGTCGACCTTCTGCTTTCAGATGCAACAGGACATAATCGAGTTCATCAATCCGTTCGCGAGATTTGGGAGTTTGAAGTTAAGGAATGGTTGAGAGACCATCACAATTTTCGCAAGTCTGATACTCGAAACCAATAACTACTATGGCCTGGGGGAAAAATACACATACCTTTGCAATCGGGCGAGTTTCTACTTTCAGATGCAACAGGAATTTCTCGAGTTTGACAATCCGTTCGCGAGATATGGGAGTTTGAAGTTAAGGAATGGTTGAGAAACCATCAAAATTTTCGCAAGTCTGATACTCGAAACCAATAACTACTATGGCCTAGGGCAAAAATACACATACCGTTGTAATCGGACGAGTTTCTGGTTTCAGATGCAACAGCAAATTCTCGAGTTCGTCAATCCGTTCGCGAGATATGGGAGTTTGAAGTTAAGGAATGGTTGAGAAACCATCACAATTTTCGCAATTCTGATGCTAGAAACGAATAACTGGAATGACCTAGGGAAAAAGTACACACACCATTGTAATCGGTCGACTTTCTGCTTTCAGATTTAACAGGAAATAATCGAGTTCGTCAATCCGTTCGCGAGATATGGGAGTTTGAAGTTAAGGAATGCTTGAGAAACCATCAAAATTTTCGCAAGTCTGATACTCGAAACCAATAACTACAAAGGCGTAGTGGAAAAATACACATAACTTTGTAATCGGGCGAGTTTCTACTTTCAGATGCAACAGGAATTTCTCGAGTTCGACAATCCGTTCGCGAGATATGGGAGTTTGAATTTAAGGAATGATTGAGAAACCATCAAAATTTTCGCAAGTCTGATACTCGAAACCAATAACTACAAAGGCCTAGGGGAAAAATACACATAACTTTGTAATCGGGCGAGTTTCTACTTTCAGATGCAACAGGAATATCTCGAGCTCGTCAATCCGTTCGCGAGAAATGTGAGTTTGAAGTTAAGGAATGGTTGAAAAACCATCAAAATTTTCGCAAATCTGATACTCGAAACCAATAACTGGAGTGGCCTAGGGGAAAAGTACGCATACTATTGTAATCGGGCGCGTTTCTTCTTTAAATGCAACAGGAATTTATCGAGTTCGTCAATCCGTTGGCGAGATATGGGAGTTTGAAGTTAAGGAATGGTTTAGAAACCATCAAAATTTTCGCTGGTCTGATACTCGAAACCAATAACTACAAAGGCCTAGGGTGAAATCACACATATCTTTGTAATCGGGCGAGTTTCTACTTTCAGGTGCAACAGGAATTTCTCGAGTTCGTCAATCCGTTCGCGAGAAACGGGAGTTTGAAGTTAAGGAATGGTTGAGAAACCATCACAATTTTCGCAAGTCTGATACTCGAAACCAATAACTGGAATGGCCTAGGGAAAAAGTACACATACCATTGTAATCGGGCAAGTTTCTACTTTCACATGCAACAGGAATTTCTCGAGTTCGTCAATCTGTTTGCGAGATATGGGAGTTTGAAGTTAAGGAATGGTTGAGAATCAAGCATTCCTTAACTTCAAACTCCAAGTCTGGTACCTGAAACCAATAACTGGAACGGCCTAGGGGAAAACTACACATACCATTGTAATCGGGTGAGTTTCTGCTTTCAGATGCAACAGGAGTATCTCGTGTTCGTCAATCAGTTCGCGAGATATGGGAGTTTGAAATTAAGGAATGGTTGAGAAACAATCACAATTTTCGCAAGTCTGATACTCGAAACCAATAACTACTATGGCCTAGGGGAAAAATACACATACCCTTGTAATCGGGCGAGTTTCTAGTTTCAGATGCAACAGGAATTTCTCGAGTTCGTCAATCCGTTCGCGAGATATGGGAGTTTGAAGTTAAGGAATGGTTGAGAAACCATCAAAATTTTCGCAATTCTGATGCTAGAAACGAATAACTGGAATGACCTAGGGGAAAAGTACACACACCACTGTAATCGGTCGACTTTCTGCTTTCAGATGCAACAGGAAATAATCGAGTTCGTCAATCCGTTCGCGAGATATGGGAGTTTGAAGTTAAGGAATGCTTGAGAAACCATCAAAATTTTCGCAAGTCTGATACTCGAAACCAGTAACTACAAAGGCCTAGGGGTAAAATACGCATACCTTTGTAATCGGGCAAGTTTCTACTTTCAGATGCAACAGGAACATCTCGAGTTCGCCAATCCGTTCGCGAGATATGGGAGTTTGAAGTTAAGGAATGGTTGAGAAACCATCAAAATTTTCGCAATTCTGATGCTAGAAACGAATAACTGGAATGACCTAGGGGAAAAGTACACACACCACTGTAATCGGTCGACTTTCTGCTTTCAGATGCAACAGGAAATAATCGAGTTCGTCAATCCGTTCGCGAGATATGGGAGTTTGAAGTTAAGGAATGCTTGAGAAACCATCAAAATTTTCGCAAGTCTGATACTCGAAACCAATAACTACAAAGGCTTAGGGGAAAAATTCACATACCGTTGTAATCGGAGGAGTTTCTTCTTCCAGATGCAACCGGAATTTCTCGTGTTCGTCAATCAGTTCGCGAGATATGGGAGTTTGAAGTTAAGGAATGGTTGAGAAACAATCACAATTTTCGCAAGTCTGATACTCGAAACCAATAACTACTATGGCCTAGGGGAAAAATACACATACCTTTGTAATCGGGCGAGTTTCTACTTTCAGATGCAACAGGAATTTCTCGAGTTCGTCAATCCGTTCGCGAGATATGGGAGTTTGAAGTTAAGGAATGGTTGAGAAACCATCACAATTTTCGCAAGTCTGATACTCGAAACCAATAACTACTATGGCCTAGGGCAAAAATACACATACCTCTGTAATCGGGCGAGTTTCTACTATCAGATGCAACAGGAATTTGTCGAATTCGTCAATCCGTTCGCGATATATGGGAGTTTGAAGTTAAAGAATGGTTGAGAAACCATCAAAATTTCCGCAATTCTGATGCTAGAAACGAATAACTGGGATGACCTAGGGGAAAAGTACACACACCATTGTAATCGGTCGACTTTCTGCTTTCAGATGCAACAGGAAATAATCGAGTTCGTCAAAACGTTCGCGAGATACGGGAGTTTGAAGTTAAGGAATGGTTGAGAAACCATCAAAATTTTCGCAATTCTGATGCTAGAAACCAATAATTGGAATGGCCTTGGGGAAAGCTACACACACCATAGTAATGGGGCGAGTTTCTACTTTCAAATGCAACAGGAATTCCTCGAGTTCGTCAATCCGTTCGCGAAATACGGGAGTTTGAAGTTAAGGAATGGTTGAGAGACCATCACAATTTTCGCAAGTCTGATACTCGAAACCAATAACTACAATGGCCTAGGTTAAAAATACACATAACTTTGTAATCGGGCGAGTTTCTACTTTCAGATGCAACAGGAATTTCTCGAGCTCGTCAATCCGTTCGCGAGATATGGGAATTTGAAGTTAAGGAATGGTTGAGAAACCATCACAATTTTCGCAATTCTGATGCTAGAAACGAATAACTGGAATGACCTAGGGAAAAAGTACACACACCATTGTAATCGGTCGACCTTCTGCTTTCAGATGCAACAGGACATAATCGAGTTCATCAATCCGTTCGCGAGATTTGGGAGTTTGAAGTTAAGGAATGGTTGAGAGACCATCACAATTTTCGCAAGTCTGATACTCGAAACCAATAACTACAATGGCCTAGGGGAAAAATACACATAACTTTGTAATCGGGCGAGTTTCTACTTTCAGATGCAACAGGAATTTCTCGAGCTCGGCAATCCGTTCGCGAGATATGGGAATTTGAAGTTAAGGAATGGTTGAGAAACCAGCTAAATTTTCGCAATTCTGATACTCGAAACAAATAACTGGAACGGCCTAGGGGAGAAGTACACACACCATTGTAATCGGGCAAGTTTCTACTTTCAGAGGCAGCAGGAACTTCTCGAGTTCGCCAATCCGTTGGCGAGGTATCGGAGTTTGAAGTTAAGGAACGGTTGAGAAACCATCAATATTTTCACAAGTCTGATACTCAAAACCAATAACTACTATGGCCTAGGGCAAAAATACACATACCTCTGTAATCGGGCGAGTTTCTACTTTCAGATGCAACAGGAATTTGTCGAATTCGTCGATCCGTTCGCGATATATGGGAGTTTGAAGTTAAATAATGGTTGAGAAACCATCAAAATTTTCGCAATTCTGATGCTAGAAACGAATAACTGGAATGACCTAGGGGAAAAGTACACACACCATTGTAATCGATCGACTTTCTGCTTTCAGATGCAACAGGAAATAATCGATTTTGTTAATCCGTTCGCGAGATATGGGAGTTTGAAATTAAGGAATGGTTGAGAAACCATCAAAATTTTCGCAATTCTGATGCTAGAAACGAATAACTGGAATGACCTAGGGGAAAAGTACATACACCACTGTAATCGGTCGACTTTCTGCTTTCAGATGCAACAGGAAATAATCGAGTTCGTCAATCCGTTCGCGAGATATGGGAGTTTGAAGTTAAGGAATGGTTGAGAGACCTTCACAATTTTCGCAAGTCTGATACTCGAAACCAATAACTACTATGGCCTGGGGGAAAAGTACACACACCATTGTAATGGGGCGAGATTCTACTTTCAGAAGCAACAGGAATTTTTCGAGTTCGTCAATCCGTTCGCGATGTATGGGAGTTTGAAGTTAAGGAATGGTTGAGAAACCATCAAAATTTTCGCAAGTGTGATACTCGAAACCAATAAGTGGAATGGCCTAGGGGAAAGCTACACACACCATAGTAATGGGGCGAGTTTCTACTTTCAGATGCAACAGGAATTCCTCGAGTTCGTCAATCCGTTCGCGAAATACGGGAGTTTGAAGTTAAGGAATGGTTGAGAGACCATCACAATTTTCGCAAGTCTGATACTCGAAACCAATAACTACTATGGCCTGGGGGAAGAATACACATACCTTTGCAATCGAGCGAGTTTCTACTTTCAGATGCAACAGGAATTTCTCGAGTTCGTCAATCCGTTCGCGAGATATGGGAGTTTGAAGTTGAGGAATGGTTGAGAAACCATCAAAATGTTCGCAATTCTGATGCTAGAAACGAATATCTGGAATGACCTAGGGGAAAAGTACACACACCATTGTAATCGGTCGACCTTCTGCTTTCAGATGCAACAGGACATAATCGAGTTCATCAATCCGTTCGCGAGATTTGGGAGTTTGAAGTTAAGGAATGGTTGAGAGACCATCACAATTTTCGCAAGTCTGATACTCGAAACCAATAACTACTATGGCCTGGGGGAAAAATACACATACCTTTGCAATCGGGCGAGTTTCTACTTTCAGATGCAACAGGAATTTGTCGAATTCGTCAATCCGTTCGCGATATATGGGAGTTTGAAGTTAAATAATGGTTGAGAAACCATCAAAATTTTCGCAATTCTGATGCTAGAAACGAATAACTGGAATGACCTAGGGGAAAAGTACACACACCATTGTAATCGATCGACTTTCTGCTTTCAGATGCAACAGGAAATAATCGATTTCGTTAATCCGTTCGCGAGATATGGGAGTTTGAAATTAAGGAATGGTTGAGAAACCATCAAAATTTTCGCAATTCTGATGCTAGAAACGAATAACTGGAATGACCTAGGGGAAAAGTACATACACCACTGTAATCGGTCGACTTTCTGCTTTCAGATGCAACAGGAAATAATCGAGTTCGTCAATCCGTTCGCGAGATATGGGAGTTTGAAGTTAAGGAATGGTTGAGAGACCTTCACAATTTTCGCAAGTCTGATACTCGAAACCAATAACTACTATGGCCTGGGGGAAAAGTACACACACCATTGTAATGGGGCGAGATTCTACTTTCAGAAGCAACAGGAATTTTTCGAGTTCGTCAATCCGTTCGCGAGGTATGGGAGTTTGAAGTTAAGGAATGGTTGAGAAACCATCAAAATTTTCGCAAGTGTGATACTCGAAACCAATAAGTGGAATGGCCTAGGGGATGAGTACACATACCATTGTAATCGGGCGAGTTTCTGCTTTCAGATGCAACAGGAATTTCTCGTGTTCGTCAATCAGTTCGCGAGATATGGGAGTTTGAAGTTAAGGAATGGTTGAGAAACAATCACAATTTTCGCAAATCTGATACTCGAAACCAATAACTACTATGGCCTGGGGGAAGAATACACATACCTTTGCAATCGAGCGAACTTCTACTTTCAGATGCGACAGGAATTTCTCGAGTTCGTCAATCCGTTGGGGAGATATGGGAGTTTGAAGTTGAGGAATGGTTGAGAAACCATCAAAATGTTCGCAATTCTGATGCTAGAAACGAATAACTGGAATGACCTAGGGGAAAAGTACACACACCATTGTAATCGGTCGACTTTCTGCTTTCAGATGCAACAGGAAATAATCGAGTTCGTCAATACGTTCGCGAGATACGGGAGTTTGAAGTTAAGGAATGGTTGAGAAACCATCAAAATTTTCGCAATTCTGATGCTAGAAACGAATAACTGGGATGACCTAGGGGAAAAGTACACACACCATTGTAATCGGTCGACTTTCTGCTTTCAGATGCAACAGGAAATAATCGAGTCCGTCAATACGTTCGCGAGATACGGGAGTTTGAAGTTAAGGAATGGTTGAGAAACCATCAAAATTTTCGCAATTCTGATGCTAGAAACGAATAACTGGAATGACCTAGGGGAAAAGTACACACACCATTGTAATCGGTCGACTTTCTGCTTTCAGATGTAACAGGAAATAATCGAGTTCGTCAATCCGTTCGCGAGATATGGGAGTTTGAGGTTAAGGAATGGTTGAGAGACCATCACAATTTTCGCAAGTCTGATACGCGAAACCAATAACTACTATGACCTGGGGGAAAAGTACACACACCATTGTAATGGGGCGAGATTCTACTTTCAGAAGCAACAGGAATTTTTCGAGTTCGTCAATCCGTTCGCGAGGTATGGGAGTTTGAAGTTAAGGAATGGTTGAGAAACCATCAAAATTTTCGCAAGTGTGATACTCGAAACCAATAATTGGAATGGCCTTGGGGAAAGCTACACACACCATAGTAATGGGGCGAGTTTCTACTTTCAGATGCAACAGGAATTCCTCGAGTTCGTCAATCCGTTCGCGAAATACGGGAGTTTGAAGTTAAGGAATGGTTGAGAGACCATCACAATTTTCGCAAGTCTGATACTCGAAACCAATAACTACAATGGCCTAGGTTAAAAATACACATAACTTTGTAATCGGGCGAGTTTCTACTTTCAGATGCAACAGGAATTTCTCGAGCTCGTCAATCCGTTCGCGAGATATGGGAATTTGAAGTTAAGGAATGGTTGAGAAACCATCACAATTTTCGCAATTCTGATGCTAGAAACGAATAACTGGAATGACCTAGGGAAAAAGTACACACACCATTGTAATCGGTCGACCTTCTGCTTTCAGTTGCAACAGGACATAATCGAGTTCATCAATCCGTTCGCGAGATTTGGGAGTTTGAAGTTAAGGAATGGTTGAGAGACCATCACAATTTTCGCAAGTCTGATACTCGAAACCAATAACTACAATGGCCTAGGGGAAAAATACACATAACTTTGTAATCGGGCGAGTTTCTACTTTCAGATGCAACAGGAATTTCTCGAGCTCGTCAATCCGTTCGCGAGATATGGGAATTTGAAGTTAAGGAATGGTTGAGAAACCAGCTAAATTTTTGCAATTCTGATACTCGAAACAAATAACTGGAACGGCCTAGGGGAGAAGTACACACACCATTGTAATCGGGCAAGTTTCTACTTTCAGAGGCAGCAGGAACTTCTCGAGTTCGCCAATCCGTTGGCGAGGTATCGGAGTTTGAAGTTAAGGAACGGTTGAGAAACCATCAATATTTTCACAAGTCTGATACTCGAATCCAATAACTACTATGGCCTAGGGCAAAAATACACATACCGTTGTAATCGGACGAGTTTCTGGTTTCAGATGCAACAGGAACTTCTCGAGCTCGTCAATCCGTTCGCGAGATATGGGAGTTTGAAGTTAAGGAATGCTTGAGAAACCATCAAAATTTTCGCAAGTCTGATACTCGAAACCAATAACTACAAAGGCCTAGTGGAAAAATACACATACCTTTCTAATCGGGCGAGTTTCTACTTTCAGATGCAACAGGAATTTCTCGAGTTCGCCAATCCGTTCGCGAGATATGGGAGTTTGAAGTTAAGGAATGATTGAGAAATCATCAAAATTTTCGCAAGTCTGATACTCGAAACCAATAACTACAAAGGCCTAGGGGAAAAATACACATAACTTTGTAATCGGGCGAGTTTCTACTTTCAGATGCAACAGGAATATCTCGAGCTCGTCAATCCGTTCGCGAGATATGGGAATTTGAAGTTAAGGAATGGTTGAGAAACCATCAAAATTTTCGCAATTCTGATACTCGAAACAAATAACTGGAACGGCCTAGGGGAGAAGTACACACACCATTGTAATCGGGCAAGCTTCTACTTTCAGATGCAACAGGAATTTCTCGAGTTCGTCAATCCGTTCGCGAGATATGGGAGTTTGAAGTTAAGGAATGGTTGAGAAACCATCTAAATTTTCGCAATTCTGATACTCGAAACCAATAACTACAAAGGCTTAGGGGAAAAATTCACATACCGTTGTAATCGGAGGAGTTTCTTCTTCCAGATGCAACCGGAATTTCTCGTGTTCGTCAATCAGTTCGCGAGATATGGCAGTTTGAAGTTAAGGAATGGTTGAGAAACCATCACAATTTTCGCAAGTCTGATACTCGAAACCAATAACTACCATGGCCTAGGGCAAAAATACACATACCTCTGTAATCGGGCGAGTTTCTACTTTCAGATGCAACAGGAATTTGTCGAATTCGTCAATCCGTTCGCGATATATGGGAGTTTGAAGTTAAATAATGGTTCAGAAACCATCAAAATTTTCGCAATTCTGATGCCAGAAACGAATAACTGGAATGACCTAGGGGAAAAGTACACACACCATTGTAATCGGTCGACTTTCTGCTTTCAGATGCAACAGGAAATAATCGATTTCGTCAATCCGTTCGCGAGATATGGGAGTTTGAAATTAAGGAATGGTTGAGAAACCATCAAAATTTTCGCAATTCTGATGCTAGAAACGAATAACTGGAATGACCTAGGGGAAAAGTACACACACCACTGTAATCGGTCGACTTTCTGCTTTCAGATGCAACAGGAAATAATCAAGTTCGTCAATCCGTTCGCGAGATATGGGAGTTTGAAGTTAAGGAATGGTTGAGAGACCATCACAATTTTCGCAAGTCTGATACTCGAAACCAATAACTACTATGGCCTGGGAGAAAAGTACACACACCATTGTAATGGGGCGAGATTCTACTTTCAGAAGCAACAGGAATTTTTCGAGTTCGTCAATCCGTTCGCGAGGTATGGGAGTTTGAAGTTAAGGAATGGTTGAGAAACCATCAAAATTTTCGCAAGTGTGATATTCGAAACCAATAAGTGGAATGGCCTAGGGGAAAGCTACACACACCATAGTAATGGGGCGAGTTTCTAATTTCAGATGCAACAGGAATTCCTCGAGTTCGTCAATCCGTTCGCGAAATACGGGAGTTTGAAGTTAAGGAATGATTGAGAAACCATCAAAATTTTCGCAAGTCTGATACTCGAAACCAATAACTACAAAGACCTAGGGGAAAAATACACATAACTTTGTAATCGGGCGAGTTTCTGCTTTCAGATGCAACAGGAATATCTCGAGCTCGTCAATCCGTTCGCGAGATATGGGAATTTGAAGTTAAGGAATGGTTGAGAAACCATCAAAATTTTCGCAATTCTGATACTCGAAACAAATAACTGGAACGGCCTAGGGGAGAAGTACACACACCATTGTAATCGGGCAAGCTTCTACTTTCAGATGCAACAGGAATTTCTCGAGTTCGTCAATCCGTTCGCGAGATATGGGAGTTTGAAGTTAAGGAATGGTTTTGAAACCATCTAAATTTTCGCAATTCTGATACTCGAAACCAATAACTACAAAGGCTTAGGGGAAAAATTCACATACCGTTGTAATCGGAGGAGTTTCTTCTTCCAGATGCAACCGGAATTTCTCGTGTTCGTCAATCAGTTCGCGAGATATGGGAGTTTGAAGTTAAGGAATGGTTGAGAAACCATCACAATTTTCGCAAGTCTGATACTCGAAACCAATAACTACCATGGCCTAGGGCAAAAATACACATACCTCTGTAATCGGGCGAGTTTCTACTTTCAGATGCAACAGGAATTTGTCGAATTCGTCAATCCGTTCGCGATATATGGGAGTTTGAAGTTAAATAATTGTTCAGAAACCATCAAAATTTTCGCAATTCTGATGCCAGAAACGAATAACTGGAATGACCTAGGGGAAAAGTACACACACCATTGTAATCGGTCGACTTTCTGCTTTCAGATGCAACAGGAAATAATCGATTTCGTCAATCCGTTCGCGAGATATGGGAGTTTGAAATTAAGGAATGGTTGAGAAACCATCAAAATTTTCGCAATTCTGATGCTAGAAACGAATAACTGGAATGACCTAGGGGAAAAGTACACACACCACTGTAATCGGTCGACTTTCTGCTTTCAGATGCAACAGGAAATAATCAAGTTCGTCAATCCGTTCGCGAGATATGGGAGTTTGAAGTTAAGGAATGGTTGAGAGACCATCACAATTTTCGCAAGTCTGATACTCGAAACCAATAACTACTATGGCCTGGGAGAAAAGTACACACACCATTGTAATGGGCGAGATTCTACTTTCAGAAGCAACAGGAATTTTTCGAGTTCGTCAATCCGTTCGCGAGGTATGGGAGTTTGAAGTTAAGGAATGGTTGAGAAACCATCAAAATTTTCGCAAGTGTGATACTCGAAACCAATAAGTGGAATGGCCTAGGGGAAAGCTACACACACCATAGTAATGGGGCGAGTTTCTAATTTCAGATGCAACAGGAATTCCTCGAGTTCGTCAATCCGTTCGCGAAATACGGGAGTTTGAAGTTAAGGAATGATTGAGAAACCATCAAAATTTTCGCAAGTCTGATACTCGAAACCAATAACTACAAAGACCTAGGGGAAAAATACACATAACTTTGTAATCGGGCGAGTTTCTGCTTTCAGATGCAACAGGAATATCTCGAGCTCGTCAATCCGTTCGCGAGATATGGGAATTTGAAGTTAAGGAATGGTTGAGAAACCATCAAAATTTTCGCAATTCTGATACTCGAAACAAATAACTGGAACGGCCTAGGGGAGAAGTACACACACCATTGTAATGGGGCAAGTTTCTACTTTCAGAGGCAACAGGAACTTCTCGAGTTCGCCAATCCGTTGGCGAGGTATCGGAGTTTGAAGTTAAGGAATGGTTGAGAAACCATCAAAATTTTCACAAATCTGATACTCGAATCCAATAACTACTATGGCCTAGGGGAAAAATACACATACCTTTCTAATCGGGCGAGTTTCAACTTTCAGATGCAAGAGGAATTTCTCGAGTTCGTCAATCCGTTCGCGAGATATGGGAGTATGAAGTTACGGAATGTTTGAGAAACCATCACAAATTTCGTAAGTCTGACACTCGAAACCAATAACTACCATGGCCTAGGGGAATAATGCACATACCTTTGTAATCGGGCGAGTTTCTACTTTCAGATGCAATAGGAATTTCTCGAGTTCGTCAATCCGTTCGCGAGATATGGGAGTTTGAAGTTGAGGAATGGTTGAGAAACTATCAAAATTTTGGAAAGTGTGATACTCGAAATCAATAACTGGAATGGCCTAGGGGAAAAGTACACATACCATTGTAATGGGGAGAGTTTCTACTTTCAGATGAAACAGGAATTTCTCGAGTTTGTCAATCCGTTCGCGAGATATGGGAGTTTGAAGTTAAGGAATGGTTGAGAGACCATCACAATTTTCGCAAGTCTGATACTCGAAACCAATAACTACTATGTCCTAGGGGAAAAATACACATAGCGTTGTAATCGGGAGAGTTTCTATTTTCAGATGCAACAGAAATATTTCGGATTCGTCAATCCGTTCGCGAAATATGGGAGTTTGGAGTTAAGGAATGGTTGAGAAACCATAAAAATTTTCGCAAGTCTGATACTCGAAACCAATAACTACAAAGGCCTAGGGGAAAAATACACATACCTTTGCAATCGGGCGAGTTTCTACTTTCAGATGCAACAGGAATTTCTGGAGCTCGTCAATCCGTTCGTGAGATATGGGAATTTGAAGTTAAGGAATGGTTGAGAAACCATAAAAATTTTCGCAAGTCTGATACTCGAAACCAATAACTACAAAGGCCTAGTGGAAAAATACACATACCTTTCTAATCGGGCGAGTTTCTACTTTCAGATGCAACAGGAATATCTCGAGCTCGTCAATCCGTTCGCGAGATATGGGAATTTGAAGTTAAGGAATGGTTGAGAAACCATCAAAATTTTCGCAATTCTGATACAAATAACTGGAACGGCCTAGGGGAGAAGTACACACACCATTGTAATCGGGCAAGTTTCAACTTTCAGATGCAACAGGAACTTCTCGAGTTCGCCAATCCGTTGGCGAGGTATCGGAGTTTGAAGTTAAGGAATGGTTGATAAAGCATCAAAATCTTCGCAAGTCTGATACTCGAAACCAATAACTACAAGGACCTAGGGGAAAAATACACATACCGTTGTAATCGGGCGAGTTTCTACTTTCAGATGCAACAGGAATTTCTCGAGTTCTTCAATCCGTTCGCGAGATATGGGAGTTTGAAGTTAAGGAATGGTTGAGAAACCATCAAAATTTTCGCAAGTCTGATACCCGAAACCAATAACTGGAATGGCCTAGGGGAAAAGTACACACACCATTCTAATCGGTCGACTTTCTACTATCAGATGCAACAGAATTTCTCGAGTATGTCAATCCGTTCGCGAGATATGGGAGTTTGAAGTTAACGAATGGTTGAGAAACCATCAAAATTTTCGCAATTCTGATGCTAGAAACGGATAACTGGAATGACCTGGGGGAAAAGTACACACACCATTGTAATCGGTCGACTTTCTACTTTCAGATGCAACAGGAAAATAATGGAGTTCGTCAATCGTTCGCGAGCTATGGGAGTTTGAAGTTAAGATGCTTGAGAAACCATCAAAATTTTCGCAAGTCTGATACTCGAAACCAATAACTACTGTGGCCTAGGGCAAAAATACACATACCGTTGTAATCGGGAGAGTTTCTTCTTCCAGATGCAACCGAAATTTCTCGTTTTCGTCAATCTGTTCGCGAGATAAGGGAGTTTGAAGTTAGGAATGGTTGAGAACCATCTATATTTTGGCAAGTCTGTTACTCGAAACCAATAACTACTATAGCCTAGGGCAAAATACAGATACCGTTGTAATCGGGCGACTTTCTGCTTTCAGATGCAACAGGAATATCTCGAGTTCGTCAATCCTTTCGCGAGATATGGGAGTTTGAAGTTAAGGAATGGTTGAGAAACCATCAAAATTTTCGCAAGTTTGATACTCGAAACAATAACTGTAATGGCTAGAGGAAAAGAACACATACCGTTCCAATCGGGCGAGTTTCTACATTCAGATGCAACAGGAATATCTCGAGTTCGTCAAACCCGCTCGCGAGATATGGGAGTTCGAAGTTAAGTAATGGTTGAGAAACCGTCAAATTTTTCGCTGGTCTGATACTCGAAACCTATAACTGGAATGGCCTAGGGGTAAAGAACACACACCTTTGTAATCGGGATAGTTTCTACTCTCAGATGCAACAGGAATTTCTCCAGTTCGTCAATCCGTTCGCGAGATGTGGGAGTTTGAAGTTAAGGAATGGTTGATAAAGCATCAAAATCTTCGCAAGTCTGATACTCGAAACAAATAACCACAAAGACCTAGGGGAAAAATACACATATCGTTGTAATCGGGCGAGTTTCTACTTTCAGATGCAACAGGAACATCTCGAGTTCGCCAATCCGTTCGCGAGATATGGGAGTTTGAAGTTAAGGAATGGTTGAGAAACCATCAAAATTTTCGCAATTCTGATGCTAGAAACGAATAACTGGAATGACCTAGGGGAAAAGTACACACACCACTGTAATCGGTCGACTTTCTGCTTTCAGATGCAACAGGAAATAATCGAGTTCGTCAATCCGTTCGCGAGATATGGGAGTTTGAAGTTAAGGAATGCTTGAGAAACCATCAAAATTTTCGCAAGTCTGATACTCGAAACCAATAACTACAAAGGCTTAGGGGAAAAATTCACATACCGTTGTAATCGGAGGAGTTTCTTCTTCCAGATGCAACCGGAATTTCTCGTGTTCGTCAATCAGTTCGCGAGATATGGGAGTTTGAAATTAAGGAATGGTTGAGAAACAATCACAATTTTCGCAAGTCTGATACTCGAAACCAATAACTACTATGGCCTAGGGGAAAAATACACATACCTTTGTAATCGGGCGAGTTTCTAGTTTCAGATGCAACAGGAATTTCTCGAGTTCGTCAATCCCTTCGCGAGATATGGGAGTTTGAAATTAAGGAATGGTTGAGAAACCATCAAAATTTTCGCAATTCTGATGCTCGAAACGAATAACTGGAATGACCTAGGGGAAAGGTACACACACCATTGTAATCGGTCGACTTTCTACTTTCAGATGCAACAGGAAATAATCGAGTTCGTCAATCCGTTCGCGAGATATTGGAGTTTGAAGTTAAGGAATGCTTGAGAAACCATCAAAATTTTCGCAAGTCTGATACTCGAAACCAGTAACTACAAAGGCCTAGGGGTAAAATACGCATACCTTTGTAATCGGGCAAGTTTCTACTTTCAGATGCAACAGGAACATCTCGAGTTCGCCAATCCGTTCGCGAGATATGGGAGTTTGAAGTTAAGGAATGGTTGAGAAACCATCAAAATTTTCGCAATTCTGATGCTAGAAACGAATAACTGGAATGACCTAGGGGAAAAGTACACACACCACTGTAATCGGTCGACTTTCTGCTTTCAGATGCAACAGGAAATAATCGAGTTCGTCAATCCGTTCGCGAGATATGGGAGTTTGAAGTTAAGGAATGCTTGAGAAACCATCAAAATTTTCGCAAGTCTGATACTCGAAACCAATAACTACAAAGGCTTAGGGGAAAAATTCACATACCGTTGTAATCGGAGGAGTTTCTTCTTCCAGATGCAACCGGAATTTCTCGTGTTCGTCAATCAGTTCGCGAGATATGGGAGTTTGAAATTAAGGAATGGTTGGGAAACAATCACAATTTTCGCAAGTCTGATACTCGAAACCAATAACTACTATGCCCTAGGGGAAAAATACACATACCTTTGTAATCGGGCGAGTTTCTACTTTCAGATGCAACAGGAATTTCTCGAGTTCGTCAATCCGTTCGCGAGATATGGGAGTTTGAAGTTAAGGAATGGTTGAGAAACCATCACAATTTTCGCAAGTCTGATACTCGAAACCAATAACTACTATGGCCTAGGGCAAAAATACACATACCTCTGTAATCGGGCGAGTTTCTACTATCAGATGCAACAGGAATTTGTCGAATTCGTCAATCCGTTCGCGATATATGGGAGTTTGAAGTTAAAGAATGGTTGAGAAACCATCAAAATTTTCGCAATTCTGATGCTAGAAACGAATAACTGGGATGACCTAGGGGAAAAGTACACACACCATTGTAATCGGGCGAGATTCTACTTTCAGATGCAACAGGAAATTCTCGAGTCCGTCAATCCGTTCGCGAGATATGGAAGTTTGAAGTTAAGGAATGGTTGAGAAACCATCAAAATTTTCGCTGGTGTGATACTCGAAACCAATAACTGGAATGGCCTAGGGGAAAAGTACACACACCATTGTAATCGGGCGAGTTTCTACTTTCAGATACAACAGGAATTTCTCGAGTTCGTCAATCCGTTCGCGAGAAATGGGGTTTTGAAGTTAAGGAATGGTTGAGAAACCATCAAAATTTTCGCAAGTCTGATACTCGAAACCAATAACAACAATGGCCTTGGGGAAAAATACACATACCGTTGTAATCGGGCGAGTTTCTGCTTTCAGATGCAATAGGAAATTCTCGAGTTCGTCAATCCGTTCGAGAGATATGGGAGTTTGAAGTTAAGGAATGGTTGAGAAACCATCAACATTTTCGCAATTCTGATGCTAGAAACGAATAACTGGAATGGCCTAGGGGAAAAGTACACACACCGTTGTAATCGGGCGAGTTTCTACTTTCAGATACAACAGGCATTTCTCGAGTTCGTCAATGCGTTCGCGAGATATGGGAGTTTGATGTTAAGGAATGGTTGAGAAATCATCAAAATTTTCGCAAGTCTGATACTCGAATTCAATAACTACTATGGCCTAGGGCAAAAATACACATACCTTTGTAATCGGGCGAGTTTCTACTTTCAGATGCAACAGGAATTTCTCGAGTTCGTCAATCCGTTCGCGAGATATGGGAGTTTGAAGTTAAGGAATGGTTGAGAAACCATCACAATTTTCGCAAGTCTGATACTCGAAACCAATAACTACTATGGCCTAGGGCAAAAGTACACACAACATTGTAATCGGTCGACTTTCTGCTTTCAGATGCAACAGAAAATATTCGAGTTCGTCAATCCGTTCGCGAGATATGGGAGTTTGAAGTTAAGGAATGGTTGAGAAACCATCAAAATTTTCGCAAGTCTGATACTCGAAACCAATAACTACTATGGCCTAGGGCAAAAATACACATACCTTTGTAATCGGGCGAGTTTCTACTTTCAGATGCAACAGGAATTTGTCGAATTCGTCAATCCGTTCGCGAGACATGGGAGTGTGAAGTTAAAGAATGGTTGAGAAACCGTCAAAATTTTCGCAATTCTGATGCTTGAAACGAATAACTGGAATGACCTAGGGGAAAAGTACACATACCATTGTAATCGGGCGAGTTTCTGCTTTTAGATGCAACAGGAGTTTCTCGTGTTCGTCAATCAGTTCGCGAGATATGGGAGTTTGAAATTAAGGAATGGTTGAGGAACAATCACAATTTTCGCAAGTCTGATACTCGAAATCAATAACTACTATGGCCTAGGGGAAAAATACACATACCCTTGTTATCGGGCGAGTTTCTACTTTCAGATGCAACAGGAATTTCTCGAGTTCGTCAATCCGTTCGCGAGATATGGGAGTTTGAAGTTAAGGAATGGTTGAGAAACCATCAAAATTTTCGCAAATCTGATACTCGAAACCAATAACTGGAATGGCCTAGGGAAAAAATACACATACCGTTGTAATCGGGCGAGTTTCTACTTTCAGATGCAACAGGAATTTCTCGAGTTCGTCAATCCGTTCGCGAGATATGGGAGTTTGAAGTTAAGGAATGGTTGTGAAACCATCAAAATTTTCGCAAGTCTGAGACTCGAAACCAATAACTACAAATGCCTAGGGGAAAAATACACATACCGTTGTAATCGGGCGAGATTCTACTTTCACATGCAACAGGAATTTCTCGAGTTCGTCATTCCGTTCGCGAGATATGGGAGTTTGAAGTTAAGGAATGGTTGAGAAACCATCAAAATTTTCGCTGGTCTGATACTCGAAACCAATAACTGGAATGGCCTAGGAGAAAAGTACACACACCATTGTAATCGGGCGAGTTTCTACTTTCAGATACAACAGGAATTTCTCGAGTTCGTCAATGCGTTCGCGAGATATGGGAGATTGAAGTTAAGGAATGGTTGAGAAATCATCACAATTTTCGCAAGTCTGATACTCGAATTCAATAACTACTATTGCCTAGGGTACAAATACACATACGGTTGTAATCGGGCGAGTTTCTACTTTCAGATGCAACAGGAGTTTCTCGTGTTCGTCAATCAGTTCGCGAGATATGGGAATTTGAAATTAAGGAATGGTTGAGAAACAATCACAATTTTCGCAAGTCTGATACTCGAAACCAATGACTACTATGGCCTAGGGGAAAAATACACATACCCTTGTAATCGGGCGAGTTTCTAGTTTCAGATGCAACAGGAATTTCTCGAGTTCGTCAATCCGTTCGCGAGATATGGGAGTTTGAAATTAAGGAATGGTTGAGAAACCATCAAAATTTTCGCAATTCTGATGCTCGAAACGAATAACTGGAATGACCTAGGGGAAAGGTACACACACCATTGTAATCGGTCGACTTTCTACTTTCAGATGCAACAGGAAATAATCGAGTTCGTCAATCCGTTCGCGAGATATGGGAGTTTGAAGTTAAGGAATGCTTGAGAAACCATCAAAATTTTCGCAAGTCTGATACTCGAAACCTGTAACTACAAAGGCCTAGGGGTAAAATACGCATACCTTTGTAATCGGGCAAGTTTCTACTTTCAGATGCAACAGGAACATCTCGAGTTCGCCAATCCGTTCGCGAGATATGGGAGTTTGAAGTTAAGGAATGGTTGAGAAACCATCAAAATTTTCGCAATTCTGATGCTAGAAACGAATAACTGGAATGACCTAGGGGAAAAGTACACACACCACTGTAATCGGTCGACTTTCTGCTTTCAGATGCAACAGGAAATAATCGAGTTCGTCAATCCGTTCGCGAGATATGGGAGTTTGAAGTTAAGGAATGCTTGAGAAACCATCAAAATTTTCGCAAGTCTGATACTCGAAACCAATAACTACAAAGGCTTAGGGGAAAAATTCACATACCGTTGTAATCGGAGGAGTTTCTTCTTCCAGATGCAACCGGAATTTCTCGTGTTCGTCAATCAGTTCGCGAGATATGGGAGTTTGAAATTAAGGAATGGTTGAGAAACAATCACAATTTTCGCAAGTCTGATACTCGAAACCAATAACTACTATGGCCTAGGGGAAAAATACACATACCTTTGTAATCGGGCGAGTTTCTACTTTCAGATGCAACAGGAATTTCTCGAGTTCGTCAATCCGTTCGCGAGATATGGGAGTTTGAAGTTAAGGAATTGTTGAGAGACCATCACAATTTTCGCAAGTCCGATACTCGAAACCAATAACAACAATGGCCTAGGTTAAAAATACACATAACTTTGTAATCGGGCGAGTTTCTACTTTCAGATGCACCAGGAATTTCTCGAGCTCGTCAATCCGTTCGCGAGATATGGGAATTTGAAGTTAAGGAATGGTTGAGAAACCATCACAATTTTCGCAATTCTGATGCTAGAAACGAATAACTGGAATGACCTAGGGAAAAAGTACACACACCATTGTAATCGGTCGACCTTCTGCTTTCAGATGCAACAGGACATAATCGAGTTCATCAATCCGTTCGCGAGATTTGGGAGTTTGAAGTTAAGGAATGGTTGAGAGACCATCACAATTTTCGCAAGTCTGATACTCGAAACCAATAACTACTATGGCCTGGGGGAAAAATACACATACCTTTGCAATCGGGCGAGTTTCTACTTTCAGATGCAACAGGAATTTCTCGAGTTTGACAATCCGTTCGCGAGATATGGGAGTTTGAAGTTAAGGAATGGTTGAGAAACCATCAAAATTTTCGCAAGTCTGATACTCGAAACCAATAACTACTATGGCCTAGGGCAAAAATACACATACCGTTGTAATCGGACGAGTTTCTGGTTTCAGATGCAACAGCAAATTCTCGAGTTCGTCAATCCGTTCGCGAGATATGGGAGTTTGAAGTTAAGGAATGGTTGAGAAACCATCACAATTTTCGCAATTCTGATGCTAGAAACGAATAACTGGAATGACCTAGGGAAAAAGTACACACACCATTGTAATCGGTCGACTTTCTGCTTTCAGATTTAACAGGAAATAATCGAGTTCGTCAATCCGTTCGCGAGATATGGGAGTTTGAAGTTAAGGAATGCTTGAGAAACCATCAAAATTTTCGCAAGTCTGATACTCGAAACCAATAACTACAAAGGCGTAGTGGAAAAATACACATAACTTTGTAATCGGGCGAGTTTCTACTTTCAGATGCAACAGGAATTTCTCGAGTTCGACAATCCGTTCGCGAGATATGGGAGTTTGAATTTAAGGAATGATTGAGAAACCATCAAAATTTTCGCAAGTCTGATACTCGAAACCAATAACTACAAAGGCCTAGGGGAAAAATACACATAACTTTGTAATCGGGCGAGTTTCTACTTTCAGATGCAACAGGAATATCTCGAGCTCGTCAATCCGTTCGCGAGAAATGTGAGTTTGAAGTTAAGGAATGGTTGAAAAACCATCAAAATTTTCGCAAATCTGATACTCGAAACCAATAACTGGAGTGGCCTAGGGGAAAAGTACGCATACTATTGTAATCGGGCGCGTTTCTTCTTTAAATGCAACAGGAATTTATCGAGTTCGTCAATCCGTTGGCGAGATATGGGAGTTTGAAGTTAAGGAATGGTTTAGAAACCATCAAAATTTTCGCTGGTCTGATACTCGAAACCAATAACTACAAAGGCCTAGGGTGAAATCACACATATCTTTGTAATCGGGCGAGTTTCTACTTTCAGGTGCAACAGGAATTTCTCGAGTTCGTCAATCCGTTCGCGAGAAACGGGAGTTTGAAGTTAAGGAATGGTTGAGAAACCATCACAATTTTCGCAAGTCTGATACTCGAAACCAATAACTGGAATGGCCTAGGGAAAAAGTACACATACCATTGTAATCGGGCAAGTTTCTACTTTCACATGCAACAGGAATTTCTCGAGTTCGTCAATCTGTTTGCGAGATATGGGAGTTTGAAGTTAAGGAATGGTTGAGAATCAAGCATTCCTTAACTTCAAACTCCAAGTCTGGTACCTGAAACCAATAACTGGAACGGCCTAGGGGAAAACTACACATACCATTGTAATCGGGTGAGTTTCTGCTTTCAGATGCAACAGGAGTATCTCGTGTTCGTCAATCAGTTCGCGAGATATGGGAGTTTGAAATTAAGGAATGGTTGAGAAACAATCACAATTTTCGCAAGTCTGATACTCGAAACCAATAACTACTATGGCCTAGGGGAAAAATACACATACCCTTGTAATCGGGCGAGTTTCTAGTTTCAGATGCAACAGGAATTTCTCGAGTTCGTCAATCCGTTCGCGAGATATGGGAGTTTGAAGTTAAGGAATGGTTGAGAAACCATCAAAATTTTCGCAATTCTGATGCTAGAAACGAATAACTGGAATGACCTAGGGGAAAAGTACACACACCACTGTAATCGGTCGACTTTCTGCTTTCAGATGCAACAGGAAATAATCGAGTTCGTCAATCCGTTCGCGAGATATGGGAGTTTGAAGTTAAGGAATGCTTGAGAAACCATCAAAATTTTCGCAAGTCTGATACTCGAAACCAGTAACTACAAAGGCCTAGGGGTAAAATACGCATACCTTTGTAATCGGGCAAGTTTCTACTTTCAGATGCAACAGGAACATCTCGAGTTCGCCAATCCGTTCGCGAGATATGGGAGTTTGAAGTTAAGGAATGGTTGAGAAACCATCAAAATTTTCGCAATTCTGATGCTAGAAACGAATAACTGGAATGACCTAGGGGAAAAGTACACACACCACTGTAATCGGTCGACTTTCTGCTTTCAGATGCAACAGGAAATAATCGAGTTCGTCAATCCGTTCGCGAGATATGGGAGTTTGAAGTTAAGGAATGCTTGAGAAACCATCAAAATTTTCGCAAGTCTGATACTCGAAACCAATAACTACAAAGGCTTAGGGGAAAAATTCACATACCGTTGTAATCGGAGGAGTTTCTTCTTCCAGATGCAACCGGAATTTCTCGTGTTCGTCAATCAGTTCGCGAGATATGGGAGTTTGAAGTTAAGGAATGGTTGAGAAACAATCACAATTTTCGCAAGTCTGATACTCGAAACCAATAACTACTATGGCCTAGGGGAAAAATACACATACCTTTGTAATCGGGCGAGTTTCTACTTTCAGATGCAACAGGAATTTCTCGAGTTCGTCAATCCGTTCGCGAGATATGGGAGTTTGAAGTTAAGGAATGGTTGAGAAACCATCACAATTTTCGCAAGTCTGATACTCGAAACCAATAACTACTATGGCCTAGGGCAAAAATACACATACCTCTGTAATCGGGCGAGTTTCTACTATCAGATGCAACAGGAATTTGTCGAATTCGTCAATCCGTTCGCGATATATGGGAGTTTGAAGTTAAAGAATGGTTGAGAAACCATCAAAATTTCCGCAATTCTGATGCTAGAAACGAATAACTGGGATGACCTAGGGGAAAAGTACACACACCATTGTAATCGGTCGACTTTCTGCTTTCAGATGCAACAGGAAATAATCGAGTTCGTCAAAACGTTCGCGAGATACGGGAGTTTGAAGTTAAGGAATGGTTGAGAAACCATCAAAATTTTCGCAATTCTGATGCTAGAAACCAATAATTGGAATGGCCTTGGGGAAAGCTACACACACCATAGTAATGGGGCGAGTTTCTACTTTCAAATGCAACAGGAATTCCTCGAGTTCGTCAATCCGTTCGCGAAATACGGGAGTTTGAAGTTAAGGAATGGTTGAGAGACCATCACAATTTTCGCAAGTCTGATACTCGAAACCAATAACTACAATGGCCTAGGTTAAAAATACACATAACTTTGTAATCGGGCGAGTTTCTACTTTCAGATGCAACAGGAATTTCTCGAGCTCGTCAATCCGTTCGCGAGATATGGGAATTTGAAGTTAAGGAATGGTTGAGAAACCATCACAATTTTCGCAATTCTGATGCTAGAAACGAATAACTGGAATGACCTAGGGAAAAAGTACACACACCATTGTAATCGGTCGACCTTCTGCTTTCAGATGCAACAGGACATAATCGAGTTCATCAATCCGTTCGCGAGATTTGGGAGTTTGAAGTTAAGGAATGGTTGAGAGACCATCACAATTTTCGCAAGTCTGATACTCGAAACCAATAACTACAATGGCCTAGGGGAAAAATACACATAACTTTGTAATCGGGCGAGTTTCTACTTTCAGATGCAACAGGAATTTCTCGAGCTCGGCAATCCGTTCGCGAGATATGGGAATTTGAAGTTAAGGAATGGTTGAGAAACCAGCTAAATTTTCGCAATTCTGATACTCGAAACAAATAACTGGAACGGCCTAGGGGAGAAGTACACACACCATTGTAATCGGGCAAGTTTCTACTTTCAGAGGCAGCAGGAACTTCTCGAGTTCGCCAATCCGTTGGCGAGGTATCGGAGTTTGAAGTTAAGGAACGGTTGAGAAACCATCAATATTTTCACAAGTCTGATACTCAAAACCAATAACTACTATGGCCTAGGGCAAAAATACACATACCTCTGTAATCGGGCGAGTTTCTACTTTCAGATGCAACAGGAATTTGTCGAATTCGTCGATCCGTTCGCGATATATGGGAGTTTGAAGTTAAATAATGGTTGAGAAACCATCAAAATTTTCGCAATTCTGATGCTAGAAACGAATAACTGGAATGACCTAGGGGAAAAGTACACACACCATTGTAATCGATCGACTTTCTGCTTTCAGATGCAACAGGAAATAATCGATTTTGTTAATCCGTTCGCGAGATATGGGAGTTTGAAATTAAGGAATGGTTGAGAAACCATCAAAATTTTCGCAATTCTGATGCTAGAAACGAATAACTGGAATGACCTAGGGGAAAAGTACATACACCACTGTAATCGGTCGACTTTCTGCTTTCAGATGCAACAGGAAATAATCGAGTTCGTCAATCCGTTCGCGAGATATGGGAGTTTGAAGTTAAGGAATGGTTGAGAGACCTTCACAATTTTCGCAAGTCTGATACTCGAAACCAATAACTACTATGGCCTGGGGGAAAAGTACACACACCATTGTAATGGGGCGAGATTCTACTTTCAGAAGCAACAGGAATTTTTCGAGTTCGTCAATCCGTTCGCGATGTATGGGAGTTTGAAGTTAAGGAATGGTTGAGAAACCATCAAAATTTTCGCAAGTGTGATACTCGAAACCAATAAGTGGAATGGCCTAGGGGAAAGCTACACACACCATAGTAATGGGGCGAGTTTCTACTTTCAGATGCAACAGGAATTCCTCGAGTTCGTCAATCCGTTCGCGAAATACGGGAGTTTGAAGTTAAGGAATGGTTGAGAGACCATCACAATTTTCGCAAGTCTGATACTCGAAACCAATAACTACTATGGCCTGGGGGAAGAATACACATACCTTTGCAATCGAGCGAGTTTCTACTTTCAGATGCAACAGGAATTTCTCGAGTTCGTCAATCCGTTCGCGAGATATGGGAGTTTGAAGTTGAGGAATGGTTGAGAAACCATCAAAATGTTCGCAATTCTGATGCTAGAAACGAATATCTGGAATGACCTAGGGGAAAAGTACACACACCATTGTAATCGGTCGACCTTCTGCTTTCAGATGCAACAGGACATAATCGAGTTCATCAATCCGTTCGCGAGATTTGGGAGTTTGAAGTTAAGGAATGGTTGAGAGACCATCACAATTTTCGCAAGTCTGATACTCGAAACCAATAACTACTATGGCCTGGGGGAAAAATACACATACCTTTGCAATCGGGCGAGTTTCTACTTTCAGATGCAACAGGAATTTGTCGAATTCGTCAATCCGTTCGCGATATATGGGAGTTTGAAGTTAAATAATGGTTGAGAAACCATCAAAATTTTCGCAATTCTGATGCTAGAAACGAATAACTGGAATGACCTAGGGGAAAAGTACACACACCATTGTAATCGATCGACTTTCTGCTTTCAGATGCAACAGGAAATAATCGATTTCGTTAATCCGTTCGCGAGATATGGGAGTTTGAAATTAAGGAATGGTTGAGAAACCATCAAAATTTTCGCAATTCTGATGCTAGAAACGAATAACTGGAATGACCTAGGGGAAAAGTACATACACCACTGTAATCGGTCGACTTTCTGCTTTCAGATGCAACAGGAAATAATCGAGTTCGTCAATCCGTTCGCGAGATATGGGAGTTTGAAGTTAAGGAATGGTTGAGAGACCTTCACAATTTTCGCAAGTCTGATACTCGAAACCAATAACTACTATGGCCTGGGGGAAAAGTACACACACCATTGTAATGGGGCGAGATTCTACTTTCAGAAGCAACAGGAATTTTTCGAGTTCGTCAATCCGTTCGCGAGGTATGGGAGTTTGAAGTTAAGGAATGGTTGAGAAACCATCAAAATTTTCGCAAGTGTGATACTCGAAACCAATAAGTGGAATGGCCTAGGGGATGAGTACACATACCATTGTAATCGGGCGAGTTTCTGCTTTCAGATGCAACAGGAATTTCTCGTGTTCGTCAATCAGTTCGCGAGATATGGGAGTTTGAAGTTAAGGAATGGTTGAGAAACAATCACAATTTTCGCAAATCTGATACTCGAAACCAATAACTACTATGGCCTGGGGGAAGAATACACATACCTTTGCAATCGAGCGAACTTCTACTTTCAGATGCGACAGGAATTTCTCGAGTTCGTCAATCCGTTGGGGAGATATGGGAGTTTGAAGTTGAGGAATGGTTGAGAAACCATCAAAATGTTCGCAATTCTGATGCTAGAAACGAATAACTGGAATGACCTAGGGGAAAAGTACACACACCATTGTAATCGGTCGACTTTCTGCTTTCAGATGCAACAGGAAATAATCGAGTTCGTCAATACGTTCGCGAGATACGGGAGTTTGAAGTTAAGGAATGGTTGAGAAACCATCAAAATTTTCGCAATTCTGATGCTAGAAACGAATAACTGGGATGACCTAGGGGAAAAGTACACACACCATTGTAATCGGTCGACTTTCTGCTTTCAGATGCAACAGGAAATAATCGAGTCCGTCAATACGTTCGCGAGATACGGGAGTTTGAAGTTAAGGAATGGTTGAGAAACCATCAAAATTTTCGCAATTCTGATGCTAGAAACGAATAACTGGAATGACCTAGGGGAAAAGTACACACACCATTGTAATCGGTCGACTTTCTGCTTTCAGATGTAACAGGAAATAATCGAGTTCGTCAATCCGTTCGCGAGATATGGGAGTTTGAGGTTAAGGAATGGTTGAGAGACCATCACAATTTTCGCAAGTCTGATACGCGAAACCAATAACTACTATGACCTGGGGGAAAAGTACACACACCATTGTAATGGGGCGAGATTCTACTTTCAGAAGCAACAGGAATTTTTCGAGTTCGTCAATCCGTTCGCGAGGTATGGGAGTTTGAAGTTAAGGAATGGTTGAGAAACCATCAAAATTTTCGCAAGTGTGATACTCGAAACCAATAATTGGAATGGCCTTGGGGAAAGCTACACACACCATAGTAATGGGGCGAGTTTCTACTTTCAGATGCAACAGGAATTCCTCGAGTTCGTCAATCCGTTCGCGAAATACGGGAGTTTGAAGTTAAGGAATGGTTGAGAGACCATCACAATTTTCGCAAGTCTGATACTCGAAACCAATAACTACAATGGCCTAGGTTAAAAATACACATAACTTTGTAATCGGGCGAGTTTCTACTTTCAGATGCAACAGGAATTTCTCGAGCTCGTCAATCCGTTCGCGAGATATGGGAATTTGAAGTTAAGGAATGGTTGAGAAACCATCACAATTTTCGCAATTCTGATGCTAGAAACGAATAACTGGAATGACCTAGGGAAAAAGTACACACACCATTGTAATCGGTCGACCTTCTGCTTTCAGTTGCAACAGGACATAATCGAGTTCATCAATCCGTTCGCGAGATTTGGGAGTTTGAAGTTAAGGAATGGTTGAGAGACCATCACAATTTTCGCAAGTCTGATACTCGAAACCAATAACTACAATGGCCTAGGGGAAAAATACACATAACTTTGTAATCGGGCGAGTTTCTACTTTCAGATGCAACAGGAATTTCTCGAGCTCGTCAATCCGTTCGCGAGATATGGGAATTTGAAGTTAAGGAATGGTTGAGAAACCAGCTAAATTTTCGCAATTCTGATACTCGAAACAAATAACTGGAACGGCCTAGGGGAGAAGTACACACACCATTGTAATCGGGCAAGTTTCTACTTTCAGAGGCAGCAGGAACTTCTCGAGTTCGCCAATCCGTTGGCGAGGTATCGGAGTTTGAAGTTAAGGAACGGTTGAGAAACCATCAATATTTTCACAAGTCTGATACTCGAATCCAATAACTACTATGGCCTAGGGCAAAAATACACATACCGTTGTAATCGGACGAGTTTCTGGTTTCAGATGCAACAGGAACTTCTCGAGCTCGTCAATCCGTTCGCGAGATATGGGAGTTTGAAGTTAAGGAATGCTTGAGAAACCATCAAAATTTTCGCAAGTCTGATACTCGAAACCAATAACTACAAAGGCCTAGTGGAAAAATACACATACCTTTCTAATCGGGCGAGTTTCTACTTTCAGATGCAACAGGAATTTCTCGAGTTCGCCAATCCGTTCGCGAGATATGGGAGTTTGAAGTTAAGGAATGATTGAGAAATCATCAAAATTTTCGCAAGTCTGATACTCGAAACCAATAACTACAAAGGCCTAGGGGAAAAATACACATAACTTTGTAATCGGGCGAGTTTCTACTTTCAGATGCAACAGGAATATCTCGAGCTCGTCAATCCGTTCGCGAGATATGGGAATTTGAAGTTAAGGAATGGTTGAGAAACCATCAAAATTTTCGCAATTCTGATACTCGAAACAAATAACTGGAACGGCCTAGGGGAGAAGTACACACACCATTGTAATCGGGCAAGCTTCTACTTTCAGATGCAACAGGAATTTCTCGAGTTCGTCAATCCGTTCGCGAGATATGGGAGTTTGAAGTGAAGGAATGGTTGAGAAACCATCTAAATTTTCGCAATTCTGATACTCGAAACCAATAACTACAAAGGCTTAGGGGAAAAATTCACATACCGTTGTAATCGGAGGAGTTTCTTCTTCCAGATGCAACCGGAATTTCTCGTGTTCGTCAATCAGTTCGCGAGATATGGCAGTTTGAAGTTAAGGAATGGTTGAGAAACCATCACAATTTTCGCAAGTCTGATACTCGAAACCAATAACTACCATGGCCTAGGGCAAAAATACACATACCTCTGTAATCGGGCGAGTTTCTACTTTCAGATGCAACAGGAATTTGTCGAATTCGTCAATCCGTTCGCGATATATGGGAGTTTGAAGTTAAATAATGGTTCAGAAACCATCAAAATTTTCGCAATTCTGATGCCAGAAACGAATAACTGGAATGACCTAGGGGAAAAGTACACACACCATTGTAATCGGTCGACTTTCTGCTTTCAGATGCAACAGGAAATAATCGATTTCGTCAATCCGTTCGCGAGATATGGGAGTTTGAAATTAAGGAATGGTTGAGAAACCATCAAAATTTTCGCAATTCTGATGCTAGAAACGAATAACTGGAATGACCTAGGGGAAAAGTACACACACCACTGTAATCGGTCGACTTTCTGCTTTCAGATGCAACAGGAAATAATCAAGTTCGTCAATCCGTTCGCGAGATATGGGAGTTTGAAGTTAAGGAATGGTTGAGAGACCATCACAATTTTCGCAAGTCTGATACTCGAAACCAATAACTACTATGGCCTGGGAGAAAAGTACACACACCATTGTAATGGGGCGAGATTCTACTTTCAGAAGCAACAGGAATTTTTCGAGTTCGTCAATCCGTTCGCGAGGTATGGGAGTTTGAAGTTAAGGAATGGTTGAGAAACCATCAAAATTTTCGCAAGTGTGATATTCGAAACCAATAAGTGGAATGGCCTAGGGGAAAGCTACACACACCATAGTAATGGGGCGAGTTTCTAATTTCAGATGCAACAGGAATTCCTCGAGTTCGTCAATCCGTTCGCGAAATACGGGAGTTTGAAGTTAAGGAATGATTGAGAAACCATCAAAATTTTCGCAAGTCTGATACTCGAAACCAATAACTACAAAGACCTAGGGGAAAAATACACATAACTTTGTAATCGGGCGAGTTTCTGCTTTCAGATGCAACAGGAATATCTCGAGCTCGTCAATCCGTTCGCGAGATATGGGAATTTGAAGTTAAGGAATGGTTGAGAAACCATCAAAATTTTCGCAATTCTGATACTCGAAACAAATAACTGGAACGGCCTAGGGGAGAAGTACACACACCATTGTAATCGGGCAAGCTTCTACTTTCAGATGCAACAGGAATTTCTCGAGTTCGTCAATCCGTTCGCGAGATATGGGAGTTTGAAGTTAAGGAATGGTTTTGAAACCATCTAAATTTTCGCAATTCTGATACTCGAAACCAATAACTACAAAGGCTTAGGGGAAAAATTCACATACCGTTGTAATCGGAGGAGTTTCTTCTTCCAGATGCAACCGGAATTTCTCGTGTTCGTCAATCAGTTCGCGAGATATGGGAGTTTGAAGTTAAGGAATGGTTGAGAAACCATCACAATTTTCGCAAGTCTGATACTCGAAACCAATAACTACCATGGCCTAGGGCAAAAATACACATACCTCTGTAATCGGGCGAGTTTCTACTTTCAGATGCAACAGGAATTTGTCGAATTCGTCAATCCGTTCGCGATATATGGGAGTTTGAAGTTAAATAATTGTTCAGAAACCATCAAAATTTTCGCAATTCTGATGCCAGAAACGAATAACTGGAATGACCTAGGGGAAAAGTACACACACCATTGTAATCGGTCGACTTTCTGCTTTCAGATGCAACAGGAAATAATCGATTTCGTCAATCCGTTCGCGAGATATGGGAGTTTGAAATTAAGGAATGGTTGAGAAACCATCAAAATTTTCGCAATTCTGATGCTAGAAACGAATAACTGGAATGACCTAGGGGAAAAGTACACACACCACTGTAATCGGTCGACTTTCTGCTTTCAGATGCAACAGGAAATAATCAAGTTCGTCAATCCGTTCGCGAGATATGGGAGTTTGAAGTTAAGGAATGGTTGAGAGACCATCACAATTTTCGCAAGTCTGATACTCGAAACCAATAACTACTATGGCCTGGGAGAAAAGTACACACACCATTGTAATGGGCGAGATTCTACTTTCAGAAGCAACAGGAATTTTTCGAGTTCGTCAATCCGTTCGCGAGGTATGGGAGTTTGAAGTTAAGGAATGGTTGAGAAACCATCAAAATTTTCGCAAGTGTGATACTCGAAACCAATAAGTGGAATGGCCTAGGGGAAAGCTACACACACCATAGTAATGGGGCGAGTTTCTAATTTCAGATGCAACAGGAATTCCTCGAGTTCGTCAATCCGTTCGCGAAATACGGGAGTTTGAAGTTAAGGAATGATTGAGAAACCATCAAAATTTTCGCAAGTCTGATACTCGAAACCAATAACTACAAAGACCTAGGGGAAAAATACACATAACTTTGTAATCGGGCGAGTTTCTGCTTTCAGATGCAACAGGAATATCTCGAGCTCGTCAATCCGTTCGCGAGATATGGGAATTTGAAGTTAAGGAATGGTTGAGAAACCATCAAAATTTTCGCAATTCTGATACTCGAAACAAATAACTGGAACGGCCTAGGGGAGAAGTACACACACCATTGTAATGGGGCAAGTTTCTACTTTCAGAGGCAACAGGAACTTCTCGAGTTCGCCAATCCGTTGGCGAGGTATCGGAGTTTGAAGTTAAGGAATGGTTGAGAAACCATCAAAATTTTCACAAATCTGATACTCGAATCCAATAACTACTATGGCCTAGGGGAAAAATACACATACCTTTCTAATCGGGCGAGTTTCAACTTTCAGATGCAAGAGGAATTTCTCGAGTTCGTCAATCCGTTCGCGAGATATGGGAGTATGAAGTTACGGAATGTTTGAGAAACCATCACAAATTTCGTAAGTCTGACACTCGAAACCAATAACTACCATGGCCTAGGGGAATAATGCACATACCTTTGTAATCGGGCGAGTTTCTACTTTCAGATGCAATAGGAATTTCTCGAGTTCGTCAATCCGTTCGCGAGATATGGGAGTTTGAAGTTGAGGAATGGTTGAGAAACTATCAAAATTTTGGAAAGTGTGATACTCGAAATCAATAACTGGAATGGCCTAGGGGAAAAGTACACATACCATTGTAATGGGGAGAGTTTCTACTTTCAGATGAAACAGGAATTTCTCGAGTTTGTCAATCCGTTCGCGAGATATGGGAGTTTGAAGTTAAGGAATGGTTGAGAGACCATCACAATTTTCGCAAGTCTGATACTCGAAACCAATAACTACTATGTCCTAGGGGAAAAATACACATAGCGTTGTAATCGGGAGAGTTTCTATTTTCAGATGCAACAGAAATATTTCGGATTCGTCAATCCGTTCGCGAAATATGGGAGTTTGGAGTTAAGGAATGGTTGAGAAACCATAAAAATTTTCGCAAGTCTGATACTCGAAACCAATAACTACAAAGGCCTAGGGGAAAAATACACATACCTTTGCAATCGGGCGAGTTTCTACTTTCAGATGCAACAGGAATTTCTGGAGCTCGTCAATCCGTTCGTGAGATATGGGAATTTGAAGTTAAGGAATGGTTGAGAAACCATAAAAATTTTCGCAAGTCTGATACTCGAAACCAATAACTACAAAGGCCTAGTGGAAAAATACACATACCTTTCTAATCGGGCGAGTTTCTACTTTCAGATGCAACAGGAATATCTCGAGCTCGTCAATCCGTTCGCGAGATATGGGAATTTGAAGTTAAGGAATGGTTGAGAAACCATCAAAATTTTCGCAATTCTGATACAAATAACTGGAACGGCCTAGGGGAGAAGTACACACACCATTGTAATCGGGCAAGTTTCAACTTTCAGATGCAAGAGGAACTTCTCGAGTTCGCCAATCCGTTGGCGAGGTATCGGAGTTTGAAGTTAAGGAATGGTTGATAAAGCATCAAAATCTTCGCAAGTCTGATACTCGAAACCAATAACTACAAGGACCTAGGGGAAAAATACACATACCGTTGTAATCGGGCGAGTTTCTACTTTCAGATGCAACAGGAATTTCTCGAGTTCTTCAATCCGTTCGCGAGATATGGGAGTTTGAAGTTAAGGAATGGTTGAGAAACCATCAAAATTTTCGCAAGTCTGATACCCGAAACCAATAACTGAAATGGCCTAGGGGAAAAGTACACACACCATTCTAATCGGTCGACTTTCTACTATCAGATGCAACAGGAATTTCTCGAGTATGTCAATCCGTTCGCGAGATATGGGAGTTTGAAGTTAACGAATGGTTGAGAAACCATCAAAATTTTCGCAATTCTGATGCTAGAAACGGATAACTGGAATGACCTGGGGGAAAAGTACACACACCATTGTAATCGGTCGACTTTCTACTTTCAGATGCAACAGGAAATAATGGAGTTCGTCAATCCGTTCGCGAGCTATGGGAGTTTGAAGTTAAGGAATGCTTGAGAAACCATCAAAATTTTCGCAAGTCTGATACTCGAAACCAATAACTACTGTGGCCTAGGGCAAAAATACACATACCGTTGTAATCGGGAGAGTTTCTTCTTCCAGATGCAACCGAAATTTCTCGTTTTCGTCAATCTGTTCGCGAGATAAGGGAGTTTGAAGTTTAGGAATGGTTGAGAAACCATCTATATTTTGGCAAGTCTGTTACTCGAAACCAATAACTACTATAGCCTAGGGCAAAAATACAGATACCGTTGTAATCGGGCGACTTTCTGCTTTCAGATGCAACAGGAATATCTCGAGTTCGTCAATCCTTTCGCGAGATATGGGAGTTTGAAGTTAAGGAATGGTTGAGAAACCATCAAAATTTTCGCAAGTTTGATACTCGAAACCAATAACTGTAATGGCCTAGAGGAAAAGAACACATACCGTTCCAATCGGGCGAGTTTCTACATTCAGATGCAACAGGAATATCTCGAGTTCGTCAACCCGCTCGCGAGATATGGGAGTTCGAAGTTAAGTAATGGTTGAGAAACCGTCAAAATTTTCGCTGGTCTGATACTCGAAACCTATAACTGGAATGGCCTAGGGGTAAAGAACACACACCTTTGTAATCGGGATAGTTTCTACTCTCAGATGCAACAGGAATTTCTCCAGTTCGTCAATCCGTTCGCGAGATGTGGGAGTTTGAAGTTAAGGAATGGTTGATAAAGCATCAAAATCTTCGCAAGTCTGATACTCGAAACAAATAACCACAAAGACCTAGGGGAAAAATACACATATCGTTGTAATCGGGCGAGTTTCTACTTTCAGATGCAACAGGAATTTCTCGAGTTCGTCAATCCGTTCGCGAGATATGGGAGTCTGGAGTTAAGAGACGGTTGAGAATCCATCAAAATTTTCGCAATTCTGATGCTAGAAACGAATAACTGGAATGGCCTAGTGGAAAAGAACACATACCGTTGCAATCGGGCGAGTTTCTACATTCAGATGCAACAGGAATATCTCGAGTGCGTCAACCCGCTCGCGAGATATGGGAGTTCGAAGTTAAGTAATGGTTGAGAAACCGTCAAAATTTTCGCTGGTCTGATACTCGAAACCTATAACTGGAATGGCCTAGGGGTAAAGAACACACACCTTTGTAATCGGGAGAGTTTCTACTTTCAGATACAACAGGAATTTCGCGAGTTCGTCAATCCGTTCCTGAGATATGCGAGTTTGAAGTTAAGGAATGGTTGAGAATCCATCAAAATTTTCGCAAATCTGATACTCGAAACCAATAACTGGAACGGCCTAGGGGAAAAGTACACACATCATTGTAATCGGGCGAGTTTCTACTTTCAGATGCAACAGGAATTTCTCGAGTTCGTCAATCCGTTCGCGAGATATGGGAGTTTGAAGTTAAGGAATGGTTGAGAAGCCATCAAAATTTTCGCAAGTCTGATACTCGAAACAAATAACTGGAATGGCCTAGGGGAAAAGTACACACACCATTGTAATCGGGCAAGTTTCTACTTTCAGATACAATAGGAATTTCTCGAGTACGTCAATCCGTTCGCGAGATATGGGAGTTTGAAGTTAAGGAGTGGTTGAGAAACCATCAAAATTTTCGCAAGTCTGATACACGAAACCAATAACTACTATTGCCTAGGGCAAAAATACACATACTGTTGTAATCGGGCGAGTTTCTGCTTTCAGATGCAACAGGAATTTCTCGAGTTCGTCAATCCGTTCGCGAGATATGGGAGTTTGAAGTTAAGGAATGGTTGAGAATCCATCAAAATTTTCGCAAATCTGATACTCGAAACCAATAACCGGAATGGCCTAGGGGAAAAGTACACCCATCATTGTAATCGGGCGAGTTTCTACTTTCAGATGCAACAGGAATTTCTCGAGTTCGTCAATCCGTTCGCGAGATATGGGAGTTTGAAGTTAAGGAATGGTTGAGAAACCATAAAAATTTTGCAAGTCTCTTACTCGAAACGAATAACTGGAATGGCCTAGGGGAAAAGCAGACACACCACTGTGATCGGGCGAGTTTCTACTTTCAGATGCAACGGGAGTTTCTCGAGTTCGTCAATCCGATCGCGAGATATGGGAGTTTGAAATTGAGGAATGGTTGAGAAACCATCAAAATTTTCGCAAGTCTGATACTCGAAATCAATGACTACAATGGCCTAGGGGAAAAATACACATACCGTTGTAATCGGGAGAGTTTCTTCTTCCAGATGCAACCGAAATTTCTCGTTTTCGTCAATCCGTTCGCGAGATAAGGGAGTTTGAAGTTTAGGAATGGTTGAGAAACCATCTATATTTTGGCAAGTCTGTTACTCGAAACCAATAACTACTATAGCCTAGGGCAAAAATACAGATACCGTTGTAATCGGGCGACTTTCTGCTTTCAGATGCAACAGGAATATCTCGAGTTCGTCAATCCTTTCGCGAGATATGGGAGTTTGAAGTTAAGGAATGGTTGAGAAACCATCAAAATTTTCGCAAGTTTGATACTCGAAACCAATAACTGTAATGGCCTAGTGGAAAAGAACACATACCGTTGCAATCGGGCGAGTTTCTACATTCAGATGCAACAGGAATATCTCGAGTGCGTCAACCCGCTCGCGAGATATGGGAGTTCGAAGTTAAGTAATGGTTGAGAAACCGTCAAAATTTTCGCTGGTCTGATACTCGAAACCTATAACTGGAATGGCCTAGGGGTAAAGAACACACACCTTTGTAATCGGGAGAGTTTCTACTCTCAGATGCAACAGGAATTTCTCCAGTTCGTCAATCCGTTCGCGAGATGTGGGGGTTTGAAGTTAAGGAATGGTTCACAAAGCATCAAAATCTTCGCAAGTCTGATACTCGAAACCAATAACTACAAAGACCTAGGGGAAAAATACACATACCGTTGTAATCGGGCGAGTTTCTGCTTTCAGATGCAACAGGAATTTCTCGAGTTCGTCAATCCGTTCGCGAGATATGGGAGTCTGGAGTTAAGAGACGGTTGAGAATCCATCAAAATTTTCGCAATTCCGATGCTAGAAACGAATAACTGGAATGGCCTAGTGGAAAAGAACACATACCGTTGCAATCGGGCGAGATTCTACATTCAGATGCAACAGGAATATCTCGAGTGCGTCAAACCGCACGCGAGATATGGGAGTTCGAAGTTAAGTAATGGTTGAGAAACCGTCAAAATTTTCGCTGGTCTGATACTCGAAACCTATAACTGGTATGGCCTAGGGGTAAAGAACACACACCTTTGTAATCGGGAGAGTTTCTACTCTCAGATGCAACAGGAATTTCCCCAGTTCGTCAATCCGTTCGCGAGATGTGGGAGTTTGAAGTTAAGGAATGGTTGATAAAGCATCAAAATCTTCGCAAGTCTGATACTCGAAACCAATAACTACAAGGACCTAGTGGAAAAATACACATACCGTTGTAATCGGGCGAGTTTCTACTTTCAGATGCAACAGGAATTTCTCGAGTTCGTCAATCCGTTCGCGAGATATGGGAGTCTGGAGTTAAGAGACGGTTGAGAATCCATCAAAATTTTCGCAATTCTGATGCTAGAAACGAATAACTGGAATGGCCTAGTGGAAAAGAACACATACCGTTGCAATCGGGCGAGTTTCTGCATTCAGATGCAACAGGAATATCTCGAGTGCGTCAATCCGTTCGCGAGATATGGGAGTTCGAAGTTAAGTAATGGTTGAGAAACCGTCAAAATTTTCGCTGGTCTGATACTCGAAACCTATAACTGGAATGGCCTAGGGGTAAAGCACACACACCGTTGTAATCGGGCGAGTTTCTACTTTCAGATACAACAGGAATTTCGCGAGTTCGTCAATCCGTTCCTGAGATATGCGAGTTTGAAGTTAAGGAATGGTTGAGAATCCATCAAAATTTTCGCAAATCTGATACTCGAAACCAATAACTGGAACGGCCTAGGGGAAAAGTACACACATCATTGTAATCGGGCGAGTTTCTACTTTCAGATGCAACAGGAATTTCTCGAGTTCGTCAATCCGTTCGCGAGATATGGGAGTTTGAAGTTAAGGAATGGTTGAGAAGCCATCAAAATTTTCGCAAGTCTGATACTCGAAACAAATAACTGGAATGGCCTAGGGGAAAAGTACACACACCATTGTAATCGGGCAAGTTTCTACTTTCAGATACAATAGGAATTTCTCGAGTACGTCAATCCGTTCGCGAGATATGGGAGTTTGAAGTTAAGGAGTGGTTGAGAAACCATCAAAATTTTCGCAAGTCTGATACACGAAACCAATAACTACTATTGCCTAGGGCAAAAATACACATACTGTTGTAATCGGGCGAGTTTCTGCTTTCAGATGCAACAGGAATTTCTCGAGTTCGTCAATCCGTTCGCGAGATATGGGAGTTTGAAGTTAAGGAATGGTTGAGAATCCATCAAAATTTTCGCAAATCTGATACTCGAAACCAATAACCGGAATGGCCTAGGGGAAAAGTACACCCATCATTGTAATCGGGCGAGTTTCTACTTTCAGATGCAACAGGAATTTCTCGAGTTCGTCAATCCGTTCGCGAGATATGGGAGTTTGAAGTTAAGGAATGGTTGAGAAACCATAAAAATTTTGCAAGTCTCTTACTCGAAACGAATAACTGGAATGGCCTAGGGGAAAAGCAGACACACCACTGTGATCGGGCGAGTTTCTACTTTCAGATGCAACGGGAGTTTCTCGAGTTCGTCAATCCGATCGCGAGATATGGGAGTTTGAAATTGAGGAATGGTTGAGAAACCATCAAAATTTTCGCAAGTCTGATACTCGAAATCAATGACTACAATGGCCTAGGGGAAAAGTACACACACCATTGTAATCGGGAGAGTTTATACTTTCTGATGCAACAAGAATTTCTCGAGTTCGTCAATCGGTTCGCGAGATATGGGAGCTTGAAGTTAAGGAATGGTTGAGAAACCATCAAAATTTTCGGAGTCTGATACTCGAAACCAATAACTACTATGGTCTAGGGGAAAAGTACACACACCATTGTAATCGGGAGGGTTTATACTTTCTGACGCAACAGGAATTTCTCGAGTTTGTCAATCCGTTCGCGAGATATGGGAGTTTGAAATTGAGGAATGGTTGAGAAACGATCAAAATTTTCGCAAGTCTGATACTCGAAATCAATGACTACAATGGCCTAGGGGAAAAGTACACACACCATTGTAATCGGGAGAGCTTATACTTTCTGATGCAACAAGTATTTCTCGAGTTCGTCAATCCGTTCGCGAGATATGGGAGCTTGAAGTTAAGGAATGGTTGAGAAACCCTCAAAATTTTCGGAATCTGATACTCGAAACCAATAACTACTATGGTCTAGGGCAAAAATACACATACCTTTGTAATCGGGCGAGTTTCTGCTTTCAGATGCAACAGGAATTTCTCGAGTTCGTCATTCCGTTCGCGAGATATGCGAGTCTGAAATTAAGGAATGGTTGAGAAACCATAAAAGTTTTGCAAGTCTCTTACTCGAAACGAATAACTGGAATGGCCTAGGGGAAAAGCACACACACCATTGTAATCGGGCGAGTTTTTACTTTCAGATGCAACAGGAGTTTCTCGAGTTCGACAATCCGTTCGCGAAATATGGGAGTTTGAAGTTAAGGAATGGTCGAGAAACCATCAAAATTTTCGCAAGTCTGATACTCGAAACCAATAACTACTATGGCCTAGGGCAAAAATACACATACCGTTGTAATCGGGCGAGTTTCTACTTTCAGTTGCAACAGGAATTTCTCGAGTTCGTCAATCCGTTCGCGAGATATGGGAGTTTGAAGTTAAGGAATGGTTGAGAATCCATCAAAATTTTCGCAAGTCTGATACTCGAAACCAATAACTACAATGGCCTAGGGGAAAAATGCACATACCGTTCTAATCGGGAGAGTTTCTGCTTTCAGACGCAACAGAAATTTTTCGAATTCGTCAATCCGTTCGCGAAATATCGGAGTTATGAGTTAAGAGATGGTTGAGAAACCATCAAAATTTTCGCAATTCTGATACTCGAAACCAATAACTACCATGGCCTAGGGGAAAAGTACACATACCGTTGTAAACGGTCGACTGTCTGCGTTCAGATGCAACAGGAATTTCTCGAGTTCGTCAATCCGTTCGCGAGATATGGGAGTTTGAGGTTAAGGAATGGTTGAGAAACCATAAAAATTTTCGCAAGTCAGATACTCGAAACCATTAACTGCAATGGCCTAGGGCAAAAATACACATACCTTTGTAATCGGGCGAGTTTCTGCTTTCAGATGCAACAGGAATTTCTCGAGTTCGTCATTCCGTTCGCGAGATATGCGAGTCTGAAATTAAGGAATGGTTGAGAAACCATAAAAATTTTGCAAGTCTCTTACTCGAAACGAATAACTGGAATGGCCTGGGGCAAAAGTACACACACCATTGTAATCGGGCGAATTTCCACTTTCAGATGCAACTGGAATTTCTCGAGTTCGCCAATCCGTTCGCGAGATATGGAAGTGTGAAGTTATGGAATGGTTGACAAACAATCAAAATTTTCGCAAGTCTGATACTAGAAACCAATAACTGGAATAGCCTAGGGGAAAAGTACACACACCATTGTAATCGGGCGAGTTTCCGCTTTCAGATGCAACCGGAATTTCTCGAGTTCGCCAATCCGTTCGCGAGATATGGGAGTTTGAAGATAAGGAATGGTTGAGAAACCCTCAAAATTTTCGGAATCTGATACTCGAAACCAATAACTACTATGGTCTAGGGCAAAAATACACATACCTTTGTAATCGGGCGAGTTTCTGCTTTCAGATGCAACAGGAATTTCTCGAGTTCGTCATTCCGTTCGCGAGATATGCGAGTCTGAAATTAAGGAATGGTTGAGAAACCATAAAAATTTTGCAAGTCTCTTACTCGAAACGAATAACTGGAATGGCCTAGGGGAAAAGCACACACACCATTGTAATCGGGCGAGTTTTTACTTTCAGATGCAACAGGAGTTTCTCGAGTTCGACAATCCGTTCGCGAAATATGGGAGTTTGAAGTTAAGGAATGGTCGAGAAACCATCAAAATTTTCGCATGTCTGATACTCGAAACCATTAACTGCAATGGCCTAGGGCAAAAATACACATACCGTTGTAATCGGGCGAGTTTCTGCTTTCAGATGCAACAGAAATTTCTCGAGTTCGTCAATCCGTTCGCGAGATATGGAAGTGTGAATTTATGGAATGGTTGACAAACAATCAAAATTTTCGCAAGTCTGATACTAGAAACCAATAACTGGAATGGCCTAGGGGAAGAGTACACACACCATTGTAATCGGGCGAGTTTCTACATTCAGATGCAACAGGAATTTCTCGAGTTCGTCAATCCGTTCGCGAAAAATGGGAGTTTGAAGTTAAGGAATGGTTGAGAAACCATCAAAATTTTCGCAAGTCTGGTACCCGAAACCAATAACTGGAATGGCCGAGGGGAAAAGTACACACACCATTGTAATCGGGCGAGTTTCTGACTTCAGATGCAGTAGGAATTTCTCGAGTTCGTCAATCCGTTCGCGAGGTATGGGAGTTTGAAGTTAAGGAATGGTTGAGAAACCACCAAAATGTTCGCAAGTCTGATACTCGAAACCAATAACTTGAATGGCCTAGGGGAAAAGTACACACACCATTGTAATCGGGAGAGCTTCTACTTTCAGATGCAACAGGAATTTCTCTATTTCGTCAATCCGTTCGCGAGATATGCGAGTTTGAAATTGAGGAATGGTTGAGAAACCATCAAAATTTTCGCATGTCTGATACTCGAAACCATTAACTGCAATGGCCTAGGGCAAAAATACATATACCGTTGTAATCGGGCGAGTTTCTGCTTTCAGATGCAACCGAAATTTCTCGAGTTCGTCAATCCGTTCGCGAGATATGGAAGTGTGAATTTATGGAATGGTTGACAAACAATCAAAATTTTCGCAAGTCTGATACTAGAAACCAGTAACTGGAATGGCCTAGGGGAAGAGTACACACAACATTGTAATCGGGCGAGTTTCTACTTTCAGATGCAACAGGAATTTCTCGAGTTCGTCAATCCGTTCGCGAAAAATGGGAGTTTGAAGTTAAGGAATGGTTGAGAAACCATCAAAATTTTCGCAAGTCTGATACCCGAATCCAATAACTGGAATGGCTTAGGGGAAAAGTACACACACCATTGTAATCGGGCGAGTTTCTGACTTCAGATGCAGTAGGAATTTCTCGAGTTCGTCAATCCGTTCGCGAGGTATGGGAGTTTGAAGTTAAGGAATGGTTGAGAAACCATCAAAATTTTCGCAAGTCTGATACTCGAAACCAATAACTTGAATGGCCTAGGGGAAAAGTACACACACCAATGTAATCGGGCAAGTTTCTACTTTCAGATGCAACAGGAGTTTCTCGAGTTCGTCAATCCGTTCGCGAGATATGGGAGTTTGAAGTTAAGGAGTGGTTGAGAAACCATCAAAGTTTTCGCAAGTCTGATACTTGAAACCAATAACTTCTATGGTCTAGAGCAAAAATACCCATACCGTTGTAATAGGGCGAGTTTCTGCCTTCAGATGCAGTAGGAATTTCCCGAGTTCGTCAATCCGTTCGCGAGGTATGGGAGTTTGAAGTTAAGGAATGGTTGAGAAACCATCAAAATTTTCGCAATTCTGATACTCGAAACCAATAACTGGAATGGCCTAGGGGAAAAGTACACACACCATTGTAATGGGGCGGGTTTCTACTTTCAGATGCAACACGAATTTCACGAGTTCGTCAATCCGTTCGCGAGATATGGGAGTTTGAAGTTAAGGAATGGTTGAGAGACCATCAAAATTTTCGCAAATCCGATACTCGAAACCAATAACTACAAAGGCTTAGGGGAAAAATACACATACCGTTGTAATCGGGAGAGTTTCTTCTTCCAGGTGCAACCGGAATTTCTCGTGTTCGTCAATCCGTTCGCGAGATATGGGAGTTTGAAGTTAAGGAATGTTTGAGAAACAACCACAATTTTCCCAAGTCGGATACTCGAAACCAATAACTACTGTGGCCTAGGCGTAAAATACACTTACCTTTGTAATTGGGCGAGTTTCTACTTTCAGATGCAACAGGAAATTCTCGAGTTCGTCAATGCGTTCGCGAGATATGGGAGTTTGAAGTTAAGGAATGGTTGAGAAAACAATCAAAATTTTCCCAAGTCTGATACTCGAAACCAATAACTGCAAAGGCCTAGGGGAAAAATACACATACATTTGCAATCGGGCGAGTTTCTACATTCAGATGCAACAGGAATTTCTCGAGCTCGTCTATCCGTTCGCGAGATATGGGAGTTTGAAATTAAGGAACTGTTGAGAAACAATCACAATTTTCGCAAGTCTGATACTCGAAACCAATAACTACTTTGGCCTAGGGGAAAAATACACATACCTTTGTAATCGGGCGAGTTTCTACTTTCAGATGCAACAGGAATTTCTCGAGTTCGTCAAACCGTCCGCGAGATATGGGAGTTTGAAGTTAAGGAATGGTTGAGAAACCATCAAAATTTTCGCAAGTCTGATACTCGAAACCAATAACTACAAAGGCCTAGGGCAAAAATACACATACCTTTGCAATCGGGCGAGTTTCTACTTTCAGATGCAACAGGAATTTCTCGAGCTCGTCAATCCGTTCGCGAGATATCTGAGTTTGAAACTAAGGAACGGTTGAGAAACAATCACAATTTTCGCAAGTCTGATACTCGAAACCAATAACTACAATGGCCTAGGGGAAAAATACACGTAGCATTGTAATCGGGGGAGTTTCTATTTTCAGATGCAACAGAAATTTTTCGGATTCGTCAATCCGTTCGCGAGATATGGGAGTTTGAAGTTAAGGAATGGTTGAGAAACCATCAAAATTTTCGCAAGTCTGATACTCGAAACCAATAACTACAATGGCCTAGGGGAAAAATACACATAGCATTGTAATCGGGGGAGTTTCTATTTTCAGATGCAACAGAAATTTTTCGGATTCGTCAATCCGTTCGCGAGATATGGGAGTTTGAAGTTAAGGAATGGTTGAGAAACCATCAAAACTTTCGCAATTCTGATACTCGAAACCAATAACTACTATGGCCTAGGGCAAAAATACACATACCGTTGTAATCGGACGAGTTTCTGGTTTCAGATGCAACAGGAATTTATCGAGTTCGTAAATCCGTTCGCGAGATATGGGAGTTTGAAATTAAGGAACGGTTGAGAAACCATCAAAACATTCGCTGGTCTGATACTCGAAACCAATAACTACTATGGCCTAGGGCAAAAATACACATACCGTTGTAATCGGGCGAGTTTCTACTTTCAGATGCAACAGGAATTTATCGAGTTCGTCAATCCGTTCGCGAGATATGGGAGTTTGAAGTTAAGGAATGGTTGAGAAACCATCAAAATTTTCGCAAGACTGATACTCGAAACCAATAACTACAAAGGCTTAGGGGAAAAATACACATACCGTTGTAATCGGGAGAGTTTCTCCTTCCAGATGCAACCGGAATTTCTCGTGTTCGCTAATCCGTTCGCGAGATATGGGAGTTTGAAATGAAGGAATGGTTGAGAAACCATCACAATTTTTGCTAGTCTGATACTCGAAACCAATCACTACAAAGGCCTAGGGGAATAATACACATACCTTTGCAATCGGGCGAGTTTCTACTTTCAGATGCAACAGGAATTTCTCGAGCTCGTCAATCCGTTCGCGAGATATGGGAGTTTGAAATTAAGGAACGGTTGAGAAACCATCAAAAATTTCGCAAGTCTGATACACGAAACGAATAACTGGAATGGCCTAGGGGAAAAGTACACATACCGTTGTAATGGAGCGAGCTTCTCCATTCAGATGCAATAGGAATTTCTCGATTTCCTCAATCCGTTCACGAGATATGGGAGTTTGAAGTTAAGGAATGGTTGTGAAACCGTCAAAATTTTCGCAAGTCTGATACTCGAAACCAATAACTGGAATGGCCTAGGGCTAAAATACACATACCGTTGTAATGGGGCGAGCTTCTACATTCAGATGCAACAGGAATTTCTCGATTTCCTCAATCCGTTCGTGAGATATGGGAATTTGAGTTAAGGAATGGTTGAGAAACCATAAAAATTTTCGCGAGTCTGATACTCGAAATCAATAACTACTATGACCTAGGGCAAAAATACACATACCGTTGTAATCGGGCGAGTTTCTGCTTTCAGACGCAACAGGAATTTCTCGAGTACGTCAATCCGTTCGCGAGATATGGGAGATTGAAGTTAAGGAATGGTTGAGAAACCATCAAAATTTTCGGAATCTGATACTCGAAACCAATAACTACTATGGTCTAGGGCAAAAATACACATACCGTTGTAATCGGGCGAGTTTCTGCTTTCAGATGCAACAGGAATTTCTCTAGTTCGTCAATCCGTTCGCGAGATATGCGAGTTTGAAATTGAGGAATGGTTGAGAAACCATCAAAATTTTCGCAAGCCTGATACTCGAAACCAATGACTACAATGGCCTAGGGGAAAAGTACACACACCATTGTAATCGGGAGAGTTTATACTTTCTGGTGCAACAGGAATTTCTCGAGTTCGTCAATACGTTCGCGAGATATGGGAGCTTGAAGTTAAGGAATGGTTGAGAAACCATCAAAATTTTCGGAATCTGATACTCTAAACCATTAACTACTATGGTCTAGGGCAAAAATACACATACCGTTGTAATCGCGCGAGCTTCTACTTTCAGATCCAACAGGAATTTCTCGAGTCCGTCAATCCGTTCGCGAGATATGGGAGTTTGAAGTTAAGGTATGGTTGAGAAACGATCAAAATTTTCGCAAGTCTGATACTCGAAACCAATAACTGGAATGGCCTTGGGGAAAAGTACACACACCATTGTAATCGGGCGAATTTCCACTTTCAGATGCAACCGGAATTTCTCGAGTTCGCCAATCCGTTCGCGAGATATGGAAGTGTGAATTTATGGAATGGTTGACAAGCAATCAAAATTTTCGCAAGTCTGATACTAGAAACCAATAACTGGAATGGCCTAGGGGAAAAGTACACACACCATTGTAATCGGGCGAGTTTCTACTTTCAGATGCAACAGGAATTTCTCGAGTTCGTCAATCCGTTCGCGAAAAATGGGAGTTTGAAGTTAAGGAATGGTTGAGAAACCATCAAAATTTTCGCAAGTCTGATACCCGAAACCAATAACTGGAATGGCCTAGGGGAAAAGTACACACACCATTGTAATCGGGCGAATTTCTGACTTCAGATGCAGTAGGAATTTCTCGAGTTTGTCAATCCGTTCGCGAGGTATGGGAGTTTGAAGTTAAGGAATGGTTGAGAAACCATCAAAATTTTCGCAAGTCTGATACTCGAAACCAATAACTTGAATGGCCTAGGGGAAAAGTACACTCACCAATGTAATCGGGCAAGTTTCTACTTTCAGATGCAAAAGGAATTTCTCGAGTTCGTCAATCCGTTCGCGAGATATGGGAGTTTGAAGTTAAGGAATGGTTGAGAAACCATCAAAGTTTTCGCAAGTCTGATACTCGAAACCAATGACTACTATGGTCTACAGCAAAAATACCCATACCGTTGTAATCGGGCGAGTTTCAACTTTCAGATGCAACAGGAATTTCTCGTGTTCGTAAGTCCGTTCGCGAGATATTGGAGTTTGAAGTTAAGGAATGGTTGAGAAACCATCAAAATTTTCGCAAGTCTGATACTCGAAACCAATAACTGGAATGGCCTAGGGGAAAAGTACACTCACCAATGTAATCGGGCAAGTTTCTACTTTCAGATTCAACAGGAATTTCTCGAGTTCGTCAGTCCGTTCGCGAGATATTGGTGTTTGAAATTAAGGAATGGTTGAGAAACCATCAAAATTTTCGCAAGTCTGATACTCGATACCAATAACTGGAATGGCCTAGGGGAAAAATACACGTAGCATTGTAATCGGGGGAGTTTCTATTTTCAGATGCAACAGAAATTTTTCGGATTCGTCAATCCGTTCGCGAGATATGGGTGTTTGAAGTTAAGGAATGGTTGAGAAACCATCAAAATTTTCGCAAGTCTGATACTCGAAACCAATAACTACAATGGCCTAGGGGAAAAATACACATAGCATTGTAATCGGGGGAGTTTCTATTTTCAGATGCAACAGAAATTTTTCGGATTCGTCAATCCGTTCGCGAGATATGGGAGTTTGAAGTTAAGGAATGGTTGAGAAACCATCAAAACTTTCGCAATTCTGATACTCGAAACCAATAACTACTATGGCCTAGGGCAAAAATACACATACCGTTGTAATCGGACGAGTTTCTGGTTTCAGATGCAACAGGAATTTATCGAGTTCGTAAATCCGTTCGCGAGATATGGGAGTTTGAAATTAAGGAACGGTTGAGAAACCATCAAAACATTCGCTGGTCTGATACTCGAAACCAATAACTACTATGGCCTAGGGCAAAAATACACATACCGTTGTAATCGGGCGAGTTTCTACTTTCAGATGCAACAGGAATTTATCGAGTTCGTCAATCCGTTCGCGAGATATGGGAGTTTGAAGTTAAGGAATGGTTGAGAAACCATCAAAATTTTCGCAAGACTGATACTCGAAACCAATAACTACAAAGGCTTAGGGGAAAAATACACATACCGTTGTAATCGGGAGAGTTTCTCCTTCCAGATGCAACCGGAATTTCTCGTGTTCGCTAATCCGTTCGCGAGATATGGGAGTTTGAAATGAAGGAATGGTTGAGAAACCATCACAATTTTTGCTAGTCTGATACTCGAAACCAATCACTACAAAGGCCTAGGGGAATAATACACATACCTTTGCAATCGGGCGAGTTTCTACTTTCAGATGCAACAGGAATTTCTCGAGCTCGTCAATCCGTTCGCGAGATATGGGAGTTTGAAATTAAGGAACGGTTGAGAAACCATCAAAAATTTCGCAAGTCTGATACACGAAACGAATAACTGGAATGGCCTAGGGGAAAAGTACACATACCGTTGTAATGGAGCGAGCTTCTCCATTCAGATGCAATAGGAATTTCTCGATTTCCTCAATCCGTTCACGAGATATGGGAGTTTGAAGGTAAGGAATGGTTGTGAAACCGTCAAAATTTTCGCAAGTCTGATACTCGAAACCAATAACTGGAATGGCCTAGGGCTAAAATACACATACCGTTGTAATGGGGCGAGCTTCTACTTTCAGATTCAACAGGAATTTCTCGAGTTCGTCAGTCCGTTCGCGAGATATTGGTGTTTGAAATTAAGGAATGGTTGAGAAACCATCAAAATTTTCGCAAGTCTGATACTCGATACCAATAACTGGAATGGCCTAGGGGAAAAATACACATAGCATTGTAATCGGGGGAGTTTCTATTTTCAGATGCAACAGAAATTTTTCGGATTCGTCAATCCGTTCGCGAGATATGGGAGTTTGAAGTTAAGGAATGGTTGAGAAACCATCAAAACTTTCGCAATTCTGATACTCGAAACCAATAACTACTATGGCCTAGGGCAAAAATACACATACCGTTGTAATCGGACGAGTTTCTGGTTTCAGATGCAACAGGAATTTATCGAGTTCGTAAATCCGTTCGCGAGATATGGGAGTTTGAAATTAAGGAACGGTTGAGAAACCATCAAAACATTCGCTGGTCTGATACTCGAAACCAATAACTACTATGGCCTAGGGCAAAAATACACATACCGTTGTAATCGGGCGAGTTTCTACTTTCAGATGCAACAGGAATTTATCGAGTTCGTCAATCCGTTCGCGAGATATGGGAGTTTGAAGTTAAGGAATGGTTGTGAAACCGTCAAAATTTTCGCAAGTCTGATACTCGAAACCAATAACTACAAAGGCTTAGGGGAAAAATACACATACCGTTGTAATCGGGAGAGTTTCTCCTTCCAGATGCAACCGGAATTTCTCGTGTTCGCTAATCCGTTCGCGAGATATGGGAGTTTGAAATGAAGGAATGGTTGAGAAACCATCACAATTTTTGCTAGTCTGATACTCGAAACCAATCACTACAAAGGCCTAGGGGAATAATACACATACCTTTGCAATCGGGCGAGTTTCTACTTTCAGATGCAACAGGAATTTCTCGAGCTCGTCAATCCGTTCGCGAGATATGGGAGTTTGAAATTAAGGAACGGTTGAGAAACCATCAAAAATTTCGCAAGTCTGATACACGAAACGAATAACTGGAATGGCCTAGGGGAAAAGTACACATACCGTTGTAATGGAGCGAGCTTCTCCATTCAGATGCAATAGGAATTTCTCGATTTCCTCAATCCGTTCACGAGATATGGGAGTTTGAAGTTAAGGAATGGTTGTGAAACCGTCAAAATTTTCGCAAGTCTGATACTCGAAACCAATAACTGGAATGGCCTAGGGCTAAAATACACATACCGTTGTAATGGGGCGAGCTTCTACATTCAGATGCAACAGGAATTTCTCGATTTCCTCAATCCGTTCGTGAGATATGGGAATTTGAGTTAAGGAATGGTTGAGAAACCATAAAAATTTTCGCGAGTCTGATACTCGAAATCAATAACTACTATGACCTAGGGCAAAAATACACATACCGTTGTAATCGGGCGAGTTTCTGCTTTCAGACGCAACAGGAATTTCTCGAGTACGTCAATCCGTTCGCGAGATATGGGAGATTGAAGTTAAGGAATGGTTGAGAAACCATCAAAATTTTCGGAATCTGATACTCGAAACCAATAACTACTATGGTCTAGGGCAAAAATACACATACCGTTGTAATCGGGCGAGTTTCTGCTTTCAGATGCAACAGGAATTTCTCTAGTTCGTCAATCCGTTCGCGAGATATGCGAGTTTGAAATTGAGGAATGGTTGAGAAACCATCAAAATTTTCGCAAGCCTGATACTCGAAACCAATGACTACAATGGCCTAGGGGAAAGGTACACACACCATTGTAATCGGGAGAGTTTATACTTTCTGGTGCAACAGGAATTTCTCGAGTTCGTCAATACGTTCGCGAGATATGGGAGCTTGAAGTTAAGGAATGGTTGAGAAACCATCAAAATTTTCGGAATCTGTTACTCTAAACCATTAACTACTATGGTCTAGGGCAAAAATACACATACCGTTGTAATCGCGCGAGCTTCTACTTTCAGATCCAACAGGAATTTCTCGAGTCCGTCAATCCGTTCGCGAGATATGGGAGTTTGAAGTTAAGGTATGGTTGAGAAACGATCAAAATTTTCGCAAGTCTGATACTCGAAACCAATAACTGGAATGGCCTTGGGGAAAAGTACACACACCATTGTAATCGGGCGAATTTCCACTTTCAGATGCAACCGGAATTTCTCGAGTTCGCCAATCCGTTCGCGAGATATGGAAGTGTGAATTTATGGAATGGTTGACAAGCAATCAAAATTTTCGCAAGTCTGATACTAGAAACCAATAACTGGAATGGCCTAGGGGAAAAGTACACACACCATTGTAATCGGGCGAGTTTCTACTTTCAGATGCAACAGGAATTTCTCGAGTTCGTCAATCCGTTCGCGAAAAATGGGAGTTTGAAGTTAAGGAATGGTTGAGAAACCATCAAAATTTTCGCAAGTCTGATACCCGAAACCAATAACTGGAATGGCCTAGGGGAAAAGTACACACACCATTGTAATCGGGCGAATTTCTGACTTCAGATGCAGTAGGAATTTCTCGAGTTTGTCAATCCGTTCGCGAGGTATGGGAGTTTGAAGTTAAGGAATGGTTGAGAAACCATCAAAATTTTCGCAAGTCTGATACTCGAAACCAATAACTTGAATGGCCTAGGGGAAAAGTACACTCACCAATGTAATCGGGCAAGTTTCTACTTTCAGATGCAAAAGGAATTTCTCGAGTTCGTCAATCCGTTCGCGAGATATGGGAGTTTGAAGTTAAGGAATGGTTGAGAAACCATCAAAGTTTTCGCATGTCTGATACTCGAAACCAATGACTACTATGGTCTACAGCAAAAATACCCATACCGTTGTAATCGGGCGAGTTTCAACTTTCAGATGCAACAGGAATTTCTCGTGTTCGTAAGTCCGTTCGCGAGATATGGTAGTTTGAAATTAAGGAATGGTTGAGAAACCATCAAAAATTTCGCAAGTCTGATACACGAAACGAATAACTGGAATGGCCTAGGGGAAAAGTACACATACCGTTGTAATGGAGCGAGCTTCTACATTCAGATGCAATAGGAATTTCTCGATTTCCTCAATCCGTTCACGAGATATGGGAGTTTGAAGTTAAGGAATGGTTGAGAAACCGTCAAAATTTTCGCAAGTCTGATACTCGAAACCAATAACTGGAATGGCCTAGGGCAAAAATACACATACCGTTGTAATCGGACGCGTTTCTGCTTTCAGATGCAACAGGAATTTCGAGAGTTCGTCAATCCGTTCGCGAGATATGGGAGTTTGATGTTAAGGAATGGTTGAGAGACCATGAAAATTTTCGCAAATCTGATACTCGAAACCAATAACTACTATGGTTTAGAGCAAAAATACACATACCGTTGTAATGGGGCGAGCTTCTACTTTCAGATGCAACAGGAATTTCCCGATTTCCTCAACCCGTTCACGAGATATGGGAGTTTGAAGTTAAGGAATGGTTGAGAAACCATCAAAATTTTCGCAAGTCTGATACTCGAAACCATTAACTGCAATGGCCTAGGGCAAAAATACACATACCGTTGTAATCGGGCGAGTTTCTACTTTCAGATGCAACAGGAATTTCTCGAGTTCGTCAATCGGTTCGCGAGATATAGGAGTTTAAATTTAAGGAATGGTTGATAGTCCATTAAAATTTTCGCAAGTCTGATACACGAAACGAATAACTGGAATGGCCTAGGGCAAAAATACACATACCGTTGTAATCGGGCGAGTTTCGGCTTTCAGGTGCAACAGAAATTTCTCGAGTGCGTCAATCCGTTCGCGAGATATGGGAGTTTGAAACTAAGGAATGGTTGAGAAACCATCAAAGTTTTCGCAAGTCTGATACTCGAAACCAATAACTACTATGGTCCAGAGCAAAAATACACATACCGTTGTAATCAGGCGAGTTTCTACCTTCAGATGCAACAGGAATTTCTCGAGTTCGTCAATCGGTTCGCGAGATATGGGAGTTTGAAGTTGAGGAATGGTTGAGAAACCGTCAAAATTTTCGCAAGTCTGATACTCGAAACCAATAACTGGAATGGCCTAGGGGAAAAGTACAGATACCGTTGTGATCGGGCGAGTTTCTACTTTCAGATGCAACAGGAATTTCTCGACTTCCTCAATCGGTTCGCGAGATATGGAAGTTTGAGGTTAAGGAATGTTTGAGAAACCATCAAAATTTTCGCAAGTCTGATACTCGAAACCAATAACTGGAATGGCCTAGGGGAAAAGTACACATACCGTTGTAATGGGGCGAGCTTCTACTTTCAGATGCAACAGGAATTTCTCGATTTCCTCAATCCGTTCACGAGTTATGGGAGTTTGAAGTTAAGGAATGGTTGAGAAACCATCAAAATTTTCGTAAGTCTGATACTCGAAACCAATAACTGGAATGGCCTAGGGGAAAAATACACAGACCATTGTAATCGGGAGAGCTTCTACTTTCAGACGCAACAGAAGTTTGTCGGATTCGTCAATACGTTCGCGAAATACCGGATTTTGGAGTTAAGAGATGGTTGAGCAATCATCAAAATTTTCGCAAGTCTGATACTCGAAACCAATAACTACAATGGCCCAGGGGAAAAATGCACATACCGATCTAATCGGGAGAGTTTCTGCTTTCAAACGGAACAGAAATTTTTCGAATTCGTCAATCCGTTCGCGAAATATCGGAGTTTGGAATTAAGAGATGGTTGAGAAACCATCAAAATTTTCGCAATTCTGGTACTCGAAACCAATAACTGGAATGGCCTAGGGGAAAAGTACACATACCGTTGTAATGGAGCGAGCTTCTACATTCAGATGCAATAGGAATTTCTCGATTTCCTCAATCCGTTCACGAGATATGGGAGTTTGAAGTTAAGGAATGTTTGAGAAACCGTCAAAATTTTCTCAAGTCTGATACTCGAAATCAATAACTACTATGACCTAGGGCAAAAATACACATACCGTTGTAATCGGGCGAGCTTCTGCTTTCAGATGCAACAGGAATTTCTCGAGTTCGTCAATCCGTTCGCGAGATGTGGGAGTTTGAAGTTAAGAAATGGTTGAGAGACCATCAAAATTTTCGCAAATCCGATACTCGAAACCAATAACTACTATGGCCTACGGCAAAAATACACATACCGTTGTAATCGGGCGAGTTTCTGCTTTCAGACGCAACTTGAATTTCTCGAGTACGTCAATCCGTTCGCGAGATATGGCAGTTTGAAGTTAAGGAATGGTTGAGAAACCATCAAAATTTTCGGAATCTGACACTCCAAACCAATAACTACAATGGTCTAGGGCAAAAATACACATACCGTTGTAATCGGGCGAGTTTCTGCTTTCAGATTCAACCGGAACTTCTCGAATTCGTCAATCCGTTCGCGAGATATGGGAGTTTGAAGTTAAGGAATGTTTGAAAAACCATCAAAATTTTCGCAAGTCTGATACTCGAAACCAATAACTGGAATGGCCTAGGGCAATAATACACATACCGTTGTAATCGGGCGAGCTTCTACATTCAGATGCAATAGGAATTTCTCGATTTCCTCAATCCGCTCACGAGATATGGGAGTTTGAAGTTAAGGAATGGTTGTGAAACCGTCAAAATTTTCGCAAGTCTGATACTCGAAACCAATAACTGGAATGGCCTAGGGCTAAAATACTCATACCGTTGTAATGGGGCGAGCTTCTACATTCAGATGCAACAGGAATTTCTCGATTTCCTCAATCCGTTCGTGAGATATGGGAATTTGAGTTAAGGAATGGTTGAGAAACCATAAAAATTTTCGCGAGTCTGATACTCGAAATCAATAACTACTATGACCTAGGGCAAAAATACACATACCGTTGTAATCGGGCGAGTTTCTGCTTTCAGACGCAACAGGAATTTCTCGAGTACGTCAATCCGTTCGCGAGATATGGGAGATTGAAGTTAAGGAATGGTTGAGAAACCATCAAAATTATCGGAATCTGATACTCGAAACCAATAACTACTATGGTCTAGGGCAAAAATACACATACCGTTGTAATCGGGCGAGTTTCTGCTTTCAGATGCAACAGGAATTTCTCTAGTTCGTCAATCCGTTCGCGAGATATGCGAGTTTGAAATTGAGGAATGGTTGAGAAACCATCAAAATTTTCGCAAGCCTGATACTCGAAACCAATGACTACAATGGCCTAGGGGAAAAGTACACACACCATTGTAATCGGGAGAGTTTATACTTTCTGGTGCAACAGGAATTTCTCGAGTTCGTCAATACGTTCGCGAGATATGGGAGCTTGAAGTTAAGGAATGGTTGAGAAACCATCAAAATTTTCGGAATCTGATACTCTAAACCATTAACTACTATGGTCTAGGGCAAAAATACACATACCGTTGTAATCGCGCGAGCTTCTACATTCAGATGCAATAGGAGTTTCTCGATTTCCTCAATCCGTTCACGAGATATGGGAGTTTGAAGTTAAGGAATGGTTGTGAAACCGTCAAAATTTTCGCAAGTCTGATGCTCGAAACCAATAACTGGAATGGCCTAGGGGAAAAGTACACATACCGTTGTAATCGGGCGAGCTTCTGCTTTCATATGCAACAGGAATTTCTCGATTTCCTCAATCCGTGCACGAGATATGGGAGTTTGAAGTTAAGGAATGGTTGAGAAACCGTCAAAATTTTCGCAAGTCTGATACTCGAAACCAATAACTGGAATGGCCTAGGGCAAAAATACACATACCGTTGTAATGGGGCGAGCTTCTACATTCAGATGCAACAGGAATTTGTCGATTTCCTCAATCCGTTCGTGAGATATGGGAATTTGAAGTTAAGGAATGGTTGAGAAACCATCAAAATTTTCGCATGTCTGATACACGAAACCATTAACTGCAATGGCCTAGGGCAAAAATACACATACCGTTGTAATCGGGCGAGTTTCTGCTTTCAGATGCAACAGAAATTTCTCGAGTTCGTCAATCCGTTCGCGAGATATGGTAGTTTGAAATTAAGGAATGGTTGAGAAACCATCAAAGTTTTCGCAAGTCTGATACTCGAAACCAATAACTGGAATGGCCTAGGGCAAAAATACACATACCGTTGTAATGGGGCGAGCTTCTACATTCAGATGCAACAGGAATTTCTCGATTTCCTCAATCCGTTCGTGAGATATGGGAATTTGAAGTTAAGGAATGGTTGAGAAACCATCAAAATTTTCGCATGTCTGATACTCGAAACCATTAACTGCAATGGCCTAGGGCAAAAATACACATACCGTTGTAATCGGGCGAGTTTCTGCTTTCAGATGCAACAGAAATTTCTCGAGTTCGTCAATCCGTTCGCGAGATATGGGAGTTTGATGTTAAGGAATGGTTGGGAGACCATGAAAATTTTCGCAAATCTGATACTCGAAACGAATAACTACTATGGCCTAGGGCAAAAATACACACACCGTTGTAATCGGGCGAGTTTCTGCTTTCAGACGCAACAGGAATTTCTCGAGTAGGTCAATCCGTTCGCGAGATATGGGAGTTTGAAGTTAAGGAATGGTTGAGAAACCATCAATATTTTCGGAATCTGATACTCGAAACCAATAACTACTATGGTCTAGGGCAAAAATACACATACCGTTGTAATCGGGCGAGTTTCTGCTTTCAGATACAACCGGAATTTCTCGAGTTCGTCAATCGGTTCGCGAGATATGGGAGTTTGAAATTAAGGAATGGTTGAGAAACCATCACAGTTTTCGCAAGTCTGATACTCGAAACCAATAACTACTATGGTCTAGAGCAAAAATACACATACCCTTGTAATGGGGCGAGCTTCTACTTTCAGATGCAACAGGAATTTCCCGATTTCCTCAACCCGTTCACGAGATATGGGAGTTTGAAGTTAAGGAATGGTTGAGAAACCATCAAAATTTTCGCAAGTCTGATACTCGAAACCATTAACTGCAATGGCCTAGGGCAAAAATACACATACCGTTGTAAACGGGCGAGTTTCTACTTTCAGATGCAACAGGAATTTCTCGAGTTCGTCAATCGGTTCGCGAGATATAGGAGTTTGAATTTAAGGAATGGTTGAGAGTCCATTAAAATTTTCGCAAGTCTGATACACGAAACGAATAACTGGAATGGCCTAGGGGAAAAGTACACATACCGTTGTAATCGGGCGAGTTTCTGCTTTCAGGCGCAACAGGAATTTCTCGAGTACGTGAATCCGTTCGCGAGATATGGGAGTTTGAAGTTAAGGAATGGTTGAGAAACCATCAATATGTTCGGAATCTGATACTCGAAACAAATAACTTCTATGGTCTAGGGCAAAAATACACATACCGTTGTAATCGGGCGAGTTTCTCCTTTCAGATTCAACCGGAATTTCTCGAGTTCGTCAATCCGTTCGCGAGATACGGGAGTTTGAAGTTAAGGAATGTTTGAGAAACCATCAAAATTTTCGCAAGTCTGATACTCGAAACCAATAACTGGAATGGCCTAGGGGGAAAGTACACATACCGTTGTAATGGGGCGAGCTTCTACTTTCAGATGCAACAGGAATTTCTCGATTTCCTCAATCCGTTCACGAGATATGGGAGTTTGAAGTTAAGGAATGGTTGAGAAACCATCAAAATTTTCGCAAGTCTGATAGTCGAACCCAATAACAGGAATGGCCTAGGGGAAAAGTACACATACCGTTGTGATCGGGCGAGTTTCTACTTTCAGATGCAACAGGAATTTCTCGATTTCCTCAATCGGTTCGTGAGATATGGAAGTTTGAGGTTAAGGAATGTTTGAGAAACCACCAAAATTTTCGCAAGTCTGATACTCGAAACCATTAACTAATATGGCCTAGGGCAAAAATACACATACCGTTGTAATCGTTCGAGTTTCTGCTTTCAGTCGCAACAGGAATTTCTCGAGTACGTCAATCCGTTCGCGAGATATGGGAGTTTGAAGTTAAATAATGGTTGAGAAACCATCAATATTTTCGGAATCTGATACTCGAAACCAATAACTACTATGGTCTAGGGCAAAAATACACATACCGTTGTAATCGGGCGAGTTTCTGCTTTCAGATACAACCGGAATTTCTCGAGTCCGTCAATTCGTTCGCGAGATATGGGAGTTTGAAGTTAAGGAATGTTTGAGAAACCATCAAAATTTTCGCAAGTCTGATACTCGAAACCAATAACTGGAATGGCCTAGGGGGAAAGTACACATACCGTTGTAATGGGGCGAGCTTCTACTTTCAGATGCAACAGGAATTTCTCGATTTCCTCAATCCGTTCACGAGATATGGGAGCTTGAAGTTAAGGAATGGTTGAGAAACCATCAAAATTTTCGCATGTCTGATACTCGAAGCCATTAACTACTATGGTCTAGGGCAAAAATACACATACCGTTGTAATCGGGCGAGTTTCTGCTTTCAGATTCAACCGGAATTTCTCGAGTTCGTCAATCCGTTCGCGAGATGTGGGAGTTTGAAGTTAGGGAATGTTTGAGAAACCATCAAAATTTTCGCAAGTCTGATACTCGAGACCAATAACTGGTATGGCCTGGGGGAAAAGTACACATACCGTTGTAAAGGGGCGAGCTTCTACTTTCAGATTCAACAGGAATTTCTCGATTTCCACAATCCGTTCACGAGATATGGGAGTTTGAAGTTAAGGAATGGTTGAGAAACCAACAAAATTTTCGCAAGTCTGATACTCGAAACCAATAACTACTATGGTCTAGAGCAAAAATACACATACCGTTGTAATCGGGCGAATTTCTATTTTCAGATGCAACAGGAATTTCTCGAGTTCGTCAATCGGTTCGCGAGATATGGGAGTTTGAATTTAAGGAATGGTTGAGAGTCCATTAAAATTTTCGCAAGCCTGATACTCGAAACCAATAACTGGAATAGCCTAGGGGAAAAGTACACACACCATTGTAATCGGGCGAGTTTCAGCTTTCAGATGCAATAGGAACTTCTTGAGTTCGTCAATCCGTTCGCGAGATATGGGAGTTTGGAGTTAAGCAATGGTTGAGAAACAATCAAAAATTTCGCAAGTCTGATACACGAAACCAATAACTGGAATGGCCTAGGGGAAAAGTACACATACCGTTGTAATCGGGCGAGCTTCTGCTTTCATATGCAACAGGAATTTCTCGATTTCCTCAATCCGTGCACGAGATATGGGAGTTTGAAGTTAAGGAATGGTTGAGAAACCGTCAAAATTTTCGCAAGTCTGATACTCGAAACCAATAACTGGAATGGCCTAGGGCAAAAATACACATACCGTTGTAATGGGGCGAGCTTCTACATTCAGATGCAACAGGAATTTGTCGATTTCCTCAATCCGTTCGTGAGATATGGGAATTTGAAGTTAAGGAATGGTTGAGAAACCATCAAAATTTTCGCATGTCTGATACACGAAACCATTAACTGCAATGGCCTAGGGCAAAAATACACATACCGTTGTAATCGGGCGAGTTTCTGCTTTCAGATGCAACAGAAATTTCTCGAGTTCGTCAATCCGTTCGCGAGATATGGTAGTTTGAAATTAAGGAATGGTTGAGAAACCATCAAAGTTTTCGCAAGTCTGATACTCGAAACCAATAACTGGAATGGCCTAGGGCAAAAATACACATACCGTTGTAAAGGGGCGAGCTTCTACTTTCAGATTCAACAGGAATTTCTCGATTTCCACAATCCGTTCACGAGATATGGGAGTTTGAAGTTAAGGAATGGTTGAGAAACCAACAAAATTTTCGCAAGTCTGATACTCGAAACCAATAACTACTATGGTCTAGAGCAAAAATACACATACCGTTGTAATCGGGCGAATTTCTATTTTCAGATGCAACAGGAATTTCTCGAGTTCGTCAATCGGTTCGCGAGATATGGGAATTTGAATTTAAGGAATGGTTGAGAGTCCATTAAAATTTTCGCAAGCCTGATACTCGAAACCAATAACTGGAATAGCCTAGGGGAAAAGTACACACACCATTGTAATCGGGCGAGTTTCAGCTTTCAGATGCAATAGGAACTTCTTGAGTTCGTCAATCCGTTCGCGAGATATGGGAGTTTGGAGTTAAGCAATGGTTGAGAAACAATCAAAAATTTCGCAAGTCTGATACACGAAACCAATAACTGGAATGGCCTAGGGGAAAAGTACACATACCGTTGTAATCGGGCGAGTTTCTGCTTTCAGATGCAACAGGAATTTCTCGAGATCGTCAATCCGTTCGCGAGATATGGGAGTTTGAAGTTAAGGAATGGTTGAGAAACCATCAAAATTTTCGGAATCTGATACTCGAAACCAATAACTACTATGGTCTAGGGCAAAAATACACCTACCGTTGTAATCGGGCGAGTTTCTGCTTTCAGATTCAATAGGAATTTCTCGAGTTCGTCAATCCGTTCGCGAGATACGGGAGTTTGAAATTAAGGAATGGTTGAGAAACCATCAAAGTTTTCGCAAGTCTGATACTCGAAACCAATAACTACTATGGTCTAGAGCAAAAATACACATACCGTTGTAATGGGGCGAGCTTCTACTTTCAGATGCAACAGGAATTTCTCGATTTCCTCAATCCGTTCGTAAGATATGGGAATTTGAAGTTAAGGAATGGTTGAGAAACCATAAAAATTTTCGCGAGTCTGATACTCGAAACCAATAACTGGAGTAGCCTACGGGAAAAGTACACACACCATTGTAATCGGGCGAGTTTCTGCTTTCAGATGCAATAGGAACTTCTTGAGTTCGTCAATCCGTTCGCGAGATATGCGAGTTTGGAGTTAAGCAATGGTTGAGAAACAATCAAAAATTTCGCAAGTCTGATACACGAAACCAATAACTGGAATGGCCTAGGGGAAAAGTACACATACCGTTGTAATCGGGCGCGTTTCTGCTTTTAGATGCAACAGAAGTTTCTGGAGTGCGTCAATCCGTTCGCGAGATATGGGAGTTCGAAATTAAGGGATGGTTGAGAAACCATCAAAGTTTTCGCAAGTCTGATACTCGAAACCAATAACTACTATGGTCTAGAGCAAACATACACATACCGTTGTAATGGGGCGAGCTTCTACTTTCAGATGCAACAGGAACTTCTCGATTTCCTCAATCCGTTCACGAGATATGGGAGTTTGAAGTTAAGGAATGGTTGAGAAACCATCAAAATTTTCGCAAGTCTGATACTCGAAAACATTAACTAATATGGCCTAGGGCAAAAATACACATACCGTTGTAATCGGGCGAGTTTCGGCTTTCAGATGCAACAGAAATTTCTCGAGTTCGTCAATCCGTTCGCGAGATATGGGAGTTTGAAATTAAGGAATGGTTGAGAAACCGTCAAAATTTTCGCAAGTCTGATACTCGAAACCAATAACTGGAATGGCCTAGGGCAAACATACACATACCGCTGTAATGGGGCGAGCTTCTACATTCAAATGCAACAGGAATTTCTCGATTTCCTCAATCCGTTCATGAGATATGGAAATTTGAAGTTAAGGAATGGTTGAGAAACCATAAAAATTTTCGCGAGTCTGATACTCGAAATCAATAACTACTATGACCTAGGGCAAAAATACACATACCGTTGTATTCGGGCGAGTTTCTGCTTTCAGATGCAACAGGAATTTCTCGAGTTCGTCAATCCGTTCGCGAGATATGGGAGTTTGAAGTTAAGGAATGGTTGAGAGACCATAAAAATTTTCGCAAATCTGATACTCGAAACCAATAACTACAATGGCCAAGGGGAAAAATCCACATACAGTTGTAATCGGGCGGGTTTCTACTTTCAGATGCAATAGGAATTTCTCGATATCCTCAATCCGTTCGCGAGATATGGGAATTTGAAGTTAAGGAATGGTTGAGAAACATTAAAAATTTACGCGAGTCTGATACTCGAAATCAATAACTACTATGGCCTAGGGCAAAAATACACATACCGTTGTAATCTGGCGAGTTTCTGCTTTCAGATGCAACAGGAATTTCTCGAATTCGTCAATCCGTTCGCGAGATATGCGAGTTTGAAATTAAGGAATGGTTGAGAAACCATCAAAATTTTCGCAAGTCTGATACTGGAAACCAATAACTACTATGGTCTCGAGCAAAAATACACATACCGTTGTAATCGGGCGAGTTGCTACTTTCAGATGCAACAGGAATTTCTCGAGATCGTCAATCCGTTCGCGAGATATGGGAGTTTGAAATTAAGGAATGGTTGAGATACCATCAAAATTTTTGCAAGTCTGATACTCGAAACCAATAACTGGAATGGCCTAGGGGGAAAGTAAACACACCATTGTAATCGGGCGAGTTTCTGCCTTCTGATGCAATAGGAATTTCTGGAGTTCGTCAATCCGTTCGCGAGATATGGGAGTTTGAAGTTAAGCAATGGTTGAGAAACCATCAAAATTTTCGCAAATCTGATACTCGAAACCAATAACTACTATGGTCTAGGGCAAAAATAGACACACCGTTGTAATCGGGCGAGTTTCTGCTTTCAGATGCAACAGGAATTTCTCGAGTTCGTCAATCCGTGCGCGAGATATGCGAGTTTGAAATTAAGGAATGGTTGAGGAACCATCAAAATTTTCGCAAGTCTGATACTGGAAACCAATAACTACTGTGGTCTCGAGCAAAAATACACATACCGTTGTAATCGGGCGAGTTGCTACTCTCAGATGCAACAGGAATTTCTCGAGTTCGTCAATCGGTTCGCGAGAAATGGGAGTTTGAATTTAAGGAATGGTTGAGAGTCCATTAAAATTTTCGCAAGTCTGATACTCGAAACCAATATCTGGAATGGCCTAGGAGAAAAGTACACACACCATTGTAATCGGGCGAGTTTCTGCTTTCAGATGCAACAGGAATTTCTCGGGTTTGTCAATCCGTTCGCGAGATATGCGAGTTTGAAATTAAGGAATGGTTGAGAAACCATCAAAATTTTCGCAAGTCTGATACTGGAAACCAATAACTACTATGGTCTCGAGCAAAAATACACATACCGTTGTAATCGGGCGAGTTGCTACTTTCAGATGCAATAGGAATTTCTCGAGTTCGTCAATCGGTTCGCGAGAAATGGGAGTTTGAATTTAAGGAATGGTTGAGAGTCCATTAAAATTTTCGCAGGTCTGATACTCGAAACCAATAACTGGAATGGCCTAGGGGAAAACTACACACACCATTGTAATCGGGCGAGTTTCTGCTTTCAGATGCAACAGGAATTTCTCGAGTTCGTCAATCCGTTCGCGAGATATGGGAGTTTGAAGTTAAGGAATGGTTGAGAAACCATCAAAATTTTCGCAAATCTGATACTCGAAACCAATAACTACTATGGTCTAGGGCAAAAATAGACACGCCGTTGTAATCGGGCGAGTTTGTGCTTTCAGATGCAACAGGAATTTCGCGAGTTCGTCAATCCGTTCGCGAGATATGCGAGTTTGAAATTAAGGAATGGTTGAGAAACCATCACAATTTTCGCAAGTCTGATACTGGAAACCAATAACTACTATGGTCTCGAGCAAAAATACACATACCGTTGTAATCGGGCGAGTTGTTACTTTCAGATGCAACAGGAATTTCTCGAGTTCGTCAATCGGTTCGCGAGAAATGGGAGTTTGAATTTAAGGAATTATTGAGAGTCCATTAAAATTTTCGCAAGTCTGACACTCGAAACCAATAACTGGAACGGCCTAGGGGAAAAGTACACACACCATTGTAGTCGGGCGAGTTTCTGCTTTCAGATGCAACAGGAGTTTCTCGAGTTCTTCAATCCGTTCGCGAGATATGGGAATATGAAGTTAGGAATGGTTGAGAAACCATAAAAATTTTCGCGAGTCTGATACTCGAAATCGATAACTACTATGGGCTAGGGCAAAATTACACATACCGTTGTAATCGGGCGAGATTCTACTTTCAGATGCAACAGGAATTTCTCGAGTTCGTCAATCGGTTCGCGAGGAATGGGAGTTTGAATTTAAGGAATGGTTGAGAGTCCATTAAAATTTTCGCAAGTCTGATACTCGAAACCAATAACTGGAATGGCCTAGGGGAAAAGTACACACACCATTGTAATCGGGCGAGTTTCTGCCTTCAGATGCAATAGGAATTTCTCGAGTTCGTCAATCCGTTCGCGAGATATGGGTGTTTGAAGTTAAGGAATGGTTGACAAACAATCAAACATTTCGCAAGTCTGATACACGAAACCAATAACTGGAATGGCCTAGGGGAAAAGTACACACACGATTGTAAACGGGCGAGATACTACTTTCAGATGCAACAGGAATTTCTCCAGTTCGTCAATCCGTTCGCGAGAAATGGGACTTTGAAGTTAAGGAATGGTTGAGAAACCATCAAAATTTTCGCAAGTCTGATACTCGAAACCAATAACTACAATGGCCAAGCGGAAAAATACACATACCGTTGTAATCGGGCGAGCTTCTACTTTCAGATGCAATAGGAATTTCTCGAGTTCGTCAATCCGTTCGCGAGATATGGGAGTTTGAAGTTAAGGAATGGTTGAGAAACAATCAAACATTTCGCAAGTCTGATACACGAAACCAATAACTGGAATGGCCTAGGTGAAAGGTACACACACGATTGTAATCGGGCGAGTTTCTACTTTCAGATGCAACAGGAATTTCTCGAGTTCGTCAATCCGTTCGCGAGATATGGGAGTTTGAAGTTGAGGAATGGTTGAGAAACCATCAAAATTTTCGCAAGTCTGATACTCGAAACCAATAACTACAATGGCCAAGGGGAAAAATACACATACCGTTGTAATCGGGCGAGTTTCTACTTTCAGATGCAACAGGAATTTCTCGATTTCCTCAATCCGTTCGCGAGATATGGGAAATTGAAGTTAAGGAATGGTTGAGAAACCATAAAAATTTACGCGAGTCTGATACTCGAAACCAATAAGTACAATGGCCAAGGGGAAAAATACACATACCGTTGTAATCGGTCGTGTTTCTACTTTCAGATGCAACCGGAATTTCTCGAGTTCGTCAATCCGTTCGCGAGATATGGGAGTTTGAAGATAAGGAATGGTTGAGATACCATCAAAATTTCGCAAGTCTCATACTCGAAACCAATAACTACAATGGCCTAGGAGAAAAGTACACACACTATTGTAATCGGGCTTGCTTCTACTTTCAGATGCAACAGGAATTGCTCGATTTCCTCAATTCCGTTCGTGGGATATAGGAGTTTGAAGTGAAGGAATGGTTGAGAAACCTTCAAAATTTTCGCAAGTCTGATACTCGAAACCAATAACTGGAATGGCCTACGAGAAAAGTACACACACCATTGTAATCGGGCGAGTTTCTACTTTCAGATGCAACGGGAATTTCTCGAGTCCGTCAATCAGTTCGCGAGATATGGGAGTTTGAATTTAAAGAATGGTTGAGAAACCATCAAAATTTTCCCAAGTCTGATACTCGAAACCAATAACTACCATGGCCTAGGGCAAAAATACACATACCGTTGTAGTCGGGCGAGTTTCTGCTGTCAGATGCAACAGGAATTTCTCGAGTTCGTCAAACCGTTCGCGAGATATGGGAGTTTGAAGTTAAGGAATGGTTGAGGAACCCTCAAAATTTTCGCAACTCTGATACTCGAAACCAATAACTACAATGGCCTAGGGGAAAAATACACATACCGTTGTAATCGGGCGAGTTTCTACCATCAGATGCAACAGGAATTTCTCGAGTTCGTCAATCCGTTCGCGAGATATGGGATTTTGAAGTTAAGGAATGGTTGAGATACCAACAAAATTTTCGCAAATCTGATACTCGAAACCAATAACTACTATCGCCTAGGGCAAAAATACACATACCGTTGTAGTCGGGGGAGTTTCTGCTGTCACATGCAACAGGAATTTCTCGAGCTCGTCAATCCGTTCGCGAGATATGGGAGTTTGAAGTTAAGGAATGATTGAGGAACCCTCAAAATTTTCGCAAATCTGATACTCGAAACCAATAACTGGAATGGCCTAGGGGAGAAGTACACACACCAATGTAATCGGGCGAGTTTCTACTTTCAGATGCAACAGGAATTTCCCGAGTTCGTCAATCCGTTCGCGAGATATGGGAGTTTGAAGTTAAGCAATGGCTGAGAAACCATCAAAATTTTCGCAAATCTGATACTCGAAACCAATAACTACAATGGCCTAGGTGAAAAATACAAATACTGTTGTAATCGGGCGAGTTTCTGCTTTCAAGTTCAACAGAAATTTCTCGAGTTCGTCAATCCGTTCGCGAGATATGGGAGTTTCAGTTAAGGAATGGTTGAGAAACCATCAAAATTTTCGCAAGTCTGATACTCGAAACCAATAAGTACAATGGCCAAGGGGAAAAATACACATACCGTTGTAATCGGGCGAGTTTCTACTTTCAGATGCAACAGGAATTTCTCGATATCCTCAATCCGTTCGCGAGATATGGGAATTTGAAGTTAAGGAATGGTTGAGAAACATTAAAAATTTACGCGAGTCTGATACTCGAAATCAATAACTTCCATGGCCTGGGGCAAAAATATACAGACCGTTGTAATCGGGCGAGTTTCTGCTTTCAGATGCAACAGGAATTTTTCGAGTTCGTCAATCCGTTCGCGAGATATGGGAATTTGAAGTTAAGGAATGGATGAGAAACCATGAAAATTTTCGCAAGACTGATACTCGAAAACAATAACTACAATGGCCTAGGGGAAAAATACAAATACCCTTGTAATCGGGCGAGTTTCTACTTTCAGATGCAACAGGAATTTCTCGAGTTCGTCAATCCGTTCGCGAGATATGCGAGTTTGAAACTGAGGAATGGTTGAGAAACCATCAAAATCTTCGCAAGTCTGATACTCGAAACCAATAACTACATTGGCCTAGGGGAAAAGTACACATACCGTTGTAATGGGGCGAGTTTCTGCTTTCAGATGCAACAGGAATTTCTCGAGTTCGTCAATCCGTTCGCGAGATATGGGAGTTTGATGTTAAGGAATGGTTGAGAAACCATCAAAATTTTCGCAGGTCTGATACTCGAAACTAATAACTGGAATGGCCTAGGGGAAAAGTACACACCATTGTAATCGGGCGAGTTTCTACTTTCAGATGCAACAGGTATTTTTCGAGTTCGTCTATCCGTTCGCGAGATATGGGAGTTTGATGTTAAGGAATGGTTGAGAAACCTTCAAAATTTTCGCTAGTCTGATAGTCGAAACCAATAACTACAATGGCCTAGGGGAAAAATACACATACCGTTGTAATCGGGCGAGTTTCTGCTTTCAGATGCAACAGGAATTTCCGAGTTCGTATATCCGTTCGCGAGATATGGGAGTTTGAAGTTAGGGAATGGTTGATAAACCATCAAAATTTTCGCAAGTCTGATACTCGAAACCAATAACTACTATGGCCTAGGGCAAAAATACACATACCGATGTAATCGGGCGAGTTTCTGCTTTCAGATGCAGCAGGAATTTCTCGAGTTCGTCAATCCGTTCGCGAGATATGAGAGTTTGAAGTTAAGGAATGGTTTAGAAACCATCAAAATTTTCGCAAGTCTGATACTCGAATCCAATAACTACTATTGCCTTGGGCAAATATACACGTACCGTTGTAATCGGGCGAGTTTCGGCTTTCAGATGCAACAGGAATTTCTCGAGTTGGTCAATCCGTTCGCGAGATATGGGAGTTTGAAGTTAAGTAATGGTTGAGAAACCATCAAAATTTTCGCAAGTCTGATACTAGTAACCAATAACTACCATGGCCTGGGGGAAAAATACACACACAATTGTAATCGGGCGAGATTCTGCTTTCAGACGCGTCAGGAATTTCTCGAGTTCGTCAATCCGTTCGCGAGATATGGGAGTTTGAAGTTAAGGAATGGTGGCGAAACCATCAAAATTTTCGCAAGTCTGATACTCGAAACCAATAACTGGAATGGCCCAGGGGGAACGTACACACACCATTGTCATCGGGCGAGTTACAACTTTCAGATGCAACAGGAATTTCTCGATTTCGCCTATCCGTTCGCGAGATATGGGAGTTTGAAGTTAAGGAATGGTTGAGAAACCATCAAAATTTTCGCAAGTCTGATGCTAGAAACGAATGAGCGGAATGGCCTAGGGGAAAAGTACACACACCATTGTAATCGGGCGAGCTTCTACTTTCAGATGCAACAGAAATTTTTCGGATTCGACAATCCGTTCGCGAAATATCCGAGATTGGAGTTAACAGATGGTTGAGAAACCTTCAAAATTTTCGAAAGTCTGATACCAGAAACCAATAACCGGAATGACCTAGGGGGAAAGTACACACACCATTGTGATTGGGCGAGTTTCTACTTTCAGAAGCAACTGGAATTTCTCGAGTTCGCCTATCCGTTCGCGAGATGTGGGAGTTTGAAGTTATGGAATGGTTGAGAGACCATCAAAATTTTCGCAAGTCTGATACTCGAAACAAATAACTACAATGGCCTAGCGGAAAAATACACATACCGTTGTAATCGGGAGAGTTTCTACTTTCAGATGCAGCTGGAATTTCTCGAGACCGACAATCCGTTCGCGAGATATGGGCGTTTGAATTTAAGGAATGGTTGAGAAACCATCAAAATTTTCGCAAGTCTGATACTCGAAACAAATAACTACAGTGGCCTAGGTGAAAAATACACATACCGTTGTAATCGGGCTAGTTTTTGCTTTCAGATGCGTCAGGAATTTCTCGAGTTCGTCAATCCGTTCGCGAGATATGGGAGTTTGAAGTTAAGGAATGGTTGAGAAACCATCAAAATTTTCGCAAGTCTCATACTCGAAACCAATAACTGGAATGGCCTAGGGGAAAAGTACACGTACCATTGTAATCGGGCGAGTTTCTGCTGTCAGATGCAACGGGAATTTCTCGAATTCGTCAATCCGTTCGCGAGATATGGGAGTTTGAAGTTAAGCAATGGTTGAGAAAACATCAAAATTTTCGCAAGTCTAATGCTAGAAACGAATGACTGGAATGGCCTATGGGAAAAGTACAGACACCGTTGTAATCGGGCGAGTTTCTAGTATCAGATGCAACAGAAATTTTTCGGATTCGTCAATCCGTTCGCGAAATATCGGAGTTTGGATTTGAAAAATGGTTGAGAAACCATCAAAATTTTCGCAAGTCTGATACTCGAAACCAATAACTGGAATGGCCTAGGGGAAAGGTACACACACCATTGTAATCGGGCGAGTTTCTACTTTCAGATGCAACAGGTATTTCTCGAGTTCGTCAATCCGTCCGCGAGATATGGGAGTTTGAAATTAAGGAATGGTTGAGAAACCATCAAAATTTTCGCAAGTCTGATACTCGTAACCAATAACTACAATGGCCTGGGGGAAAAATACACTCACAATTGTAATCGGGCGAGATTCTGCTTTCAAATGCGTCAGGAATTTCTCGAGTTGGTCAATCCGTTCGCGAGATATGGGAGTTTGAAGTTAAGGAATGGATGAGATACCCTCAAAATTTTCGAAAGTCTGATACCAGAAACCAATAACCGGAATGACCTAGGGGGAAAGTACACACACCATTGTGATTGGGCGAGTTTCTACTTTCAGAAGCAACTGGAATTTCTCGAGTTCGCCTATCCGTTCGCGAGATATGGGAGTTTGAAGTTAAGGAATGGTTGAGAAACCATCAAAATTTTCGCAATTCTGATGCTAGAAACAAATGACTGGCATGGCCTAGGGGAGAAGTACACATACCATTGTAATCGGGCGAGTTTCTGCTGTCAGATGCAACAGGAATTTCCAGAGTTCGTCAATCCGTTCGCGAGATGTGGGAGTTTGAAGTTATGGAATGGTTGAGAAACCATCAAAATTTTCGCAAGTCTGATACTCGAAACAAATAACTACAATGGCCTAGCGGAAAAATACACATACCGTTGTAATCGGGCGAGTTTTTGCTTTCAGATGCGTCAGGAATTTCTCGAGTTCGTCAATGCGTTCGCGAGATATGGGAGTTTGAAGTTAAGGAATGGTTGAGAAACCATCAAAATTTTCGCAAGTCTCATACTCGAAACCAATAACTACAGTGGCCTAGGTGAAAAATAGACATACCGTTGTAATCGGGCGAGTTTCTTCTTTTAGATGCGTCAGGAATTACTCGAGGTCATCAATCCGTTTGCTAGATATGGGTGTATGATGTTAAGGAATGGTTGAGAAACCATCAAAATTTTCGCAAGTCTGATACTCGAAACCAATAACTACAATGGCCTAGGGGAAAAATACACATACCGTTGTAATCGGGCGAGTTTTTGCTTTCAGATGCGTCAGGAATTTCTCGAGTTCGTCAATGCGTTCGCGAGATATGGGAGTTTGAAGTTAAGGAATGGTTGAGAAACCATCAAAATTTTCGCAAGTCTCATACTCGAAACCAATAACTGGAGTGGCCTAGGGGAAAAGTACACGTACCATTGTAATCGGGCGAGTTTCTGCTGTCAGATGCAACGGGAATTTCTCGAATTCGTCAATCCGTTCGCGAGATATGGGAGTTTGAAGTTAAGCAATGGTTGAGAAAATATCAAAATTTTCGCAAGTCTAATGCTAGAAACGAATGACTGGAATGGCCTAGGGGAAAAATACAGACACCGTTGTAATCGGGCGAGTTTCTAGTATCAGATGCAACAGAAATTTTTCGGATTCGTCAATCCGTTCGCGAAATATCGGAGTTTGGATTTGAAAAATGGTTGAGAAACCATCAAAATTTTCGCAAGTCTGATACTCGAAACCAATAACTGGAATGGCCTAGGGGAAAGGTACACACACCATTGTAATCGGGCGAGTTTCTACTTTCAGATGCAACAGGTATTTCTCGAGTTCGTCAATCCGTCCGCGAGATATGGGAGTTTGAAATTAAGGAATGGTTGAGAAACCATCAAAATTTTCGCAAGTCTGATACTCGTAACCAATAACTACAATGGCCTGGGGGAAAAATACACTCACAATTGTAATCGGGCGAGATTCTGCTTTCAGATGCGTCAGGAATTTCTCGAGTTGGTCAATCCGTTCGCGAGATATGGGAGTTTGTAGTTAAGGAATGGATGAGATACCCTCAAAATTTTCGCAAATCTGATACTCGAAACCAATAACTGGAATGGCCTAGGGGAAAAGTACACACACCATTGTAATCGGGCGAGTTTCTACTTCAGATACAACAGGAATTTCTTGAGATCGACTATCCGTTCGCGAGATATGGGAGTTTGAAATTAAGGAATGGTTGAGAAACCATCAAAATTTTTGCAATTCTAATGCTAGAAAAGAATAACTGGAGTGGTCTAAGGGAAAAGTACACAGACCATTGTAATCGGGCGAGTTTCTACTTTCAGATGCAACAGGAACTTTTCGGATGCGCCAATCCGTTCGCGAGATATGGGAATTTGAAGATAAGGAGTGGTTGAGAAACCATCAAAATTTTCGCAAGTCTGATACTCGAAACTAATAACTGGAATGGCCTATGGGAAAAGTACACACACCGTTGTAATCGGGCGAGTATCTACTTTCAGATGCAACCGGAATTTCTCGAGTTCGTCAATCCGTTCGCGAGATATGGGGATTTGAAATTAAGGAATGGTTGATAACCATCAAAATTTTCGCAATTCTGATACTCGAAACCAATAACTACAATGGCCTAGGGGAAAAATTAACTCACAATTGTAATCGGGCGAGATTCTGCTTTCAGATGCGTCAGGAATTTCTCGAGTTGGTCAATCCGTTCGCGAGATAAGGGAGTTTGAAGTTAAGGAATGGATGAGATACCCTCAAAATTTTCGCAAATCTGATACTCGAAACCAATAACTGGAATGGCCTAGGGGAAAAGTACACACACCATTGTGATTGGGCGAGTTTCTACTTTCAGAAGCAACTGGAATTTCTCGAGTTCGCCTATCCGTTCGCGAGATATGGGAGTTTGAAGTTAAGGAATGGTTGAGAAACCATCAAAATTTTCGCAAGTCTGATGCTAGAAACAAATGACTGGCATGGCCTAGGGGAAAAGTACACATACCATTGTAATCGGGCGAGTTTCTGCTGTCAGATGCAACAGGAATTTCCCGAGTTCGTCAATCCGTTCGCGAGATGTGGGAGTTTGAAGTTATGGAATGGTTGAGAAACCATCAAAATTTTCGCAAGTCTGATACTCGAAACAAATAACTACAATGGCCTAGCGGAAAAATACACATACCATTGTAATCGGGAGAGTTTCTACTTTCAGATGCAACTGGAATTTCTCGAGACCGACAATCCGTTCGCGAGATATGGGCGTTTGAATTTAAGGTATGGCTGAGAAACCATCAAAATTTTCGCAAGTCTGATACTCGAAACAAATAACTACAGTGGCCTAGGTGAAAAATACACATACCGTTGTAATCGGGCGAGTTTCTTCTTTTAGATGCGTCAGGAATTACTCGAGGTCATCAATCCGTTTGCTAGATATGGGAGTATGATGTTAAGGAATGGTTGAGAAACCATCAAAATTTTCGCAAGTCTGATACTCGAAACCAATAACTACAATGGCCTAGGGGAAAAATACACATACCGTTGTAATCGGGCGAGTTTTTGCTTTCAGATGCGTCAGGAATTTCTCGAGTTCGTCAATCCGTTCGCGAGATATGGGAGTTTGAAGTTTAGGAATGGTTGAGAAACCATCAAAATTTTCGCAAGTCTCATACTCGAAACCAATAACTGGAATGGCCTAGGGGAAAAGTACACGTACCATTGTAATCGGGCGAGTTTCTGCTGTCAGATGCAACGGGAATTTCTCGAATTCGTCAATCCGTTCGCGAGATATGGGAGTTTGAAGTTAAGCAATGGTTGAGAAAACATCAAAATTTTCGCAGGTCTAATGCTAGAAACGAATGACTGGAATGGCATATGGGAAAAGTACAGACACCGTTGTAATCGGGCGAGTTTCTAGTATCAGATGCAACAGAAATTTTTCGGATTCGTCAATCCGTTCGCGAAATATCGGAGTTTGGATTTGAAAAATGGTTGAGAAACCATCAAAATTTTCGCAAGTCTGATACTCGAAACCAATAACTGGAATGGCCTAGGGGAAAGGTACACACACCATTGTAATCGGGCGAGTTTTATACTTTCAGATGCAACAGGTATTTCTCGAGTTCGTCAATCCGTCCGCGAGATATGGGAGTTTGAAATTAAGGAATGGTTGAGAAACCATCAAAATTTTCGCAAGTCTGATACTCCTAACCAATAACTACAATGGCCTGGGGGAAAAATACACTCACAATTGTAATCGGGCGAGATTCTGCTTTCAGATGCGTCAGGAATTTCTCGAGTTGGTCAATCCGTTCGCGAGATATGGGAGTTTGAAGTTAAGGAATGGAGGAGATACCCTCAAAATTTTCGCAAATCTGATACTCGAAACCAATAACTGGAATGGCCTAGGGGAAAAGTACACACACCATTGTAATCGGGCGAGATTCTACTTCAGATACAACAGGAATTACTCGAGATCGACTATCCGTTCGCGAGATATGGGAGTTTGAAATTAAGGAATGGTTGAGAAACCATCAAAATTTTCGCAATTCTAATGCTAGAAAAGAATAACTGGAGTGGTCTAGGGGATAAGTACACACACCATTGTAATCGGGCGAGTTTCTACTTTCAGATGCAACAGGAACTTTTCGGATGCGTCAATCCGTTCGCGAGATATGGGAATTTGAAGTTAAGGAGTGGTTGAGAAACCATCAAAATTTTCGCAAGTCTGATACTCGAAACTAATAACTGGAACGGCCTATGGGAAAAGTACACACACCGTTGTAATCGGGCGAGTATCTACTTTCAGATGCAACCGGAATTTCTCGAGTTCGTCAATCCGTTCGCGAGATATGGGGGATTGAAATTAAGGAATGGTTGATAACCATCAAAATTTTCGCAATTCTGATACTCGAAACCAATAACTAAAATGGCCTAGGGGAAAAATACACATACCGTTGTAATCGGGGGAGTTTCTACTTTCAGATGCAACGGAAATTTTTCGGATTCGTCAATCCGTTCGCGAAATATCGGACTTTGGAATTAAGAGATGGTTGAGAAACCATCAAAATTTTCGCAAGTCTGATACTCGAAACTAATAACTGGAGTGGCCTAGGGGAAAAGTTCACACACCGTTGTAATCGGGCGAGTATCTACTTTCAGATGCAACCGGAATTTCTCGAGTTCGTCAATCCGTTCGCAAGATATGGGGGTTTGAAGTTAAGGAATGGTTGAGAAACCATCAAAATTTTCGCAATTCTGATATTCGAAACCAATAACTACAATGGCCTGGGGGAAAAGTACACACACCATTGTAATCGGGCGAGTTTCTAATTTCAGATGCAACCGGAATTTCTCGAGTTCCTCAATCCGTTCGCGAGATATGCGAGTTTGAAGTTAAGGAATGGTTGAGAAACCATCAAAATTTTCGCAATTCTAATGCTAGAAAAGAATAACTGGAGTGGTCTAGGGGATAAGTACACACACCATTGTAATCGGGCGAGTTTCTACTTTCAGATGCAACAGGATTTTCTCGAGTTCGTCGATCCGTTCGCGTGATATGGGATTTTGAAGTTAAGGAATGGTTGAGAAACCATCAAAATTTTCGCAAGTCTGATAGTCGAATCCAATAACTACTATGTCCTAGGGCAAAAATACACGTACCGTTGTAATCGGGCAGGTTTCTGCTTGTAGATGCAACAGGCATTTCTCGAGTTCGTCAATCCGTTCGAGAGATATGGGAGATTCGAGTTAAGGAATGGTTGAGAAACCATCAAAATTTCGCAAGTCTGATACTCGAAACCAATAACTACAATGGCCTAGGGGAAAAATACATATACCCTTGGAATCGGGAGAGTTTCTAGTTTCAGATGCAACAGAAATATTTCGCATTCGTCAATCCGTTCGCGAAGTATCGGACTTTGGAATTAAGAGATGGTTGAGAAACCATCAAAATTTTCGCAATTCTGATGCTAGAAACGAATAACTGGAATGGCCTAGGGGAATAGGACACATACCGTTGTAATCGGGCGAGTTTATACTTTCAGCTGCAACAGGAATTTCTCGAGTTCGTCTATCCGTTCGCGAGATATGGGAGTTTGAAATTAAGGAATGGTTGAGAAACCATCAAAATTTTCGCAAGTCTGATGCTCGAAACTAATAACTGGAATGGCCTAGGGGAAAAGCACACACACCATTGTAAACGGGCGAGTTTCTACTTTCAGATGCAACAGGAATTTCTCGAGTTCGTCAATCCGTTCGCGAGATATGGGGGTTTGAAGTTAGGGAATGGTTGAGAAACCATCAAAATTTTCGCAATTCTGATACTCCAAACCAATAACTACAATGGCCTAGGGGAAAAATACACATATCGTTGTAATCGGGGGAGTCTCTACTTTCAGATGCAACAGAAATTTTTCGGATTAATCAATCCGTTCGTGAAATATCGGACTTTGGAATTAAGAGATGGTTGAGAAACCATCAAAATTTTCGCAAGTCTGATACTCGAAACTAATAACTGGAGTGGCCTAGGGGAAAAGTTCACACACCGTTGTAATCGGGCGAGTATCTACTTTCAGATGCAACCGGAATTTCTCGAGTTCGTCAATCCGTTCGCAAGATATGGGGGTTTGAAGTTAAGGACTGGTTGAGAAACCATCAAAATTTTCGCAATTCTGATATTCGAAACCATTAACTACAATGGCCTAGGGGTAAAGTACACATACCGTTGTAATCGGGCAAGTATCTACTTTCAGATGCAACCGGAATTTCTCGAGTTCCTCAATCCGTTCGCGAGATATGGGGGTTTGAAGTTAAGGAATGGTTGAGAAACCATCAAAATTTCCGCAATTCTGATACTCGAAAACAATAACTACAATGGCCTAGGGGAAGAATACACATACCGTTGTAATCGGGCGAGTTTCTACTTTCAGATGCAACCGGAATTTCTCGAGTTCGTCAATCCGCTCGCGAGATATGGGAGTTTGAAGTTAAGGAATGGTTGAGAAACCATCAAAATTTTCGCAATTCTGATACTCGAAACCAATGACTACTATGGCCTAGGGCAAAAATACGCATACCGTTGTAATTGGGCTAGCTTCTACTTTTAGATGCAAGAGGAATTTCTCGAGTTCGTCAATCCGTTCGCGAGATATGGGAGTATCAAATTAAGGGATGTTTGAGAGACCATCAAAATTTTCCGAATCTGATACTCGAAACCAATAACTGCAATGGCCTAGGGGAAAAATTCACATACCGTTGTAATCGGGCGAGTTTCTACTTTCAGATGCAACCGGAATTTCCCGAGTTCGTCACTCCGCTCGCGAGATATGGGAGTTTGAAGTTAAGGAATGGTTGAGAAACCATCAAAATTTTTGCGAGTCTGATACTCGCAACCAATAACTACAATGGCCTAGGGGAAAAATACTTGTACCATTGTAATCGGGAGAGTTTCTACTTGCAGACGCAACAGGAATTTCTCGATTTCCTCAGTCCGTTCGAGAAATATGGGAATTTGAAGTTAAGGAATGGTTGAGAAACCATAAAAATTTGCGGAATCTGATACCCGACACCAATAACTACAATGGCCTAGGGGAAAAATTCACATACCGTTGTAATCGGGCGAGATTCTACTTTCAGATGCAACCGGAATTTCTCGAGTTCGTCAATCCGCTCGCGAGATATGGGAGTTTGAAGTTAAGGAATGGTTGAGAAACCATCAAAATTTTTGCGAGTCTGATACTCGCAACCAATAACTACAATGGCCTAGGGGAAAAATACTTGTACCATTGTAATCGGGAGAGTTTCTACTTGCAGACGCAACAGGAATTTCTCGAGTTCCTCAATCCGTTCGCGAGATATGCGTGTTTGAAGTTAAGGAATGGTTGAGAAGCCATCAAAATTTTCGCAAGTCTGATACTCGAAACCAATAACTGGAATGGCCTAGGGGAAAAGTACACACACCATTGTAATTGGGCGAGTTTCTGCTTTCAGATGCAACAGGAATTTCTCGAGTTCGTCAATCCGTTCGCGAGATATGCGAGTTTCAAATTAAGGAATGGTTGAGAAACCATCAAAATTTTCGGAATCTGATACTCGAAACCAATAACTACAATGGCCTAGGGGAAAAATGCACATACCGTTGTAATCGGGCGAGTTTCTACTTTCAGGCGCAACAGGAATTTTTCGGATTCATCAATCCGTTCGCGAGATATGCGAGGTTGAAGTTAAGGAATGGTTGAGTAACCATCAAAATTTTCGCAAGTCTGATACTCGAAACCAATAACTACTATGGTCTAGGGCAAAAATACACATACCGTTGTAATCGGGCGAGTTTCTGCTTTCAGTTGCAACAGGAATTTCTTCAGTTCGTCAATCCGTTCGCGAGATATGCGAGTTTCAAATTAAGGAATGGTTGAGAAACAATCAAAATTTTCGGAATCTGATACTCGAAACCAATAACTACTATGGTCTAGGGCAAAAATTCACATACATTTGTAATCGGGCGAGTTCCTGCTTTCAGATTCAACAGGAATTACTCGAGTTCGTCAATCCGTTCGCGAGATATGGGAGTTTGAAGTTAAGGAATGGTTGAGAAACCATCAAAATTTTCGCAAGTCTGATGCTAGAAACGAATGACTGGCATGGCCTAGGGGAAAAGTACACATACCGTTGTAATCGGGCGGGTTTCTGCTGTCAGATGCAACAGGAATTTTCCGAGTTCGTCAATCCGTTCGCGAGATATGGGAGTTTGAAGTTAAGGAATGGTTGAGAAACCATCAAAATTTTCGCAAGTCTGACACTCGAAACAAATAACTACAGTGGCCTAGGTGAAAAATACACATACCGTTGTAGTCGGGCGAGTTTCTGCTTTTAGATGCGTCAGGAATTACTCGAGGTCGTCAATCGGTTTGCTGGATATGGGAGTTTGAAGTTAAGGAATGGTTGAGAAACCATCAAAATTTTCGCAAGTCTGATACTCGAAATCAATAACTACAATGGCCTAGGGGAAAAATACACATACCGTTGTAATCGGGCGAGTTTTTGCTTTCAGATGCGTCAGGAATTTCTCGAGTTCGTCAATCCGTTCGCGAGATATGGGAGTTTGAAATTAAGGAATGGTTGAGAAACCAACAAAATTTTCGCAAGTCTGATGCTCGAAACCAATAACCGGAATGGCCTAGGGGAAAAGTACACATACCATTGTAATCGGGCGAGTTTCTGCTGTCAGATGCAACGTGAATTTCTCGAATTCGTCAATCCGTTCGCGAGATATGGGAGTTTGAAGTTAAGGAATGGTTGAGAAACCATCAAAATTTTCGCAAGTCTGATACTCGAAACCAATAACCGGAATGGCCTAGGGGAAAAGTACACATACCATTGTAATCGGGCGAGTTTCTGCTGTCAGATGCGACGGGAATTTCTCGAATTCGTCAATCCGTTCGCGAGATATGGGAGTTTGAAGTTAAGGAATGGTTGAGAAACCATCAAAATTTTCGCAAGTCTGATACTCGAAACTAATAACTACAACGGCCTAGGGGAAAAGTACACACACCATTGTAATCGGGCGAGTTTCTACTTTCAGATGCAAAAGGAATTTCTCGAGTTCGACAATCCATTCGCGAGATATGGGAGTTTGAAGTTAAGGAATAATTGACAAACCATCAAAATTTTCGCAAGTCTGATACTGGAAACCAATAACTGCAATGGCATAGCGGTAAAATACACATACCGTTGTAATCGTGAGAGTTTGTACTTTCAGATGCAACAGAATCTTTTCGGATTCGTCAATCCGTTTACGAAATATCGGAGTTTGGACTTAAGCGATGGTTGAGAAACGATCAAAATTTTCGAAATTCTGATGCTAGAAACGAATAACTGGAATGGCCTAGGGGAAAAGTACAGACACCATTCTAATCGGGCGAGTTTCTAGTTTCAGATGCAACAGGAATTACTCGAGTTCGTCGATCCGTTCGCGAGATATGGGCGTTTGAATTTAAGGAATGGTTGAGAAACCATCAAAATTTTCGCAAGTCTGATACTCGAAACAAATAACTACAGTGGCCTAGGTGAAAAATACACATACCGTTGTAGTCGGGCGAGTTTCTGCTTTTAGATGCGTCAGGAATTACTCGAGGTCGTCAATCGGTTTGCTGGATATGGGAGTTTGAAGTTAAGGAATGGTTGAGAAACCATCAAAATTTTCGCAAGTCTGATACTCGAAACCAATAACCGGAATGGCCTAGGGGAAAAGTACACATACCATTGTAATCGGGCGAGTTTCTGCTGTCAGATGCAACGGGAATTTCTCGAATTCGTCAATCCGTTCGCGAGATATGGGAGTTTGAAGTTAAGGAATGGTTGAGAAACCATCAAAATTTTCGCAAGTCTGATACTCGAAACCAATAACCGGAATGGCCTAGGGGAAAAGTACACAAACAATTGTAATCGTGCGAGTTTCTGCTGTCAGATGCAACGGGAATTTCTCGAATTCGTCAATCCGTTCGCGAGATATGGGAGTTTGAAGTTAAGGAATGGTTGAGAAACCATCAAAATTTTCGCAAGTCTGATACTCGAAACTAATAACTACAACGGCCTGGGGGAAAAGTACACACACCATTGTAATCGGGCGAGTTTCTACTTTCAGATGCAAAAGGAATTTCTCGAGTTCGACAATCCATTCGCGAGATATGGGAGTTTGAAGTTAAGGAATAATTGACAAACCATCAAAATTTTCGCAAGTCTGATACTCGAAACCAATAACTACAATGGCATAGCGGTAAAATACACATACCGTTGTAATCGTGAGAGTTTGTACTTTCAGATGCAACAGAATCTTTTCGGATTCGTCAATCCGTTTACGAAATATCGGAGTTTGGACTTAAGCGATGGTTGAGAAACGATCAAAATTTTCGAAATTCTGATGCTAGAAACGAATAACTGGAATGGCCTAGGGGAAAAGTACAGACACCATTGTAATCGGGCGAGTTTCTAGTTTCAGATGCAACAGGAATTACTCGAGTTCGTCGATCCGTTCGCGAGATATGGGCGTTTGAATTTAAGGAATGGTTGAGAAACCATCAAAATTTTCGCAAGTCTGATACTCGAAACAAATAACTACAGTGGCCTAGGTGAAAAATACACATACCGTTGTAATCGGGCGAGTTTCTGCTTTTAGAGGCGTCAGGAATTACTCGAGGTCGTCAATACGTTTGCTAGATATGGGAGTTTGAAGTTAAGGAATGGTTGAGAAACCATCAAAATTTTCGCAAGTCTGATACTCGAAACCAATAACTACAATGGCCTAGGGGAAAAATACACATACCGTTGTAATCGGGCGAGTTTTTACTTTCAGATGCGTCAGGAATTTCTTGAGTTCGTCAATCCGTTCGCGAGATATGGGAGTTTGAAGTTAAGGAATGGTTGAGAAACCATCAAAATTTTCGCAAGTCTGATACTCGAAACTAATAACTACAACTGCCTAGGGGAAAAGTACACACACCATTGTAATTGGGCGAGTTTCTACTTTCAGATGCAAAAGGAATTTCTCGAGTTCGACAATCCATTCGTGAGATATGGGAGTTTGAAGTTAAGGAATAATTGAGAAACCATCAAAATTTTCGCAGTTCTGATACTCGAAACCAATAACTACTATGGCCCAGGGCAAAAATACTCATACCGCTGTAATTGGGCTAGCTTCTACTTTCAGATGCAACAGGAATTTCTCGAGTTCGTCAATCCGTTCGCGAGATATGCGAGTTTCAAATTAAGGAATGGTTGAGAGACCATCAAAATTTTCCGAATCTGATACTCGAAACCAATAACTGCAATGGCCTAGGGGAAAAATTCACATACCGTTGTAATCGGGCGAGTTTCTACTTTCAGATGCAACCGGAATTTCTCGAGCTCGTCAATCCGCTCGCGAGATATGGGAGTTTGAAGTTAAGGAATGGTTGAGAAACCATCAAAATTTTTGCGAGTCTGATACTCGAAACCAATAACTACAATGGCCTAGGGGAAAAATACACATACCGTTGTAATCGGGCGAGTTTCTGCTTTCAGATGCAACAGGAATTTCTCGAGTTCGTCAATCCGTTCGCGAGATATGTGAGTTTCAAATTAAGGAATGGTTGAGAGACCACCAAAATTTTCCGAATCTGATACTCGAAACCAATAACTGCAATGGCCTAGGGGAAAAATTCACATACCGTTGTAATCGGGCGAGTTTCTACTTTCAGATGCAACCGGAATTTCTCGAGCTCGTCAATCCGCTCGCGAGATATGGGAGTTTGAAGTTAAGGAATGGTTGAGAAACCATCAAAATTTTTGCCAGTCTGATACTCGAAGATAATAACTACAATGGCCTAGGGGAAAACTTCACATACCGTTGCAATCGGGCGAGTTTCTACTTTCAAATGCAACCGGAATTTCTCGAGTTCGTCAATCCGCTCGCGAGATATGGGAGTTTGAATTTAAGGAATGGCTGAGGAACCATCAAAATTTTTGCAAGTCTGATACTCGAAACCAATAACTACAATGGCCTTGGGGAAAAATACACATACCGTTGTGATCGGGCGAGTTTCTACTTTCTGGCGCAACAGGAATTTTTCGGATTCATCAATCCGTTCACGAGATATGCGAAGTTGATGTTAAGGAATGGTTGAGAAGCCATCAAAATTTTCGCAAGTCTGATACTCGAAACCAATAACTGGAATGGCCTAGGGGAAAAGTACACACACCATTGTAATTGGGAGAGTTTCTGCTTTCAGATGCAACAGGAATTTCTCGAGTTCGTAAATCCGTTCGCGAGATATGGGAGTTTCAAATTAAGGAATGGTTGAGAAACCATCAAAATTTTCGGAATCTGATACTCGAAACCAATAACTACAATGGCCTAGGGGAAAAATACATGTACCATTGTAATCGGGAGAGTTTCTACTTGCAGACGCAACAGGAATTTCTCGATTTTCTCAGTCCGTTCGAGAAATGTGGGAATTTGAAGTTAAGGAATGGTTGAGAAACCATAAAAATTTGCGGAATCTGTAACTCGAAACCAATAACTACTATGGTCTACGGCAAAAATACACATACAGTTGTAATCGGGCGAGTTTCTGCTTTCAGATTCAACAGGAATTACACGAGTTCGTCAATCCGTTCGCGAGGTATAGGAGTTTGAAGTTAAGGAATGGTTGAGAAACCATCAAAATTTTTGCAAGTCTGATACTCGAAACCAATAACTACAATGGCCTAGGAGAAAAATACACATACCGTTTTAATCGGGCGAGCTTCTACTTTCAGGCGCAACAGGAATTTTTCGGATTCATCAATCCGCTCGCGAGATATGGGATTTTGGATTTAAGAAATGGTTGAGGAACCATAAAAATTTTCGCAATTCTGATGCTTGAAAGGAATAACACAAGTGGCCTAGGGGAAAAATACATATACGGTTGTAACCGGCGGGTTTGTACTTTCAGATGCAACAGGAATTTCTCGAGTTCCTCAATCCGTTCGCGAGATATGCGTGTTTGAAGTTAAGGAATGGTTGAGAAACCATCAAAATTTGCGGAATCTGATACTCGAAAACAATAACTACTATGGTCTAGGGCAAAAATACACATACAGTTGTAATCGGGCAAGCTTCTACTTTCAGCTGCAACAGGAATTTCTCGAGTTCGTCAATCCGTTCGCGAGATATGGGAGTTTGAAGTTAAGGAATGGTTGAGAAACCATCAAAATTTTCGGAATCTGATACTCGAAACCAATAACTAAAATGGTCTAGGGCAGAAATACACATACCGTTTTAATCGGGCTAGTTTCTGCTTTCAGATGCAACAGGAATTTCACGAGTTCGTCAATCCGTTCGCGAGATATGCGAGGTTGATGTTAAGGAATGGTTGAGTAACCATCAAAATTTTTGCGAGTCTGATACTCGAAACCAATAACTACAATGGCCTAGGGGAAAAATACTCGTACCATTGTAATCGGGAGAGTTTCTACTTGCAGACGCAACAGAAATTTCTCGATTTTCTCAGTCCGTTCGAGAAATGTGGGAATTTGAAGTTAAGGAATGGTTGAGAAACCATAAAAATTTGCGGAATCTGATACTCGAAACCAATAACTACTATGGTCTACGGCAAAAATACACATACAGTTGTAATCGGGCGAGTTTCTGCTTTCAGATTCAACAGGAATTACTCGAGTTCGTCAATCCGTTCGCGAGATATGGGGGTTTGAAGTTAAGGAATGGTTGAGAAACCATCAAAATTTTTGCAAGTCTGATACTCGAAACCAATAACTACAATGGCCTTGGACAAAAATACACATACCGTTTTGATCGAGCGTGCTTCTACTTTCAGGCGCAACAGGAATTTTTCGGATTCATCAATCTGCTCGCGAGATATGGGATTTTGGATTTAAGAAATGGTTGAGGAACCATAAAAATTTTCGCAATTCTGATGCTTGAAACGAATAACTAGAATGGCCTAGGGGAAAAATACATATACGGTTGTAATCGGGCGAGTTTGTACTTTCAGATGCAACAGGAATTTCTCGAGTTCCTCAATCCGTTCGCGAGATATGCGTGTTTGAAGTTAAGGAATGGTTGAGAAGCCATCAAAATTTTCGCAAGTCTGATACTCGAAACCAATAACTGGAATGGCCTAGGGGAAAAGTACACACACCACTGTAATTGGGAGAGTTTCTGCTTTCAGATGCAACAGGAATTTCTCGAGTTCGTAAATCCGTTCGCGAGATATGCGAGTTTCAAATTAAGGAATGGTTGAGAAACCATCAAAATTTTCGGAATCTGATACTCGAAAACAATAACTACAATGGCCTAGGGGAAAACTTCACATACCGTTGTAATCGGGCGAGTTTCTACTTTCAAATGCAACCGGAATTTCTCGAGTTCGTCAATCCGCTCGCGAGATATGGGAGTTTGAATTTAAGGAATGGTTGAGGAACCATCAAAATTTTTGCAAGTCTGATACTCGAAACCAATAACTACAATGGCCTTGGGGAAAAATACACATACCGTTGTAATCGGGCGAGTTTCTACTTTCAGGCGCAACAGGAATTTTTCGGATTCATCAATCCGTTCGCGAGATATGCGAAGTTGATGTTAAGGAATGGTTGAGTAACCATCAAAATTTTCGCAAGTCTGATACTCGAAACCAATAACTACTATGGTCTAGGGCAAATATACACATACAGTTGTAATCGGGCGAGATTCTGCTTTCAGATTCAACAGGAATTACTCGAGTTCGTCAATCCGTTCGCGAGATATGGGAGTTTGAAGTTAAGGAATGGTTGAGAAACGATCAAAATTTTCGCAAGTCTCATACTCGAAACCAATAACTGGAATGGCCTAGGGGAAAAGTAGACATACCGTTGTAATCGGGCGAGTTAATACCTTCAGACGCAACAGGAATTTCTCGATTTCCTCAATCCGTTCGCGAGATATGGGAGTTTGAAGTTAAGGAATGGTTGAGAAACGATCAAAATTTATGCAAGTCTGATACTCGAAATCAGTAACTGGAATGGCCTAGCGGAAAAGTACACACACCTCTGTAATCGGGCGAGTTTCTGCTTTCAGATGCAACAGGAATTTCTAGAGTTCGTCAATCCGTTCGCGAGATATGCGAGTTTGAAATTAAGGAATGGTTGAGAAACCATCAAAATTAAATGGAAGTCTGATACTCGAAACCAATAACTAAAATGGCCTAGGGGAAAAATACACACACAGCATTGTAACCGGGCGAGTTTCTACTTACAGATGCAACAGGAATGTCTCGATTTCCTCAATCCGTTCGCGAGATATGGGAGTTTGAAGTTAAGGAATGCATGAGAAACCATCAAAATTTGCGGAATCTGATACTCGAAAACAATAACTACAATGGCCTTGGGGAAAAATGCACATACCGTTGTAATCGGGCGAGTTTCTACTTTCAGGCGCAACAGGAATTTTTCGGATTCATCAATCCGTTCGCGAGATATGCGAGGTTGAAGTTAAGGAATGGTTGAGTAACCATCAAAATTTTCGCAAGTCTGATACTCGAAACCAATAACTACTATGGTCTAGGGCAAAAATACACATACCGTTGTAATCGGGCGAGTTTCTGCTTTCAGTTGCAACAGGAATTTCTTCAGTTCGTCAATCCGTTCGCGAGATATGCGAGTTTCAAATTAAGGAATGGTTGAGAAACCATCAAAATTTTCGGAATCTGATACTCGAAACCAATAACTACAATGGCCTAGGGGAAAAATTCACATACCGTTGCAATCGGGCGAGTTTCTACTTTCCGATGCAACCAGAATTTCTCGAGTTCGTCAATCCGCTCGCGAGATATGGGAGTTTGAATTTAAGGAATGGTTGAGAAACCTTCAAAATTTTTGCGAGTCTGATACTCGAAACGAATAACTACAATGGCCTAGGGGCAAAATACACGTACCGTTGTCATCGGGAGAGTTTCTACTTGCAGACGCAACAGGAATTTCTCGATTTCCCCTGTCCGTTCGAGAAATATGGGAATTTGAAGTTAAGGAATGGTTGAGAAACCATAAAAATTTGCGGAATCTGATACTCGAAACCAATAACTACTATGGTCTAGGGCAAAAATTCACATACAGTTGTAATCGGGCGAGTTCCTGCTTTCAGATTCAACAGGAATTACTCGAGTTCGTCAATCCGTTCGCGAGATATGGGAGTTTGAAGTTAAGGAATGGTTGAGAAACCATCAAAATTTTCGCAAGTCTGATGCTAGAAACGAATGACTGGCATGGCCTAGGGGAAAAGTACACATACCATTGTAATCGGGCGGGTTTCTGCTGTCAGATGCAACAGGAATTTTCCGAGTTCGTCAATCCGTTCGCGAGATATGGGAGTTTGAAGTTAAGGAATGGTTGAGAAACCATCAAAATTTTCGGAATCTGATACTCGAAACCAATAACTACAATGGCCTAGGGGAAAAATACATGTACCATTGTAATCGGGAGAGTTTCTACTTGCAGACGCAACAGGAATTTCTCGATTTTCTCAGTCCGTTCGAGAAATGTGGGAATTTGAAGTTAAGGAATGGTTGAGAAACCATAAAAATTTGCGGAATCTGTAACTCGAAACCAATAACTACTATGGTCTACGGCAAAAATACACATACAGTTGTAATCGGGCGAGTTTCTGCTTTCAGATTCAACAGGAATTACACGAGTTCGTCAATCCGTTCGCGAGGTATGGGAGTTTGAAGTTAAGGAATGGTTGAGAAACCATCAAAATTTGCGGAATCTGATACTCGAAACCAATAACTACTATGGTCTACGGCAAAAATACACATACAGTTGTAATAGGGCGAGTTTCTGCTTTCAGATTCAACAGGAATTACTCGAGTTCGTCAATCCGTTCGCGAGATATGGGGGTTTGAAGTTAAGGAATGGTTGAGAAACCATCAAAATTTATGCAAGTCTGATACTCGAAAACAATAACCGGAATGGCCTAGGGGAAAAGTACACATACCATTGTAATCGGGCGAGTTTCTGCTGTCAGATGCAACGGGAATTTCTCGAATTCGTCAATCCGTTCGCGAGATATGGGAGTTTGAAGTTAAGGAATGGTTGAGAAACCATCAAAATTTTCGCAAGTCTGATACTCGAAACCAATAACCGGAATGGCCTAGGGGAAAAGTACACAAACCATTGTAATCGTGCGAGTTTCTGCTGTCAGATGCAACGGGAATTTCTCGAATTCGTCAATCCGTTCGCGAGATATGGGTGTTTGAAGTTAAGGAATGGTTGAGAAACCATCAAAATTTTCGCAAGTCTGATACTCGAAACTAATAACTACAACGGCCTAGGGGAAAAATACACATACCGTTGTAGTCGTGAGAGTTTGTACTTTCAGATGCAACAGAATCTTTTCGGATTCGTCAATCCGTTTACGAAATATCGGAGTTTGGACTTAAGCGATGGTTGAGAAACGATCAAAATTTTCGAAATTCTGATGCTAGAAACGAATAACTGGAATGGCCTAGGGGAAAAGTACAGACACCATTGTAATCGGGCGAGTTTCTAGTTTCAGATGCAACAGGAATTACTCGAGTTCGTCGATCCGTTCGCGAGATATGGGCGTTTGAATTTAAGGAATGGTTGAGAAACCATCAAAATTTTCGCAAGTCTGATACTCGAAACAAATAACTACAGTGGCCTAGGTGAAAAATACACATACCGTTGTAATCGGGCGAGTTTCTGCTTTTAGAGGCGTCAGGAATTACTCGAGGTCGTCAATACGTTTGCTAGATATGGGAGTTTGAAGTTAAGGAATGGTTGAGAAACCATCAAAATTTTCGCAAGTCTGATACTCGAAACCAATAACTACAATGGCCTAGGGGAAAAATACACATACCGTTGTAGTCGGGCGAGTTTTTACTTTCAGATGCGTCAGGAATTTCTTGAGTTCGTCAATCCGTTCGCGAGATATGGGAGTTTGAAGTTAAGGAATGGTTGAGAAACCATCAAAATTTTCGCAAGTCTGATACTCGAAACTAATAACTACAACTGCCTAGGGGAAAAGTACACACACCATTGTAATTGGGCGAGTTTCTACTTTCAGATGCAAAAGGAATTTCTCGAGTTCGACAATCCATTCGTGAGATATGGGAGTTTGAAGTTAAGGAATAATTGAGAAACCATCAAAATTTTCGCAGTTCTGATACTCGAAACCAATAACTACTATGGCCCAGGGCAAAAATACTCATACCGCTGTAATTGGGCTAGCTTCTACTTTCAGATGCAACAGGAATTTCTCGAGTTCGTCAATCCGTTCGCGAGATATGCGAGTTTCAAATTAAGGAATGGTTGAGAGACCATCAAAATTTTCCGAATCTGATACTCGAAACCAATAACTGCAATGGCCTAGGGGAAAAATTCACATACCGTTGTAATCGGGCGAGTTTCTACTTTCAGATGCAACCGGAATTTCTCGAGCTCGTCAATCCGCTCGCGAGATATGGGAGTTTGAAGTTAAGGAATGGTTGAGAAACCATCAAAATTTTTGCGAGTCTGATACTCGAAACCAATAACTACAATGGCCTAGGGGAAAAATACACATACCGTTGTAATCGGGCGAGTTTCTGCTTTCAGATGCAACAGGAATTTCTCGAGTTCGTCAATCCGTTCGCGAGATATGTGAGTTTCAAATTAAGGAATGGTTGAGAGACCATCAAAATTTTCCGAATCTGATACTCGAAACCAATAACTGCAATGGCCTAGGGGAAAAATTCACATACCGTTGTAATCGGGCGAATTTCTACTTTCAGATGCAACCGGAATTTCTCGAGCTCGTCAATCCGCTCGCGAGATATGGGAGTTTGAAGTTAAGGAATGGTTGAGAAACCATCAAAATTTTTGCCAGTCTGATACTCGAAGATAATAACTACAATGGCCTAGGGGAAAACTTCACATACCGTTGCAATCGGGCGAGCTTCTACTTTCAAATGCAACCGGAATTTCTCGAGTTCGTCATTCCGCTCGCGAGATATGGGAGTTTGAATTTAAGGAATGGTTGAGGAACCATCAAAATTTTTGCAAGTCTGATACTCGAAACCAATAACCACAATGGCCTTGGGGAAAAATACACATACCGTTGTAATCGGGCGAGTTTCTACTTTCTGGCGCAACAGGAATTTTTCGGATTCATCAATCCGTTCGCGAGATATGCGAAGTTGATGTTAAGGAATGGTTGAGAAGCCATCAAAATTTTCGCAAGTCTGATACTCGAAACCAATAACTGGAATGGCCTAGGGGAAAAGTACACACACCATTGTAATTGGGAGAGTTTCTGCTTTCAGATGCAACAGGAATTTCTCGAGTTCGTAAATCCGTTCGCGAGATATGGGAGTTTCAAATTAAGGAATGGTTGAGAAACCATCAAAATTTTCGGAATCTGATACTCGAAACCAATAACTACAATGGCCTAGGGGAAAAATACATGTACCATTGTAATCGGGAGAGTTTCTACTTGCAGACGCAACAGGAATTTCTCGATTTTCTCAGTCCGTTCGAGAAATGTGGGAATTTGAAGTTAAGGAATGGTTGAGAAACCATAAAAATTTGCGGAATCTGTAACTCGAAACCAATAACTACTATGGTCTACGGCAAAAATACACATACAGTTGTAATCGGGCGAGTTTCTGCTTTCAGATTCAACAGGAATTACACGAGTTCGTCAATCCGTTCGCGAGGTATGGGAGTTTGAAGTTAAGGAATGGTTGAGAAACCATCAAAATTTTTGCAAGTCTGATACTCGAAACCAATAACTACAATGGCCTAGGAGAAAAATACACATACCGTTTTAATCGGGCGAGCTTCTACTTTCAGGCGCAACAGGAATTTTTCGGATTCATCAGTCCGCTCGCGAGATATGGGATTTTGGATTTAAGAAATGGTTGAGGAACCATAAAAATTTTCGCAATTCTGATGCTTGAAAGGAATAACTCAAGTGGCCTAGGGGAAAAATACATATACGGTTGTAACCGGCGGGTTTGTACTTTCAGATGCAACAGGAATTTCTCGAGTTCCTCAATCCGTTCGCGAGATATGCGTGTTTGAAGTTAAGGAATGGTTGAGAAACCATCAAAATTTGCGGAATCTGATACTCGAAAACAATAACTACTATGGTCTAGGGCAAAAATACACATACAGTTGTAATCGGGCAAGCTTCTACTTTCAGCTGCAACAGGAATTTCTCGAGTTCGTCAATCCGTTCGCGAGATATGGGAGTTTGAAGTTAAGGAATGGTTGAGAAACCATCAAAATTTTCGGAATCTGATACTCGAAACCAATAACTAATATGGTCTAGGGCAGAAATACACATACCGTTTTAATCGGGCTAGTTTCTGCTTTCAGATGCAACAGGAATTTCACGAGTTCGTCAATCCGTTCGCGAGATATGCGAGGTTGATGTTAAGGAATGGTTGAGTAACCATCAAAATTTTTGCGAGTCTGATACTCGAAACCAATAACTACAATGGCCTAGGGGAAAAATACTCGTACCATTGTAATCGGGAGAGTTTCTACTTGCAGACGCAACAGAAATTTCTCGATTTTCTCAGTCCGTTCGAGAAATGTGGGAATTTGAAGTTAAGGAATGGTTGAGAAACCATAAAAATTTGCGGAATCTGTTACTCGAAACCAATAACTACTATGGTCTACGGCAAAAATACACATACAGTTGTAATCGGGCGAGTTTCTGCTTTCAGATTCAACAGGAATTACTCGAGTTCGTCAATCCGTTCGCGAGATATGGGGGTTTGAAGTTAAGGAATGGTTGAGAAACCATCAAAATTTTTGCAAGTCTGATACTCGAAACCAATAACTACAATGGCCTTGGACAAAAATACACATACCGTTTTAATCGGGCGTGCTTCTACTTTCAGGCGCAACAGGAATTTTTCGGATTCATCAATCTGCTCGCGAGATATGGGATTTTGGATTTAAGAAATGGTTGAGGAACCATAAAAATTTTCGCAATTCTGATGCTTGAAACGAATAACTAGAATGGCCTAGGGGAAAAATACATATACGGTTGTAATCGGGCGAGTTTGTACTTTCAGATGCAACAGGAATTTCTCGAGTTCCTCAATCCGTTCGCGAGATATGCGTGTTTGAAGTTAAGGAATGGTTGAGAAGCCATCAAAATTTTCGCAAGTCTGATACTCGAAACCAATAACTGGAATGGCCTAGGGGAAAAGTACACACACCATTGTAATTGGGAGAGTTTCTGCTTTCAGATGCAACAGGAATTTCTCGAGTTCGTAAATCCGTTCGCGAGATATGGGAGTTTCAAATTAAGGAATGGTTGAGAAACCATCAAAATTTTCGGAATCTGATACTCGAAACCAATAACTACAATGGCCTAGGGGAAAAATACATGTACCATTGTAATCGGGAGAGTTTCTACTTGCAGACGCAACAGGAATTTCTCGATTTTCTCAGTCCGTTCGAGAAATGTGGGAATTTGAAGTTAAGGAATGGTTGAGAAACCATAAAAATTTGCGGAATCTGTAACTCGAAACCAATAACTACTATGGTCTACGGCAAAAATACACATACAGTTGTAATCGGGCGAGTTTCTGCTTTCAGATTCAACAGGAATTACACGAGTTCGTCAATCCGTTCGCGAGGTATGGGAGTTTGAAGTTAAGGAATGGTTGAGAAACCATCAAAATTTTTGCAAGTCTGATACTCGAAACCAATAACTACAATGGCCTAGGAGAAAAATACACATACCGTTTTAATCGGGCGAGCTTCTACTTTCAGGCGCAACAGGAATTTTTCGGATTCATCAGTCCGCTCGCGAGATATGGGATTTTGGATTTAAGAAATGGTTGAGGAACCATAAAAATTTTCGCAATTCTGATGCTTGAAAGGAATAACTCAAGTGGCCTAGGGGAAAAATACATATACGGTTGTAACCGGCGGGTTTGTACTTTCAGATGCAACAGGAATTTCTCGAGTTCCTCAATCCGTTCGCGAGATATGCGTGTTTGAAGTTAAGGAATGGTTGAGAAACCATCAAAATTTGCGGAATCTGATACTCGAAAACAATAACTACTATGGTCTAGGGCAAAAATACACATACAGTTGTAATCGGGCAAGCTTCTACTTTCAGCTGCAACAGGAATTTCTCGAGTTCGTCAATCCGTTCGCGAGATATGGGAGTTTGAAGTTAAGGAATGGTTGAGAAACCATCAAAATTTTCGGAATCTGATACTCGAAACCAATAACTAATATGGTCTAGGGCAGAAATACACATACCGTTTTAATCGGGCTAGTTTCTGCTTTCAGATGCAACAGGAATTTCACGAGTTCGTCAATCCGTTCGCGAGATATGCGAGGTTGATGTTAAGGAATGGTTGAGTAACCATCAAAATTTTTGCGAGTCTGATACTCGAAACCAATAACTACAATGGCCTAGGGGAAAAATACTCGTACCATTGTAATCGGGAGAGTTTCTACTTGCAGACGCAACAGAAATTTCTCGATTTTCTCAGTCCGTTCGAGAAATGTGGGAATTTGAAGTTAAGGAATGGTTGAGAAACCATAAAAATTTGCGGAATCTGTTACTCGAAACCAATAACTACTATGGTCTACGGCAAAAATACACATACAGTTGTAATCGGGCGAGTTTCTGCTTTCAGATTCAACAGGAATTACTCGAGTTCGTCAATCCGTTCGCGAGATATGGGGGTTTGAAGTTAAGGAATGGTTGAGAAACCATCAAAATTTTTGCAAGTCTGATACTCGAAACCAATAACTACAATGGCCTTGGACAAAAATACACATACCGTTTTAATCGGGCGTGCTTCTACTTTCAGGCGCAACAGGAATTTTTCGGATTCATCAATCTGCTCGCGAGATATGGGATTTTGGATTTAAGAAATGGTTGAGGAACCATAAAAATTTTCGCAATTCTGATGCTTGAAACGAATAACTAGAATGGCCTAGGGGAAAAATACATATACGGTTGTAATCGGGCGAGTTTGTACTTTCAGATGCAACAGGAATTTCTCGAGTTCCTCAATCCGTTCGCGAGATATGCGTGTTTGAAGTTAAGGAATGGTTGAGAAGCCATCAAAATTTTCGCAAGTCTGATACTCGAAACCAATAACTGGAGTGGCCTAGGGGAAAAGTACACACACCACTGTAATTGGGAGAGTTTCTGCTTTCAGATGCAACAGGAATTTCTCGAGTTCGTAAATCCGTTCGCGAGATATGCGAGTTTCAAATTAAGGAATGGTTGAGAAACCATAAAAATTTTCGGAATCTGATACTCGAAAACAATAACTACAATGGCCTAGGGGAAAACTTCACATACCGTTGTAATCGGGCGAGTTTCTACTTTCAAATGCAACCGGAATTTCTCGAGTTCGTCAATCCGCTCGCGAGATATGGGAGTTTGAATTTAAGGAATGGTTGAGGAACCATCAAAATTTTTGCAAGTCTGATACTCGAAACCAATAACTACAATGGCCTTGGGGAAAAATACACATACCGTTGTAATCGGGCGAGTTTCTACTTTCAGGCGCAACAGGAATTTTTCGGATTCATCAATCCGTTCGCGAGATATGCGAAGTTGATGTTAAGGAATGGTTGAGTAACCATCAAAATTTTCGCAAGTCTGATACTCGAAACCAATAACTACTATGGTCTAGGGCAAATATACACATACAGTTGTAATCGGGCGAGATTCTGCTTTCAGATTCAACAGGAATTACTCGAGTTCGTCAATCCGTTCGCGAGATATGGGAGTTTGAAGTTAAGGAATGGTTGAGAAACGATCAAAATTTTCGCAAGTCTCATACTCGAAACCAATAACTGGAATGGCCTAGGGGAAAAGTAGACATACCGTTGTAATCGGGCGAGTTAATACCTTCAGACGCAACAGGAATTTCTCGATTTCCTCAATCCGTTCGCGAGATATGGGAGTTTGAAGTTAAGGAATGGTTGAGAAACGATCAAAATTTATGCAAGTCTGATACTCGAAACCAATAACTAAAATGGCCTAGGGGAAAAATACACACACAGCATTGTAACCGGGCGAGTTTCTACTTACAGATGCAACAGGAATGTCTCGATTTCATCAATCCGTTCGCGAGATATGGGAGTTTGAAGTTAAGGAATGGTTGAGAAACCATCAAAATTTTCGCAAGTCTGATACTCGAAATCAGTAACTGGAATGGCCTAGCGGAAAAGTACACACACCTCTGTAATCGGGCGAGTTTCTGCTTTCAGATGCAACAGGAATTTCTAGAGTTCGTCAATCCGTTCGCGAGATATGCGAGTTTGAAATTAAGGAATGGTTGAGAAACCATCAAAATTAAATGGAAGTCTGATACTCGAAACCAATAACTAAAATGGCCTAGGGGAAAAATACACACACAGCATTGTAACCGGGCGAGTTTCTACTTACAGATGCAACAGGAATGTCTCGATTTCCTCAATCCGTTCGCGAGATATGGGAGTTTGAAGTTAAGGAATTCATGAGAAACCATCAAAATTTGCGGAATCTGATACTCGAAAACAATAACTACTATGGTCTAGGGCAAAAATACACATACAGTTGTAATCGGACGAGTTTCTGCGTTCAGATTGAACAGGAATTACTCGAGTTCGTCAATCCGTTCGCGAGATATGGGAGTTTGAACTTAAGGAATGGTTGAGAAACGATCAAAATTTTCGCAAGTCTGATACTCGAAATCAGTAACTGGAATGGCCTAGCGGAAAAGTACACACAACTCTGTAATCGGGCGAGTTTCTACTTTCAGATGCATCAGGAATTTCTCGAGTTCGTCAATCCGTTCGCGAGATATGGGAGTTTGAAGTTAAGGAATGGTTGAGAAACCATCAAAATTTTCGGAATCTGATACTCGAAACCAATAACTACTATGGTCTAGAGCAAAAATACACATACCGTTGTAATCGGGCGAGATTCTGCTTTCAGATGCAACAGGAATTTCTCGAGTTCGTCAATCCGTTCGCGAGATATGGGAATTTGAAGTTAAGGAATGGTTGAGAAACCATCAAAATTTTTGCAAGTCTGATACTCGAAACCAAGAACAACAATGGCCTAGGGTAAAAATACACATACCGTTGTAATCGGGCGAGTTTCTGCTTTCAGATGCAAGAGGAATTTCTCGATTTCTTCAATCCGTTCGCGAGATATGGGAATTTGAAGTTAAGGAATGGTTGAGAAATCATAAAAATTTTCGCAAGTCTGATACTTGAAACCAATAACTGGAATGGCCTTGGCGAAAAGTACACACACCATTCTAATCAGGCAAGTTTCTACTTTCAGATGCAATTGGAATTTCTCGAGTTCGTCAATCCGTTCACGAGATATGTGAGTTTGAAGTTAAGGAATGGTTGAAAAACCATCAAAATTTTCGGAATCTGATACTCGAAACCATTAACTACTATGGTCTAGGGCAAAAATACACATACCGTTGTAATCGGGGGAGTTTCTGCTTTCAGGTGCAACAGGAATTTCTCGAGTTCGTCAATCCGTTCGCGAGATATGCGAGTTTGAAGTTAGGGATTGGTTGAGAAGCCATCAAAATTTTCGCAAGTCTGATACTCGAAATCAATAACTGGAATGGCCTAGCGGAAAAGTACACACACCTCTGTAATCGGGCGAGTTTCTACTTTCAGATGCAACAGGAATTTCTCGAGTTCGTCAATCCGTTCGCGAGATATGGGAGTTTGAAGTTAAGGAATGGTTGAGAAACCATCAAAATTTTCGGAATCTGATACTCGAAACCAATAACTACTATGGTCTAGAGCAAAAATACACATACCGTTGTAATAGGGCGAGTTTCTGCTTTCAGATGCAACAGGAATTTCTCGAGTTCGTCAATCCGTTCGCGACATATGCGAGTTTGAAATTAAGGAATGGTTGAGAAACCATCAAAATTTATGCAAGTCTGATACTCGAAACTAATAACTACAATGGCCTAGGAGAAAAATACACATACCGTTGTAATCGGGAGAGTTTCTACTTTCAGATGTAACAGGAATTTCTCGAGTTCGTCAATCCGTTCGCGAGATATGGGAGTTTGAAGTTAAGGAATGGTTGAGAAACCATCAAAATTTTCGCAAATCTGATACTCTAAACGAATACCTGGATCCACCTAGGGGAAAAGCTCACACACCATTGTAATCGGGCAAGTTTCTACTTTCAGATGCAACAGGAATTTCTCGAGTCCGTCAATCCGTTCGCGAGATATGCGAGTTTGAAATTAAGGAATGGTTGAGAAACCATCAAAATTTTCGCAAGTTTGATACTCGAAACCAATAACTACAATGGCCTAGGGGAAAAATACACGTACCATTGTAATCGGGAGAGTTTCTACTTTCAGACGCAACAGGAATTTCTCGATTTCCTCAGTCCGTTCGAGAAATATGGGAATTTGAAGTTAAGGAATGGTTGTGAAACCATAAAAATTTGCGGAATCTGATACTCGAAAACAATAACTATAATATTTACTATATATAATAATTTACACAGAATCGGAAATAAATCTAATTGTTTATTTACAGTAATTTTTTTTTCACTTATCTTAAAAATTGGGGTGTACTATTTAAATGTTCGATTCATTTCTTTAATTTATTCGTTAAATTGAATTAATCTATTCTTTATAATAACTTTAATCAAATTAATCCCTATAATTATTATAGAACTCAAATAAAATTTAATAATGAAATTTATTTTATTTGCCTAATTAATGTAATTATTGCCCCTATCATTTGCTTAAACAAAAAAATCAATCATAATAATTATAGGATATTCATCTGTTATACAAACATCTATTATAGTTATTTTATTAATAATTAACAAAAATACATTTTTAACATATTTCATTTTATATTCAATAATTTATTTAATTTTAATTTTTATATTTAAAATAATAAAGATTAACTCTTCGTCCTTATTTAATATATAAACCTCTAATAAAAGAAAAATTATTTTATACTGAATAATTATTATGTACACAAATTTCCCACCCATAGCACTCTTTATACTGAAATAAATCGCCTTAGAAACATTAATAAATTCAAGAATAAAATTTACCGTGGAAGGTTTAATTTTACATTTATTCGAAAGATGAATCATACAAAAGTTTGTACAAAAGTATTTATTTATTTTATCGCACGGTAGGGAATATCATACAAATGGAAATACTTATCTCTAATGTCGGTAAATTGTACTTGTCGCGCCACCTATTTGTGGAAATTAGAACAATTCCTCGACAAACTTGAGCGTTTCTCCGCCAGGTGTTTTCACCCCTTAAGTGTAGTTTAATCCTTTCTCCAATAGATGACAACCCATGTAATTACCACGTTACAGGGATTTGTAATTGCGGGTTCAGAATATATTTGCATACATACAAACTATAATCCGATATGTAGAGAAATATTCATTTATTTTATCCCACGGCTTCTTCGATCGTATTCGTTCGATCTAACCAAATATTTCAAGAAATTGATGGCTTTTTATACCGAAACATTGTCAAAAATTGTTTAATCTACGGTCCAACGACGGTTGTTAATAATTATGATAAATAAATGTCAAGATATTGCGAAGTCTGCGAAGGCGAACGGTTTCATTGAATGTTTGTTCATTTCAGCGATTGTTATTAACATTTACGCATGTTCCCTATATTGACCGAAAAATGTGCATCTAATTCATGCATTAAAAATGATTCATTCTCCTCTAGCAATTGAGTTTGATCGAACTTCAAAGTAAAGAGATGTTTCCTAAAGTTTTAAAACATGGAAAGTAATAATTGTCTATGAGATATATCAATTTAACATTTGATTAATACATGAAGAATCGAAATTTTTGGTAAAATAAGTGACTAAAAAATAATTATTATAAATAAATAATTAGGTTTATTTCCGATTCTGTGTAAATTATTATGTACAGTAAATAGTATAAATAATATTCTTCTGGAGGCAAAAGAGAGTAAAAATATATTACATATGTATTTGGAGTATTAGTATACAATTTAACTATAGCTCAAATGATTTATAATAGAAATTATAACTATTATAATCATTTAATCGAAACAGAGAAACCGAGAAAACGGAGAAACGGAGAAACGGAGAAACGAAGAAAGAAACGGAGAAACGAAGAAAGAAACGGAGAAACGAAGAAAGAAACGGCGAAACGAAGAAATAAATGGAAAAACGAAGAAATAAACGGAGAAACGAAGAAAGGAGCGGAGAAACGAACAAAGAAACGGAGAAACGAGCAAAGAAACGGAGAAACGGAGAAATAAATGGAGAAACGAAGAAACAAACAGAGAAACGAACAAAGAAACGGACAAACGAAGGAAGAAACGGAGAAACGGAGAAAGAAACGGAGAAACGAACGAAGAAACGTAGAAACGAACAAAGAAACGGAGAAACGAAGAAAGAAACATAGAAACGGAGAAATAAATGGAGAAACGAAGAAATAAACCGAGAAACGAAGACAGGAACGGAGAAACGAAGAAAGAAACGGCGAAACGATGAAAGAAACGGAGAAACGAAGAAAGAAACGAAGAAAGAAACGGAGAAACGAAGAAAGAAACGGAGAATCGGAGAAATAAATGGAGGAACGAAGAAATAAACCGAGAAACGGAGAAAGAAACGGAGAAACGAACAAAGAAACGGAGAAACAAACAAAGAAACGGAGTAACGAACAAAGAAACGGAGAAACGAAGAAAGAAACGAAGATACGAACAAAGAAACGGAGAAACGGAGCAATAAATGGCGAAACGAACAAATAAACCGAGAAACGAAGAAAGGAAAGGAGAAACGAAGAAAGAAACGGAGAAACGATGAAAGAAACGGAGAAACGAAGAAAGAAACGAAGAAACAAAGAAAGAAACGGAGAAACGGAGAAAGAAACGGAGAATCGGAGAAATAAATGGAGAAACGAAGAAATAAACCGAGAAACGGAGAAAGAAACGGAGAAACGAACAAAGAAACGGAGAAACGAACAAAGAAACGGAGAAACGAACAAAAAAACGGAGAAACGAACAAAGAAACGGAGAAACGGAGAAATAAATGGCGGAACGAACAAATAAACGGAGAAACGAAGAAAGGAACGGAGAACCGAACGAAGAAACGGAGAAACGAACAAAGAAACGGAGAAACGAACAAAGAACCTGAGAAACGACGAAAGAAACGGAGAAACGGAGAAATAAATGGAGAAACGAAGAAGTAAACGGAGAAACGAAGAAAGGAACGGAGAATCGGAAAAATAAATGGAGAAACGAAGAAACAAACCGAGAAACGGAGAAAGAAACGGAGAAACGAAGGATGAAACGGAGAAACGAACTAAGAAACGGAGAAACGATGAAAGAAACGGAGAAACGAAGAAAGAAACGAAGAATCGAAGAAAGGAACGGAGAAACGAAGAAAGAAACGCAGAATCGGAGAAATAAATGGAGAAACGAACAAATAAACGGAGAAACGAAGAAAGGAACGGAGAAACGAACAAAGAAACGGAGAAACGAACAAAGAAACGGAGAAACGAACAAAGAAACGAAGAAACGTACAAAGAAACGGACAAACGGAGAAATAAATGGCGAAACGAACAAATAAACGGAGAAAGAAACGGAGAAACGAAGAAAGTAACAGTGATTCGGAGAAATAAATGGAGAAACGAAGAAATAAACCGAGAAACGGAGAAAGAAACGGAGAAACGAACAAAGAAACGGAGAAACGGAGAAATAAACGGCGAAACGAACAAATAAACGGGGAAAGGAAGAAAGGAACGGAGAAACGAACGAAGAAACGGAGAAACGAACAAAGAAACGGAGAAACTAACAAAGAAACGGAGAATGAACAAAGAAACGGAGGAAAGAACAAAAAATCGGAGAAACGGAGAAATAAATGGCGAAACGAACAAATAAACGGAGAAACGAACAAAGAAACGACGAAACGAACAAAGAAACGGAGAAACGGAGAAATAAATGGCGAAACGAACAAGTAAACGGAGAAACGAAGAAAGAAACGGAGAATCGGAGAAGTAAATGGAGAAACGAAGAAATAAACCGAGAAACGGAGAAAGAAACGGAGAAACGAAGAAAGAAACGGAGAAACGAAGAAAGAAACGGAGAAACGAAGAAATAAATGGCGAAACGAACAAATAAACGGAGAAAGAAACGGAGAAACGAAGAAAGAAACGGAGATTCGGAGAAACGAAGAAAGAAACGAAGAATCGAAGAAAGGAACGGAGAAACGAAGAAAGAATCGGAGAAACGGAGAAATAAATGGCGAAACGAACAAATAAACGGAGAAACGAAGAAAGGAACGGAGAAACGAACAAGGAAACGGAGAAACGAACAAAGAAACGGAGAAACGAACAAAGAAACGAAGAAACGAAAGAAGAAACGGAGAAACGGAGAAATAAATTGCGAAACGAACAAATAAACGGAGAAAGAAATGGAGAAACGAAGAAAGTAACGGAGATTCGGAGACATCAATGGAGAAACGAAGAAATAAACCGAGAAACGGAGAAAGAAACGGAGAAACGAACAAAGAAACGGAGAAACGGAGAAATAAACGGCGAAACGAACCAATAAACGGAGAAACGAAGAAAGGAACGGAGAAACGAACGAAGAAACGGAGAGACGAACAAAGAAACGGAGAAACGGAGAAATAAATGGCGAAACGAACAAGTAAACGGAGAAACGAAGAAAGGAACGGAGAAACGAACAAAGAAACGGAGAAACGAACAAAGAACCGGAGAAACGACGAAAGAAACGGAGAAATGGAGAAATAAATGGAGAAACGACGAAAGAAACGGAGAAACGGAGAAAGAAACGGAGAAACGAACAAAGAAATAGAGAAACGAACAAAGAAACGGAGAAACGAAGAAAGAAGCGGAGAATCGGAGAAATAAATGGAGAAATGAAGAAATAAACGGAGAAACGAACAAAGAAATGGAGAAACGAAGAAAGAAACGGAGAAACGAAGAAAGAAACGGAGGAACGAAGAAATAAACCGAGAAACGGAGAAAGAAACGGAGAAACGAACAAAGAAACGGAGAAACGAAGAAAGGAGCGGAGAAACGAACAAAGAAACGGAGAAACGAGGAAAGAAACGGAGAAACGGAGAAATAAATGGAGATACGAAGAAACCAACAGAGAAACGAACAAAGAAACGGATAAACGAAGAAAGAAACGGAGAAACGGAGAAAGAAGCGGAGAAACGAACAAAGAAATAGAGAAACGAACAAAGAAACGGAGAAACGAAGAAAGAAGCGGAGAATCGGAGAAATAAATGGAGAAATGAAGAAATAAACGGAGAAACGAACAAAGAAATGGAGAAACGAAGAAAGAAACGGAGAAACGAAGAAAGAAACGGAGGAACGAAGAAATAAACCGAGAAACGGAGAAAGAAACGGAGAAACGAACAAAGAAACGGAGAAACGAAGAAAGAAACGAAGAAACGAAGAAAGAAACGGAGAATCGGAGGAATAAATGGAGATACAAAGAAATAAACCGAGAAACGGAGAAAGAAATGGAGAAACGAACAAAGAAACGGAGAAACGAAGAAAGAAACGGAGAAACGAACAACGATACGGAGAAACGAACAAAGAAACGGAGAAACGAACAAAGAAACGGAGAAACGAACAAAGAAACGGAGAAACGAAGAAAGAAACGGAGAAACGGAGAAATAAATGGAGAAATGAAGAAATAAAAGGAGAAACGAACAAAGAAACGGAGAAACGATGAAAGAAACGGAGAAACGAACAAAGAAACGGAGAAACGAAGAACGAAACGGAGAAACGGGGATATAAATGGAGAAACGAAGAAAGAAACGGCGGAACGAAGAAAGAAACGGAGAAACGAAGAAAGAAACCGAGAAACGAACAAAGAAACGGAGAAACGAACAAAGAAACGGAGAAACGAGGAAAGAAACGGAGAAACGGAGAAATAAATGGAGATACGAAGAAACCAACAGAGAAACGAACAAAGAAACGGACAAACGAAGAAAGAAACGGAGAAACGGAGAAAGAAACGGATAAACGAACAAAGAACTAGAGAAACGAACAAAGAAACGGAGAAACGAAGAAAGAAGCGGACAATCGGAGAAATAAATGGAGAAATGAAGAAATAAACGGAGAAACGAACAAAGAAATGGAGAAACGAAGAAAGAAACGGAGAAACGAAGAAAGAAACTGAGGAACGAAGAAAGAAACGGAGAAACGAAGAAAGAAACGGAGAAATAAATGGAGAAACGAAGAAATAAACCGAGAAACGGAGAAAGAAACGGAGAAACGAACAAAGAAACGGAGAAACGAAGAAAGAAACGGAGACACGAAGAAAGAAACAGAGAAACGGAGAAATAAATGGAGAAACGAAGAAATAAACGGAGAATCGAAGAAAGAAACGGAGAAACGAAGAAAGAAACGGAGGAACGAAGAAAGAATCGGAGTAACGAAGAAAGAAACGGAGGAACGAAGAAATAAACCGAGAAACGGAGAAAGAAACGGAGAAACGAACAAAGAAACGGAGAAACGAAGAAAGAAACGGAGACACGAAGAAAGAAACGGAGATACGGAGAAATAAATGGAGAAACGAAGAAATAAACGGAGAAACGAAGAAAGAAACGGAGAAACGAAGAAAGAAACGGAGAAACGAAGAAAGAATCGGAGTAACGAAGAAAGAAACGAAGAAACGAAGAAAGAAACGGAGAATCGGAGGAATAAATGGAGATACAAAGAAATAAACCGAGAAACGGAGAAAGAAACGGAGAAAGGAACAAAGAAACGGAGAAACGAAGAAAGAAACGGAGAAACGAACAACGATACGGAGAAACGAACAAAGAAACGGAGAAACGAAGAAAGAAACGGAGAAACGAAGAAAGAAACGAAGAAACGGAGAAATGAATGGAGAAACGAAGAAATAAACGGAGAAACGAAGAAAGGAACGGAGAAACGATGAAAGAAACGGAGAATCGAAGAAAGAAACGAAGAAACGAAGAAAGAAACGGAGAAACGAACAAGGAAGCGGAGAAACGAACAAAGAAACGGAGAAACGAACAAAGAACGGAGAAACGAACAAAGAAACGGAGAAACGAACAAATAAACTGAGAAACGAACAAAGAAACGGAGAAACGAACAAAGAAACGAAGAAATGGAGAAATAAATGCAGAAACGAAGAAATAAAAGGAGAAACGAACAAAGAAACGGAGAAACTAACAAAGAAACGGAGAAACGAACAAAGAAACGGAGAAACGAAGAAGGAAACGGAGAAACGGGGATATAAATGGAGAAACGAAGAAAGAAACGGCGGAACGAAGAAAGAAACGGAGAAACGAAGAAAGAAACCGAGAAACGAACAAAGAAACGGAGAAACGAACAAAGAAACGGAGAAAGGAACAAAGAAACGGAGAAACGAACAAAGAAACGGTGAGACGGAGAAATAAATGGAAAAACGAAGAAATAAACGGAGAAACGAAGATAGGAGCGGAGAAACGAACAAAGAAACGGACAAACGAAGAAAGAAACGGAGAAACGGAGAAAGAAGCGGAGAAAACAAACAAAGAAATAGAGAAACGAACAAAGAAACGGAGAAACGAAGAAAGAAGCGGAGAATCGGAGAAATAAATGGAGAAATGAAGAAATAAACGGAGAAACGAACAAAGAAATGGAGAAACGAAGAAAGAAACGGAGAAACGAAGAAAGAATCGGAGGAACGAAGAAAGAAACGGAGAAACGAAGAAAGAAACGGAGAAATAAATGGAGAAACGAAGAAATAAACCGAGAAACGGAGAAAGAAACGGAGAAACGAACAAAGAAACGGAGAAACGAACAAAGAAACGGAGAAACGAACAAAGAAACGGAGACACGAAGAAAGAAACGGAGAAAGGGAGAAATAAATGGAGAAACGAAGAAATAAACGGAGAATCGAAGAATGAAACGGAGAAACGAAGAAAGAATCGGAGTAACGAAGAAAGAAACGGAGAAACGAACATAGAAACGGAGAATCGAAGAAAGAAACGGAGAAACGAACAAAGAAACGGAGAAACGAACAAAGAAACGGAGAAACGGAGAAATAAATGGAGAAACGAAGAAATAAAAGGAGAAACGAACAAAGAAACGAAGAAACGAACAAAGAAACGAAGACACGGAGAAATAAATGGAGAAACGAACAAGGAATCGGAGAATTGAAGAAAGAAACGGAGGAACGAAGAAAGAAACGGAGAAACGATGAAGGAAACGGAGAAACAAAGAAAGAAACGAAGAAACGAAGAAAGAAACGGAGAAACGAAGAAACGGAGAAACGGAGAAACCGAGAAACGGAGAAACGGAGAAACCGAGAAACCGAGAAACGGAGAAACGGAGAAACGGAGAAACGGAGAATCGGAGAAACCGAGAAACGGGCAAACCGAGAAACGGAGAAACGGAGAAACAGAGAAACCAACAAACGGAGAAACGGAGAAACCGAGAAACGGAGAAACGGAAAAACCTTTCTCCGTTTCTTTGTTCGTTTCTCCGTTTCTTTGTTCGCTTCTCCGTTTATTTCTTCGTTTCTCCATTTATTTCTCCGTTTCTTTCTTCGTTTCTCCGTTTCTTTCTTCGTTTCTCCGTTTCTTTCTTCGTTTCTCCGTTTCTTTCTTCGTTTCTCCGTTTCTTTCATCGTTTCTTCGTTTCTCCGTTTCTTTCTTCGTTTCTCCGTTTATATCTTCGTTTCTCCATTTATTTCTCCGTCTCTTTCTTCGTTTCTTCGTTTCTATCTTCGTTTCTCCGTTTCTCCGATTCTTTCTTCGTTTCTCCGTTTCATTCGTCGTTTCTGCGTTTCTTTGTTCGTTTCTCTGTTTCTTTCTTCTTTTCTCCGTTTCTTTCTCCGTTTCTCGGTTTATTTCTTCGTTTCTCCGTTTCTTTCTTCGTTTCTTCGTTTCTATCTTCATTTCTCCGTTTCTTTCTTCGTTTCTCCGTTTCTTTGTCCGTTTCTCCGTTTCTTTGTTCGTTTCTCCGTTTCTTTGTTCGTTTCTCCGTTTCTTTGTTCGTTCCTCCGTTTCTTTCATCGTTTCTTCGTTTCTCCGTTTCTTTCTTCGTTTCTCCGTTTATATCTTCGTTTTTCCATTTATTTCTCCGTTTCTTTCTTCGTTTCTCCGTTTCATTCTTCGTTTCTTCATTTCTTTCTTCGTTTCTCCGTTTCTTTGTTCGTTTCTCCGTTTCTTTCTTTGATTCTCCGTTTATATCTTCGTTTTTCCATTTATTTCTCCGTTTCTTTCTTCGTTTCTCCGTTTCATTCTTCGTTTCTCCGTTTCTTTCTTCGTTTCTTCGTTTCTTTCTTCATTTCTCCGTTTCTTTCTTCGTTTCTTCGTTTCTTCCTTCGTTTCATCGTTTCTCCGTTTCTCCGTTTGTCCGTTTCGATTAAATGATTATAATATTTATAATTTCTTTTATAAATCATTTGATCTATAGTTAAATTAGACACTAATACTCTAAATACATATTTAATATATTTTTTAATCTCTTTAGCCTCCAGAAGAATTTTATTTATACTATTTACTATATATAATAATTTACACAGAATCGGAAATAAATCTAATTGTTTATTTATAATAATTTTTTTTTTCACTTATCTTAAAAATTGGGATGTACTCTTTAAATGTTCGATTCATTTCTTTAATTTATTCGTTAAATTGAATTAATCTATTCTTTATAATAACTTTAATCAAATTAATCCCTATAATTATTATAGAACTCATATTAAAATTTAATAATGAAATTTATTTTATTTGCCTATTTAATGTAATTATTGCCCCTATCATTTGCTTAAACAAAAAAATCAATCATAATAATTATAGGATATTCATCTGTTATACAAACATCTATTATAGTTATTTTATTAATAATTAACAAAAATACATTTTTAACATATTTCATTTTATATTCAATAATTTATTTAATTTTAATTTTTATATTTAAAATAATAAAGATTAACTTGTGGCGGCACTACCCACGCTTGCCACCAGAGGGAAACTCCACCACCAACCGTTTCCCGCAAGTTCCCGTACCTGCTCCGATCGCTATATATACGACCTCTTACCGATCTTCCAATGTCCCGGCGTATAAGGCAGGGCCTGCTAGGATGCCTTACTGACGAGTCCACTAGCAGGCCCGGGATGAAACGCTTATCCCCACTTCCTTATATTTCCGTTCTTTCCTTCCTCTAACATACTTTAATTTAGCGTCGCCAAAGTGGTGACCCCGTCTAAGAACAACGCAACCTTCTGGACAACAGCACAGCAGCAGTAGAGGTGCAGCACAAGACGATGGAAGGAACGCAACGTAAAGGCCGATTTTCGTTAATCCCCCTCTCCGAGGGTTGACTCCTGAACCTGCCAGCGACGACACGACGCTATACTCCCGGCTAACCATCAGGATCAACCCTAGGAGGACAGCAGGCAGCTTTAGTCGACATGATTCACCGACCACACGGATGCGTTTCATAAGTACCGGTACGCTCACGCATCAACGTCGGACAACAAGTAAAATCGCGGCTTGAGCATACAAGGCTCGCCATGCGTATTTCGTAATCGACAGCAGCTGGGCCCTTACTACGAAAAAGAACCATTCCTCTCGTCCACTACTCTAGACAACCTCCTCCTGTGCCTTGTTGTGCCACCGAACAACGGAACAAATACCTACGCCACTGGGACATCAGGACGGAACTTCAAAGTATCGTTTACCACTGGCAAGGGGGTTATGTGGCGGCACTACCCACGCTTGCCACCAGAGGGAAACTCACCACCAACCGTTTCCCGCAAGTTCCCGTACCTGCTCCGATCGCTATATATACGACCTCTTACCGATCTTCCAATGTCCCGGCGTATAAGGCAGGGCCTGCTAGGATGCCTTACTGACGAGTCCACTAGCAGGCCCGGGATGAAACGCTTATCCCCACTTCCTTATATTTCCGTTCTTTCCTTCCTCTGACATACTTTAATTTAGCGCCGCCAAAAACTCTTCTTCCTTATTTAATATGTTATCGTCTAATAGAAGAAAAATTATTTTATACCCAATAATTATTATGTACACAAATTTCCCACCTATAGCACTCTTTATACTGAAATAAATCGTCCTAGAAACATTAATAAATTCAAGAATAAAATTTACCGTGGAAGGTTTAATTTTACATTTATTCGAAAGATGAAACATACAAAAGTTTGTACAAAAGTATTTATTTATTTTATCGCACGGTAGGGAATATCATACAAATGGAAATACTTATCTCTAATGTCGGTAAATTGTACTTGTCGCGCCATCTATTTGTGGAAATTAGAACAATTCCTCGACAAACTTGAGCGTTTCTCCGCCAGGTGTTTTCGCCCCTTAAGTGTAGTTTAACCCTTTCTCCAACAGATGGCAACCCATGTAATTACCACGTTACAGGGATTTGTAATTGCGGGTTCAGAATATATTTGCATACATACAAACTATAATTCCGATATGTAGCGAAATATTCATTTATTTTATCGCACGGTTTCTTCGATTGTATTTGTTCGATCTAACCAAATACTTCAAGATATTGATGGCTTTATAGCCATTATTTATACCGGAACATTGTGAAAAATTGTTTAATCTACGGTCCAACGACGGTTGTTAATTATTATGGTAAATAAACGTCAAGATATTGCGAAATCTGCGAAGGCGAACGGTTTCGGTGAATGTTTTTTCATTTCCGCCATTGTTACTAACATTTATGTATGTTCCCAATATTAATCGAACAATGTGCATCCTATTGATGCATTACAAATGATTAAGAACTTATAGAAATTAATTTTGATCGAGCTTCGATGTAAAGAGATGATTCTTAAAGTTTTAAAATCAAAAGTGAAGTAATTTATTACTATAATTTGATTTAAAAAATCAATTCTTTTGTCAGACATCTAATGATTTGATTTAATTAAATATTATATGAGTAGGATAAAATTTAATTTTGGTTGTTAATTCAATTAATAAAGTTTGAATAATTAGTTCTTTCCACAACAATTGGCATAAATCTGTGATTAGCTCCGCAGATTTCAGAACATTGTCCGAAAAATACTCCAGGTCGATTAGTAATTAAATTTATTTGGTTAATTCGCCCTGGTACTGAGTCTATTTTTAAGCCTAAAGACGGAACAGTTCAAGAGTGAATTACGTCGTTTGATGTTGTTAATATTCGAATTAGTGTATTAGATGGAATAATTATTCGATTATCTACGTCTAGGAGACGAAAAATGTAAATATTATTTAAATCTTTATCTATATAGGAGTCAAAATTTAAATTATTAAATTCTGGGTATTCATAGGATCAATATCATTGGTGCCCAATTGATTTGATTGTTAAGTATACGGGTATTCATAGTTCATCAATAAAATATAGGGTTTTTAAAGAAGGAAGTGCAATTACTCCTAAAATTATTATTGGGAGTAAAGTTCATACAATTTCAATATGATGATTTTTAAGTAAAAATCGATTGATAAATTTATTAGTAAAAATATCTAATATAATTATTAGAGTTAATGAAGAGATTATAATTATTATAATTATTGTGAAGTTGTGAAAAAGATTTAAATTATCGGCATATGGCGAATTGGGGTCTTGGAAATTAATTATTTTTCAATGGGACATTTTTAATAAAAATATTAAATTTTATAAATGAATCTTAAATTCATGCACTAATCTGCCATATTATGATTTGTTTTTAATAATTAGAGGAATAGAGAGGAATGAGTGGTCTTTTGGGGAAAAGTTTTGGGGTCATTCTAGTGATGATTGATTAAATTTAAATAAAGCTAGACGTTTAGTTATAAATCGCTCCAATATAATAAACAAGAGTAAAATTATTCTTTTGAATGAAATTATTGAGCCAATAGATGATAATAAATTTTCACAGTAGTAGGAATCCGGGTAATCTGAATAACGTCGAGGTATTCCTATCATTCCCAAAAAATGCTGAAGGAAAAAAGTTATATTTACCCCAATAAATATTATATAAAATTGAGTTTTAAGATAAAATTGATTTAGGGTAAATCCTGTGAATAAAGGGAATCAATGAGTTAATGAAGCAATAATAGAAAATACTGCTCCTATTGACAGCACATAGTGGAAATGAGAGACAACATAGTATGTATCATGTAGTATAATATCAATAGATGAGTTTGATAATATAATTCCTGTTAATCCTCCTATTGTAAATAAAAAAATAAAGCCAAATTATCAAATAATAGAAGGATTAATAATAAGTTTTGACCCGTAGTACGTAGCTAGTCATCTAAATATAATACTTTGATTCCTGTGGGAATTGCAATGATTATAGTTGCCGAAGTGAAATAAGCTCGTGTGTCTACATCTAAGCCTACTGTGAATATGTGATGTGCTCACACAATAAATCCTAGAAATCCAATTCCGAGTATTGCATAAACTATCCCTAGGTTCCCAAAAGTTTCCTTTTTCCCTCTTTCATTGAAAATGATATGGGAGATTAACCCAAAACCGGGTAAAATTAAAATATAGACTTCAGGATGCTCAAAAAATCAAAATAAATGTTGAAATAAAATTGGGTCCCCTCCCCCAGTAGGATCAAAGAAGGAAGTATTTAAATTTCGGTCTGTTAATAACATAGTAATAGCTCCGGCTAATACAGGTAGTGAGAGAAGAAGCAAAATTGTAGTAATTAATACTGACCAAGCAAATAAGGATATTTGATCGAATTTTAAAGCATTATTTTTTATTTTAAGAATTGTAACAATAAAATTAATTGATCCTATAATTGAAGAGATACCTGCAATATGCAAAGAAATAATTGTTAAGTCTATAGATGAAGATGGGTAATAAAGACTTGATGACGAAAGAGGGTAGATTGTTCATCCAGTTCCCGAGCCTGGGAATAATAGTGTTGTAAGAATTAAAAGTAATAATGAAGGGGGGATTAGTCACAATCTTATATTATTTATTCGGGGAAATGCTGTATCAGGGGATCCAATTATTAAGGGAATTATTCAGTTTCCGAATCCTCCGATTATAAATGGTAAAACTATAAAAAAAGTTATTACAAAAGCATGTGATGTTACAATTGAGTTATAAATTTGGTCGATATTAATTCAAGTTCCTGGCCTATTTAATTCTATTCCAATTAGTATCCTTAAAGAAGAACCAATTATACCAAATCATATAGCTGATATGAAATATAATACCCCAAAATTTTTGTGATTTGTTGAATACATATATTAATTATGCTAAAAATTAATATAACCAGTAGATCATAAATATAAATATAAATATTCAAAAAGTTATAAATAGATAATAGTTTAGAAAATTAAGGTTAATTTAGGTATATATTTTTTATTTAATTGAAGGGAAAAAATATAAGAAGGATATATTTAAATAATTTCATGATGTAATTAATCTTATAAAAAGATATACAATTATTAAAAGTATAAATTTTATTCTTGAATTTATTAATGTTTCTAGGACGATTCATTTCAGTATAAAGAGTGCTATAGGTGGGAAATTTGTATACATAATAATTATTGAGTATAAAATAATTTTTCTTTTATTAGAGGTTAATATATTAAATTAGCAAGAAGAATTAATCTTTATTATTTTAAATATAAAAATTAAATTTGAAGAAATTATTGAATATAAAATGAAATATGTTAAAAATGTATCTTTGATAATTATTAATAAAATAACTATAATAGATGTTTGTATAACAGATGAATATCCTATAATTATTTTGATTGATTTTTTATTTAAGCAAATGATAGGGGCAATAATTACATTAATTAGGCAAATAAAATAAATTTCATTATTAAATTTTAATACGAGTTCTATAATAATTATAGGGATTAATTTTATTAAAGTTATTACAAAGAATAGATTAATTCAATTTAATGAATAAATTAAAGAAATGAATCGAACATTTAAAGAGTACATCCCAATTTTTAAGATAAGTGAAAAAAAAATTATTATTATAAATAAATAATTAGATTTATTTCCGATCCTGTGTAAATTATTATATATAGTAAATAGTATAAATAAAATTCTTCTGGAGGCTAAAGAGATTAAAAAATATATTAAATATGTATTTAGAGTATTAGTGTCAAATTTAACTATAGATCAAATGATATATAATAGAAATTATAAATATTCTCCCATATCTCGCGAACGGATTGACGAACTCCAGAAATTCCTGTTGCATCAGAAAGTTGAAACTCGCCCGATTACAATGGTATGTGTATTTTTCCCCTAAGCCATTATAGTTATTGGTTTCGAGTATCAGACTTGCAAAAATTTTGATGGTTTCTCAACCATTCCTTATCTTCAAACTCCCATATCTCGCGAACGGATTGACGAACTCGAGAAATTCCTGTTGCATCTGAAAGTAGAAACTCGCCAGATTACAATGGTGTGAGTACTTTTCCCCTAGGCCATTCCAGTTATTGGTTTCGAGTATCAGAATTCCGAAAATTTTGATGGTTTCTCAACCATCTCTTAACCCCAAACTCCGATATTTGGCGAACGGATTGACGAATTCGAAAAATTCCTGTTGCGTCTGAAAGCAGAAACTCTCCCGATTAGAACGGTATGTGCATTTTTCCCCTAGGCCATTGTAGTTCTTGGTTTCGAGTATCAGACTTGCGAAAATTTTGATGGTTTCTCAACCATTCCTTAACTACAAACTCCCATATCTCGCGAACGGATTGACGAACTCGAGAAATTCCTGCTGCATCTGAAAGTAGAAACTCGCCAGACTACAATGGTGTGTGTACTTTTCCCCTAGGCCATTCCAGTTATTGGTTTCGAGTATCAGACTTGCGAAAATTTTGATGGTTTCTCAACCATCTCTTAAGTCCAAACTCCGATATTTGGCGAACGGATTGACGAATTCGAAAAATTTCTGTTGCGTCTGAAAGCAGAAACTCTCCCGATTAGAACGGTATGTGCATTTTTCCCCTAGGCCATTGTAGTTATTGGTTTCGAGTATCAGACTTGCGAAAATTTTTATGGATTCTCAACCATTCCTTAACTTCAAACTCCCATATCTCGCGAACGGATTGACGAACTCGAGAAATTCCTGTTGCATCTGAAAGTAGAAACTCGCCCCATTACAATGGTGTGTGTACTTTTCGCCTAGGCCATTCCAGTTATTGGTTTCGAGTACCAGAATTCTGAAAATTTTGATGGTTTCTCAATCATTCCTTAACTACAAACTCCCATATCTCGCGAACGGATTGACGAACTCGAGAAATTCCTGCTGCATCTGAAAGTAGAAACTCGCCAGATTACAATGGTGTGTGAACTTTTCCCCTAGGACATTCCAGTTATTGGTTTCGAGTATCAGAATTGCGAAAATTTTGATGATTTCTCAACCATTCCTTAATTCCAAACTCCGATATTTCGCGAACGGATTGACGAACTCGAGAAATTCCTGTTGCATCTGAAAGTAGAAACTCGCCCGATTACAAAGGTATGTGTATTTTTCCCCTAGGTCACTGTAGTTATTGGTTTCGAGTATCAGACTTGCGAAAATTTAGATGGATTCTCAACCATTCCTTAACTTCAAACTCCCACATCTCGCGAACGAATAGACTAACTCGAAAAATTCCTGTTGCGTCTGAAAGTAGAAACTCGCCCGATTACAAAGGTATGTGTATTTTTCCCCTAGGCCTTTGTAGTTATTGGTTTCGAGTATCAGCCTTGCGAAAATTTTGATGGTTCCTCAACCATTCCTTAACTTCAAACTCCCATATCTCGCGAAAGGATTGACGAACTCGAGAAATTCCTGTTGCATCTGAAAGCAGAAACTCGCCCGATTACAATGGTGTGTGTACTTTTCCCCTAGGCCATTCCAGTTTTTCGTTTCTAGCATCAGAATTGCGAAAATTTTGATGGTTTCTGAACCATTCCTTAACTTCAAACTCCCATACCTCGCGAACGGATTGACGAACTCGAGAAATTCCTGTTACATCTGCAAGCAGAAACTCGCCCGATTACAATGGTGTGGGTACTTTTCCCCTAGGCCATTCCAGTTATTGGTTTCAAGTATCAGACTTGCGAAAATTTTTATGATTTCTCAACCATTCCTTAACTTCAAATTCCCATATCTCGCGAACGGATTGAAGAAATCGAGAAATTCCTCTTGCATCTGAAAGCAGAAACTCGCCCGATTACAACGGTATGTGTATTTTTCCCCTAGGCCCTTGTAGTTATTGGTTTCGAGTATCAGAATTGCGAAAATTTTGATGGTTTCTCAACCATTCCTCAACATCAAACTCCCATACCTCGCGAACGGATTGGCGAACCCGAGAAATTCCTGTTACATCTGAAAGTAGAAACTCGCACGATTACAATGGTGTGTGTACTTTTCCCCTAGGCCATTCCAGTTATGGGTTTCGAGTATCAGGCTTGCGAAGATTTTGATGGTATCTCAACCATCTCTTTCCCCAAACTCCGATATTTGGCGAACGGATTGACGAATTCGAAAAATTTCTGTTGCGTCTGAAAGCAGAAACTCTCCCGATTAGAACGGTATGTGCATTTTTCCCCTAGGCCATTGTAGTTATTTGTTTCGAGTATCAGACTTACGAAAATTTTGATGGTTTCTCAACCATTCCTTAACTTCAAACTCCCATATCTCGCGAACGGAATGACGAACTCGAGAAATTCGTGTTGCGTCTGAAAGTAGAAACTGGCCCGATTACTACGGTGTGTGTTCTTTTTCCCTAGGCCATTCCAGTTTTTCGTTTCTAGCATCAGAATTGCGAAAATTTTGATGGTTTCTCAACCATTCCTTAACTTCAAACTCCCACATCTCGCGAACGGATAGACGAACTCGAAAAATTCCTGTTGGGTCTGAAAGTAGAAACTCGCCCGATTACAAAGGTATGTGTATTTTTCCCCTAGGCCTTTGTAGTTATTGGTTTCGAGTATCAGCCTTGCGAAAATTTTGATGGTTCCTCAACCATTCCTTAACTTCAAACTCCCATATCTCGCGAAAGGATTGACGAACTCGAGAAATTCCTGTTGCATCTGCAGCAGAAACTCGCCCGATTACAATGGTGTGGGTACTTTTCCCCTAGGCCATTCCAGTTCTTCGTTTCTAGCATCAGAATTGCGAAAATTTTGATGGTTTACAAAAATTCCTTAACTTCAAGCTGCAATATTTCGCGAACGGATTGCCGAATCCGAAAAATTTCTGTTGCAGCTGAAAGTAGAATCTCGCGCGATTTCAAAGGTATGTGTATTTTTCCCCTAGGCCCTTGTAGTTATTGGTTTCGAGTATCAGAATTGCGAAAATTTTGATGGTTTCTCAACCATTCCTTAACTTCAAACTCCCATATCTCGCGAACGGATCGACGAACTCGAGACATTCCTGTTGCTTCTGAAAGTAGAAACTCGTCCCATTACAATGGTGTGTGTACTTTTCCCCTAGTCCTTTGTAGTTATTGGTTTCGCGTAACAGACTTGCGAAAACTTTGATGGTTTCTCAAACATTCCTTAACTTCAAACTCTCATATCTCGCGAACTGATTGACGAACTCGAGAAATTCCTGTTGCATCTGAAAGTAGAAACACGCCCGATTACAGAGGTATGTGTATTTTTCCCCTAGTCCTTTGTAGTTATTGGTTTCGCGTAACAGACTTGCGAAAATTTTGATGGTTTCTCAACAATTCCTTAATTTCAAACTCGCATATCTCGCGAAAGCATTGACGAACTCGAGAAATTCCCGTTGCATCTGAAAGCAGAAACTCGCCCGATTACAACGGTATGTGTATTTTTGCCCTAGACCATAGTAGCTAATGGTTCCGAGTATCAGATTCCGAAAATTTTGATGGTTTCTCAACCATTCCTTAACTTCAAACTCCCATATCTCGTGAACGGATTGACGAACTCGAGAAATTCCTGTTGCATCTGAAAGTAGAAACTTGCCCGATTACAACGGTGTGTGTACTTTTCCCCAAGGCCATTCCAGTTATTCCTTTCTAGTATCAGACTTGCGAAAATTTTGATGGTTTCCCAATCATTCCTTAAATTCAAACACCCATATCTCGCGAACGGAATGACGAACTCGAGAAATTCCTCTTGCATCTGAACGTGGAAACTCGCCCGATTACAATGGCGTCTGTACTTTTCCCCTTCGCCATTCCAGTTATTGGTTTCGAGTATCAGACTTGCAAAAATTATGATGGTTTCTCAACCATTCCTTAACTTCAAACTCCCATATCTCGCGAACGGATTGACGAACTCGAGAAATACCTGTTGCATCTGAAAGTAGAAACTTGCCCAATTACAGTGGTGTGTGTACTTTTCCCCTAGGCCATTCCAGTTATTGGTCGCGAGTATCAGACTTGCGTAAATTTTGATGGTTTCTCAACCATTCCTTAACTTCAAACTCCCATATCGCGCGAACGGATTGACGGACTCGAGAAATTCCTGTTGCATCTGAAAGCAGAAACTCGCCCGTTTACAATGGTGTGTGTATTTTTGCCCTAGGGCATAGTAGTTATTGGTTTCTAGTATCAGACTTGCGAAAATTTTGATGGTTTCTCAACCATTCCATAACTTCAAACTCCCATATCTCGCAACGGATTGACGGACTCGAGAAATTCCTGTTGCATCTGAAAGTAGAAACTCGCCCGATTACAACGGTATGTGTATTTTTGCCCTAGGCCATAGTAGTTATTGGTTTCGAGTATCAGACTTGCGAAAATTTTGATGGTTTCTCAACCATTCCTTAACCTCAAACTCCCATATCTCGCGAACGGATTGACGACCTCGAGAAATTCCTGTTGCATCTGAAAGTAGAAACTCGTCCGATTACAATGGTGTGTGCACTTTTCCCCTAGGCCATTCAAGTTATTCGTTTCGAGTATCAGACTTGCGAATATTTTGATGGTTTCTCAACCATTCGTTAATTTCAAACTCGCATATCTCGCGAACGGATTGACGAACTCGAGAAATTCCTGTTGCATCTGAAAGTAGAAACTTGCCCGATTACAATGGTGTGTGTACTTTTCCTCTAGGCCATTCCAGTTATTGGTTTCGTGTATCAGACTTGCGAAATTTTTGATTGCTTCTCAACCGTTCCTTAACTTCAAACTCCCATATCTCGCGAACGGATTGACGAACTCGAGAAATTCCTCCTGCATCTGAAAGCAGAAACTCGCCCGATTACAATGGTATGTGTATTTTTGCCCTAGGGCATAGTAGTTATTGGTTTCTAGTATCAGACTTGCGAAAATTTTGATGGTTTCTCAACCATTCCATAACTTCCAACTCCCATACATCGCGAACGGATTGACGAACTGGAGAAATTCCTGCTGCATCTGAAAGCAGAAACTCGCCCGATTACAACGGTATGTGCATTTTTGCCCTAGGCCATAGTAGTTATTGGTTTCGAGTATAAGACTTGCGAAAACTTTGATGGTTTCTCAACCATTCCTTAACTTGAAGCTCCCATATCTCGCGAACGGATTCACGAACTCGAGAAATTCCTGTTGCATCTGAAGGTAGAAACTCGCCCGATTACAATGGTGTGTGTACTTTTCCCCTAGGCCATTCCAGTTATTGGTTTCAAGTATCAGACTTGCGAAAATTTTAATGGACTCTCAACCATTCCTTAACTTCAAACTCCGATACCTCGCGAACGGATTGGCGAACTCGAGAAATTCCTGTTGCATGTGAAAGTAGAAACTCGCCCAATTATAATGGTGCGTGTACTTTTGCCCTAGGCCATTCCAGTTATTGGTTTCGACAATCAGACCAGCGAAAATTTTGATGGTTTCCCAACCACTCCTTGAATTCAAACACCCATATCTCGCGAACGGAAGGACGAACTCGAGAAATTCCTGTTGCATCTGAAAGTGGAAACTCGCCCGATTACAATGGCGTATGTACTTTTCCCCTTGGCCATTCCAGTTATTGGTCGCGAGTATCAGACTTGCGAAAATTTTGATGGTTTCTCAACCATTCCTTAACTTCAAACTCCCATATCGCGTGAACGGATTGACGGACTCGAGAAATTCCTGTTGCATCTGAAAGCAGAAACTCGCCCGTTTACAATGGTATGTGTATTTTTGCCCTAGGCCATAGTAGTTATTGGTTTCTAGTATCAGACTTGCAAAAATTTTGATGGTTTCTCAACCATTCCTTATCTTCAAACTCCCATATCTCGCGAACGGATTGACGAACTCGAGAAATTCCTGTTGCATCTGAAAGTAGAAACTCGCCAGATTACAATGGTGTGAGTACTTTTCCCCTAGGCTATTCCAGTTATTGGTTTCGAGTATCAGAATTCCGAAAATTTTGATGGTTTCTCAACCATCTCTTAACCCCAAACTCCGATATTTGGCGAACGGATTGACGAATTCGAAAAATTTCTGTTGCGTCTGAAAGCAGAAACTCTCCCGAATAGAACGGTATGTGCATTTTTCCCCTAGGCCATTGTAGTTATTGGTTTCGAGTATCAGACTTGCGAAAATTTTTATGGATTCTCAACCATTCCTTAACTTCAAGCTCCCATATCTCGCGAACGGATTGACGAACTCGAGAAATTCCTGTTGCATCTGAAAGTAGAAACTCGCCCCATTACAATGGTGTGTGTACTTTTCGCCTAGGCCATTCCAGTTATTGGTTTCGAGTACCAGAATTGTGAAAATTTTGATGGTTTCTCAACCATTCCTTAACTACAAACTCCCATATCTCGCGAACGGATTGACGAACTCGAGAAATTCCTGCTGCATCTGAAAGTAGAAACTCGCCAGATTACAATGGTGTGTGAACTTTTCCCCTAGGCCATTCCAGTTATTGGTTTCGAGTATCAGAATTGCGAAAATTTTGATGATTTCTCAACCATCCCTTAATTCCAAACTCCGATATTTCGCGAACGGATTGACGAACTCGAGAAATTCCTGTTGCATCTGAAAGTAGAAACTCGCCCGATTACAAAGGTATGTGTATTTTTCCCCTAGGCCATTCCAGTTATTGGTTTCGAGTATCAGACTTACGAAAATTTTGATGGTTTCTCAACCATTCCTTAACTTCAAACTCCCATATCTCGCGAACGGATTGACGAATTCGAAAAATTTCTGTTGCGTCTGAAAGCAGAAACTCTCCCGATTAGAACGGTATGTGCATTTTTCCCCTAGGCCATTGTAGTTATTGGTTTCGAGTATCAGACTTGCGAAAATTTTGATGGATTCTCAACCATTCCTTAACTTCAAACTCCCGTATCTCGCGAACGGATTGACGAACTCGAGAAATTCCTGTTGCATCTGAAAGTAGAAACTCGCCCCATTACAATGGTGTGTGTACTTTTCGTCTAGGCCATTCCAGTTATTGGTTTCGAGTACCAGAATTGTGAAAATTTTGATGGTTTCTCAACCATTCCTTAACTACAAACTCCCATATCTCGCGAACGGATTGACGAACTCGAGAAATTCCTGCTGCATCTGAAAGTAGAAACTCGCCAGACTACAATGGTGTGTGTACTTTTCCCCTAGGCCATTCCAGTTATTGGTTTCGAGTATCAGACTTGCGAAAATTTTGATGGTTTCTCAACCATCTCTTAACTCCAAACTCCGATATTTGGCGAACGGATTGACGAATTCGAAAAATTTCTGTTGCGTCTGAAAGCAGAAACTCTCCCGATTAGAACGGTATGTGCATTTTTCCCCTAGGCCATTGTAGTTATTGGTTTCGAGTATCAGAATTGCGAAAATTTTTATGGATTCTCAACCATTCCTTAACTTCAAACTCCCATATCTCGCGAACGGATTGACGAACTGGAGAAATTCCTGTTGCATCTGAAAGTAGAAACTCGCCCCATTACAATGGTGTGTGTACTTTTCGCCTAGGCCATTCCAGTTATTGGTTTCGAGTACCAGAATTGTGAAAATTTTGATGGTTTCTCAATCATTCCTTAACTACAAACTCCCATATCTCGCGAACGGATTGACGAACTCGAGAAATTCCTGCTGCATCTGAAAGTAGAAACTCGCCAGATTACAATGGTGTGTGAACTTTTCCCCTAGGACATTCCAGTTATTGGTTTCGAGTATCAGAATTGCGAAAATTTTGATGATTTCTCAACCATTCCTTAATTCCAAACTCCGATATTTCGCGAACGGATTGACGAACTCGAGAAATTCCTGTTGCATCTGAAAGTAGAAACTCGCCCGATTACAAAGGTATGTGTATTTTTCCCCTAGGTCACTGTAGTTATTGGTTTCGAGTATCAGACTTGCGAAAATTTAGATGGATTCTCAACCATTCCTTAACTTCAAACTCCCACATCTCGCGAACGAATAGACTAACTCGAAAAATTCCTGTTGCGTCTGAAAGTAGAAACTCGCCCGATTACAAAGGTATGTGTATTTTTCCCCTAGGCCTTTGTAGTTATTGGTTTCGAGTATCAGCCTTGCGAAAATTTTGATGGTTCCTCAACCATTCCTTAACTTCAAACTCCCATATCTCGCGAAAGGATTGACGAACTCGAGAAATTCCTGTTGCATCTGAAAGCAGAAACTCGCCCGATTACAATGGTGTGTGTACTTTTCCCCTAGGCCATTCCAGTTTTTCGTTTCTAGCATCAGAATTGCGAAAATTTTGATGGTTTCTCAACCATTCCTTAACTTCAAACTCCCATACCTCGCGAACGGATTGACGAACTCGAGAAATTCCTGTTACATCTGCAAGCAGAAACTCGCCCGATTACAATGGTGTGGGTACTTTTCCCCTAGGCCATTCCAGTTCTTCGTTTCTAGCATCAGAATTGCGAAAATTTTGATGGTTTTCAAACATTCCTTAACTTCAAGCTGCAATATTTCGCGAACGGATTGCCGAATCCGAAAAATTTCTGTTGCAGCTGAGAGTAGAATCTCGCGCGATTACAAAGGTATGTGTATTTTTCCCCTAGGCCCTTGTAGTTATTTGTTTCGAGTATCAGAATTGCGAAAATTTTTATGGATTCTCAACCATTCCTTAACTTCAAACTCCCATATCTCGCGAACGGATTGACGAACTGGAGAAATTCCTGTTGCATCTGAAAGTAGAAACTCGCCCCATTACAATGGTGTGTGTACTTTTCGCCTAGGCCATTCCAGTTATTGGTTTCGAGTACCAGAATTGTGAAAATTTTGATGGTTTCTCAATCATTCCTTAACTACAAACTCCCATATCTCGCGAACGGATTGACGAACTCGAGAAATTCCTGCTGCATCTGAAAGTAGAAACTCGCCAGATTACAATGGTGTGTGAACTTTTCCCCTAGGACATTCCAGTTATTGGTTTCGAGTATCAGAATTGCGAAAATTTTGATGATTTCTCAACCATTCCTTAATTCCAAACTCCGATATTTCGCGAACGGATTGACGAACTCGAGAAATTCCTGTTGCATCTGAAAGTAGAAACTCGCCCGATTACAAAGGTATGTGTATTTTTCCCCTAGGTCACTGTAGTTATTGGTTTCGAGTATCAGACTTGCGAAAATTTAGATGGATTCTCAACCATTCCTTAACTTCAAACTCCCACATCTCGCGAACGAATAGACTAACTCGAAAAATTCCTGTTGCGTCTGAAAGTAGAAACTCGCCCGATTACAAAGGTATGTGTATTTTTCCCCTAGGCCTTTGTAGTTATTGGTTTCGAGTATCAGCCTTGCGAAAATTTTGATGGTTCCTCAACCATTCCTTAACTTCAAACTCCCATATCTCGCGAAAGGATTGACGAACTCGAGAAATTCCTGTTGCATCTGAAAGCAGAAACTCGCCCGATTACAATGGTGTGTGTACTTTTCCCCTAGGCCATTCCAGTTTTTCGTTTCTAGCATCAGAATTGCGAAAATTTTGATGGTTTCTCAACCATTCCTTAACTTCAAACTCCCATACCTCGCGAACGGATTGACGAACTCGAGAAATTCCTGTTACATCTGCAAGCAGAAACTCGCCCGATTACAATGGTGTGGGTACTTTTCCCCTAGGCCATTCCAGTTCTTCGTTTCTAGCATCAGAATTGCGAAAATTTTGATGGTTTTCAAACATTCCTTAACTTCAAGCTGCAATATTTCGCGAACGGATTGCCGAATCCGAAAAATTTCTGTTGCAGCTGAGAGTAGAATCTCGCGCGATTACAAAGGTATGTGTATTTTTCCCCTAGGCCCTTGTAGTTATTTGTTTCGAGTATCAGACTTGCGAAGATTTTGATGGTATCTCAACCATCTCTTTCCCCAAACTCCGATATTTGGCGAACGGATTGACGAATTCGAAAAATTTCTGTTGCGTCTGAAAGCAGAAACTCTCCCGATTAGAACGGTATGTGCATTTTTCCCCTAGGCCATTGTAGTTATTTGTTTCGAGTATCAGACTTGCGAAAATTTTGATGGTTTCCCAACCATTCCTTAAATTCAAACTCCCATATCTCGCGAACGGATTGACGAACTCGAGAAATACCTGTTGCATCTGAAAGTAGAAACTTGCCCGATTATAGTGGTGTGTGTACTTTTCCCCTAGACCATTCCAGTTATTGGTTGCGAGTATCAGACTTGCGAAAATTTTGATGGTTTCTCAACCATTCCATAACTTCAAACTCCCATGTCTCGCGAACGGATTGACGGACTCGAGAAATTCCTGTTGCATCTGAAACTAGAAACTCGCCCGATTACAATGGTGTGTGTACTTTTCCCCTAGGCCATTCCAGTTATTCGTTTCGAGTATCAGACTTGCGAATATTTTGATGGTTTCTCAACCATTCGTTAATTTCAAACTCGCATTTCTCGCGAACGGATTGACGAACTCCAGAAATTCCGATTGCATCTGAAAGTAGAAACTCGCCCGTTTACAATGGTATGTTTATTTTTGCCCTAGGCCATAGTAGTTATTGGTTTCTAGTATCAGACTTGCGAAAATTTTGATGGTTTCTCAACCATTCCATAACTTCAAACTCCCATGTCTCGCGAACGGATTGACGGACTCGAGAAATTCCTGTTGCATCTGAAACTAGAAACTCGCCCGATTACAATGGTGTGTGTACTTTTCCCCTAGGCCATTCCAGTTATTCGTTTCGAGTATCAGACTTGCGAATATTTTGATGGTTTCTCAACCATTCGTTAATTTCAAACTCGCATATCTCGCGAACGGATTGACGAACTCCAGAAATTCCGATTGCATCTGAAAGTAGAAACTCGCCCGATTACAACGGTATGTGAATTTTTCCCCTAGGCCATTGTAGTTATTGGTTTCAAGTATCAGACTTACGAAAATTTTGATCGTTTCTCAACCATTCCTTAATTTCAAACTCGCATATCTCGCGAACGGATTGACGAACTCGAGAAATTCCTGTTGCATCTGAAAGCAGAAACTCGCCCGATTTCAACGGTATGTGTATTTCTCCCCTACGCCATTCCAGTTATTGGTTTCGAGTATCAGAGCTGCGAAAGTTTTGGTGGTTTCACAACAGTTCCATAACTTCAAACTCCCATATCTCGCGAACGGATTGACGGACTCGAGAAATTCCTGTTGCATCTGAAATTAGAAACTCGCCCGATTACAACGGTATGTGTATTTTTGCCCTAGGCCATAGTAGTTATTGGTTTCGAGTATCAGACTTGCGAAAATTTTGATGGTTTCTCAACCATTCCATAAATTCAAACCCCCATATCTCGCGAACAGATTGACGAACTCGAGAAATTCCTGTTGCATCTGAAAGCATAAACTCGCCCGTTTACAATGGAAGGTGTATTTTTGCCCTAGGCCATAGTAGTTATTGGTTTCTAGTATCAGACTTGCGAAAATTTTGATGGTTTCTCAACCATTCCATAACTTCAAACTCCCATATATCGCGAACGGATTGACGAACTCGAGAAATTCCTGTTGCATCTGAAAATAGAAACTCGCCCGATTACAACGGTATTTGTATTTTTCCCCTAGGCCATTCCAGTTATTCGTTTCGAGTATCAGACTTACGATAAATTTGATGGTTTCTCAACCATTCCTTAATTTCAAACTCGCATATCTCGCGAACGGATTGACGAACTCCAGAAATTCCTGTTGCATCTGAAAGCAGAAACTCGCCCGATTACAACGGTATGTGTATTTTTGCCCTAGACCACAGTAGTTAATGGTTTAGAGTACCAGATTCCGAAAATTTTGATGATTTCTCAACCATTCCTTAACTTCAAACTCCCATATCACGCGAACGGATTGACGAACTCGAGAAATTGCTGTTGCATCTGAAGGTAGAAACTTGCCCGATTACAATGGTGTGTGTACATTTCCCCTATGCCATTCCAGTTATCGGTTTCGAGTATCAGATTTGCGAAAATTTTGATGGTTTCTCGACCATTCCTTAACGTCAAACTCCCATATCTCGCGAGCGGATTGACGAAATCGAGAAATTCCGACTGCATCTGAAAGTAGAAACACGCCCGATTACAACGGTATGTGAATTTTTATCCCTAGGCCATTGTGGTTAATGTTTTCCAGTATCAGACTTGCGAAAATTTTGATCGTTTCTCAACCATTCCTTAATTTCAAACTCGCATACCTCGCGAACGGATTGACGAACTCCAGAAATTCCTGTTGCATCTGAAAGCAGAAACTCGCCCGATTACAACGGTATGTGTATTTTTGCCCTAGACCATAGTAGTTAATGGTTCCCAGTATCAGATTCCGAAAATTTTGATGGTTTCTCAACCATTCCTTAATTTCAAACTCCCATATCTCGCGAACGGATGGACGAACTCGAGAAATTCCTGTTGCATCTGAAAGCAGAAACTCGCCCGTTTACAACGGTATGTGTATTTTTGCCCTAGGCCATAGTAGTTATTGGTTTCTAGTATCAGACTTGCGAAAATTTTGATGGTTTCCCAACCATTCCTTAATTTCAAACTCCCATATCTCGCGAACGGATGGACGAACTCGAGAAATTCCTGTTGCATCTGAAAGCAGAAACTCGCCCGTTTACAACGGTATGTGTATTTTTGCCCTAGGCCATAGTAGTTATTGGTTTCTAGTATCAGACTTGCGAAAATTTTGATGGTTTCTCAACCAGTCCTTAACTTCAAACTCCCATATCTCGCGAACGGATTGACGAACTCGAGAAATACCTGTTGCATCTGAAAGTAGAAACTTGCCCGATTACATTGGTGTGTGTACTTTTCCCCTAGGCCATTCCAGTTATTGGTCGCGAGTATCAGACTTGCGAAAATTTTGATGGTTTCTCAACCATTCCTTAACTTCAAACTCCCATATCGCGCGAACGGATTGACGGACTCGAGAAATTCCTGTTGCATCTGAAAGCAGAAACTCGCCCGTTTACAATGGTATGTGTATTTTTGCCCTAGGCCATAGTAGTTATTGGTTTCTAGTATCAGACTTGCGAAAATTTTGATGGTTTCTCAACCATTCCATAACTTCAAACTCCCATATCTCGCGAACGGATTGACGGACTCGAGAAATTCCTGTTGCATCTGAAAGTAGAAACTCGCCCGATTACAACGGTATGTGTATTTTTGCCCTAGGCCATAGTAGTTATTGGTTTCGAGTATCAGACTTGCGAATATTTTGATGGTTTCTCAACCATTCGTTAATTCCAAACTCGCATATCTCGCGAACGGATTGACGAACTCGAGAAATTCCTGTTGCATCTGAAAGTAGAAACTTGCCCGATTACAATGGTGCGTGTACTTTTGCCCTAGGCCATTCCAGTTATTGGTTTCGACTATCAGACCAGCGAAAATTTTGATGGTTTCTCAACCATTCCATAACTTCAAACTCCCATATCTCGCGAACGGATTGACGGACTCGAGAAATTCCTGTTGCATCTGAAAGTAGAAACTCGCCCGATTACAACGGTATGTGTATTTTTGCCCTAGGCCATAGTAGTTATTGGTTTCGAGTATCAGACTTGCGAATATTTTGATGGTTTCTCAACCATTCGTTAATTTCAAACTCCCATATCTCGCGAACGGATTGACGAACTCGAGAAATTCCTCCTGCATCTGAAACCTGAAACTCGCCCGATTACAACGGTATGTGTATTTTTGCCCTAGGCCATAGTAGTTATTGGTTTCGAGTATCAGACTTGCGAAAATTTGGATGGTTTCTCAACCATTCCTTAACCTCAAACTCCCATATCTCGCGAACGGATTGACGAACTGGAGAAATTCCGGTTGCATCTGAAAACCGAAACTCGCCCGATTACAACGGTATGTGCATTTTTGCCCTAGGCCATAGTAGTTATTGGTTTCGAGTATAAGACTTGCGAAAACTTTGATGGTTTCTCAACCATTCCTTAACTTGAAGCTCCCATATCTCGCGAACGGATTCACGAACTCGAGAAATTCCTGTTGCATCTGAAGGTAGAAACTCGCCCGATTACAATGGTGTGTGTACTTTTCCCCTAGGCCATTCCAGTTATTGGTTTCAAGTATCAGACTTGCGAAAATTTTAATGGACTCTCAACCATTCCTTAACTTCAAACTCCGATACCTCGCGAACGGATTGGCGAACTCGAGAAATTCCTGTTGCATGTGAAAGTAGAAATTCGCCCAATTATAATGGTGCGAGTACTTTTGCCCTAGGCCATTCCAGTTATTGGTTTCGACTATCAGATCAGCGAAAATTTTGATGGTTTCCCAACCACTCCTTGAATTCAAACACCCATATCTCGCGAACGGAAGGACGAACTCGAGAAATTCCTGTTGCATCTGAAAGTGGAAACTCGCCCGATTGCAATGGCGTATGTACTTTTCCCCTTGGCCATTCCAGTTATTGGTCGCGAGTATCAGACTTGCGAAAATTTTGATGGTTTCTCAACCATTCCTTAACTTCAAACTCCCATATCGCGCGAACGGATTGACGGACTCGAGAAATTCCTGTTGCATCTGAAAGTAGAAACTCGCCCGATTACAATGGTGTGTGTACTTTTCCCCTAGGCCATTCCAGTTATTCGTTTCGAGTATCAGACTTGCGAATATTTTGATGGTTTCTCAACCATTCGTTAATTTCAAACTCCCATATCTCGCGAACGGATTGACGAACTCGAGAAATTCCTGTTGCATCTGAAAGCAGAAACTCGCCCGTTTACAATGGTATGTGTATTTTTGCCCTAGGCCATAGTAGTTATTGGTTTCTAGTATCAGACTTGCGAAAATTTTGATGGTTTCCCAACCATTCCTTAAATTCAAACTCCCATATCTCGCGAACGGATTGACGAACTCGAGAAATACCTATTGCATCTGAAAGTAGAAACTTGTCCGATTATAGTGGTGTGTGTACTTTTCCCCTAGGCCATTCCAGTTATTGGTCGCGAGTATCAGACTTGCGAAAATTTTGATGGTTTCTCAACCATTCCTTAACTTCAAACTCCAATATCGCGCGAACGGATTGACGGACTCGAGAAATTCCTGTTGCATCTGAAAGCAGAAACTCGCCCGTTTACAATGGTATGTGTATTTTTGCCCTAGGCCATAGTAGTTATTCGTTTCTAGTATCAGACTTGCGAAAATTTTGATGGTTTCTCAACCATTCCATAACTTCAAACTCCCATGTCTCGCGAACGGATTGACGGACTCGAGAAATTCCTGTTGCATCTGAAAGTAGAAACTCGCCCGATTACAATGGTGTGTGTACTTTTCCCCTAGGCCATTCCAGTTATTCGTTTCGAGTATCAGACTTGCGAATATTTTGATGGTTTCTCAACCATTCGTTAATTTCAAACTCGCATATCTCGCGAACGGATTGACGAACTCGAGAAATTCCTGTTGCATCTGAAAGCAGAGACTTGCCCGATTACAGTGGTGTGTGTATTTCTCCCCTACGCCATTCCAGTTATTGGTTTCGAGTATCAGAGCTGCGAAAGTTTTGGTGGTTTCACAACAGTTCCATAACTTCAAACTCCCATATCTCGCGAACGGATTGACGGACTCGAGAAACTCCTGTTGCATCTGAAATTAGAAACTCGCCCGATTACAACGGTATGTGTATTTTTGCCCTAGGCCATAGTAGTTATTGGTTTCGAGTATCAGACTTGCGAAAATTTTGATGGTTTCTCAACCATTCCATAACTTCAAACTCCCATATATCGCGAACGGATTGACGAACTCGAGAAATTCCTGTTGCATCTGAAAGCAGAAACTCGCCCGATTACAACGGTATGTGTATTTTTGCCCTAGACCATAGTAGTTAATGGTTTGGAGTACCAGATTCCGAAAATTTTGATGATTTCTCAACCATTCCTTAACTTCAAACTCCCATATCTCGCGAACGGATCGACGAACTCGAGAAATTGCTGTTGCATCTGAAGGTAGAAACTTGCCCGATTACAATGGTGTGTGTACTTTTCCCCTAGGCCATTCCAGTTATTGTTTTCGAGTATCAGATTTGCGAAAATTTTGATGGTTTCTCAACAATTCCTTAAGTTCAAACTCCCATATCACGCGAACGGATGGACGAACTCGAGAAATTCCTGTTGCATCTGAAAGCAGAAACTCGCCCGATTACAACGGTATTTGTATTTTTGCCCTAGGCCATAGTAGTTACTGATATCGAGTATCAGACTCGCGAAAATTTTTATGGTTTCTCATCCATTCCTTAACTTCAAATTCCCATATCTCGCGAACGGATTGGGGAAATCGGGAAATTCCTGTTGCATCTGAAAGTAGAAACTCGCCCGATTACAACGGTATGTGTATTTTTCCCCTCGGCCATTGTAGTTATTGGTTTCGAATATCAGACTTGCGAAAATTTGGATGGCTTCTCAACCATTCCTTAATTTCAAACTCGCATATCTCGCGAAAGGATTGACGAACTCGAGAAATTCCCGTTGCATCTGAAAGCAGAAACTCGCCCTATTACAACGGTATGTGCATTTTTGCCCTAGACCATAGTAGTTATTGGTTTCGAGTATCAGATTCCGAAAATTTTGATGGTTTCTCAACCATTCCTTAATTTCAAACTCGCATATCTCGCGAACGGATTGACGAACTCGAGAAAATCCTGTTGCATCTGAAAGCAGAAACTCGCCCGATTACAACGGTATGTGTATTTTTGCCCTAGACCATAGTAGTTAATGGTTCCGAGTATCAGATTCCGCAAATTTTGATGAGTTCTCAACCATTCCTTAACTTCAAGCTCCCATATCTCGCGAGCGGATTGACGAACTCGAGAAATTCCGGTTGCATCTGAAAGCAGAAACCCGCCCGATTACAACGGTATGTGTACTTTTCCCCTAGGCCATTCCAGTTATTGGTTTCGAGTATCAGACTTGCGAAAATTTTGATTGATTCTCAACCGTTCCTTAACTTCAAGCTCCCATATATCGCGAACGGATTGACGCACTCGAGAAATTTCTGTTGCATCTGAAACAGAAACTCGCCCGATTACAACGGTATGTGTATTTATGCCCTAGGCGATAGTAGTTAATTGTTTCGAGGATCAGACATGCGAAAATTTTGATGGTTTCTCAACCATTCCTTAACTTCAAACTCCCATATCTCCTGAACGGATTGAGGAAATCGAGAAATTCCAGTTGCACCTGAATGTAGAAGCTCGCCCCATTACAACGGTGTGTGTACTTTTCCCCTAGGCCATTCCAATTATTGGTTTCGTGTATCAGACTTGCGAAAATTTTGATTGTTTCTCAACCATTCCTCAACTTCAAGCTCCCACATCTCGGGCACGGATTGACGAACGCGAGAAATTCCTGTTGCATCTGAAAGCAGAAGCTCGCCCAATTACAACGGTATGTGTATTTTCGCCCTAGACCATAGTAGTTATTGGTTTCGAGTATCAGATTCCGAAAATTTTGATGGTTTCTCAAGCTTTCCTTAACTTCAAACCCCCATATCTCGCGAACGGATTGACGAACTCGAGAAATTCATGTTGTATCTGAAAGCAGAAGTTCGCCCAATTACAACGGTATGTGAATATTTCCCCTAGGCCATTGTAGTTATTGGTTTCGAGTATCAGACTTGCGAAAATTTTGATGGTTTCTCAACCATTCCTTAGCTTCAAACTCCCATATCTCGTGAACGGATTGAGGAAATCGAGAAATTCCTGTTGCATCTGAAAGTAGAAACTCGCCCCATTACAACGGTATGTGTACTTTTCCCCTTGGCCATTCCAGTTATTGGTTTCGAGTATCAGATTTGCGAAAATTTTGATGGATTGTCAACCATTCCTTAACTTCATACTCCCATATCTCGCGAACGGATGGCGAACTCGAGAAATTCCTGTTGCATCTGAATGTAGAAACTCGCCCGATTACAATGGTGTGTGTACTTTTCCCCTAGGCCATTCCAGTTATTGGTTTCGAGTATCAGACTTGCAAAAATTTTTATGGTTTCTCAACCATTCCTTAACTTCAAACTCCCATATCTCGTGAGCGGATTGACGAACTCGAGAAATTCCTGTTGCATCTGAAAGCAGAAACTCGTCCGATTACAACGCTATGTGTATTTTTCCCCTTGGCCATTGTAGTTATTGGTTTCGTGTATCTGACTTGCGAAAATTTTGATGGCCTCTCAACCATTCCTTAACTTCAAACTCGTATATCTCGCGAAAGGATTGACGAACTCGAGAAATTCCTGTTGCATCTGAAAGCAGAAACTCGCCCGATTTCAACGGTATGTGTATTTTTGCCCTAGACCATAGTAGTTATTGGTTTCGAGTATCAGATTCCGAAAATTTTGATGGTTTCTCAACCATTCCTTAACTTCAAACCCCCATACCTCGCGAACGGATTGACGAACTCGAGAAATTCCTGTTGAATCATAAAGCAGACACTCGCCCGATTACAACGGTATGTGTATTTTTGCCCTAGACCATACTAGTTATTGGTTTCGACTATCAGATTCCGCAAATTTTGATGAGTTCTCAACCATTCCTTAACTTCAAGCTCCCATATCTCGCGAGCGGATTGACGAACTCGAGAAATTCCGGTTGCATCTGAAAGTAGAAACTCGCCCGATTACAACGGTATGTGTACTTTTCCCCTAGGCCATTCCAGTTATTGGTTTCGAGTATCAGACTTGCGAAAATTTTGATTGATTCTCAACCGTTCCTTAACTTCAAGCTCCCATATATCGCGAACGGATTGACGCACTCGAGAAATTTCTGTTGCATCTGAAAGCAGAAACTCGCCCGATTACAACGGTATGTGTATTTTTGCCCTAGGCGATAGTAGTTAATTGTTTCGAGGATCAGACATGCGAAAATTTTGATGGTTTCTCAACCATTCCTTAACTTCAAACTCCCATATCTCCTGAACGGATTGAGGAAATCGAGAAATTCCTGTTGCATCTGAATGTAGAAACTCGCCCGATTACAACGGTATGTGTACTTTTCCCCTAGGCCATTCCAGTTATTGGTTTCGAGTATCAGACTTGCGAAAATTTTGATTGATTCTCAACCGTTCCTTAACTTCAAGCTCCCATATATCGCGAACGGATTGACGCACTCGAGAAATTTCTGTTGCATCTGAAAGCAGAAACTCGCCCGATTACAACGGTATGTGTATTTTTGCCCTAGGCGATAGTAGTTAATTGTTTCGAGGATCAGACATGCGAAAATTTTGATGGCTTCTCAACCATTCCTCAGTTTCAAACTCGCATATCTCGCGAACGGATTGACGATCTCGAGAAATTCCTGTTGCATCTGAAAGCAGAAACTTGCCCGATTACATCGGTATATGTATTTTTGCCATAGACCATAGTAGTTAATGGTTCCGAGTATCAGATTCCGAAAATTTTGATGGTTTCTCAACCATTCCTTAGCTTCAAACTCCCATATCTCGTGAACGGATTGAGGAAATCGAGAAATTCCTGTTGCATCTGAAAGTAGAAACTCGACCCATTACAACGGTATGTGTACTTTTCCCCTTGGCCATTCCAGTTATTGGTTTCGAGTATCAGATTTGCGAAAATTTTGATGGATTGTCAACCATTCCTTAACTTCATACTCCCGTATCTCGCGAACGGATTGACGAACTCGAGAAATTCCTGTTGCATCTGAATGTAGAAACTCGCCCGATTACAATGGTGTGTGTCCTTTTCCCCTAGGCCATTCCAGTTATTGGTTTCGAGTATCAGACTTGCGAATATTTTGATGGTTTCTCAACCATTCCTTAACTTCAAACACCCATATCGCGCGAACTGATTGACGATCTCGAGAAGTTCCTGTTGCATCTGAAAGCAGAATCTCGCCCGATTACAACGGTATGTCTATTTTTGCCCTAGGCCGTAGTAGTTATTGTTTTCGAGTATCAGACTTGCGAAAATTTTGATGGTTTCTCAACCATCTCTTAATTCCAAACTCCGATATTTCGCGAACGGATTGACGAATCCGAAAAATTTCTGTTGCATCTGAAAGTAGAAACTCTCGCGATTACAACGGTATGTGTATTTTTCCCCTGGGCCATTGTAGTTATTGGTTTCGAGTATCAGACTTGCGAAAATTTTGATGGTTTCTCAACCATTCCTTAGCTTCACACTCCCATATCTCGCGAACGGATTGACGAACTCGGGAAATTCCTGTTGCATCTGAAAGCAGAAACTCGCCCGATTACAATGGTATGTGTACTTTTCCCCTAGGCCATTCCAGTTATTGGTTCCGAGTATCAGACTTGCGAAAATTTTGATGGTTCTCGACCATTCCTTAACTTCAAACTCCCATATCTCGCGAACGGATTGACGAACTGGAGAAATTCCTGTTGTATCTGGAAGCAGAAGCTCGCCCGATTACAACGGTATGTGAATATTTCCCCTAGGCCATTGTAGTTATTGGTTTCGAGTATCAGACTTGCGAAAATTTTGATGGTTTGTCAACCATTCCTTAACTTCATACTCCCATATCTCGCGAACGGATTGACGAACTCGAGAAATTCCTGTTGCATCTGAAAGTAGAAACTCGCCCAATTACAACGGTATGTGCACTTTTCCCCTAGGCCATTCCAGTTATTGGTTTCGAGTATCAGACTTGCGAAAATTTTGATTGATTCTCAACCGTTCCTTAACTTCAAGCTCCCATATATCGCGAACGGATTGACGCACTCGAGAAATTTCTGTTGCATCTGAAACAGAAACTCGCCCGATTACAACGGTATGTGTATTTTTGCCCTAGGCGATAGTAGTTAATTGTTTCGAGGATCAGACATGCGAAAATTTTGATGGTTTCTCAACCATTCCTTAACTTCAAACTCCCATATCTCCTGAACGGATTGAGGAAATCGAGAAATTCCTGTTGCATCTGAATGTAGAAGCTCGCCCCATTACAACGGTGTGTGTACTTTTCCCCTAGGCCATTCCAATTATTGGTTTCGTGTATCAGACTTGCGAAAATTTTGATTGTTTCTCAACCATTCCTCAACTTCAAGCTCCCACATCTCGGGCACGGATTGACGAACGCGAGAAATTCCTGTTGCATCTGAAAGCAGAAGCTCGCCCAATTACAACGGTATGTGTATTTTCGCCCTAGACCATAGTAGTTATTGGTTTCGAGTATCAGATTCCGAAAATTTTGATGGTTTCTCAAGCTTTCCTTAACTTCAAACTCCCATATCTCGCGAACGGATTGACGAACTCGAGAAATACCTGTTGCATCTGAAAGTAGAAACTTGCCCGATTACATTGGTGTGTGCACTTTTCCCCTAGGCCATTCCAGTTATTGGTTTCGAGTATCAGACTTGCGAAAATTTTGAAGGATTGTCAACCATTCCTTAACTTCATACTCCCATATCTCGCGAACGGATTGACGAACTCGAGAAATTCCTGTTGCATCAGAATGTAGAAACTCGCCCGATTACAATGGTGTGTGTACTTTTCCCCTAGGCCATTCCAGTTATTGGTTTCGAGTATCAGACTTGCAAAAATTTTTATGGTTTCTCAACCATTCCTTAACTTCAAACTCCCATATCTCGTGAGCGGATTGACGAACTCGAGAAATTCCTGTTGCATCTGAAAGCAGAAACTCGTCCGATTACAACGGTATGTGTATTTTTCCCCTTGGCCATTGTAGTTATTGGTTTCGTGTATCTGACTTGCGAAAATTTTGATGGCCTCTCAACCATTCCTTAATTTCAAACTCGTATATCTCGCGAAAGGATTGACGAATTCGAGAAATTCCTGTTGCATCTGAAAGCAGAAACTCGCCCGATTACAACGGTATGTGTATTTTTGCCCTAGACCACAGTAGGTAATGGTTCCGAGTATCAGATTCCGAAAATTTTGATGGTTTCTCAACCATTCCTTAACTTCAAACCCCCATATCTCGCGAACGGATCGACGAACTCGAGAAATTCCTGTTGAAACATAAAGCAGACACTCGCCCGATTACAACGGTATGTGTATTTTTGCCCTAGACCATACTAGTTATTGGTTTCGAGTATCAGATTCCGCAAATTTTGATGAGTTCTCAACCAGTCCTTAACTTCAAACTCCCATATCTCGCGAACGGATTGACGAACTCGAGAAATACCTGTTGCATCTGAAAGTAGAAACTTGCCCGATTACATTGGTGTGTGTACTTTTCCCCTAGGCCATTCCAGTTATTGGTCGCGAGTATCAGACTTGCGAAAATTTTGATGGTTTCTCAACCATTCCTTAACTTCAAACTCCCATATCGCGCGAACGGATTGACGGACTCGAGAAATTCCTGTTGCATCTGAAAGCAGAAACTCGCCCGTTTACAATGGTATGTGTATTTTTGCCCTAGGCCATAGTAGTTATTGGTTTCTAGTATCAGACTTGCGAAAATTTTGATGGTTTCTCAACCATTCCATAACTTCAAACTCCCATATCTCGCGAACGGATTGACGGACTCGAGAAATTCCTGTTGCATCTGAAAGTAGAAACTCGCCCGATTACAACGGTATGTGTATTTTTGCCCTAGGCCATAGTAGTTATTGGTTTCGAGTATCAGACTTGCGAAAATTTTGATGGTTTCTCAACCATTCCTTAACCTCAAACTCCCATATCTCGCGAACGGATTGACGACCTCGAGAAATTCCTGTTGCATCTGAAAGTAGAAACTCGCCCGATTACAATGGTGTGTGCACTTTTCCCCTAGGCCATTCCAGTTATTCGTTTCGAGTATCAGACTTGCGAATATTTTGATGGTTTCTCAACCATTCGTTAATTTCAAACTCGCATTTCTCGCGAACGGATTGACGAACTCGAGAAATTCCTGTTGCATCTGAAAGTAGAAACTTGCCCGATTACAATGGTGTGTGTACTTTTCCCCTAGGCCATTCCAGTTATTGGTTTCGTGTATCAGACTTGCGAAATTTTTGATTGCTTCTCAACCATTCCTTAACTTCAAACTCCCATATCTCGCGAACGGATTGACGAACTCGAGAAATTCCTCCTGCATCTGAAAGCTGAAACTCGCCCGATTACAACGGTATGTGTATTTTTGCCCTAGGCCATAGTAGTTATTGGTTTCGAGTATCAGACTTGCGAAAATTTGGATGGTTTCTCAACCATTCCTTAACCTCAAACTCCCATATCTCGCGAACGGATTGACGAACTCGAGAAATTCCTGTTGCATCTGAAAGCAGACACTCGCCCGTTTACAACGGTATGTGTACTTTTGCCCTAGGCCATAGTAGTTATTGGTTTCTAGTATCAGACTTGCGAAAATTTTGATGGTTTCTCAACCATTCCATAACTTCCAAATCCCATATATCGCGAACGGATTGACGAACTGGAGAAATTCCTGCTGCATCTGAAAACAGAAACTCGCCCGATTACAACGGTATGTGCATTTTTGCCCTAGGCCATAGTAGTTATTGGTTTCGAGTATAAGACTTGCGAAAACTTTGATGGTTTCTCAACCATTCCTTAACTTAAAGCTCCCATATCTCGCGAACGGATTCACGAACTCGAGAAATTCCTCCTGCATCTGAAAGCTGAAACTCGCCCGATTACAACGGTATGTGTATTTTTGCCCTAGGCCATAGTAGTTATTGGTTTCGAGTATCAGACTTGCGAAAATTTGGATGGTTTCTCAACCATTCCTTAACCTCAAACTCCCATACCTCGCGAACGGATTGACGAACTCGAGAAATTCCGGTTGCATCTGAAAGCAGACACTCGCCCGTTTACAACGGTATGTGTATTTTTGCCCTAGGCCATAGTAGTTATTGGTTTCGAGTATCAGACTTGCGAAAATTTTGATGGTTTCTCAACCATTCCTGAACCTCAAACTCCCATATCTCGCGAACGGATTGACGAACTCGAGAAATTCCTGTTGCATCTGAAAGCAGACACTCGCCCGTTTACAACGGTATGTGTATTTTTGCCCTAGGCCATAGTAGTTATTGGTTTCTAGTATCAGACTTGCGAAAATTTTGATGGTTTCTCAACCATTCCATAACTTCCAACTCCCATATATCGCGAACGGATTGACGAACTGGAGAAATTCCTGCTGCATCTGAAAACAGAAACTCGCCCGATTACAACGGTATGTGCATTTTTGCCCTAGGCCATAGTAGTTATTGGTTTCGAGTATAAGACTTGCGAAAACTTTGATGGTTTCTCAACCATTCCTTAACTTGAAGCTCCCATATCTCGCGAACGGATACACGAACTCGAGAAATTCCTGTTGCATCTGAAGGTAGAAACTCGCCCGGTTACAATGGTGTGTGTACTTTTCCCCTAGGCCATTCCAGTTATTGGTTTCAAGTATCAGACTTGCGAAAATTTTAATGGACTCTCAACCATTCCTTAACTTCAAACTCCGATACTTCGCGAACGGATTGGCGAACTCGAGAAATTCCTGTTGCATGTTAAAGTAGAAACTCGCCCAATTATAATGGTGCGTGTACTTTTGCCCTAGGCCATTCCAGTTATTGGTTTCGACTATCAGACCAGCGAAAATTTTGATGGTTTCCCAACCACTCCTTGAATTCAAACACCCATATCTCGCGAACGGAAGGACGAACTCGAGAAATTCCTGTTGCATCTGAAAGTGGAAACTCGCCCGATTACAATGGCGTATGTACTTTTCGCCTTGGCCATTCCAGTTATTGGTCGCGAGTATCAGACTTGCGAACATTTTGATGGTTTCTCAACCATTCCTTAACTTCAAACTCCCATATCGCGCGAACGGATTGACGAACTCGAGAAATTCCTGTTGCATCTGAAAGCAGACACTCGCCCGTTTACAACGGTATGTGTACTTTTGCCCTAGGCCATAGTAGTTATTGGTTTCGAGTATCAGACTTGCGAAAATTTTGATGGTTTCTCAACCATTCCTTAACGTCAAACTCCCATATCTCGCGAACGGATTGACGAACTCGAGAAATTCCTGTTGCATCTGAAAGCAGAAACTCGCCCGTTTACAATGGTATGTGTATTTATGCCCTAGGCCATAGTAGTTATTGGTTTCTAGTATCAGACTTGCGAAAATTTTGATGGTTTCCCAACCATTCCTTAAATTCAAACTCCCATATCTCGCGAACGGATTGACGAACTCGAGAAATACCTGTTGCATCTGAAAGTAGAAACTTGCCCGATTATAGTGGTGTGTGTATTTTTCCCCTAGGCCATTCCAGTTATTCGTTTCGAGTATCAGACTTGCGAATATTTTGATGGTTTCTCAACCATTCGTTAATTTCAAACTCGCATATCTCGCGAACGGATTGACGAAATCGAGAAATTCCTGTTGCATCTGAAAGTAGAAACTTGCCCGATTACAGTGGTGTGTGTATTTCTCCCTTACGCCATTCCAGTTATTGGTTTCGAGTATCAGAGCTGCGAAAGTTTTGGTGGTTTCACAACAGTTCCATAACTTCAAACTCCCATATCTCGCGAACGGATTGACGGACTCGAGAAATTCCTGTTGCATCTGAAATTAGAAACTCGCCCGATTACAACGGTATGTGTATTTTTGCCCTCGGCCATAGTAGTTATTGGTTTAGAGTATCAGATTTGCGAAAATTTTGATGGTTTGTCAACCATTCCTTAACTTCATACTCCCATATCTTGCGAACGGATTGACGAACTCGAGAAATTCCTGTTGCATCTGAAAGTAGAAACTCGCCCGATTACAATGGTGTGTGTACTTTTCCCCTAGGCCATTCCAGTTATTGGTTTCGAGTATCAGACTTGCGAAAATTTTGATGGTTTCTCAACCATTCCTTAACTTCAAACTCCCATATCTCGCGAACGGATTGACGAATTCGGGAAATTCCTGTTGCATCTGAAAGCAGAAACTCGCCCGATTACAATGGTGTGTGTACTTTTCCCCTGGGCCATTCCAGTTATTGGTTTCGAGTATCAGACTTGCGAAAATTTTAACGGACTCTCAACCATTCCTTAAATTCAAACTCCCATATCTCTCGAACGGATTGAGGAAATCGAGAAATTCCTGTTGCATCTGAAAGTAGAAACTCGCCCGATTACAATGGTGTGTGTACTTTTCCCCTATGCCATTCCAGTTATTGGGTTCGAGTATCAGATTTCCGAAAATTTTGATGGATTGTCAACCATTCCTTAACTTCATACTCCCATATCTCGCGAACGGATTGACGAACTCGAGAAATTCCTGTTGAATCTGAAAGCAGAAACTCGCCCGATTACCACGGTATGTGTATTTTTCCCCTAGGCCTTTCCAGTTATTGGTTGTGACTATCAGACTTGCGAAAATTTTGATGGTTTCTCAAACATTCCTTAACGTCAAACTCCCATATCTCGCGAACGGATTGACGAACTCGGGAAATTCCTGTTGCATCTGAAAGCAGAAACTCGCCCGATTACAACGGTATGTGTACTTTTGCCCTAGACCATAGTAGGTAATGGTTCCGAGTATCAGATTCCGAAAATTTTGATGGTTTCTCAACCATTCCTTAACTTCAAACCCCCATATCTCGCGAACGGATCGACGAACTCGAGAAATTCCTGTTGAAACATAAAGCAGACACTCGCCCGATTACAACGGTATGTGTATTTTTGCCCTAGACCATACTAGTTATTGGTTTCGAGTATCAGATTCCGCAAATTTTGATGAGTTCTCAACCAGTCCTTAACTTCAAACTCCCATATCTCGCGAACGGATTGACGAACTCGAGAAATACCTGTTGCATCTGAAAGTAGAAACTTGCCCGATTACATTGGTGTGTGTACTTTTCCCCTAGGCCATTCCAGTTATTGGTCGCGAGTATCAGACTTGCGAAAATTTTGATGGTTTCTCAACCATTCCTTAACTTCAAACTCCCATATCGCGCGAACGGATTGACGGACTCGAGAAATTCCTGTTGCATCTGAAAGCAGAAACTCGCCCGTTTACAATGGTATGTGTATTTTTGCCCTAGGCCATAGTAGTTATTGGTTTCTAGTATCAGACTTGCGAAAATTTTGATGGTTTCTCAACCATTCCATAACTTCAAACTCCCATATCTCGCGAACGGATTGACGGACTCGAGAAATTCCTGTTGCATCTGAAAGTAGAAACTCGCCCGATTACAACGGTATGTGTATTTTTGCCCTAGGCCATAGTAGTTATTGGTTTCGAGTATCAGACTTGCGAAAATTTTGATGGTTTCTGAACCATTCCTTAACCTCAAACTCCCATATCTCGCGAACGGATTGACGACCTCGAGAAATTCCTGTTGCATCTGAAAGTAGAAACTCGCCCGATTACAATGGTGTGTGCACTTTTCCCCTAGGCCATTCCAGTTATTCGTTTCGAGTATCAGACTTGCGAATATTTTGATGGTTTCTCAACCATTCGTTAATTTCAAACTCGCATTTCTCGCGAACGGATTGACGAACTCGAGAAATTCCTGTTGCATCTGAAAGTAGAAACTTGCCCGATTGCAATGGTGTGTGTACTTTTCCCCTAGGCCATTCCAGTTATTGGTTTCGTGTATCAGACTTGCGAAATTTTTGATTGCTTCTCAACCATTCCTTAACTTCAAACTCCCATATCTCGCGAACGGATTGACGAACTCGAGAAATTCCTCCTGCATCTGAAAGCTGAAACTCGCCCGATTACAACGGTATGTGTATTTTTGCCCTAGGCCATAGTAGTTATTGGTTTCGAGTATCAGACTTGCGAAAATTTGGATGGTTTCTCAACCATTCCTTAACCTCAAACTCCCATATCTCGCGAACGGATTGACGAACTCGAGAAATTCCTGTTGCATCTGAAAGCAGACACTCGCCCGTTTACAACGGTATGTGTACTTTTGCCCTAGGCCATAGTAGTTATTGGTTTCTAGTATCAGACTTGCGAAAATTTTGATGGTTTCTCAACCATTCCATAACTTCCAAATCCCATATATCGCGAACGGATTGACGAAATGGAGAAATTCCTGCTGCATCTGAAAACAGAAACTCGCCCGATTACAACGGTATGTGCATTTTTGCCCTAGGCCATAGTAGTTATTGGTTTCGAGTATAAGACTTGCGAAAACTTTGATGGTTTCTCAACCATTCCTTAACTTAAAGCTCCCATATCTCGCGAACGGATTCACGAACTCGAGAAATTCCTCCTGCATCTGAAAGCTGAAACTCGCCCGATTACAACGGTATGTGTATTTTTGCCCTAGGCCATAGTAGTTATTGGTTTCGAGTATCAGACTTGCGAAAATTTGGATGGTTTCTCAACCATTCGTTAACCTCAAACTCCCATACCTCGCGAACGGATTGACGAACTCGAGAAATTCCGGTTGCATCTGAAAGCAGACACTCGCCCGTTTACAACGGTATGTGTATTTTTGCCCTAGGCCATAGTAGTTATTGGTTTCGAGTATCAGACTTGCGAAAATTTTGATGGTTTCTCAACCATTCCTGAACCTCAAACTCCCATATCTCCCGAACGGATTGACGAACTCGAGAAATGCCTGTTGCATCTGAAAGCAGACACTCGCCCGTTTACAACGGTATGTGTATTTTTGCCATAGGCCATAGTAGTTATTGGTTTCTAGTATCAGACTTGCGAAAATTTTGATGGTTTCTCAACCATTCCATAACTTCCAACTCCCATATATCGCGAACGGATTGACGAACTGGAGAAATTCCTGCTGCATCTGAAAACAGAAACTCGCCCGATTACAACGGTATGTGCATTTTTGCCCTAGGCCATAGTAGTTATTGGTTTCGAGTATAAGACTTGCGAAAACTTTGATGGTTTCTCAACCATTCCTTAACTTGAAGCTCCCATATCTCGCGAACGGATTCACGAACTCGAGAAATTCCTGTTGCATCTGAAGGTAGAAACTCGCCCGGTTACAATGGTGTGTGTACTTTTCCCCTAGGCCATTCCAGTTATTGGTTTCAAGTATCAGACTTGCGAAAATTTTAATGGACTCTCAACCATTCCTTAACTTCAAACTCCGATACCTCGCGAACGGATTGGCGAACTCGAGAAATTCCTGTTGCATGTTAAAGTAGAAACTCGCCCAATTATAATGGTGCGTGTACTTTTGCCCTAGGCCATTCCAGTTATTGGTTTCGACTATCAGACCAGCGAAAATTTTGATGGTTTCCCAACCACTCCTTGAATTCAAACACCCATATCTCGCGAACGGAAGGACGAACTCGAGAAATTCCTGTTGCATCTGAAAGTGGAAACTCGCCCGATTACAATGGCGTATGTACTTTTCGCCTTGGCCATTCCAGTTATTGGTCGCGAGTATCAGACTTGCGAACATTTTGATGGTTTCTCAACCATTCCTTAACTTCAAACTCCCATATCGCGCGAACGGATTGACGAACTCGAGAAATTCCTGTTGCATCTGAAAGCAGACACTCGCCCGTTTACAACGGTATGTGTACTTTTGCCCTAGGCCATAGTAGTTATTGGTTTCGAGTATCAGACTTGCGAAAATTTTGATGGTTTCTCAACCATTCCTTAACGTCAAACTCCCATATCTCGCGAACGGATTGACGAACTCGAGAAATTCCTGTTGCATCTGAAAGCAGAAACTCGCCCGTTTACAATGGTATGTGTATTTATGCCCTAGGCCATAGTAGTTATTGGTTTCTAGTATCAGACTTGCGAAAATTTTGATGGTTTCCCAACCATTCCTTAAATTCAAACTCCCATATCTCGCGAACGGATTGACGAACTCGAGAAATACCTGTTGCATCTGAAAGTAGAAACTTGCCCGATTATAGTGGTGTGTGTATTTTTCCCCTAGGCCATTCCAGTTATTCGTTTCGAGTATCAGACTTGCGAATATTTTGATGGTTTCTCAACCATTCGTTAATTTCAAACTCGCATATCTCGCGAACGGATTGACGAACTCGAGAAATTCCTGTTGCATCTGAAAGTAGAAACTTGCCCGATTACAGTGGTGTGTGTATTTCTCCCTTACGCCATTCCAGTTATTGGTTTCGAGTATCAGAGCTGCGAAAGTTTTGGTGGTTTCACAACAGTTCCATAACTACAAACTCCCATATCTCGCGAACGGATTGACGGACTCGAGAAATTCCTGTTGCATCTGAAATTAGAAACTCGCCCGATTACAACGGTATGTGTATTTTTGCCCTCGGCCATAGTAGTTATTGGTTTAGAGTATCAGATTTGCGAAAATTTTGATGGTTTGTCAACCATTCCTTAACTTCATACTCCCATATCTTGCGAACGGATTGACGAACTCGAGAAATTCCTGTTGCATCTGAAAGTAGAAACTCGCCCGATTACAATGGTGTGTGTACTTTTCCCCTAGGCCATTCCAGTTATTGGTTTCGAGTATCAGACTTGCGAAAATTTTGATGGTTTCTCAACCATTCCTTAACTTCAAACTCCCATATCTCGCGAACGGATTGACGAATTCGGGAAATTCCTGTTGCATCTGAAAGCAGAAACTCGCCCGATTACAATGGTGTGTGTACTTTTCCCCTAGGCCATTCCAGTTATTGGTTTCGAGTATCAGACTTGCGAAAATTTTAACGGACTCTCAACCATTCCTTAAATTCAAACTCCCATATCTCTCGAACGGATTGAGGAAATCGAGAAATTCCTGTTGCATCTGAAAGTAGAAACTCGCCCGATTACAATGGTGTGTGTACTTTTCCCCTATGCCATTCCAGTTATTGGGTTCGAGTATCAGATTTCCGAAAATTTTGATGGATTGTCAACCATTCCTTAACTTCATACTCCCATATCTCGCGAACGGATTGACGAACTCGAGAAATTCCTGTTGAATCTGAAAGCAGAAACTCGCCCGATTACCACGGTATGTGTATTTTTCCCCTAGGCCTTTCCAGTTATTGGTTGTGACTATCAGACTTGCGAAAATTTTGATGGTTTCTCAACCATTCCTTAACGTCAAACTCCCATATCTCGCGAACGGATTGACGAACTCGGGAAATTCCTGTTGCATCTGAAAGCAGAAACTCGCCCGATTACATTGGTGTGTGTACTTTTCCCCTAGACCATTCCGGTTATTGGTTTCGAGTATCAGACTTGCGAAAATGTTAATGGACTCTCAACCATTCCTTAAATTCAAACTCCCATATCTCTCGAACGGATTGAGGAAATCGAGAAATTCCTGTTGCATCTGAAAGTAGAAACTCGCCCGATTACAATGGTGTGTGTACTTTTCCCCTATGCCATTCCAGTTATTGGTTTCGAGTATCAGATTTCCGAAAATTTTGATGGATTGTCAACCATTCCTTAACTTCATACTCCCATATCTCGCGAACGGATTGACGAACTCGAGAAATTCCTGTTGCACCTGAAAGTAGAAACTCGCCCGATTGCAATGGTGTGTGTACTTTTCCCCTAGCCATTCCAGTTATTGGTTACGAGTATCAGACTTGCAAAAATTTTGATGGTTTCTCAACCATTCCTTAACTTCAAACTCCCATATCTCGCGAACCGATTGTCGAACTCGAGAAATTCCTGTTGCATCTGAAAGTAGCAACTCGCCCGATTACAACGGTATGTGTATTTTTGCTCTAGACCATTGTAGTTATTGGTTTCGAGTATCAGACTTGCGAAAATTTTGATGGCTTCTCAACCATTCCTCAGTTTCAAACTCGCATATCTCGCGAACGGATTGACGAACTCGAGAAGTTCCTGTTGCATCTGAAAGCAGAAACTCGCCCGATTACAACGGTATGTGTATTTTTGCCCTAGACCATAGTAGTTAATGGTTCCGAGTATCAGATTCCGAAAATTTTGATGGTTTCTCAACCATTCCTTAACTTCAAACTCCCATATCTCGTGAACGGATTGAGGAAATCGAGAAACTCCTGTTGCATCGAAAGTAGAAACTCGCCCCATTACAACGGTATGTGTACTTTTCCCCTTGGCCATTCCAGTTATTGGTTTCGAGTATCAGCTTTGCGAAAATTTTGATGGTTTGTCAACCATTCCTTAACTTCATACTCCCATATCTCGCGAACGGATTGACGAACTCGAGAAGTTCCTGTTGCATCTGAAAGTAGAAACTCGCCCGATTACAATGGTGTGTGTACTTTTCCCCTAGGCCATTCCAGTTATTGGTTTCGAGTATCAGACTTGCAAAAATTTTTATGGTTTCTCAACCATTCCTTAACTTCAAACTCCCATATCTCGTGAGCGGATTGACGAACTCGAGAAATTCCTGCTGCATCTGAAAGCAGAAACTCGTCCGATTACAACGGTATGTGTATTTTTCCCCTTGGCCATTGTAGTTATTGGTTTCGTGTATCAGACTTGCGAAAATTTTGATGTCCTCTCAACCATTCCTTAACTTCAAACTCGTATATCTCGCGAAAGGATTGACGAACTCGAGAAATTCCTGTTGCATCTGAAAGCAGAAACTCGCCCGATTTCAACGGTATGTGTATTTTTGCCCTAGACCATAGTAGTTATTGGTTTCGAGTATCAGATTCCGAAAATTTTGATGGTTTCTCAACCATTCCTTAACTTCAAACCCCCATACCTCGCGAACGGATTGACGAACTCGAGAAATTCCTGTTGAATCATAAAGCAGACACTCGCCCGATTACAACGGTATGTGTATTTTTGCCCTAGACCATACTAATTATTGGTTTCGAGTATCAGATTCCGCAAATTTTGATGAGTTCTCAACCATTCCTTAACTTCAAGCTCCCATATCTCGCGAGCGAATTGACGAACTCGAGAAATTCCGGTTGCATCTGAAAGTAGAAACTCGCCCGATTACAACGGTATGTGTACTTTTCCCCTAGGCCATTCCAGTTATTGGTTTCGAGTATCAGACTTGCGAATATTTTGATGGTTTCTCAAGCTTTCCTTAACTTCAAACCCCCATATCTCGCGAACGGATTGACGAACTCGAGAAACTCATGTTGTATCTGAAAGCAGAAGCGCGCCCGATTACAACGGTATGTGAATATTTCCCCTAGGCCATTGTAGTTATTGGTTTCGAGTATCAGACTTGCGAAAATTTTGATGGCTTCTCAACCATTCCTCAGTTTCAAACTCGCATATCTCGCGAACGGATTGACGAACTCGAGAAATTCCTGTTGCATCTGAAAGCAGAAACTTGCCCGATTACAACGGTATGTGTATTTTTGCCCTAGACCATAGTAGTTAATGGTTCCGTGCATCAGATTCCGAAAATTTTGATGGTTTCTCAACCATTCCTTAACTTCAAACTCCCTTATCTCGTGAACTGATTGAGGAAATCGAGAAATTCCTGTTGCATCTGAAAGTAGAAAATCGCCCCATTACAACGGTATGTGTACTTTTCCCCTGGGCCATTCCAGTTATTGGTTTCGAGTAACAGATTTTCGAAAATTTTGATGGTTTCTCAACCATTCCTTAACTTCAAACTCGCATATCTCGCGAACGGATTGACGAACTCGCAAAATTCCTGTTGTATCTGAAAGTAGAAACTCGCCCGATTACAAGGGTATGTGTATTTTTCCCCTAGGCCATTGTAGTTATTGGTTTCGAGTATCAGTCTTGCGAAAATTTTGATGGTTTCTCAACCATTCCTTAACTTCAAACTCCCATATCTCGCGAACAGATTGACGAACTCGAGAAATTCCTGTTGCATCTGAAAGTAGAAAATCGCCCCATTACAATGCTGTGTGTACTTTTCCCCTAGGCCATTCCAGTTATTGGTTTCGAGTATCAGAATTGCGAAAATTTTGATGGTTCCTCAACCATTCCTTAACTTCAAACACCCATATCTCGCGAACGGATTGACGAACTCGAGAAATTCCTGTTGCATCTCAAAGTAGAAACTCGCCCGATTACAATGGTGTGTGTACTTTTCCCCTAGGCCATTCCAGTTATTGGTTTCGAGTATCAGATTTGCGAAAATCTTGATGGTTTGTCAACCATTCCTTAACTTTATACTCCCATATCTCGCGAACGGATTGACGAACTCGAGAAATTCCTGTTGCATCTGAAAGTAGAAACTCGCCCGATTACAATGGTGTGTGTACTTTTCCCCTAGGCCATTCCAGTTATTGGTTTCGAGTATCAGACTTTCGAAAATTTGTATGGTTTCTCAACCATTCCTTAACTTCAAACTCGCATATCTCGCGAACGGATTAACGAACTCGCAAAATTCCTGTTGTATCTGAAAGTAGAAACTCGCCCGATTACAAGGGTATGTGTATTTTTCCCCTAGGCCATTGTAGTTATTGGTTTCGAGTATCAGTCTTGCGAAAATTTTGATGGTTTCTCAACCATTCCTTAACTTCAAACTCCCATATCGCGCGAACTGATTGACGATCTCGTTAAGTTCCTGTTGCATCTGAAAGCAGAAACTCGCCCGATTACAACGGTATGTCTATTTTTGCCCTAGGCCATAGTAGTTATTGGTTTCGAGTATCAGACTTGCGAAAATTTTGATGGTTTGTCAACCATTCTTTAACTTCATACTCCGATATCTCGCGAACGGATTGACGAACTCGAGAAACTCCTGTTGCATCTGAAAGTAGAAACTCTCCCGATTACAATGGAGTGTGTACTTTTCCCTTAGGCCATTGTAGTTATTGGTTTCGTGTATCAGACTTGCGAAATTTTTGATTGCTTCTCAACCATTCCATAACTTCAAACTCCCATATCTCCCGAACGGATTGAGGAAATCGAGAAATTCCTGTTGCATCTGAAAGTAGAAACTCGCCCGATTACAACGGTATGTGTATATTTCCCCTAGGCCATTCCAGTTATTGGTTTCGAGTATCAGACTTGCGAAAATTTTGATGGTTTCTCAACCATTCCTTAACTTCAAACTCCCATATCTCGCGAACCGATTGACGAACTCGAGAAATTCCTATTGCATCTGAAGGCAGAAACTCGCCCGATTACAATGGTGTGTGTACTTTTCCCCTAGGACATTCCAGTTATTGGTTTCGAGTATCAGACTTGCGAAAATTTTAATGGACTCTCAACCATTCCTTAAATTCAAACTCCCATATCTCGCGAACCGATTGACGAACACGAGAAATTCCTGTTGCATCTGAAAGTAGCAACTCGCCCGATTACAACGGTATGTGTATTTTTGCTCTAGACCATAGTAGTTATTGGTTTCGAGTATCAGACTAGCGAAAATTTTGAATGTTTCTCAATAATTCCTTAACTTCAAACGCCCATATCTCGCGAACGGATTGACGAACTCGAGAAATTTCTGTTGCATCTGAAAGCAGAAACTCGCCCGAGTACAATGCTGTGAGTACTTTCCCCCTAGGCCACTCCAGTTATTGTTATCGAATATCAGACTTGCGAAAGTTTTGATGGTTTCTCAACCATCTCTTAATTCCCAACTCCGACATTTCACGAACGGCTTGACGAATCCGAATAATTTCTGTTGCATCTGAAAGTAGAAACTCTCCCAATTACAACGGTATGTGCATTTTTGCCCGAGGCCATAGGAGTTATTGATTTCGCGTATCAGACTTTCGAAAATTTTGATGGTTCCTCAAGCATTCCTTAACTTCAAACTCACATATCTCGCGAACGGATTGACGAACTCGAGAAATTTCTGTTGCATCTGAAAGCAGAAACTCGCCCGATTACAACGGTATGTGTACTTTTCCCCTAGGCCATTCCAGTTATTGGTTTCGAGTATCAGATTTGCGAAAATTTTGATGGTTTGTCAAGCATTCCTTAACTTCAAACTTCCATATCGCGTGAACGGATTGAGGAAATCGAGAAATTCCTGTTGCATCTGAAAGTAGAAACTCGCCCCATTACAACGGTATGTGTACTTTTCCCCTAGGCCACTCCAGTTATTGGTTTCGAGTATCAGACTTGCGAAAATTTTAATGGACTCTCAACCATTCCTTAAATTCAAACTCCCATATCTCGCGAACCGATTGACGAACTCGAGAAATTCCTGTTGCATCTGAAAGTAGAAACTCGCCCCATTACAACGGTATGTGTACTTTTCCCCTAGGCCGTTCCAGTTATTGGTTTCGAGTATCAGATTTGCGAAAATTTTGATGGTTTGTCAACCATTCCTTAACTTCATACTCCCATATCTCGCGAACGGATTGACGAACTCGAGAATCTCCTGATGCATCTGAAAGTAGTAACTCGCCCGATTACAATGGTGTGTGTGCTTTTCCCCTAGGCCATTCCAGTTATTCGTTTCGAGTAGGAGACTTGCAAAATTTTTATGGTTTCTCAACCATTCCTTAACTTCATACTCCCATATCTCGCGAACGGATTGACGAACTCGAGAAATTCCTGTTGCATCTGAAAGCAGAAACTCGCCCGATTACAACGGTGTGTCTATTTTTGCCCTAGGCCATAGTAGTTATTGGTTTCGAGTATCAGACTTGCGAAAATTTTGATAGTTTCTCAACCATCTCTTAATTCCAAACTCCGATATTTCGCGAACGGATTGACGAATCCGAAAAATTTCTGTTGCATCGGAAAGTAGAAACTCGCCCGATTACAATGGTGTGTGTACTTTTCCCCTAGGCTATTCCAGTTATTGGTTTCCAGTATAAGGCTTGCGAAAATATTAATGGACTCTCAACCATTCCTTAAATTCAAACTCCCATATCTCGGGAACGGATTGAGAACTCGACAAATTCCTGTTGCATCTGAAAGTAGAAACTCGCCCGATTACAATGGTGTGTGTACTTTTCCCCTAGGCCATTCCAATTATTGGTTTCGAGTATCAGACTTGCGAAAATTTTAATGGACTCTCAACCATTCCTTAAATTCAAACTCCCATATCTCGCGAACCGATTGACGAACTCGAGAAATTCCTGTTGCATCTGAAAGCAGAAACTCGCCCGATTACAACGGTATGTGTATTTTTGCCCTAGGCCATAGTAGATAATGGTTTAGAGTATCAGACTTGGGAAAATTTTGACGGCTTCTCAACCATTCCTTAACTTCAAACTCCCATATCTCGTGAACGGATTGAGGAAATCAAGAAATTCCTGTTGCATCTGAAAGTAGAAACTCGCCCCATTACAACGGTATGTGTACTTTTCCCCTAGGCCATTCCAGTTATTGGTTTCGAGTATCAGACATGCGAAAACTTTGATGGTTTCTCAACCATTCCTTAATTTCAAACTCCCATATCTCGCGAACGTATTGACGAACTCGAGAAATTTCTGTTGCATCTGAAAGCAGAAACTCGCCCGATTACAAGGATATGTGCATTTTTGCCCTAGGCCATAGTAGTTATTGGTTTCGAGTATCAGATTTGCGAAAATTTTGAGGGTATCTCATCCATTCCTTAACTTCAAACTCCCATATCTCGCGAACGGATTGAGAACTCGAGAAATTCCTGTCGCATCTGAAAGTAGAAACTCGCCCGATTACAAAGGTATGTGTATTTTTGCTCTAGACCATAGTAGTTATTGGTTTCGAGTATCAGACTTGCGAAAATTTTGATGGTTTCTCAACCATTCCTTAACTTCAAACTCCCATATCTCCCGAACGGATTGACGATCACGAGAAATTCCTGTTGCATCTGATTGCAGTAACTCGCCCGAATACAACGGTATGTGTATTTTTGCCCTAGGCCATTCCAGTTATTGGTTTCGAGTATCAGACTTGCGAAAATTTTGATGGTTTGTCAACCATTCTTTAACTTCATACTCCGATATCTCGCGAACGGATTGACGAAATCGAGAAACTCCTGTTGCATCTGAAAGTAGAAACTCTCCCGATTACAATGGAGTGTGTACTTTTCCCTTAGGCAATTGTAGTTATTGGTTTCGTGTATCAGACTTGCGAAATTTTTGATTGTTTCTCAACCATTCCCTAACATCAAACTCCCATATCTCGCGAACCGATTGACGAACTCGAGAAATTCCTATTGAATCTGAAGGCCGAAACTCGCCCGATTACAATGGTGTGTGTACTTTTTCCCTAGGACATTCCAGTTATTGGTTTCGAGTATCAGACTTGCGAAAATTTTAATGGACTCTCAACCATTCCTTAAATTCAAACTCCCATATCTCGCGAACCGATTGTCGAACTCGAGAAATTCCTGTTGCATCTGAAAGTAGCAACTCGCCCGATTACAACGGTATGTGTACTTTTCCCCTAGGCCATTCCAGTTATTGGTTTCGAGTATCAGATTTGCGAAAATTTTGATGGTTTGTCAACCATTCCTTAACTTCATACTCCCATATCTCGCGAACGGATTGACGAACTCGAGAATCTCCTGATGCATCTGAAAGTAGAAACTCGCCCGATTACAATGGTGTGTGTGCTTTTCCCCTAGGCCATTCCAGTTATTCGTTTCGAGTAGGAGACTTGCAAAATTTTTATGGTTTCTCAACCATTCCTTAACTTTATACTCCCATATCTCGCGAACGGATTGACGAACTCGAGAAATTCCTGTTGCATCTGAAAGCAGAAACTCGCCCGATTACAACGGTATGTCTATTTTTGCCCTAGGCCATTGTAGTTATTGGTTTCGAGTATCAGACTTGCGAAAATTTTGATAGTTTCTCAACCATCTCTTAATTCCAAACTCCGATATTTCGCGAACGGATTGACGAATCCGAAAAATTTCTGTTGCATCTGAAAGTAGAAACTCTCCCGATTACAATGGTGTGTGTACTTTTCCCCTAGGCCATTCCAGTTATTGGTTTCGAGTATCAGATTTGCGAACATTTTGATGGTTTCTCAACAGTTCCTTAACTTCAAACTACCATATCTCGCGAACGGATTGACGAACTCGAGAAATTCCTGTTGCATCTGAAAGCAGAAACTCGCCCGATTACAACGGTATGTGTATTTTTGCCCTAGGCCATAGTCGTTATTGGTTTCGAGTATCAGACTTGCGAAAATTTTGATGGTTTCTCAACCATTCCATAACTTCAAACTTCCATATATCGCGAACGGATTGACGAACTCGAGAAATTCCTGTTGCATCTGAAAGCAGAAACTCGCCCGATTACAACGGTATTTGTATTTTTCCCCTAGGCCATTGTAGTTATTGGTTTCGAGTATCAGATTTACGAAAATTTTGATGGTTTCTCAACCATTGCTTAACTTCAAACTCTCATATCTCGCGAACGGATTGACGAATTCGAGAAATTCCTGTTGCATCTGAAAGTAGAAACTCGCCCGATTACAATGGTGTGTGTACTTTTCCCCTAGGCCATTCCAGTTATTGGTTTCGAGTATCAGATTTGCGAAAATTTTGAGGGTATCTCATCCATTCCTTAACTTCAAACTCCCATATCTCGCGAACGGATTGAGAACTCGAGAAATTCCTGTTGCATCTGAAAGTAGAAACTCGCCCGATTACAATGGTGGGTGTACTTTTCCCCTAGGCCATTCCAGTTATTGGTTTCGATTATCAGATGTGCTAAAATTTTGATGGATTCTCAACAATTCCTTAACTTCAAACACCCATATCTCGCGAACGGATTGACGATCTCGAAAAATTCCTGTTGCATCTGAAAGCAGAAACTCGCCCGATTACAACGGTATGTGTATTTTTGCCCTAGGCCATAGTAGTTATTGATTTCGAGTATCAGACTTGCGAACACATTGATGGTTTCTCAACCATTCCTTAAATTCGAACTCCCATATCTCGCGAACGGATTGCCGAACTCGAGAAATTCCTGTTGCATCTGATAGCAGAAACTCGCCCGGTTACAACGGTGTGTGTATTTTTGTCCTAGGCCATAGTAGTTATTGGTTTCGAGTATCAGACTTGCGAAAATTTTGATTGTTTCTCAACCATTCCTTAACTTCAAACTCCCATATCTCGCGAACCGATTGACGAACTCGAGAAATTTCTGTTGCATCTGAAAGCAGAAACTCGCCCGATTACAACGGTATGTGTATCTTTGCCCTAGGCCATTCCAGTTATTGGTTTCGGGTATCAGACTTGCGAAAATTTTGACGGTTTCTCAACCATTCCTTAACTTCAAACTCCCATATCTCGCGAACCGATCGACGAACTTGAGAAATTCCTGTTGAATCCGAAGGCAGAAACTCGCCCGATTACAACGGTATGTGTATTTTTGCCGTAGACCATAGTGGCTACTGGTTTCGAGTATCAGATTCCGAAAATTTTGATGGTTTCTCAACCATTCCTTAACTTCAAACTCCCACATCTCGCGAACGGATTGCCGAACTCGAGATATTCCTGTTGCATCTGATAGCAGAAACTCGCCCGGTTACAACGGTGTGTGTATTTCTGCTCTAGACTATAGTAGTTATTGGTTTCGAGTATCAGACTTGCGAAAACTTTGATGGTTTCTCAACCATTCCTTAAATTCGAACTCCCATATCTCGCGAACCGATTGACGAACTCGAGAAATTCCTGTTGCATCTGAAATAGAAACTCGCCCGATTACAACGGTATGCGTATTTTTGCTCTAGGACATAGTAGTTATTGGTTTCGAGTATCAGACTTGCGAAAATTTTGATGGTTTCTCAACCATTCCATAACTGCAAACTCCCATATATCGTGAACGGATTGACGTACTCGAGAAATTCCTTTTGCATCTGAAAGCAGAAACTCGCCCGATTACAACGGTATGTCTATTTTTGCTCTAGACCATAGTAGTTATTGGTTTTGAGTATCAGACTTGCGAAAACTTTGATGGTTTCTCAACCATTCCTTAAATTCGAACTCGCATATCTCGCGAACCGATTGACGAACTCGAGAAATTCCTGTTGCATCTGAAATAGAAACTCGCCCGATTACAACGGTATGTGTATTTCTGCTCTAGACTATAGTAGTTATTGTTTTCGAGTATCAGACTTGCGAAAACTTTGATGGTTTCTCAAACATTCCTTAAATTCGAACTCCCATATCTCGCGAACCGATTGACGAACTCGAGAAATTCCTGTTGCATCTGAAATAGAAACTCGCCCGATTACAACGGTATGTGTATTTCTGCTCTAGACTATAGTAGTTATTGTTTTCGAGTATCAGACTTGCGAAAACTTTGATGGTTTCTCAACCATTCCTTAATTTCAAACTCCCATATCTCGCGAACGGATTGACGAACTCGAGAAATTTCTGTTGCATTTGAAAGCAGAAACTCGCCCGATTACAATGGTGTGTCTACTTTTCCCCTAGGCCATAGTAGTTAATGGTTTCGTATATCAGACTTGCGAAATTTTTGATTGTTTCTCAACCATTCCTCAACTCCAAACTCCCATATCTCGTGAACGGATTGAGGAATTCGAGAAATTCCTGTTGCATCTGAAAGTAGAAACTCGCCCGATTACAACGGTATGTGTACATTTCCCCTAGGCCATTCCAGTTATTGGTTCCGAGTATCACACTTGCGAAAATTTTGATGGTTTCTCAACCATTCCATAACTGCAAACTCCCATATATCGCGAACGGTTTGACGTACTCGAGAAATTCCTGTTGGATCTGAAAGCAGAAACTCGCCCGTTTACAATGGTGTGTGTACTTTTCCCCTAGGCCATTCCAATTAATGGTTTCGTGTATCAGACTTGCGAAAATTTTAATGGACTCTCAACCATTCCTTAAATTCAAACTCCCGTATCTCGCGAACGGATTGACGATCTCGAGAAATTCCTGTTGCATCTGAAAGCAGAAACTCGCCCGATAACAACGGTATGTGTATTTTTGCCCTAGACCATAGTAGTTATTGGTTTCGAGTATCAGATTCCGAAAATTTTGATGGTTTCTCAACCATTCCTTAACTTCAAACACCCATATCTCGCGAACGAATTGACGATCTCGAGAAATTCCTGTTGCATCTGAAAGTAGAAACTCGCCCGATTACAATGGTGTGTGTACTTTTCCCCTAGGCCATTCCAGTTATTGGTTTCGTGTATCAGACTTGCGAAATTTTTGATTGTTTCTCAACCATTCCTTAACTTCAAACTCCCATATCTCGCGAACGGACTGACGAACTCGAGACATTCCTATTGCATCTGAAGGCAGAAACTCGCCCGATTACAATGGTGTGTGAACTTTTCCCCTAGGCCATTCCTGTTATTGGTTTCGAGTATCAGTCTTGCGAAAATTTTAATGGACTCTCAACCATTCCTTAAATTCAAACTCCCATATCTCGCGAACCGATTGACGAACTCGAGAAATTCCTGTTGCATCTGAAAGTACAAACTCGCCCGATTACAACGGTATGTGTATTTTTGCTCTAGACCTTAGTAGTTATTGGTTTCGAGTATCAGACTTGCGAAAATTTTGATGGTTTCTCAACCATTCCTTAACTTCAAACTCCCATATCTCGCGAACGGATTGAGGAACGCTAGAAATTCCTGTTGAATCAGAAAGCAGAAACTCGCCCGATTACAACAGTATGTGTATTTTTGCCCTAGACCACAGTAGTTATTGGTTTCGAGTATCAGATTCCGAAAATTTTTATGGTTTCTTAACCATTCCTTAACTTCAAACTCCCATATCTCCCGAACGGGTTGACGTACTCGAGAAATTCCTGTTGCGTCTGAAAGCAGAAACTCGCCCGTTTACAATGGTTTGTGTACTTTTCCCCTAGGCCACTCCAATTATTGGTTTCGTGTATCAGACTTGCGAAAATTTTGATTGTTTCTCAACCATTCCTTAACTTCAAGCTCCCATATATCGCGAACGGATTGACGAACTCGAGAGATTCCTGTTGCATCTGATAGTAGAAACTCGCCCGATTACAACGGTATGTGTATTTTTGCCCTAGACTTTAGTGGTTATTGGTTTCCAGTATTAGACTTGCGAAAATTTTGATGGTTTCTCAACCATTCCTTAACTTCAAACTCCCATATCTCGCGAACGGATTGCCGAACTCGAGAAATTCCTGTAGCATCTGAAAGCAGAAACTCGCCCGTTTACAACGGTTGTGTATTTTTGCCCTAGGCCATAGTAGTTATTGGTTTCGAGTATCAGACTTGCGAAAATTTTGATGGTTTCTCAACCATTCCATAACTGCAAACTCCCATATATCGTGAACGGATTGACGAACTCGAGAAATTCCTTTTGCATCTGAAAGCAGAAACTCGCCCGATTACAACGGTATGTGCATTTTTGCCCTAGGCCATAGTAGTTATTGGTTTCGAGAATAAGACTTGCGAAAATTTTGATGGTTTCTCATCCATTCCTTAACTTCAAACTCGCATATCTCGCGAACGGATTGACGAACTCCAGAAATTCCTATTGCATCTGAAAGCAGAAACTCGCCCGATTACAACGGTATGTGTATTTTAGCCCTAGGCCATAGTAGTTATTTATTTCGAGTATCAGACTTGCGAAAATTTTGATTGTTTCTCAACCATTCCTCAACTTCAAGCTCCCACATCTCGGGCACGGATTGACGAACGCGAGAAATTCCTGTTGGATCTGAAAGTAGAAACTTGCCCGATTACAATGGTGGGTCTACTTTTCACCAAGGCCATTCCAGTTATTGGTTTCGAGTATCAGACTTGCGAAAATTTTGATGGTTTCTCAACCATTCCTTAACTTCAAACTCCCATATCTCGCGAACGGATTGCCGAACTCGAGAAATTCCTGTAGCATCTGAAAGCAGAAACTCGCCCGTTTACAACGGTTGTGTATTTTTGCCCTAGGCCATAGTAGTTATTGGTTTCGAGTATCAGACTTGCGAAAATTTTGATGGTTTCTCAACCATTCCATAACTGCAAACTCCCATATATCGTGAACGGATTGACGAACTCGAGAAATTCCTTTTGCATCTGAAAGCAGAAACTCGCCCGATTACAACGGTATGTGCATTTTTGCCCTAGGCCATAGTAGTTATTGGTTTCGAGAATAAGACTTGCGAAAATTTTGATGGTTTCTCATCCATTCCTTAACTTCAAACTCGCATATCTCGCGAACGGATTGACGAACTCCAGAAATTCCTATTGCATCTGAAAGCAGAAACTCGCCCGATTACAACGGTATGTGTATTTTAGCCCTAGGCCATAGTAGTTATTTATTTCGAGTATCAGACTTGCGAAAATTTTGATTGTTTCTCAACCATTCCTCAACTTCAAGCTCCCACATCTCGGGCACGGATTGACGAACGCGAGAAATTCCTGTTGGATCTGAAAGTAGAAACTTGCCCGATTACAATGGTGGGTCTACTTTTCACCAAGGCCATTCCAGTTATTGGTTTCGAGTATCAGACTTGCGAAAATTTTGATGGTTTCTCAACCATTCCTTAACTTCAAACTCCCATATCTCGCGAACGGATTGACGAACTCGAGTAATTCCTGTTGCATCTGAAAGCAGAAACTCGCCCGTTTACAACGGTATGTGTATTTTAGCCCTAGACCATAGTTGTTATTGGTTTCGAGTATCAGGTTCCGCAAATTTTGATGGTTTCTCAACCATTCCATAACTTCAAACTCCCATATCTCGCGAACGGACTGACGAACTCGAGAAATTCCGATTGCATCTTAAGGCAGAAACTCGCCCGATTACAATGGTGTGTGTGCTTTTCCCCTAGGCCATTCCAGTTATTGGTTTCGAGTATCAGACTTGCGAAAACTTTGATGGTTTCTCAACCATTCCTTAATTTCAAACTCCCATATCTCGCGAACGGATTGACGAACTCGAGAAATTCCTGTTGCACTTGAAAGCAGAAACTCGCCCGATTACAACGGTATGTGTATTTTTCCCCTTGGCAATTGTAGTTATTGGTTTCGAGTATCAGACTTGCGAAAATTTTGATTGTTTCTCAACCATTCCTCAACTTCAAGCTCCCACATCTCGGGCACGGATTGACGAACGCGAGAAATTCCTGTTGCATCTGAAAGCAGAAGCTCGCCCAATTACAACGGTATGTGTATTTCTGCGGTAGCCCATAGTAGTTATTGATTTCGAGTATCAGACTTGCGAAAATTTTTATGGTTTCTCAACCATTCCTTAATTTCAAGCCCCCATATCTCGTGAACGAATTGACGAACTCGAGAAATTCCTGTTGGATCTGAAAGTAGAAACTCGCCCGATTACAACGGTGTGTCTACTTTTCACCTAGGCCATTCCAGTTATTGGTTTCGAGTATCAGACTTGCGAAAATTTTGATGGTTTCTCAACCATTCCTTAATTTCAAACTCGCATATCTCGCGAACGGATGGGCGAACTCCAGAAATTCCTATTGCATCTGAAATCAGAAACTCGCTCGATTACTACGGTATATGTATTTTTGCCCTAGACCATAGTAGTTAATGGTTTCGAGTATCAGATTCCGAAAATTTTGATGGTTTCTCAACCATTCCTCAAATTCAAACTCGCATATCTCGCGAACGGATTGAGGAAATCGAGAAATTCCTGTTGCATCTGAAAGTAGAAACTCGCCCGATTACAACGGTATGTGCATCTTTCCCCTTGGCCATTGTAGTTATTGGTTTCGAGTATCAGACTTGCGAAAATTTTGATGGTTTCTCAACCATTCCTTAACTTCAAACTCCCATATCTCGCGAACGGATTGACGAACTCGAGTAATTCCTGTTGAATCTGAAAGCAGAAACTCGCCCGAATACAACGGTATGTGTATTTTTGCCCTAGACCATAGTAGTTATTGGTTTCGAGTATCAGATTCCGCAAATTTTGATGGTTTCTCAACCATTCCATAACTTCAAACTCCCATATCTCGCGAACGGACTGACGAACTCGAGAAATTCCGATTGCATCTTAAGGCAGAAACTCGCCCGATTACAATGGTGTGTGTGCTTTTCCCCTAGGCCATTCCAGTTATTGGTTTCGAGTATCAGACTTGCGAAAACTTTGATGGTTTCTCAACCATTCCTTAATTTCAAACTCCCATATCTCGCGAACGGATTGACGAACTCGAGAAATTCCTGTTGCACCTGAAAGCAGAAACTCGCCCGATTACAACGGTATGTGTATTTTTCCCCTTGGCCATTGTAGTTATTGGTTTCGAGTATCAGACTTGCGAAAATTTTGATTGTTTCTCAACCATTCCTCAACTTCAAGCTCCCACATCTCGGGCACGGATTGACGAACGCGAGAAATTCCTGTTGCATCTGAAAGCAGAAGCTCGCCCAATTACAACGGTATGTGTATTTCTGCGGTAGCCCATAGTAGTTATTGATTTCGAGTATCAGACTTGCGAAACTTTTTATGGTTTCTCAACCATTCCTTAATTTCAAGCCCCCATATCTCGTGAACGAATTGACGAACTCGAGAAATTCCTGTTGGATCTGTAAGTAGAAACTTGCCCGATTACAACGGTGATTCTACTTTTCACCTAGGCCATTCCAGTTATTGGTTTCGAGTATCAGACTTGCGAAAACTTTGATGGTTTCTCAACCATTCCTTAATTTCAAACTCCCATATCTCGCGAACGGATTGACGAACTCGAGAAATTCCTGTTGCACCTGAAAGCAGAAACTCGCCCGATTTCAACGGTATGTGTATTTTTCCCCTTGGCAATTGTAGTTATTGGTTTCGAGTATCAGACTTGCGAAAATTTTGATGGTTTCTCAACCATTCCTTAATTTCAAACTCGCATATCTCGGGAACGGATGGACGAACTCCAGAAATTCCTATTGCATCTGAAAGCAGAAACTCGCTCGATTACTACGGTATATGTATTTTTGCCCTAGACCATAGTAGTTAATGGTTTCGAGTATCAGATTCCGAAAATTTTGGTGGTTTCTCAACCATTCCTCAACTTCAAACTCGCATATCTCGCGAACGGATTGAGGAAATCGAGAAATTCCTGTTGCATCTGAAAGTAGAAACTCGCCCGATTACAACGGTATGTGCATCTTTCCCCTTGGCCATTGTAGTTATTGGTTTCGAGTATCAGACATGTGAAAATTTTGATGGTTTCTCAACCATTCCAAAACTTCGAACTCGCATATCTCGCGAACGAATTGACGAACTCGAGAAATTCCTGTTGGATCTGAAAGTAGAAACTTGCCCGATTACAATGGTGTGTCTACTCTTCACCAAGGCCATTCCAGTTATTGGTTTCGAGTGTCAGACTTGCGAAAATTTTGATGGTTTCTCAACCATTCCTTAACTTCAAACTCTCATATCTCGCGAACGGATTGACGAACTCGAGAAGTTCCTGTTCCATCTGAAAGTAGAAACTTGCCCGATTACAATGGTGTTTGTACTTTTCCCTTAGGCAATTCCAGTAATTGGTTTCGAGTATCAGACTTGCGAAAATTTTGATAGTTTCTCAACCATTCCTTAACTTCAAACTCCCATATCTCGCGAACGGATTGCCGAACTCGAGAAATTCCTGTAGCATCTGAAAGCAGAAACTCGCCCGTTTACAACGGTTTGTGTATTTTTGCCCTAGGCCATAGTAGTTATTGGTTTCGAGTATCAGACTTGCGAAAATTTTGATGGTTTCTCAACCATTCCATAACGGCAAACTCCCATATATCGTGAACGGATTGACGAACTCGAGAAATTCCTTTTGCATCTGAAAGCAGAAACTCGCCCGATTACAACGGTATGTGTATTTTTCCCCTAGGCAATTGTAGTTTTTGGTTTCGGGTATCAGACTTGCGAAAATTTTGATTGTTTCTCAACCATTCCTTAACTTCAAGCTCCCATATATCGCGAACGGATTGACGCACTCGAGAAATTTTTGTTGCATCTGAAAGCAGAAACTCGCCCGATTACAACGGTATGTGTATTTTTGCCCTAGGCGATAGTAGTTAATTGTTTCGAGGATCAGACTTGCGAAAATTTTGATGGTTTCTCAACCATTCCTTAACTTCAAACTCCCATATCTCGTGAACGGATTGAGGAAATCGAGAAATTCCTGTTGCATCTGAATGTAGAAGCTCGCCCCATTACAACGGTGTGTGTACTTTTCCCCTAGTCCATTCCAATTATTGGTTTCGTGTATCAGACTTGCGAAAAATTTGAATGTTTCTCAACCATTCCTCAACTTCAAGCTCCCACATCTCGGGCACGGATTGACGAAAGCGAGAAATTCCTGTTGCATCTGAAAGCAGAAGCTCGCCCAATTACAACGGTATGTGTATTTTTTGGTAGCACATAGTAGTTATTGATTTCGAGTATCAGACTTGCGAAAATTTTTATGGTTTCTCAACCATTCCTTAATTTCAAGCCCCCATATCTCGTGAACGGATTGACGAACTCGAGAAATTCCTGTTGGATCTGAAAGTAGAAACTTGCCCGATTACAATGGCGTGTCTACTTTTCACCAAGGCCATTCCAGTTATTGGTTTCGAGTATCAGACTTGCGAAAATTTTGATCGTTTCTCAACCATTCCTTAAATTCAAACTCCCATATCTCGGTAACGGATTGACGAACTCGAGTAATTCCTGTTGAATCTGAAAGCAGAAACTCGCCCGAATACAACGGTATGTGTATTTTTGCCCTAGACCATAGTAGTTATTGGTTTCGAGTATCAGATTCCGCAAATTTTGATGGTTTCTCAACCATTCCTTAACTTCAAACTCCCCTATCTCGCGAACGGATTGACGATCTCGTAAAGTTCCTGTTGCATCTGAAAGTAGAAACTCGCCCGATTACAATGGTGTGTGTACTTACCCCTAGGCCATTCCAGTTATTGGTTTCGTGTATCAGACTAGCAAAATTTTTGATTGTTTCTCAACCATTCCTTTACTTAAAACTCCCATATCTCGCGAACGGACAGACGAACTCGAGAAATTCCTATTGCATCTTAAGGCAGAAACTCGCCCGATTACAATGGTGTGTGTGCTTTTCCCCTAGGCCATTCCAGTTATTGGTTTCGAGTATCAGACTTGCGAAAACTTTGATGGCTTCTCAACCATTCCTTAATTTCAAACTCCCATATCTCGCGAACGGATTGACGAACTCGAGAAATTCCTGTTGCACCTGAAAGCAGAAACTCGCCCGATTACAACGGTATGTGTATTTTTCCCCTTGGCAATTGTAGTTATTGGTTTCGAGTATCAGACTTGCGAAAATTTTGATGGTTTCTCAACCATTCCTTAATTTCAAACTCGCATATCTCGCGAACGGATTGACGAACTCGAGAAATTCCTGTTGGATCTGAAAGTAGAAACTCGCCCGATTACAACGGTGTGTCTACTTTTCACCTAGGCCATTCCAGTTATTGGTTTCGAGTATCAGACTTGCGAAAATTTTGATGGTTTCTCAACCATTCCTTAATTTCAAACTCGCATATCTCGCGAACGGATGGGCGAACTCCAGAAATTCCTATTGCATCTGAAATCAGAAACTCGCTCGATTACTACGGTATATGTATTTTTGCCCTAGACCATAGTAGTTAATGGTTTCGAGTATCAGATTCCGAAAATTTTGATGGTTTCTCAACCATTCCTCAACTTCAAACTCGCATATCTCGCGAACGGATTGAGGAAATCGAGAAATTCCTGTTGCATCTGAAAGTAGAAACTCGCCCGATTACAACGGTATGTGCATCTTTCCCCTTGGCCATTGTAGTTATTGGTTTCGAGTATCAGACTTGCGAAAATTTTGATGGTTTCTCTACCATTCCTCAACTTCGAACTCGCATATCTCGCGAACGAATTGACGAACTCGAGAAATTCCTGTTGGATCTGAAAGTAGAAACTTGCCCGATTACAATGGTGTGTCTACTTTTCACCGAGGCCATTCCAGTTATTGGTTTCGAGTATCAGACTTGCGAAAATTTTGATGGTTTCTCAACCATTCCTTAACTTCAAACTCCCATATCTCGCGAACGGATTGACGAACTCGAGTAATTCCTGTTGAATCTGAAAGCAGAAACTCGCCCGAATACAACGGTATGTGTATTTTTGCCCTAGACCATAGTAGTTATTGGTTTCGAGTATCAGATTCCGCAAATTTTGATGGTTTCTCAACCATTCCATAACTTCAAACTCCCATATCTCGCGAACGGACTGACGAACTCGAGAAATTCCGATTGCATCTTAAGGCAGAAACTCGCCCGATTACAATGGTGTGTGTGCTTTTCCCCTAGGCCATTCCAGTTATTGGTTTCGAGTATCAGACTTGCGAAAACTTTGATGGTTTCTCAACCATTCCTTAATTTCAAACTCCCATATCTCGCGAACGGATTGACGAACTCGAGAAATTCCTGTTGCACCTGAAAGCAGAAACTCGCCCGATTACAACGGTATATGTATTTTTCCCCTTGGCCATTGTAGTTATTGGTTTCGAGTATCAGACTTGCGAAAATTTTGATTGTTTCTCAACCATTCCTCAACTTCAAGCTCCCACATCTCGGGCACGGATTGACGAACGCGAGAAATTCCTGTTGCATCTGAAAGCAGAAGCTCGCCCAATTACAACGGTATGTGTATTTCTGCGGTAGCCCATAGTAGTTATTGATTTCGAGTATCAGACTTGCGAAACTTTTTATGGTTTCTCAACCATTCCTTAATTTCAAGCCCCCATATCTCGTGAACGAATTGACGAACTCGAGAAATTCCTGTTGGATCTGTAAGTAGAAACTTGCCCGATTACAACGGTGATTCTACTTTTCACCTAGGCCACTCCAGTTATTGGTTTCGAGTATCAGACTTGCGAAAACTTTGATGGTTTCTCAACCATTCCTTAATTTCAAACTCCCATATCTCGCGAACGGATTGACGAACTCGAGAAATTCCTGTTGCACCTGAAAGCAGAAACTCGCCCGATTTCAACGGTATGTGTATTTTTCCCCTTGGCAATTGTAGTTATTGGTTTCGAGTATCAGACTTGCGAAAATTTTGATGGTTTCTCAACCATTCCTTAATTTCAAACTCGCATATCTCGGGAACGGATGGACGAACTCCAGAAATTCCTATTGCATCTGAAAGCAGAAACTCGCTCGATTACTACGGTATATGTATTTTTGCCCTAGACCATAGTAGTTAATGGTTTCGAGTATCAGATTCCGAAAATTTTGATGGTTTCTCAACCATTCCTCAACTTCAAACTCGCATATCTCGCGAACGGATTGAGGAAATCGAGAAATTCCTGTTGCATCTGAAAGTAGAAACTCGCCCGATTACAACGGTATGTGCATCTTTCCCCTTGGCCATTGTAGTTATTGGTTTCGAGCATCAGACATGTGAAAATTTTGATGGTTTCTCAACCATTCCAAAACTTCGAACTCGCATATCTCGCGAACGAATTGACGAACTCGAGAAATTCCTGTTGGATCTGAAAGTAGAAACTTGCCCGATTACAATGGTGTGTCTACTTTTCACCAAGGCCATTCCAGTTATTGGTTTCGAGTATCAGACTTGCGAAAATTTTGATGGTTTCTCAACCATTCCTTAACTTCAAACTCTCATATCTCGCGAACGGATTGACGAACTCGAGAAATTCCTGTTCCATCTGAAAGTAGAAACTTGCCCGATTACAATGGTGTTTGTACTTTTCCCTTAGGCCATTCCAGTAATTGGTTTCGAGTATCAGACTTGCGAAAATTTTGATAGTTTCTCAACCATTCCTTAACTTCAAACTCCCATATCTCGCGAACGGATTGCCGAACTCGAGAAATTCCTGTAGCATCTGAAAGCAGAAACTCGCCCGTTTACAACGGTTTGTGTATTATTGCCCTAGGCCATAGTAGTTATTGGTTTCGAGTATCAGACTTGCGAAAATTTTGATGGTTTCTCAACCATTCCATAACGGCAAACTCCCATATATCGTGAACGGATTGACGAACTCGAGAAATTCCTTTTGCATCTGAAAGCAGAAACTCGCCCGATTACAACGGTATGTGTATTTTTCCCCTAGGCAATTGTAGTTTTTGGTTTCGGGTATCAGACTTGCGAAAATTTTGATTGTTTCTCAACCATTCCTTAACTTCAAGCTCCCATATATCGCGAACGGATTGACGCACTCGAGAAATTTTTGTTGCATCTGAAAGCAGAAACTCGCCCGATTACAACGGTATGTATATTTTTGCCCTAGGCGATAGTAGTTAATTGTTTCGAGGATCAGACTTGCGAAAATTTTGATGGTTTCTCAACCATTCCTTAACTTCAAACTCCCATATCTCGTGAACGGATTGAGGAAATCGAGAAATTCCTGTTGCATCTGAATGTAGAAGCTCGCCCCATTACAACGGTGTGTGTACTTTTCCCCTAGTCCATTCCAATTATTGGTTTCGTGTATCAGACTTGCGAAAAATTTGAATGTTTCTCAACCATTCCTCAACTTCAAGCTCCCACATCTCGGGCACGGATTGACGAACGCGAGAAATTCCTGTTGCATCTGAAAGCAGAAGCTCGCCCAATTACAACGGTATGTGTATTTTTTGGTAGCACATAGTAGTTATTGATTTCGAGTATCAGACTTGCGAAAATTTTTATGGTTTCTCAACCATTCCTTAATTTCAAGCCCCCATATCTCGTGAACGGATTGACGAACTCGAGAAATTCCTGTTGGATCTGAAAGTAGAAACTTGCCCGATTACAATGGCGTGTCTACTTTTCACCAAGGCCATTCCAGTTATTGGTTTCGAGTATCAGACTTGCGAAAATTTTGATCGTTTCTCAACCATTCCTTAAATTCAAACTCCCATATCTCGGTAACGGATTGACGAACTCGAGTAATTCCTGTTGAATCTGAAAGCAGAAACTCGCCCGAATACTACGGTATGTGTATTTTTGCCCTAGACCATAGTAGTTATTGGTTTCGAGTATCAGATTCCGCAAATTTTGATGGTTTCTCAACCATTCCTTAACTTCAAACTCCCCTATCTCGCGAACGGATTGACGATCTCGTAAAGTTCCTGTTGCATCTGAAAGTAGAAACTCGCCCGATTACAATGGTGTGTGTACTTTCCCCTAGGCCATTCCAGTTATTGGTTTCGTGTATCAGACTAGCGAAATTTTTGATTGTTTCTCAACCATTCCTTTACTTAAAACTCCCATATCTCGCGAACGGACAGACGAACTCGAGAAATTCCTATTGCATCTTAAGGCAGAAACTCGCCCGATTACAATGGTGTGTGTGCTTTTCCCCTAGGCCATTCCAGTTATTGGTTTCGAGTATCAGACTTGCGAAAACTTTGATGGCTTCTCAACCATTCCTTAATTTCAAACTCCCATATCTCGCGAACGGATTGACGAACTCGAGAAATTCCTGTTGCACCTGAAAGCAGAAACTCGCCCGATTACAACGGTATGTGTATTTTTCCCCTTGGCAATTGTAGTTATTGGTTTCGAGTATCAGACTTGCGAAAATTTTGATGGTTTCTCAACCATTCCTTAATTTCAAACTCGCATATCTCGCGAACGGATTGACGAACTCCAGAAATTCCTATTGCATCTGAAAGCAGAAACTCGCCCGATTACAACGGTATGTGTATTTTTGCCCTAGACCATAATAGTTATTGGTTTCGAGTATCAGATTCCGAAAGTTTTGATTGTTTCTCAACCATTCCTTAAATTCAAACTCCCATATCTCGCGAACGGATTGACGAACAAGAGAAATTCCTGTTGCATCTGAAAGTAGAAACTTGCCCGATTACAAAGGTGTGTGTACTTCTCCCTTAGGCCATTCCAGTTATTGGTTTCGAGTATCAGACTTGCAAAAATTTTGATGGTTTCTCAACCATTCCTTAACTTCAAACTCCCATATCTCGCGAACGGATTGACGAACTCGAGAAATTCCTGTTGCATCTGAAAGCAGAAACTCGCCCGTTTACAACGGTATGTGTATTTTAGCCCTAGGCCATAGTAGTTATTTATTTCGAGTATCAGACTTGCGAAAATTTTGATGGTTTCTCAACCATTCCTTAACTTCAAACTCCCATATTTCGCGAACGGATTGAGGAAATCGAGAAATTCCTGTTGCATCTGAAAGTAGATACTCGCCCGATTACAACGGTATGTGTATTTTTTCCCTTGGCCATTGTAGTTATTGGTTTCGAGTATCAGACTTGCGAAAATGTTGATTGTTTCTCAACCATTCCTCAACTTCAAGCTCCCACATCTCGGGCACGGATTGACGAACGCGAGAAATTCCTGTTGGATCTGAAAGTAGAAACTTGCCCGATTACAATGGTGTGTCTACTTTTCACCAAGGCCATTCCAGTTATTGGATTCGAGTATCAGACTTGCGAAAATTTTGATGGTTTCTCAACCATTCCTTAACTTCAAACTCGCATATCTCGCGAACGGATTGAGGAAATCGAGAAATTCCTGTTGCATCTGAAAGTAGAAACTCGCCCGATTACAACGGTATGTGCATCTTTCCCCTTGGCCATTGTAGTTCTTGGTTTCGAGTATCAGATTCCGAAAATTTTGATGGTTTCTCAACCATTCCTCAACTTCAAACTCGCATATCTCGCGAACGGATTGAGGAAATTGAGAAATTCCTGTTGCATCTGAAAGTAGAGACTCGCCCGATTACAACGGTATGTGTATTTTTGCCCTAGGCGATAGTAGTTAATTGTTTCGAGTATCAGACATGCGAAAATGTTGATGGTTTCTCAACCATTCCTTAACTTCAAACTCCCATATCTCGCGAACGGATTGACGAACTCGAGTAATTCCTGTTGAATCTGAAAGCAGAAACTCGCCCGAATACAACGGTATGTGTATTTTTGCCCTAGACCATAGTAGTTATTGGTTTCGAGTATCAGATTCCGCAAATTTTGATGGTTTCTCAACCATTCCATAACTTCAAACTCCCATATCTCGCGAACGGACTGACGAACTCGAGAAATTCCCTTTGCATCTGAAGGCAGAAACTCGCCCGATTACAATGGTGTGTGTGCTTTTCCCCTAGGCCATTCCAGTTATTGGTTTCGAGTATCAGACTTGCGAAAATTTTGATGGTTTCTCAACCATTCCTTAACTTCAAACTCCCATATCTCGCGAACGGACTGACGAACTCGAGAAATTCCTGTTGCATCTGAAAGCAGAAACTAGCCCGATTACAACGGTATGTGTATTTTTGCCCTAGGCCATAGTAGTTATTGATTTCGAGTATCAGACTTGCGAAAATTTTTATGGTTTCTCAACCATTCCTTAACTTCAGATTCCCATATCTCGCGAACGGATTGAAGAAATCGAGAAAATCCTGTTGCATCTGAAAGTAGAAACTCGCCCGATTACAACGGTAAGTGTATTTTTCCCCTAGGCCATTCCTGTTATTGGTTTCGAGTATCAGACTTGCGAAAATGTTGATGGTATCTCAACCATTCCTTAACTTCAAACTCCCATATCTCGCGAACGGACTGACGAACTCGAGAAATTCCTGTTGCAACTGAAAGCAGAAACTCGCCCGATTAGAGCGGTATGTGTATTTTTGCCCTAGGCCATAGAAGTTATTGATTTCGAGTATCAGACTTGCGAAAATTTTGATGGTTTCTCAACCATTCCTTAACTTCAGATTCCCATATCTCGCGAACGGATTGAAGAAATCGAGAAAATCCTGTTGCATCTGAAAGTAGAAACTCGCCGGATTACAACGGTAAGTGTATTTTTCCCCTAGGCCATTCCAATTATTGGTTTCGAGTATCTGTTTCCGAAAATTTTGTTGGTTTCTCAACCATTCCTTAACTTCAAACTCCCATATCTCGCCAACGGATTGACGAACTCGAGAAATTCCTGTTGAATCTGACAGCAGAAACTCGCCCGATTACAACGGTATGTGTATTTTTGCCCCAGACCATAGCAGCTATTGGTTTCGAGTATCAGGTTCCGAAAATTTTGATGGTATCTCAACCATTCCTTAACTTCAAACTCCCATATCTCGCGAACGGATTGACGAACTCGAGAAATTCCTGTTACGTCTGAAAGTAGAAACTCGCCCTATTACAATGGTGTGTGTGCTTTTCCCCTAGGCCATTCCAGTTAGTCGTTTCGAGTATCAGACTTGCGAAAATTTTGATGGTTTCTCAACCATTCCTTAATTTCAAACTCGCATATCTCGCGAACGGATTGACGAACTCGAGAAATTCCTGTTGCATCTGAAAGTATAAACTCGCCCGATTACAATGGTGTGTGTACTTTTCGCCAAGGCCATTCCAGTTATTGGTTTCGAGTATCGGACTTGCGAAGATTTTGATGGTTTCTCAACCATTCCTTAATTTCAAAATCCCATATCCCGCGAACGGATTGACGAACTCGAGAAATTTCTGTTGCATCTGAAAGCAGAAACTCGCCCGATTACAATGGTGTGTGTACTTTTCGCCAAGGCCATTCCAGTTATTGGTTTCGAGTATCGGACTTGCGAAGATTTTGATGGTTTCTCAACCATTCCTTAATTTCAAAATCCCATATCCCGCGAACGGATTGACGAACTCGAGAAATTTCTGTTGCATCTGAAAGCAGAAACTCGCCCGATTACAACGGTAAGTGTATTTTTCCCCTAGGCCATTCCAATTATTGGTTTCGAGTATCAGTTTCCGAAAATTTTGTTGGTTTCTCAACCATTCCTTAACTTCAAACTCCCATATCTCGCCAACGGATTGACGAACTCGAGAAATTCCTGTTGAATCTGAAAGCAGAAACTCGCCCGATTACAACGGTATGTGTATTTTTGCCCCAGACCATAGTAGCTATTGGTTTCGAGTATCAGGTTCCGAAAATTTTGATGGTATCTCAACCATTCCTTAACTTCAAATTCCCATATCTCGCGAACGGATTGACGAACTCGAGAAATTCCTGTTACGTCTGAAAGTAGAAACTCGCCCGATTACAATGGTGTGTGTGCTTTTCCCCTAGGCCATTCCAGTTAGTCGTTTCGAGTATCAGACTTGCGAAAATTTTGATGGTTTCTCAACCATTCCTTAATTTCAAACTCGCATATCTCGCGAACGGATTGACGAACTCGAGAAATTCCTGTTGCATCTGAAAGTACAAACTCGCCCGATTACAATGGTGTGTGTACTTTTCGCCAATGCCATTCCAGTTATTGGTTTCGAGTATCGGACTTGCGAAGATTTTGATGGTTTCTCAACCATTCCTTAATTTCAAAATCCCATATCCCGCGAACGGATTGACGAACTCGAGAAATTTCTGTTGCATCTGAAAGCAGAAACTCGCCCGATTACAACGGTATGTGTATTTTTGCCCTAGGCCATAGTAGTTATTGATTTCGAGTATCAGACTTGCGAAAATTTTTATGGTTTCTCAACCATTCCTTAACTTCAAATTCCCATATCTCGCGAACGGATTGAAGAAATCGAGAAATTCCTGTTGCATCTGAAAGTAGAAACTGGCCCGATTACAACGGTATGTGTATTTTTGCCCTAGACCATAGTAGTTATTGGTTTCGAGTATCAGATTCCGAAAATTTTGATGGTTTCTCAACCATACCTTAACTTCAAACTCACATATCTCGCGAACGGATTGACGAACTCGAGAAATTCCTGTTGCATCTGAATGTAGAAACTCGCCCGATTACAACGGTATGTGTATTTTTGCCCTAGACCGTAGTAATTATTGGTTTCGAGTATCAGATTCCGAAAATTTTGATGGTTTCTCAACCATACCTTAACTTCAAACTCACATATCTCGCGAACGGATTGACGAACTCGAGAAATTCCTGTTGCATCTGAAAGTAGAAACTCGCCCGATTACAACGGTATGTGTATTTTTACCCTAGGCCATAGTAGTTATTGTTTTCGAGTATCAGGTTCCGTAATTTTGATGGTTTCTCAACCATTCCTTAATTTCAAACTCGCATATCTTGCGAGCGGATTGACGAACTCGAGAAATTCCTGTTACATCTGAAAGTAGAAACTCTCCCGATTACAACGGTATGTGTATTTTAGCCCTAGGCCATAGTAGTTATTTATTTCGAGTATCAGACTTGCGAAAATTTTGATGGTTTCTCAACCATTCCTTAACTTCAAACTCCCATATTTCGCGAACGGATTGAAGAAATCGAGAAAATCCTGTTGCATCTGAAAGTAGAAACTCGCCGGATTACAACGGTAAGTGTATTTTTCCCCTAGGCCATTCCAATTATTGGTTTCGAGTATCTGTTTCCGAAAATTTTGTTGGTTTCTCAACCATTCCTTAACTTCAAACTCCCATATCTCGCCAACGGATTGACGAACTCGAGAAATTCCTGTTGAATCTGACAGCAGAAACTCGCCCGATTACAACGGTATGTGTATTTTTGCCCCAGACCATAGCAGCTATTGGTTTCGAGTATCAGGTTCCGAAAATTTTGATGGTATCTCAACCATTCCTTAACTTCAAACTCCCATATCTCGCGAACGGATTGACGAACTCGAGAAATTCCTGTTACGTCTGAAAGTAGAAACTCGCCCTATTACAATGGTGTGTGTGCTTTTCCCCTAGGCCATTCCAGTTAGTCGTTTCGAGTATCAGACTTGCGAAAATTTTGATGGTTTCTCAACCATTCCTTAATTTCAAACTCGCATATCTCGCGAACGGATTGACGAACTCGAGAAATTCCTGTTGCATCTGAAAGTATAAACTCGCCCGATTACAATGGTGTGTGTACTTTTCGCCAAGGCCATTCCAGTTATTGGTTTCGAGTATCGGACTTGCGAAGATTTTGATGGTTTCTCAACCATTCCTTAATTTCAAAATCCCATATCCCGCGAACGGATTGACGAACTCGAGAAATTTCTGTTGCATCTGAAAGCAGAAACTCGCCCGATTACAATGGTGTGTGTACTTTTCGCCAAGGCCATTCCAGTTATTGGTTTCGAGTATCGGACTTGCGAAGATTTTGATGGTTTCTCAACCATTCCTTAATTTCAAAATCCCATATCCCGCGAACGGATTGACGAACTCGAGAAATTTCTGTTGCATCTGAAAGCAGAAACTCGCCCGATTACAACGGTAAGTGTATTTTTCCCCTAGGCCATTCCAATTATTGGTTTCGAGTATCAGTTTCCGAAAATTTTGTTGGTTTCTCAACCATTCCTTAACTTCAAACTCCCATATCTCGCCAACGGATTGACGAACTCGAGAAATTCCTGTTGAATCTGAAAGCAGAAACTCGCCCGATTACAACGGTATGTGTATTTTTGCCCCAGACCATAGTAGCTATTGGTTTCGAGTATCAGGTTCCGAAAATTTTGATGGTATCTCAACCATTCCTTAACTTCAAATTCCCATATCTCGCGAACGGATTGACGAACTCGAGAAATTCCTGTTACGTCTGAAAGTAGAAACTCGCCCGATTACAATGGTGTGTGTGCTTTTCCCCTAGGCCATTCCAGTTAGTCGTTTCGAGTATCAGACTTGCGAAAATTTTGATGGTTTCTCAACCATTCCTTAATTTCAAACTCGCATATCTCGCGAACGGATTGACGAACTCGAGAAATTCCTGTTGCATCTGAAAGTACAAACTCGCCCGATTACAATGGTGTGTGTACTTTTCGCCAATGCCATTCCAGTTATTGGTTTCGAGTATCGGACTTGCGAAGATTTTGATGGTTTCTCAACCATTCCTTAATTTCAAAATCCCATATCCCGCGAACGGATTGACGAACTCGAGAAATTTCTGTTGCATCTGAAAGCAGAAACTCGCCCGATTACAACGGTATGTGTATTTTTGCCCTAGGCCATAGTAGTTATTGATTTCGAGTATCAGACTTGCGAAAATTTTTATGGTTTCTCAACCATTCCTTAACTTCAAATTCCCATATCTCGCGAACGGATTGAAGAAATCGAGAAATTCCTGTTGCATCTGAAAGTAGAAACTGGCCCGATTACAACGGTATGTGTATTTTTGCCCTAGACCATAGTAGTTATTGGTTTCGAGTATCAGATTCCGAAAATTTTGATGGTTTCTCAACCATACCTTAACTTCAAACTCACATATCTCGCGAACGGATTGACGAACTCGAGAAATTCCTGTTGCATCTGAATGTAGAAACTCGCCCGATTACAACGGTATGTGTATTTTTGCCCTAGACCGTAGTAATTATTGGTTTCGAGTATCAGATTCCGAAAATTTTGATGGTTTCTCAACCATACCTTAACTTCAAACTCACATATCTCGCGAACGGATTGACGAACTCGAGAAATTCCTGTTGCATCTGAAAGTAGAAACTCGCCCGATTACAACGGTATGTGTATTTTTACCCTAGGCCATAGTAGTTATTGTTTTCGAGTATCAGGTTCCGTAATTTTGATGGTTTCTCAACCATTCCTTAATTTCAAACTCGCATATCTTGCGAGCGGATTGACGAACTCGAGAAATTCCTGTTACATCTGAAAGTAGAAACTCTCCCGATTACAACGGTATGTGTATTTTAGCCCTAGGCCATAGTAGTTATTTATTTCGAGTATCAGACTTGCGAAAATTTTGATGGTTTCTCAACCATTCCTTAACTTCAAACTCCCATATTTCGCGAACGGATTGAGGAAATCGAGAAATTCCTGTTGCATCTGAAAGTAGAAACTCTCCCGATTACAACGGTATGTGTATTTTTCCCCTAGGCCATTGTAGTTATTAGTTTCGAGTATCAGACTTGCATAAATTTTGATGGTTTCTCAACCATTCCTTAACTTCAAACTCCTATATCTTGCGAACGGATTGACGAAGCCGAGAAATTCCTCTTGCATCTGAAAGCAGAAACTCGCCCGATTACAACGGTATATGTATTTTTGCCCTAGGCCATAGTAGTTATTGATTTCGAGAATCAGATTCCGAAAATTTTTATGGTTTCTCAACCATTCCTTAACTTCAAATTCCCATATCTCGCGAACGGATTGAAGAAATCGAGAAATTCCTGTTGCATCTGAAAGTAGAAACTCGCCCGATTACAACGGTATGTGTATTTTTGCCCTAGACCATAGTAGTTATTGGTTTCGAGAATCAGATTCCGAAAATTTTGATGGTTTCTCAACCATTCCTTAACTTCATATTCCCATATCTCGCGAACGGATTGACGAACTCGAGAAATTCCTGTTGCATCTGAAAGCAGGAACTCGCCCGATTACAACGGTATGTGTATTTTTGCCCTAGACCATAGCAGTTATTGGTTTCGAGTATCAGATTCCGAAAATTTTGATGGTTTCTCAACCATTCCTTAACTTCAAACTCCCATATCTCGCGAACGGATTGACGAACTCGAGAAATTCCTGTTGCATCTGAAAGTACAAACTCGCCCGATTACAATGGTGTGTGTACTTTTCGCCAAGGCCATTCCAGTTATTGGTTTCGAGTATCGGACTTGCGAAGATTTTGATGGTTTCTCAACCATTCCTTAATTTCAAAATCCCATATCCCGCGAACGGATTGACGAACTCGAGAAATTTCTGTTGCATCTGAAAGCAGAAACTCGCCCGATTACAACGGTATGTGTATTTTTGCCCTAGGCCATAGTAGTTATTGATTTCGAGTATCAGATTTCCGAAAATTTTTATGGTTTCTCAACCATTCCTTAACTTCAAATTCCCATATCTCGCGAACGGATTGAAGAAATCGAGAAATTCCTGTTGCATCTGAAAGTAGAAACTGGCCCGATTACAACGGTATGTGTATTTTTTCCCTAGACCATAGTAGTTATTGGTTTCGAGTATCAGATTCCGAAAATTTTGATGGTTTCTCAACCATACCTTAACTTCAAACTCACATATCTCGCGAACGGATTGACGAACTCGAGAAATTCCTGTTGCATCTGAATGTAGAAACTCGCCCGATTACAACGGTATGTGTATTTTTGCCCTAGACCGTAGTAATTATTGGTTTCGAGTATCAGATTCCGAAAATTTTGATGGTTTCTCAACCATACCTTAACTTCAAACTCACATATCTCGCGAACGGATTGACGAACTCGAGAAATTCCTGTTGCATCTGAAAGTAGAAACTCGCCCGATTACAACGGTATGTGTATTTTTACCCTAGGCCATAGTAGTTATTGGTTTCGAGTATCAGGTTCCGTAATTTTGATGGTTTCTCAACCATTCCTTAATTTCAAACTCGCATATCTTGCGAGCGGATTGACGAACTCGAGAAATTCCTGTTACATCTGAAAGTAGAAACTCTCCCGATTACAACGGTATGTGTATTTTTCCCCTAGGCCATTGTAGTTATTAGTTTCGAGTATCAGACTTGCATAAATTTTGATGGTTTCTCAACCATTCCTTAACTTCAAACTCCCATATCTCGCGAACGGATTGACGAACTCGAGAAATTCCTCTTGCATCTGAAAGCAGAAACTCGCCCGATTACAACGGTATATGTATTTTTGCCCTAGGCCATAGTAGTTATTGATTTCGAGAATCAGATTCCGAAAATTTTTATAGTTTCTCAACCATTCCTTAACTTCAAATTCCCATATCTCGCGAACGGATTGAAGAAATCGAGAAATTCCTGTTGCATCTGAAAGTAGAAACTCGCCCGATTACAACGGTATGTGTATTTTTACCCTAGACCATAGTAGTTATTGGTTTCGAGAATCAGATTCCGAAAATTTTGATGGTTTCTCAACCATTCCTTAACTTCATATTCCCATATCTCGCGAACGGATTGACGAACTCGAGAAATTCCTGTTGCATCTGAAAGCAGGAACTCGCCCGATTACAACGGTATGTGTATTTTTGCCCTAGACCATAGCAGTTATTGGTTTCGAGTATCAGATTCCGAAAATTTTGATGGTTTCTCAACCATTCCTTAACTTCAAACTCCCATATCTCGCGAACGGATTGACGAACTCGAGAAATTCCTGTTGCATCTGAAAGCAGAATCCAGCCCGATTACAACGGTATGTGTATTTTTGCCCTAGACCATAGTAGTTATTGGTTTCGAGTATCAGATGCCGCAAATTTTGATGGTTTCTCAACCATTCCTTAACTTCAAACTCCTATATCTCGCGAACGGATTGAGGAAATCGAGACATTCCTGTTGCATCTGAAAGTAGAAACTCTCCCGATTACAACGGTGCGTGTATTTTTCCCCTATGCCATTTTGGTTATTGGTTTCGAGTATCAGACTTGCAAAAATTTTGGTGGTGTCTCAACCATTCCTTAACTTCAAACTCTCATATCTTGCGAGCGGATTGACGAACTCGAGAAATTCCGGTTGCATCTGGAAGTAGAAACTCGCCCGGTTACAATGCTGTGTGTGTACTTTTCCCCTAGGCCATTCCAGATATTGGTTTCGAGTATCAGACCAGCGAAAGTTTTGGTCGTTTCGCAACCATTCCTTAACTTCAAACTCCCATATCTCGCGAATGGATTGACGAACTCGAGAAATTCCTGTTGCATCTGAAAGCAGAATCTAGCCCGATTACAACTGTATTTGTATTTTTGCCCTAGACCATAGTATTAGGGGGACCGGTAAGTAATGTCGTTTCCCGACATTAAATTCAAATACATAAATTTTTAACGAGTTTTTATTTTTAATCAATGATATAATCACCCTCATTATCAACAACCTTTTGCCATCTAGTGTGCAAATTTTCAATGCCGGATCGATAAAAATCAATTGGTTTTTGAGCAAAATATACAGAGATGGCATTTTGAATATCATCCAAATTTGCAAATCTTTTGCCACTTAGAAAGTGTTGAAGCGATCGGAATAAATGGAAATCCGATGGTGCAACATCGGGCGAGTATGGTGGGTGAGGCAGTACCTCCCACCCCAATTCATTAATTTTTGCCAAGGTTCGTCTTGCGCAGTGCGGTCTTGCATTATCGTCTTGCAGAATAACGCCTTTTCTGTTGACAATCGCTGGCCACTTTTCAATTAAAGATTTATTTACACGATCTAATTGTTCACAGTAAAGGTCTGCATTCACAGTCTGTCCAGGTTTCAGCACTTCAAAATGAACAACGCCGCGAATACTCCACCAAACACACAAAAGGGCCTTTTTGGGGTGTAAACCTGGCTTAGCAGTACTTTGTGGCGATTCATTTGGAGAGAGCCACTGCCTTTTGCGTTTTGGATTATCATAAAGAACCCACTTTTCATCTCCGGTGATCAAGCGATCAAAAAACGCTTCTGTATTGTGCCGTTGAAGCAATAAGTTGCATGTGGTGGATCGGTTAGCCTTGTTCTCTTCGGACAGATTATGCGGGACCCAAACACCTGCTCTGCTTACTTTCCCAATCTGCTGCAAATGTTCTTGGATGGTCGACCAAGGTTGGTTAAGACTGTTTGACAATTCCTCGATTGTCTGACACGGATTTGCTTCCACTTCCGCACTTAACACGTCATTGTCTAACGTTGTTGGTCTTCCTGATCGATACGAGTCGGAAAGATCAAAATTACCGGATTTGAACTTGGAAAACCACCTTTGGCATTTACGAACGTCTAATGCATTTGGATAAACATCGCAAATGTTTTTGGTAGCAACTGTTGCGTTACTACCCTTGCGAAACTCAAAAAGCATGCAATGCCGGATATGTACCTCTTCTGGTATTTGGCTGGCCATTTCACCCAAAATTGTAAAGAAAAATTTTAAATTTAATTATTTACAACTAAACAAGTCACTATAACCTCAGAATGTCTTTGCTACGACTTTAATGTACACAATGAGCTGACAAATGACAATCAAATAGTGACATGCGCAGAAACGACATTACTTTCCGGTCCACCTAATAGTATAATAAAATTCTTCTGGAGGCTAAAGACATTAAAAAAAAAATATTAAATATGTATTTAGAGTATTAGTGTATAATTTAACTATAGCTCAAATGATTTATAATAGAAATTATAACTATTATAATCATTTAATCGAAACGGAGAAACGGAGAAACGGAGAAACGGAGAAACGGAGAAACGAACAAAGAAACGGAGAAACGAAGAAAGAAACGGAGAAACGGAGAAACGAAGAAAGAAACGGAGAAACGAAGAAAGAAACGGAGAAACGAAGAAAAAACGGAGAAACGAAGAAAGAAACGGAGTAACGAAGAAAGAAACGAAGAAACAAAGAAAGAAACGGAGAATTAATTGGAGAAACGAAGAAATAAACCGAGAAACGGAGAAACGAACAAGGAAACGGAGATACGAAGAAAGAAACGGAGAAACGAACAAAGAAACGGAGAAACGAACAAAGAAACGGAGAAACGAACAACGAAACGGAGAAATAAATGGAGAAACGAAAATATAAACGGAGAAACGATGAAAAAAACGGAGAAACGAAGAAACGATGAAAGAAACGGAGAAACGAAGAAAGAAACGGAGAAACGAAGAAAGAAACGGAGAAACGAAGAAAGAAACGGAGAAACGAAGAAAAACGGAGAAACGAAGAAAGAAACGGAGTAACGAAGAAAGAAACGAAGAAACAAAGAAAGAAACGGAGAATTAATTGGAGAAACGAAGAAATAAACCGAGAAACGGAGAAACGAACAAGGAAACGGAGATACGAAGAAAGAAACGGAGAAACGAACAAAGAAACGGAGAAACGAACAACGAAACGGAGAAATAAATGGAGAAACGAAAATATAAACGGAGAAACGATGAAAAAAACGGAGAAACGAAGAAACGATGAAAGAAACGGAGAAACGAAGAAAGAAACGGAGAAACGAAGAAAGAAACGGAGAAACGAAGAAAGAAACGGAGAAACGAAGAAAAACGGAGAAACGAAGAAAGAAACGGAGTAACGAAGAAAGAAACGAAGAAACAAAGAAAGAAACGGAGAATTAATTGGAGAAACGAAGAAATAAACCGAGAAACGGAGAAACGAACAAGGAAACGGAGATACGAAGAAAGAAACGGAGAAACGAACAAAGAAACGGAGAAACGAACAAAGAAACGGAGAAACGAACAACGAAAAGGAGAAATAAATGGAGAAACGAAAATATAAACGGAGAAACGATGAAAAAAACGGAGAAACGAAGAAACGATGAAAGAAACGGAGAAACGAAGAAAGAAAGGGAGAAATAAATGGAGAAACGAAGAAATAAACGGAGAAACGAAGAAAGAAACGGAGAAACGAAGGAAGAAACGCAGAAATAAATGGAGAAACGAAGAAATAAACCGAGAAACGGAGAAACGAAGGAAGAAACGGAGAATCGGAGAAATAAATGGAGAAACGAAGAAAGATACGGAGAAACGAACAAAGCAACGGAGAAACGAACAAAGAAACGGAGAAACGAAGAAAGAAACGGAGAAACGGAGAAATAAATGGAGAACGGAGAAATAAACGGAGAAACGGACAATGAAACGGTGAAACGAACATAGAAACTGAGAAACGAAGAAAGAAGCGGAGAAACGAACAAAGAAACGGAGAAACGGAGAAATAAATGGAGAAACAAAGAAATAAACGGAGAAACGAGGAAAGAAACAGAGAAACGAAGAAATAAACCGAGAAACGGAGAAAGAAACGGAGAAACGATCGGAGAAACGAACAAAGAAACGGAGAAACGAAGAAAGAAACGGAGAAACGGAGAAATAAATGGAGAAACGAAGAAATAAACGGAGAGACGAAGAAAGAAACGGAGAATCGAATAAAGAAACGGAGAAACAAAGAAAGAAAGGGAGAAATAAATGGAGAAACGAAGAAATAAACGGAGAAACGGAGAAAGAAACGGAGAAACGAAGGAAGAAACGCAGAAATAAATGGAGAAACGAAGAAATAAACCGAGAAACGGAGAAACGAAGGAAGAAACGGAGAATCGGAGAAATAAATGGAGAAACGAAGAAAGATACGGAGAAACGAACAAAGCAACGGAGAAACGAACAAAGAAACGGAGAAACGAAGGAAGAAACGGAGAAACGGAGAAATAAATGGAGAACGGAGAAATAAACGGAGAAACGGACAATGAAACGGTGAAACGAACATAGAAACTGAGAAACGAAGAAAGAAGCGGAGAAACGAACAAAGAAACGGAGAAACGAACAAAGAAACGGAGAAACGTTTCTCCGTTTCTCGGTTTCTCGGTTTATCCGTTTCTCCGTTTTTCGGTTTCTCCGTTTCTCCGTCTCTCGGTATCTCCGTTTCTCGGTTTCTCGGTTTCTCCGTTTCGCCGTTTCTCGGTTTTTCCGTTTCTCCGTTTCTCCGTTTCACCGTTTTTTGTTCGTTTCTCCATTTATTTCTCCAATTGTCCGTTTCTTTCTTCATTTCTGTGTTTCTTTCTTCGTTCCTTCGTTTCTTTTTTTGTTTCTCCGTTTCTTTCTTCGTTTCTCCGTTTCTTTCTTCGTTTCTCCGTTTCTCTCTTCGTTTCTCCGTTTCTTCCTTCGTTTCTTCGTTTCTCCGTTTCTCCGTTTCTCCGTTTCTCCGTTTCTCCGTTTCGATTAAATGATTATAATAGTTATAATTTCTATTATAAATCATTTGAGCTATAGTTAAATTATTCACTAATACTCTAAATACATATTTAATACATTTTTTAATCTCTTTAGCCTCCAGAAGAATTTTCTTTATCATATTTACTGTATATGATAATTTACACAGAATCGGAAATAAATCTAATTATTATATTTATTTATATTAATTATTTTTTATTCATTTATTTAAAAAATTGGGATGTACTCTTTAAATGGTCGATTCATTTCTTTAATTTATTCATTACATTGAATTAATCTATTCTTTATAATAACTTAGTAAAATTAATCCCTATAATTATTATAGAACTCGTATTAAAATTTAATAATGAAATTTATTTTATTTGCTTAATTAATATAATTATTGCCCCTATCATTTGCTTAAATAAAAAATCAATCAAAATAATTATAGGATATTCATCTGTTATACAAACATCTATTATAGTTATTTATTTAATAATTAACAAAAATACATTTTTAACATATTTCATTTTATATTCAATAATTTCTTCAATTTTAATTTTTATATTTAAAATAATAAAGATTAATTCTTCTTCTTTATTTAATATATTAACCTCTAATAAAATAAAAATTATTTTATACTCAATAATTATTATGTACACAAATTTCCCACCTATAGCACTCTTTATACTGAAATGAATCGTCGTAGAAACATTAAGAAATTCAAGAATAAAATTTATACTTTTAATAATTGTATATCTTTTTATAAGATTAATTACATCATGAAATTATTTAAATATATCCTTCTTATATTTGTTCCCTTCAATTAAATAAAAAATATATAACTAAATTAACCTTAATTTTCTAAACTATTATCTATTTATAACTTTTTTAATATTTATATTTATATTTACGATATACTGGTTATATTAATTTTTAACATAATTAATATATGTATTCAACAAATCACAAAAATATTGGGATATTATATTTTATATCAGCTGTATGATTTGGTATAATTGGTTCTTCTTTAAGGATACTAATTCGAATAGAATTAAATAGGCCAGGAAGTTGAATTAATATCGACCAAATTTATAACTCAATTGTAACATCACATGCTTTTGTAATAATTTTTTTTATAGTTTTACCATTTATAATCGGAGGATTCGGAAACTGAATAATTCCCTTAATAATTGGATCCCCTGATACAGCATTTCCCCGAATAAATAATATAAGATTGTGACTAATCCCCCCTTCATTATTACTTTTAATTCTTACAACACTATTATTCCCAGGCTCGGGAACTGGATGAACAATCTACCCTCTTTCGTCATCAAGTCTTTATTACCCATCTTCATCTATAGACTTAACAATTATTTCTTTGCATATTGCAGGTATCTCTTCAATTATAGGATCAATTAATTTTATTGTTACAATTCTTAAAATAAAAAATAATGCTTTAAAATTCGATCAAATATCCTTATTTGCTTGGTCAGTATTAATTACTACAATTTTGCTTCTTCTCTCACTACCTGTATTAGCCGGAGCTATTACTATGTTATTAACAGACCGAAATTTAAATACTTCCTTCTTTGATCCTACTGGGGGAGGGGACCCAATTTTATTTCAACATTTATTTTGATTTTTTGAGCATCCTGAAGTCTATATTTTAATTTTACCCGGTTTTGGGTTAATCTCCCATATCATTTTCAATGAAAGAGGGAAAAAGGAAACTTTTGGGAACCTAGGGATAGTTTATGCAATACTCGGAATTGGATTTCTAGGATTTATTGTGTGAGCACATCACATATTCACAGTAGGCTTAGATGTAGACACACGAGCTTATTTCACTTCGGCAACTATAATCATTGCAATTCCCACAGGAATCAAAGTATTATATTTAGATGACTAGCTACGTACTACGGGTCAAAACTTATTATTAATCCTTCTATTATTTGATAATTTGGCTTTATTTTTTTATTTACAATAGGAGGATTAACAGGAATTATATTATCAAACTCATCTATTGATATTATACTACATGATACATACTATGTTGTCTCTCATTTCCACTATGTGCTGTCAATAGGAGCAGTATTTTCTATTATTGCTTCATTAACTCATTGATTCCCTTTATTCACAGGATTTACCCTAAATCAATTTTATCTTAAAACTCAATTTTATATAATATTTATTGGGGTAAATATAACTTTTTTCCTTCAGCATTTTTTGGGAATGATAGGAATACCTCGACGTTATTCAGATTACCCGGATTCCTACTACTGTGAAAATTTATTATCATCTATTGGCTCAATAATTTCATTCAAAAGAATAATTTTACTCTTGTTTATTATATTGGAGCGATTTATAACTAAACGTCTAGCTTTATTTAAATTTAATCAATCATCACTAGAATGACCCCAAAACTTTTCCCCAAAAGACCACTCATTCCTCTCTATTCCTCTAATTATTAAAAACAAATCATAATATGGCAGATTAGTGCATGAATTTAAGATTCATTTATAAAATTTAATATTTTTATTAAAAATGTCCCATTGAAAAATAATTAATTTCCAAGACCCCAATTCGCCATATGCCGATAATTTAAATCTTTTTCACAACTTCACAATAATTATAATAATTATAATCTCTTCATTAACTCTAATAATTATATTAGATATTTTTACTAATAAATTTATCAATCGATTTTTACTTAAAAATCATCATATTGAAATTGTATGAACTTTACTCCCAATAATAATTTTAGGAGTAATTGCACTTCCTTCTTTAAAAACCCTATATTTTATTGATGAACTATGAATACCCGTATACTTAACAATCAAATCAATTGGGCACCAATGATATTGATCCTATGAATACCCAGAATTTAATAATTTAAATTTTGACTCCTATATAGATAAAGATTTAAATAATATTTACATTTTTCGTCTCCTAGACGTAGATAATCGAATAATTATTCCATCTAATACACTAATTCGAATATTAACAACATCAAACGACGTAATTCACTCTTGAACTGTTCCGTCTTTAGGCTTAAAAATAGACTCAGTACCAGGGCGAATTAACCAAATAAATTTAATTACTAATCGACCTGGAGTATTTTTCGGACAATGTTCTGAAATCTGCGGATCTAATCACAGATTTATGCCAATTGTTGTGGAAACAACTAATTATTCAAACTTTATTAATTGAATTAACAACCAAAATTAAATTTTAACCTACTCATATAATATTTAATTAAATCAAATCATTAGATGTCTGACAAAAGAATTGATATTTTAAATCAAATTATAGTAATAAATTACTTCTAATGATTAAATAAACCTAATAAAAATTAGTTAAATCTATAACATTAAATTGTCATTTTAAAATTATTACAAAATAATATTTTTGTCATAAAATAAAATAAATATAATTTGATTTTTAATCAAATTAAAAACTTACCTTCTTATGAAAATATATATACATTTCATCCCTCAAATAATACCCCTTCACTGATCATCTTTATATTTAACTATTCTAATCTTATTAATTATTATACTTTCAAATATTAATTTTATCAACATTAATAAAATAAAATTATTGACAATAAAAAAATTTTACCTGAATAATTGAACAAATATATGATAAATGATATCAAACTTATTTTCTATTTTTGACCCATCGACAAGAAATAATTTATCATTAAATTGATTTAGACTTACACTGCCATTCATTTTTATCCCAAAAAAATTTTGAGTTCTAAATTCACGATATCAAACATTTTGAAACATATATTTAAAATTTTTACACTCAGAATTTAAAATCTTGACAAAAAAAAACTTTACTAAAAATTTACTAATCTTTAACAGACTTATATTTATAATCCTATTTTTTAATTTTTTAGGATTATTCCCATACATTTTTACTCCTTCAAGACATGTATCAATTAATTTATCTATATCATTATTTATATGAATTAGATTTATAATTTTTGGGTGGACTATCAATGCTAAAAAAATATTTATTCATCTAGTACCAAGAAATACCCCCTTCATATTAATAAATTTTATAGTATTAATTGAAACAATTAGAAACATTATTCGACCCTGAACATTAACTATTCGATTAACAGCTAATATACTAGCAGGGTATCTTCTACTATCTTTATTAGGCTCAACTGTTAGAAAATTTCTAATTTGGATACCTTTTACAATTTTAATTCAAACATATTATTTATTTTAGAAATTTCAGTCTCCTTAATTCAAATATACGTATTTATTATTTTATTAACCCTATATTTTAATGAATCAAATTATGAAAATATTCACGCATCCTTACCACATAGTTACCCCAAGACCATGACCTTTAATTACTTCTATAAATATTATAAATTTATTTATAAGATTAATTTTATTCACAAATTCAAAACTTTTTACCCTATTAGTAACAAATCCATTTATATTAATTACTTGCTTATCATTATGATGACGTGATACCATTCGAGAAAGAACATTTCAAGGATTTCACTCTCAATCAATTCATTCTATATTAAAAATAAGTATATTATTATTTATTATTTCTGAACTAGTTTTCTTTATTTCTTTTTTTTTTGACATATATTCATAACTCAATTTCCCCAAGAATTGAACTAGGTATAAATTGACCCCCTATATCAATTAAAATACTAAATCCATTTGATATCCCATTATTAAATTCTATCATTTTAATTTCCTTCGGATTTACATTAACCTTAAGGCATAATTTTCTTTTGTTAGAAAATAAAATTTATAGAAAAATTTATCTTTTATACACATGATTTTTAAGTATAATTTTTATAAGTCTTCAATTTAATGAATATAAACAATCTTCTTTTTCTATAAATGATGGGATTTTTGGATCAATTTTTTACATAGCAACAGGATTCCATGGATTACATGTTTTAATTGGGGGCTTTATATTATCAATTATTATAATTCGAATAAATAATAATCACTTTTCTTCAATTCGTCATTTTAATTTTACAGCTGCTATCTGATTCTGACATTTTGTAGATGTTGTATGATTATTTCTATATATAATAATTTACTGATGAATATATTAATATAAAATAAATATAATAAATAATTATATTTAACTTATAATTAAATTTTTATTGTTTAAATATATTTAAAACGATTCATATTTTCATTAAAATAATAATCATTCTAATTATTCCCATAATTATTTTTATTGCAAATCACTTATTTTCATTAACCAATTTTAAAAATCGCGAAAAAATTTCTCCTTTCGAATGTGGATTTGACCCACTATCAGAAAATCGCCTACCATTTTCCATTAATTTTTATTTAATTGCTTTAATCTTTTTAATTTTCGATATCGAAATTATATTAATTGTTCCTATAATCACTACTCTTAATAAATATTATGAAATAACCACTTTTTATTCTTTTATTTCTATCATCTGAATTCCACTATTGACCCTCTGACTAGAATGATACATAAAATTTCTAAAATGACACTTTAATTGAAACCAAAATAGAGGTAAATAATTTGCATGCAATATGTAAGCAGTAATAATTTTAATTGTTAATAATTTCATTGAATTAAATCTCCAATTAATTGCATATTGTACTATATATTGTAGTATAATACAATATAATTAATTTCGAATTAATAGCTTGATTTAATAAATCATATATATAGTATAATAAAATATAATTAATTTCCAATTAATAGCTTGATTTAATAAATATATATATATTCTATACACCAATTTGGAGAGATATTTATTAATATATATAGTATAATAAAATCATTGATTTATCTTTATACTGAAAATATAATATTTTTATAAACCATATAAACTTCGGTATTAGTTAAATTATAAAACTTAATTTGCTATTAAAAATCAATAATAAAATTATACCTATATTTTCATAATTTAGAAATAAAATGATTTTAATCATTTTAAAAGAATTAGAAATTCTTTTATTTTATTTCTGTCTAAAAATACAAAATATGGATTATCCTAATATTTTCAATATTATACTGTTTAAGCTATTTAAACAATACAAATTTAATAAAAACATCCCTATCAAAAATAAAATATACCACACTATTATATTAATAATATTAAATTTTACTCCTTCAATTAATTTTCTTAATCTTACTAATCAATAAATATTTAAACCATAAATTAATTCAAATCACCCGTTTTCAACACAAACTTCATATTTATACACTATATTAAATAAATATCCATAAGAATTTAAAAAAAAATAATTTAAACAAAATATTCTTAGAATAAATTTTAATAATTTAACTAAATTAATATTTAATTTTAATCCTTTATTAAAAATTCCTCTTAATAAATAACCAACTAGATATAATTTTAGCACTGTATACATATCAATCCCCCCCACAAGAGTAACATACATTCACATAAATATATTTATAAATATTCATCCATAAAAAAATATAAATAGTAATATTATAACTATAGACCTTACCATATAACTATTTTTCCCCAAATTTACTAAAGGTCTAAAATTTAATTCTTTATTAAATAAAACCCAACTAATCAAACGAATTGTATAAGAAATAGTCAAAAAGGTAGAGATATATTTAAATTAAATAGAGATTATAATTAAATTATATTTTTCCATACAAAAATATTCTAAAAATATATCTTTAGAATAAAATCCAGACGAAAAAGGAAACCCTACCAAATTCAATAAACACAAAATCATAATTATCCTCTTTATAGGAAAAATTTTAACTAAACCGCCATATTTCCGCATATCTTGATTTCCTATTATTCAATGGATAAAATCCCCTGCACATATAAATATATTAGATTTAAATAAAGCATGCACAATTAAATGAAAAAAAGCCAAATCTCGGTACCCTAATCTCAAAATTATTAGAATAAACCCTAATTGACTCAAAGTAGAAAAAGCAATAATTTTTTTTAAATCATACTCAAAATTTGCTATTAAACCCGCCATTAATACGGTTAAACTAGAAATTAATGTTAATAAAAAATTTATATTATACATTATAATTATATTTCTATATCGATTTAGTAAATAAACTCCTGCAGTAACTAAAGTTGAAGAATGAACTAAAGAAGAAACAGGGGTAGGAACAGTTATCGCAGCAGGTAATCAAGAAGAAAACGGTATTTGAGTTCTTTTAGTTATTCCACAAATTAATAATATCAAAATCATACAGCCTCCTATTCTATCAATCAATATATATCCCCAAGAACCCCTAACTGAAGCCAAAACAATTAAAATTAATAAACACACATCACCTACTCGATTACATAAAACCAATAAGTTACCAAACAAAATGAAATTAATACTAAACCATCCCATCCAACTAAAATACTTAAAATTCTGGGCCTTATAATTATAATATTATACATATAGATATAATAAATAATAATAACATATATTTATACCGATCAATATATATATATCACCCTCTATATATCCAACCCTATAAATTACAATCATCAATGAAATTAATAAAACTACTCCTAAATATATTAAACTCATAAAATCTAAATAAATTAAAAAATTTAATTTTATCCTATTTAAATTTATTAAAATCACTCCATAATGAAATCAACTTTGTCACATAAAAATATAAACTTAAAAATATAAAACTCACACTATTAATAAATACTAAAATAAAACTATATAAAAAAAAATTCATAATTTAAAATAAAATTTATACCTTTGATTCCACAAATCAATAATTTTAATAAACTATTTAAACTTAATTATAAAACAATACTATATCTAAAAATATAAAATTTAAAGGGATTCAATGTATTAAAACTATTATACAATTAAATACTGAATAGTTATTAGTATACTTGTAAAAATAATTACCTTTCCCATGAAAAATATAAATAAATATATATATATATATTATATATTGAATGTAAAAAATTTAAAAAACACATAAATAAAAATAAAATTACTAACATTTTCAACAAAATAATTAAATTAATGAATAAAAATATCTCCCCAATTAAATTTAAAGAAATAGGAACTGATCCGTTTCTCCGTTTCTCTGTTCCTCCGTTTCTCCGTTTCTCCGTTTCTCCGTTTCTCCGTTTCTCCGTTTCTCCGTTTCTCCGTTTCTCCGTTTCTCCGTTTCTCCGTTTCTCCGTGACTCCGTTTCTCCGTTTCTCGGTTTCTCCGTTACTGCGTTTCTCGGTTTCTCCGTTTCTCCGTTTCTCCGTTTGTCCGTTCCTCCGTTTCTCCGTTTCTCCGTTTCTCCGTTTCTCCGTTTCTCCGTTTCTCCGTTTCTCCGTTTCTCGGTTTCTCAGTTTCTCCGTTTCTCCGTTTCTCCGTTTTCGATTTCTCCGTTTTTCCGTTTCTCCGTTTCACCGTTTCTTTGTTCGTTCCTCCGTTTCTTTCTTCGTTTCTCCGTTTATTTCTTCGTTTCTCCATTTATTTCTCCGTTTCTCCGTTTCTTTCTTCGTTTCTCCGTTTCTCGGTTTCTCGGTTTCTCCGTCTTCGGTTTCTCCGTTTCTCCGTTTCACCGTTTCTTTGTTCGTTCCTCCGTTTCTTTCTTCGTTTCTCCGTTTATTTCTTCGTTTCTCCATTTATTTCTCCGTTTCTCCGTTTCTTTGTTCGTTTCTCCGTTTCTTTGTTCGTTTCTCGGTTTCTTTCTTCGTTTCTCCGTTTCTTTGTTCGTTTCTCCGTTTCTTTGTTCGTTTCTCCGTTTCTTTCTTCGTTTCTCCGTTTCTTTCTTCGATTTTCCGTTTCTTTCTTCGTTTCTCCATTTCTTTCTGCTATTCTTCATTCCGTTCTTCGTTTCTCGGTTTCTTTCTTCGTTTCTTCGTGTCTTTCTTCGCTTCACCGTTTCTTTCTTCGTTTCTCCGTTTCTTTCTTCGTATCTCCGTTTCTTCCTTCGTTTCTTCGTTTCTCCGTTTCTCCGTTTCTCCGTTTCTCCGTTTCTCCGTTTCTCCGTTTCTCCGTTTCTCCGTTTCTCCGTTTCTCCGTTTCTCCATTTCTCCGTTTCTCCGTTTCTCCTTTTCTCCGTTTCTCCGTTTCTCCGTTTCTCCGTTTCTCCGTTTCTCCGTTTCTCCGTTTAGATTAAATGATTATAATAACTTTGATCGTACTTCAAAGTAAAGAGATGTTTCTTCAAGTTTTAAAACATGGAAAGTAATAATTGTCTATGAGATATATCAATTTAACATTTGATTAATACTTGAAGAATCGAAATTTTTGGTTTTTTCCTGATACCAAAGGTTGAAATTCAGGCATAAATTTTAGAAAATGTTTGATTTTGGGACTCTTGGTGTCAGTGTACGATATGCGAGGAAGTGGCACGATTTCGCGGATTCTTAGAATTGACGTCAAATTCCAAGAATTTCCGCGAATCGAAATTTTGTTGTACTTTCGAACGAATTTCTGAATCATGGATCCCGATTTTCTTTGTATCAGGAGAACATGATAGTTGAGGACATATAGTTTTAAGTAGTTTTAGCAGTTTGATAGGATCGGGTTAAAGAAATGGAAACAAATAATGGACAAAAATAAAGTTTCTGCTGTCAGTGAAATTGATTTTATTTCAATACATCAATTGAACTTGTTGAAAGTACTGCACCGTAAAGTACTCTGCTGTACCGTAAAAATTACTATTCTAAACTCGCAGCCGATTAGCTCGGTACTACCCACGACGAATAATTACTGTTCGTCGCGGGTAATACCGATTACCAGGTCTCACCACGTGGAGGTTGCTGCGAGCGGAGACCCGGAGAGAGATAGATGGAATCAAAGTTCCATCGATCTCCCTCGACACCCGATACAAACGAAGATACTAAACCAAAGAGATGGAAGGAATCAATGTTCCTTCGATCTCCTCGTTTAGTTCTGCCAAGCAATTACATTATGGAAAAATTAGGCAAAATTGGAAAAGACGCGACACGAACCGTGCAGTTGGTCCTACTAGGTCGGTCCCGTTTCCCCTCAGTGGGCCCGATTAAAGAGGAAATGCACGACGCCGTCCACTCATATAGAGTGCCCCGTTTCTCCCAACTCCGCGTCAGGAACCACGCAAAGCGTGGACCTGACTCACGGAGGATGACGAAGAGAGGGTCTTATGGCACAGGGCTTCCACAGGGACCGATGCGAACACCTGCCCCTGTGGTCGCAGCATGTTCTCTCTGGAAGCGGACGCACCAGAAGAGACGGCGATCGACCGTTCGGACCACCTACACGGCCGGTCACTTGCTTATGCAACAAGCAGTGATGACCGGGCTGAAGAACGAGAAAGCGAGCAAAAATAAGCTAAAGATTGGATAATTGCTTGACAGATAACAGATATTTGTACACGGTGGCCTTAAAATTAACTTATTCCAAGCTTAACTAAAGATCCCACGGCGGTTGCGACGATAGTGTCCTCTTCGTTCTTCGTTCTTTGTTCTTCGTTCTTCGTTCTTCGTTCTTCGTTCTCCGGTGTGCCTACCTAAGAGAAACCTAAAGTCAAGGCATGATAAAAAAATGATAGAAAATAGAAATGAAGTTGGTTAGTGATTAAATACAGTCATTCAGTAACAAAGGAAATAAAGGCAAGAATGACAAAAAAATAAACATGGAAAAACAAGTACAAAGTAAAATCAGAGAACAAATAAAATAAATTACAGAAAGAAACAATTAAAAACCAAAGAAAGGATTGAGAGAATGGTCGCCAGTACTGACCACCGCCTACCGGCGGCCAGTACCGGTTACCAAGGTAGGGGTCCCCCTTCCATAAACCTAAAACGAAGAGATCCATCCACCTCCGAGGCTCCAGGAAGAATGAAATTTTAAACAACCGGGGGCTCCTTATATACCCTCCGTAAGGTCACTTACCGGTTCTTCAATTGTCTTTGTTCGATCTAATCGAAATTTTCGAAGGCGAACGGTTTCGGTGAATGTTTGTTCATTTCCGCGATTGTTACTAACATTTATACATGTTCCCAATATTGATCGAACAATGTACATCTTATTTATGTATTGCAATTAATTAAGAAACTTATAGAAATTGATTTTGATCGAGACTCGATGTTAAAACGTGTTTCGTAAAGTTTTAAAGCATGGAAAGTAACAATTGTTCATTAAATACATTAATTTAACATTTGTTTAATTCTTATAATTTACACAATACGCGTAGAAGTGGTATTTTTTACATAAAAGTGCCGAAATTCCATTAATCGCTTTTTTAGATAGAAAAATCATCGCGATGAAGACTTGTGAATCGATAATCGATACCTGTAGCCTTGAAAATGTCAGTTGGATCTCAGCGAAAAATTCCTTCGCGAACAAAGAATATTTCAACGAAATGATATTTTAAGCCATTATTTATACTAGAACATTGTTAATAATTGTTTAATCTACAGTCCTACGACGGTTGATAATAAATATGATAAATAAACATCGAGATATTGCGAAATCTTCGAAGGCGGACGGTTTCGGTTAATGTATGTTCATTTCCGCGATTGTTATTAACATTTATGCATGTTCCCAATATTGATCAAACAATATGCATCTTATTTAGGTATCATAAATCATTAGTTAGTTTTCAGAAATTAATTGATTTCGAAAATGAAAGCAAAATATTGATATTCATATATTTCTCGATTTGCAACCTAAATTAATCTTTATAAGCAAATTATTCATTTACAATGCAAAAGAAAATGCATTTTGTAACATTCATATTCCCAACTTTTACAGTGCAAACCATTAATTAGTTTACAAATGTTAATTTTCATAAAAAATGGAGAAATATATGTATACCAAACTCTTCGTTAAATTTTCCGATAAAATTTAATTCACATACTGTAACATAAAAGTTCGGAACGTGGAAAAATGTTTCTAACAATCGCCTAGAGACATAAACATTCGCTAAAGCAATTCACCTTCCCAGATTTCGCAATATCTTGATGTTTGTTTATCATAATTATTAACAACCGTCGTAGGACCGTAGATTAAACAATTATTAACAATGTCCTAGTATAAATAATGGCTTAAAATATCATTTCGTTGAAATATTCTTTGTTCGCGATGGAATTGTTCTTATTGAGATCAAACCGACATTGTCAAGGCTGGAAATGTTTATCGATTCACAAACGTCTATCACGATGGTTTTTCTATCTAGAAAAGCGATTAATTGAATTTCGACGCTTTTACATCAAGAATAGAGCTTCCACGCATAATCAGAAAATTATAAGAACGAAACAAATGTTAAATTAATGTATCTAATAAACAATTGTTACTTTCCATGCTTTGAAACATTAAGAAACACGTTTATACCTCGAATCTCGGTCAAAATTAATTGCTGTAGGCGAATCAATCATATTTAATGCATAAATAAGATGCATATTGTAAGATAAATGTTCGGAACATGTATAAATGTTAGTAACAATCGCGGAAATGAACAAACATTCACCGAAACCGTTCGCCTTCGCAGATTTCGCAATATCCTGACGTTCATTTATCATATTTATTAACAATCGTCGTAGGATTGTAGATTAAACCATTATTAACAATTTCCTAGTATAAATAATGGTTTAAAATATCATTTCGTTGAAATATTCTTTGTTCAGGAAGGAATTTTTCATTGAGGTGCAACCGACATTCTCAAGGCTACACGTACCGATCATCGCGAAGATTGTTCTATTCAGAAAAGCGATTAATTGAATTTCGCCGCTTTGGAGTAAAAAATGAAACTTCTACGCGTATTGTGTAAATTATAAAAATTAAACAAATGTTAAATTAATGTATCTAATAAACAATTGTTACTTTTCATGCTTTAAAACTTTCCTAAACACGTTTTACTATAAATCTCGATCAAAAACAATTTCTGTAAGTTACTTAATCATTTTTAATGCATAAAAAAGATGCACATTGTTCAATTAATATTGAGAACATGCATAAATGTTAGTAACAATCGCGGAAATGAGCAAACATTCACCGAAACCGTTCGTCTTCGCAGATTTTGCAATATCTCGATGTTTATTTATCATATTTATTAACAACCGTCATAGGACCATACTTTAGACAATTATTAACAATGTTCTAGTATAAATAATGGCTTGAAAGTCATTACTTTCTGGAAATATTTGTTAGACCGAACAAAGACAATCGAAGTAACCGTGCGATAAAATAAATGAATATTTCTCTACATATCGAAAAAATAGTTTGTATATATGCATGTATATTCCGAACGCTCAGTGACACACATATGTCACACGGCAATGAAGTGGGTTGCCATCTACTAGAGAATAGGTAAACTACACTTAAGGTGTGAAAACACCTGGCGGAGAAACGCTCAAGTTTGTTGAGGAATTGTTGTTATTTCCACCAATAGATAGCGCCACATGCATAATTTACCGACATTACAGATAAGTATTTCCATTTGTATGGTATTCCCTACCGTGCAATAAAATAAATAAATATTTTTGTACAAAGTTTCGTATGTATCATCTTTCGAATAAATGTAAAGTTAAACGAAATCAGCTTAATGAAATTTCTCTGCATTCTAGCCTTCCTTTATACATTTAAAAAAATCTTTGATACCTCGAAATCATGGCTACACATATCGATTATCGACTCACAAGCGTTTATCACGATGATTTTTCTACATAGAAAAGCGATTAATCGAAATTCAGCACGTTTGAGTAAGAAATACAAATTCTACGCGTATTGTGTAAATTATGAGAATTAAATAAATGCTAAACTATTGCACTAAATAGACAATTATTACTTTCCTTGCTTTCAAACTTTACGGAACAAGTTTTTACTTTGAATCTCGATCAAAATCAATTTCTATAAGTATAATCATTTACCATGCATAAATAAGATACATATTGTTCGATTAATATTGGGAACATGCATAAATGTTAGTAACAATCGCGAAAGTTAACAAATATGTTCTCCAAGAGACGGCAACCCATATAATTACCACGTTGCAAATGTTTGGAATTTCAGATCATATTTGCATGCATCACAAACAATAATTTCGATATGTAGAGAAATATTTATTTATTTTATCGCACGGTAGGGAATATTATACAAATGGGATTACATATCTTTAATGTCGGTAAATTTATGCTCGTGGCGCTATCTATTGGTGGAAATAAGAACAATTCCTCAATAAACTTGAGCGTTTCTCCGCCAGGTGTTTTCACACCTTAAGTGTAGTTTACCTATTCTCTAGTAGATGGCAACCCACTTCATTGCCGTGTGACATATGTGTGTCACGGAGGGTTCAATATATATATTTGCATATATACAGACTATAATTTCGATATATAGAGAAATATTCATTTATTTTATCGCACTGTTACTTCGATTGTCTTTGTTCAATCTAACAAATATTTCCAGAAAGTGATGACTTTCAAGCCATTATTTATGCTAAAACAATGTTAATAATTGTTTAATCTACGGTCCCACGACGCTTGTTAATAATTATGATAAATAAACGTCAAGATATTGCTAAATTTGCGAAGGCGAACGGTTTCGGTGAATGTTTGTCCATTTCCGCAATTGTTAGTAACATTTATATGTGCTCCCAATATTAATTGAACAATGTGCATATTATTTATGCATCACAAATGATTAAGAAACTTATAGAAATTAATTTTGATCGAGCTCCGAAGTAAAGAGGTGTTTCTTAAAGTTTTAAAATATGGAAAGTAATAATTGTCTATTAGATATATCGATGTAACATTTGATTAGTACTTGAGAAATCGAAATGCATACTTCCTTGGCGACAGTGTTTTCCTCATACCAAAGGATGAAATTCAGACATAAATTGTAGAAAATGTTCAATGTTGGGACTCTTGTTGTCAGGAGTATATGATATGCGAGGAAGTGCCACGATTTCGCGAATGAAAAATACTTCTATGAAAAATAATGTTTTAATCCATTATTTATACCAGGACATTGTTAATAATTTTTTATACCATGGTGCTACGACGGTTGTTAATAATTCTGATGAATGAACATCAAGATATTGCGAAATCTGCGAAGGGGAACGGTTTCAGTGAATTGTTGTTCATCCACGCGATTGTTATTAACATTTATGCATGTTTCGAACATTTATGTGAGAGAATGCATCTTAGTTATGCATTGTAAATTATTGATTTGCCTATAGAAATTAAATTTCATCGAGAATTGAAGTAAAACGTGGTATTCATATGTTTCTCGATTTTCGATCGAAATTAATATTTGTAAAGTAATTAATGACTTATAATGCACAAACAAGATGCACATTGTAATGTTAATATTCGGAACGTGCGTAAATGTTAATAACAATCACGGAAATGAAAAACAATTTACCAAAACCGTTCTCCTTCATAGATTTTGCAATATCTTGATGTTTATTTATTATAATCATTAACAACCGTCGTTGGAGCATAGTTTAAACAATTATTAACAATGTCCTAGTATAAATAATGGCTTAAAATATCATTTCGTTAAAATATTCTTTGTTCACGATGGAATTTTTCGTTGAGATCCAACTGATATTCTCAATGTTACAGGTATCGATGATCGATTCACAAGTGTTCATCACGATAATTTTTCTATTTAGAAAAGCGATTAATTGAATTGTGACACTTTTAAGTAAAAAATGCAACTTCTGCACATATTGTGTAAATTATAAGAATTAAATAAATGTTAAATTAATGTACCAAATAGACAATTACTACTTTCTATGCATTAAATCTTTTCGAAACACGTTTTCACTTCGAATCTCGATCAAAATCAATTTCTATAAGTTACTTAATCATTTGTAATGCATAGATAAGATGTACATTGTTCGATTAATATTGGGAGCACGCGAAAAAGTTAATAACAATCGCATATAGGAAGAAACATTCACAGAAACCGTTCGCCTTCGCAGATTTTGCAATATCTTGATGTTTATTTATCATAATTATTAATAACCGTCGTAGGACCGTAGTTTGAACAATTATTAACTATTTCCTAGTATAAATAATGGCTTAAAATATCATTTCGTTGAAATATTCTTTGTCCGCGAAGGAATTTTTCGCTGAGATCCAACTGACATTTTCAAGGCTACAGGTATCGATTATCGATTCACAAGTCTTCATCGCGATGATTTTTCTATCTAAAAAAGCGATTAATTGAATTTCGGCACTTTTATGTAAAAAATACCACTTCTACGCGTATTGTGTAAATTATAAGAATTAAACAAATGTTAAATTAATGTATTTAATGAACAATTGTTACTTTCCATGCTTTGAAACTTTACGAAACACGTTTTAACATCGAGTCTCGATCAAAATCAATTTCTATAAGTTTCTTAATTAATTGCAATACATAAATAAGATGCACATTGTTCGATCAATATTGGAAACATGCATAAATGTTAGTAACAATCGCGGAAATGAACAAACATTCACCGAAACCGTTCGCCTTCGAAGATTTCGATTAGATCGAACAAAGACAATGGAAGAAACGGTAAGTCACCTTGGGGAGGGTATATAAGGAGCCCCCGGTTGTTTAAAATTTCATTGTTCCCGAAGCCTCCGAGGTGGACGCATCTCTTCGTTTTAGGTTTATGGAAGGGGGACCCCTCACCATGGTAACCGGTACTGGCCGCCGGTAAGCGGTGGTCAGTACTGGCGACCACTCTCTCAATCCTTTCTTTTTTTTTTCTAACTGTTTCTTTGTCTAATTCATTTCATTTGTACTCTGATTTTAATTTCTACTTGTTTTGACATGTTTATTTTTTGCCACTAAACAAATTCATTTCTATTTTCTATTATGCCATGACTTTAGGTTTCTCTTAGGTTTCTCTTAGATACATTCTCTTAGATGTATCGGAAAACGAAGAACGAAGAACGAAGAGGACTGATGTATTGCATCCTCCGCAGGACTGTTAATTCTAAGTATAGACTAAGTTAGTTTTAAGGTTACCATGTACGAGTACCTGTGATCTGCCGAGCAATTATCCAATCTTTAACTTCTTTTTGCTCGCTTGCTCGTATCTCAGTCCGGCCACCTCTGCTTGTTGCATAAGCAAGTGACCGGCCGTGGAGGTGGACCGAACGCTCGATCGCTGTCTCTTCTGGTGCGTCCGCTTTGAGAGAGAATATGCTGCGAACACAGGGGCAGGTGTTCGCACCGGTCCCTGCGGAAGTCCTTGTGCCACAAGACCCTCTCTTTGTCATCCTCCGTGAGTCAGGTCCACGCTTTGCGTGGTTCCTGACGCGGAGTTGGGAGAAACGGGGCACTCTATATGAGTGGACGGCGTCGTGCATTTCCTCTTTAATCGGGCCCACTGAGGGGAAACGGGACCGACCTAGTAGGAGCAACTCCACGGTTCTTGTCGCGTATTTCCCAATTTCGCCTAATTTTTCCATAATGTAATTGCTTGGCAGAATTAAACGAGGAGATCAAAGGAACATTGATTCCGTCCATCTCTGCAGTTAGAATAAGTCAGTTTTAAGGCTGTGATCTGCCAAGCAATTATCCAATCTTTAGCTTAATTTTGCTCGCTTCCTCGTCCCTCGGTCCGGTCACCACTGCTTCTTGTACAAGCAAGTGGCCGGCCGTGTAAGTAGTCCGAACGGTCTATCGCCGTCTCTTCCGGTGTGTCCGCTTCCAGAGGGGGCATGTTGCGACCACAGGAGCAGGCATTTTTGCCGGTCCATGCGAAAGTCTCCAAAATAAGACCCTCTCGTCGTAAAGATGGAGAAACGGGGCACACCTCTAGGGGAGTGGTAGGCCTCGTTCGTTTTCTCTGGAATCGGAACCATGGAGGGGAAACGGGATAGACCTAGTAGGACCAACTGCACGGTTCGTGTCGCGTCTTTCCCAATTTTGCCTAATTTTTCCATAATGTAATTGCTTGGCAGAACTAAACAAGGAGATCGAAGGAAAATTGATTCTTTCCATCTCTTTGGTTTAGTATCTTCGTTTGTATCGCGTGTCGAGGTAGATCGATGGAACTTTGATTCCATCTATCTCTCTCCGGGTCTCCGCTCGCAGCAACCTCCACGTGGTGAGACCTGGTAATCGGTATTACTCGCGACGAAGTATCACTTACCGCGAGTAACGCCGAGCTAATTGCCTGCGAACTTAGAATAATTATTTAAGATGTGAGAACAAGTAGAAAACAAGATTTTTGTAAGGCGTGTGAGAGCGTAAAGACGTTAATGAAACCAATAACTGGAATGGCCTAGGGGAAAAGTACACACACCATTGTAATCGGGCGAGTTTCTACTTTCAGATGCAACAGGAATTTCTCGAGTTCGTCAATCCGTTCGCGAGATATGGGAGTTTGAAGTTAAGGAATGGTTGAGAAACCATCAAAATTTTCGCAATTCTGATGCTAGAAACGAATAACTGGAATGGCCTAGGGGAAAAGTACAAACACCATTGTAATCGGTCGACTTTCTACTTTCAGATACAACAGGAAATAACCGAGTTCGTCAATCCGTTTGCGAGATATAGGAGTTTGAAGTTAAGGAATGCTTGAGAAACCATCAAAATTTTCGGAAGTCTGATACTCGAAACCAATAACTACCATGATCTAGGGCAAAAATACACATACCTTTGTAATCGGGCGAGTTTCTGCTTTCAGATGCAACAGAAATTTGTCGAGTTCGTCAATCCGTTCGCGATATATGGGAGTTTGAAGTTAAGGAATGCTTGAGAAACGATCAAAATTTTCGCAAGTCTGATACTCGAAACCAATAACTACAAAGGCCTACGGGAAAAATACACATACCTTTGTAATCGGGCGAGTTTCCACTTTCAGACGCAACAGGAATTTCTCGAGTTCGTCAATCCGTTCGCGAGATATGGGAGTTTGATGTTAAGGAATGGTTGAGAAACCATCAAAATTTTCGGTGGTCTGATACTCGAAACCAATAACTGGAATGGCCTAGGGGAAAAGTATACACACCATTGTAATCGGGCGAGTTTCTACTTTCAGATGCAACAGGAATTTCTCGAGTTCGTCAATCCGTTCGCGAAATATCGGAGTTTGGAGTTAAGAGATGGTTGAGAAACCATCAAAATTTTCGCAAGTCTGATATTCGATAACAACAACTGGAGTGGCCCAGGGGAAAAGTACACACAGCATTGTAATCGGGCGAGTTTCCAGTTTCAGATACAACAGGAATTTTTCGAATTCGTCAATCCGTTCGCGATATATGGGAGTTTGAAGTTAAGGAATGGTTGAGGAACCACCAAAATATTCGCTGGTCTGATACTCGAAACCAATAACTGGAATGGCCTAGGGGAAAAGTACACACACCATTGTAATCGGTCGACTTTCTACTTTCAGATGCAACAGGAAATAATCGAGTTCGTCAATCCGTTCGCGAGATATGGGAGTTTGAAGTTAAGGAATGCTTGAGAAACCATCCAAATTTTCGCAAGTCTGATACTCGAAACCAATAACTACTATGATCTAGGGCAAAAATACACATACCGTTGCAATCGGGCGAGTTTCTGCTTTCAGATGCAACAGAAATTTCTCGAGTTCGTCAACCCGTTCGCGATATATGGGACTTTGAACTTAAGGAATACTTGAGGAACCATCAAAATTTTCGAAAGTCTGATACTCGAAACCAATAACTACAAAGGCCTAGGGGAAAAATACACATACCGTTGTAATCGGGCGAGTTTCCACTTTCAGATGCAACAGGAATTTCTCGAGTTCGTCAACCCGTTCGCGAGATATGGGAGTTTGAAGATACGGAATGGTTGAGAAACCATCAAAATTTTCGCAAGTCTGATACTCGAAACCAATAAGTACAAAGGCCTACGGGAAAAATACACATACCTTTGTAATCGGGCGAGTTTCCACTTTCAGGTGCAACAGGAATTTCTCGAGTTCGTCAATCCGTTCACGAGATATGGGAGTTTGATGTTAAGGAATGGTTGAGAAACCATCAAAGTATTCGCTGGTCTGATACTCGAAACCAATAACTGGAATAGCCTAGGGGAAAGGTACACACACCATTGTAATCGGGCGAGTTTCTACTTTCAGATGCAACAGGAATTTCTCGAGTTCGTCAATCCGTTCGCGAGATATGGGTGTTTGAAGTTAAGGAATGGTTGCGAAACCATCAAAATTTTCGCTGGTCTGATACTCGAAACCAATAACTGGAATGGCCTAGGGGAAAAGTACACACACCATTGTAATCGGGCGAGCTTCTACTTTCAGATGCAACAGAAATTTCTCGGGTTCGTCAATCCGTTCACGAGATATGGGAGTTTGAAGTTAAGCAATGCTTGGGAAACCATCAAAATTTTCGAAAGTCTGATACTCGAAACCAATAACTACAAAAGCCTAGGGGAAAAATACACCTACCGTTGTAATCGGGCGAGTTTCTACTTTCACATGCAACAGGAATTTCTCGAGTTCGTCAATCCGTTCGCGAGATATGGGTGTTTGAAGTTAAGTAACGGTTGCGACACCATCAAAATTTTCGCTGGTCTGATAGTCGAAACCAATAACTGGAATGGCCTAGGGGAAAGATACACGCACCAATGTACTCGGGCGAGTTTCTGCTTTCAAATGCAACAGGAATTTCTCGAGTTCGTCAATCCGTTCGCGAGATATGGGTGTTTGAAATTAAGGAATGGTTGAGAAACCATCAAAATTTTCGCTGGTCTGATACTCGAAACCAATAACGGGAATGGCCTAGGGGAAAAGTACACTAACCATTGTAATCGCGTGAGTTTCTACTTTCAGGTGCAACTGGAATTTCTCGAGTTCGTCAATCCGTTCGCGAGATATGGGAGTTTGATGTTAAGGAATGGTTGAGAAACCATCAAAATTTTCGCTGGTCTGATACTAGAAACCAATAACTGGAATGGCCTAGGGGAAAAGTACACATACCATTGAAATCGTGCGAGTTTCTACTTTCAGGTGCAACTGGAATTTCTCGAGAACGTCAATCCTTTCGCGAGATATGGGAGTTTGAAGTTAAGGAATGGTTGTGAAGCCATCAAAATTTTCACTGGTCTGATATTCGAAACCAATAACTGGAATGGCCTAGGGGAAAAGTACATACACCATTGTAATCGGGCGGGCTTGTACTTTCAGACGCAACAGAAATTTCTCGAGTTCGTCAATCCGTTCGCGAGATATGGGAGTTTGAAATTAAGGAATGATTGAGAAACCATCAAAATTTTCGCTGGTCTGATACTCGAAACTAATAACTGGAATGGCCTAGGGGAAAAGTACAGACACCATTGTAATCGGGCGAGTTTCTACTTTCAGATGCAACAGGAATTTCTCGAGTTCGTCAATCCGTTCGCGAGATATGGGTGTTTGAAGTTAAGGAATGGTTGCGAAACCATCAAAATTTTCGCTGGTCTGATACACGAAACCAATAACTGGAATGGCCTAGGGGAAAAGTACACACACCATTGTAATCGGGCGAGCTTCTACTTTCAGATGCAACAGAAATTTCTCGGGTTCGTCAATCCGTTCACGAGATATGGGAGTTTGAAGTTAAGCAATGCTTGGGAAACCATCAAAATTTTCGAAAGTCTGATACTCGAAACCAATAACTACAAAAGCCTAGGGGAAAAATACACCTACCGTTGTAATCGGGCGAGTTTCTACTTTCACATGCAACAGGAATTTCTCGAGTTCGTCAATCCGTTCGCGAGATATGGGTGTTTGAAGTTAAGTAACGGTTGCGACACCATCAAAATTTTCGCTGGTCTGATAGTCGAAACCAATAACTGGAATGGCCTAGGGGAAAGATACACGCACCAATGTACTCGGGCGAGTTTCTGCTTTCAAATGCAACAGGAATTTCTCGAGTTCGTCAATCCGTTCGCGAGATATGGGTGTTTGAAATTAAGGAATGGTTGAGAAACCATCAAAATTTTCGCTGGTCTGATACTCGAAACCAATAACGGGAATGGCCTAGGGGAAAAGTACACTAACCATTGTAATCGTGTGAGTTTCTACTTTCAGGTGCAACTGGAATTTCTCGAGTTCGTCAATCCGTTCGCGAGATATGGGAGTTTGATGTTAAGGAATGGTTGAGAAACCATCAAAATTTTCGCTGGTCTGATACTAGAAACCAATAACTGGAATGGCCTAGGGGAAAAGTACACATACCATTGAAATCGTGCGAGTTTCTACTTTCAGGTGCAACTGGAATTTCTCGAGAACGTCAATCCTTTCGCGAGATATGGGAGTTTGAAGTTAAGGAATGGTTGTGAAGCCATCAAAATTTTCACTGGTCTGATATTCGAAACCAATAACTGGAATGGCCTAGGGGAAAAGTACATACACCATTGTAATCGGGCGGGCTTGTACTTTCAGACGCAACAGAAATTTCTCGAGTTCGTCAATCCGTTCGCGAGATATGGGAGTTTGAAATTAAGGAATGATTGAGAAACCATCAAAATTTTCGCTGGTCTGATACTCGAAACTAATAACTGGAATGGCCTAGGGGAAAAGTACAGACACCATTGTAATCGGGCGAGTTTCTACTTTCAGATGCAACAGGAATTTCTCGAGTTCGTCAATCCGTTCGCGAGATATGGGAGTTTGAATTGGAGGAATGGTTGAGAAACCATCGCAATTTTCGCAATTCTGATGATCGAAACGAATAACTGTGATGCCCTAGGGGAAAAGTACACACACCATTGTACTCGGGCGAGTTTCTGCTTTCAGATGCAACAGAAATTTCTCGAGTTCGTCAATCCGTTCGCCAGATATGGGAGTTTGAAGTTAAGGAATGATTGAGGAACCATCAAAATATTCGCTGGTCTGATACTCGAAACCAATAACAGGAATGGCCTAGGGGGCAAGTACACATACCATTGTAATCGGGCGAGTTTCTACTTTCAGATGCAACAGGAATTTCTCGAGTTCGTCAATCCGTTCGCGAGATATGGGAGTTTCAAGTTAAGGAATGGTTGAGGAACCATCAAAATTTTCGCAAGTTTGATACTCGAAACCAATAACTGAAATGGCCTAGGGGAAAAGTACACACACCATTGTACTCGGGTGAGTTTCTACTTTCAGATGCAACAGAAATTTCTCGAGTTCGTCAATCCGTTCGCGAGATATGGGAGTTTGAAGTTAAGGAATGGTAGAGAAACCATCGCAATTTTCGCAATTCTGATGCTCGAAACGAATAACTGTAATGCCCTAGGGGAAAAGTAAACACACCATTCTAATCGGGCGAGTCTCTACTTTCAGATGCAACAGGAATTTCTCGAGTTCGTCAATCCGTTCGCGAGATATGGGAGTTTGAAATTAATGAATGGTCGAGAAACCATCAAAATTTTCGCTGGTCTGATACCCGAAACCAATAACTGGAATGGCCTAGGGGAAAAGTACAGACACCATTGTAATCGGGCGAGTTTCTACTTTCAGATGCAACAGGAATTTCTCGAGTTCGTCAATCCGTTCGCGAGATATGGGAGTTTGAAGTTAAGGAATGGTTGTGAAACCATCAAAATTTTCGCTGGTCTGATACTCGAAACGAATAACTGTAATGCCCTAGGGGAAAAGTACACACACCATTGTACTCGGGCGAGTTTCTGCTTTCAGATGCATCAGAAATTTCTCGAGTTCGTCAATCCGTTCGCGAGATATGTGAGTTTGAAGTTAAGGAATGCTTGAGGAACCATCAAAATTTTCGCAAGTCTGATACTCGAAACGAATAACTGGAATGGCCTAGGGGAAAAGTACACACACACCACTGTAATCGGTCGACTTTCTACTTTCAGATGCAACAGGGAATAATCGAGTTCGTCAATCCGTTCGCGAGATATGGGAGTCTGAAGTTAAGGAATGCTTGAGAAACCATCAAAATTTTCGCAAGTCTGATACACGAAACCAATAACTACAAAGGCCTAGGTGAAAAACACACATATCTTTGTAATCGGGCGAGTTTCTACTTTCACATGCAACAGGAATTTCTCGAATTCGTCAATCCGTTCGCGAAAAATGGGAGATTGAAGTTAAGGAATGGTTGAGAAACCCTCAAAATTTTCGCAAGTCTGATACTCGAAACCAATAACTACAATGGCCTAGGGAAAACACACATACCTTTGTAATCGGGCGAGTATCCACTTTCAGATGCAACAGGAATTTCTCGAGTTCGTCAATCCGTTCGCGAGATATGGGAGTTTCAAGTTAAGGAATGGTTGAGGAACCATCAAAATTTTCGCAAGTTTGATACTCGAAACCAATAACTGAAATGGCCTAGGGGAAAAGTACACACAGCATTGTAATCGGGCGAGTTTCTACTTTCAGATGCAACAGGAATTTCTCGAGTTCGTCATTCCGTTCGCGAGATATGGGAGTTTGAAGCTAAGGAATGGTTGAGAAACCATCAAAATTATCGCAATTCTGACGCTTGAAACCAATAACTACAATGGCCTAGGGGAAAATACACATACCGTTGCAATCGGGCGGGTTTCTGCTTTCAGATGCAACAGGAATTTCTCGAGTTCGTCAATCCGTTCGCGAGATATGGGAGTTTGAAGTTAAGGAATGCTTGAGAAACTATAAAAATTTTCGCAAGTCTGATACTCGAAACCAATAGCTACAAAGGCCTAGGGGAAAAATGCACATACCTTTGTAATCGGGCGAGTTTCCACTTTCAGATGCAACAGGAATTTCTCGAGTTCGTCAATCCGTTCGCGAGATACGGGAGTTTGATGCTAAGGAATGGTTGAGAAACCATCAAAATATTCGATGGTCTGATACTCGAAACCAATAACTGGAATGGCCTAGGGGAAAAGTACACACACCATTGTAATCGGGCGAGTTTCTACTTTCAGATGCAACAGGAATTTCTCGAGTTCGTCAATCCGTTCGCGAAATATCGGATTTTGGAGTTAAGGGATGGTTGAGAAACCATCAAAATTTTTGCAAGTCTGATATTCGATAACAACAACTGGAGTGGCCTAGGGGAAAAGTACACACAGCATTGTAATCGGGCGAGCTTCTACTTTCAGATACAACGGGAATTTCTCGAGTTCGTCAACCCGTTCGCGAGATATGGGAGTTTGAAGATACGGAATGGTTGAGAAACCATCAAAATTTTCGCAAGTCTGATACTCGAAACCAATAACTACAAAGGCCTACGGGAAAAATACACATACCTTTGTAATCGGGCGAGTTTCCACTTTCAGATGCAACAGGAATTTCTCGAGTTCGTCAATCCGTTCGCGAGATATGGGAGTTTGATGTTAAGGAATGGTTGAGAAACCATCAAAATTTTCGAAAGTCTGATACTCGAAACCAATAACTGGAATGGCCTAGGGGAAAAGTACACACACCATTGTAATCGGGCGAGTTTCCACTTTCAGATGCAACAGGAATTTCTCGAGTTCGTCATTCCGTTCGCGAGACATGGGAGTTTGAAGTTAAGGAATGGTTGAGAAACCATCAAAATTTTCGCTGGTCTGATACTCGAAACCAATAACTGGAATGGCCTAGGGGAAAAGTACCTACACCATTGTAATCGGGCGGGTTTCTACTTTCACATGCAACAGGAATTTCTCGAGTTCGGCAATCCGTTCGCGAGATATGGGAGTTTGAAGTTAAGGAATGGTTGCGAAACCATCAAAATTTTCGCTGGTCTGATACTCGAAAACAATAACTGGAATGGCCTAGGGGAAAAGTACACACACCATTGTAATCGGGCGAGTTTCCACTTTCAGATGCAACAGGAATTTCTCGAGTTCGTCATTCCGTTCGCGAGACATGGGAGTTTGAAGTTAAGGAATGGTTGAGAAACCATCAAAATTTTCGCTGGTCTGATACTCGAAACCAATAACTGGAATGGCCTAGGGGAAAAGTACCTACACCATTGTAATCGGGCGGGTTTCTACTTTCAGATGCAACAGAAATTTCTCGAGTTCGTCAATCCGTTCGCGAGATATGGGAGTTTGAAATTAAGGAATGATTGAGAAACCATCAAAATTTTCGCTGGTCTGATACTCGAAACCAATAACTGGAATGGCCTAGGGGAAAAGTACAGACACCATTGTAATCGGGCGAGTTTCTACTTTCAGATGCAACAGAAATTTCTCGAGTTCGTCAATCCGTTCGCGAGATATGGGAGTTTGAAATTAAGGAATGGTTGAGAAATCATCAAAATTTTCGCTGGTCTGATACTCGAAACCAATAACTGGAATGGCCTCGGGCAAAAATGCACATACCGTTGTAATTGGGAGAGTTTCTACTTTCAGATGCAACAGAAATTATTCGGATTCGTCAATCCGTTCGCGAAATGTCGGAGTTGGGAGTTAAGAGATGGTTGAGAAACCATCAAAACTTTCGCAAGTCTGATATTCGATAACAATAACTGGAGTGGCCTAGGGGGAAAGTACACACAGCATTGTACTCGGGCGAGTTTCTGCTTTCAGATGCAACAGAAATTTCTCGAGTTCGTCAATCCGTTCGCCAGATATGGGAGTTTGAAGTTAAGGAATGATTGAGGAACCATCAAAATATTCGCCGGTCTGATACTCGAAACCAATAACAGGAATGGCCTAGGGGGCAAGTACACATACCATTGTAATCGGGCGAGTTTCTACTTTCAGATGCAACAGGAATTTCTCGAGTTCGTCAATCCGTTCGCGAGATATGGGAGTTTCAAGTTAAGGAATGGTTGAGGAACCATCAAAATTTTCGCAAGTTTGATACTCGAAACCAATAACTGAAATGGCCTAGGGGAAAAGTACACACACCATTGTACTCGGGTGAGTTTCTACTTTCAGATGCAACAGAAATTTCTCGAGTTCGTCAATCCGTTCGCGAGATATGGGAGTTTGAAGTTAAGGAATGGTAGAGAAACCATCGCAATTTTCGCAATTCTGATGCTCGAAACGAATAACTGTAATGCCCCAGGGGAAAAGTAAACACACCATTCTAATCGGGCGAGTCTCTACTTTCAGATGCAACAGGAATTTCTCGAGTTCGTCAATCCGTTCGCGAGATATGGGAGTTTGAAATTAATGAATGGTCGAGAAACCATCAAAATTTTCGCTGGTCTGATACCCGAAACCAATAACTGGAATGGCCTAGGGGAAAAGTACAGACACCATTGTAATCGGGCGAGTTTCTACTTTCAGATGCAACAGGAATTTCTCGAGTTCGTCAATCCGTTCGCGAGATATGGGAGTTTGAAGTTAAGGAATGCTTGAGAAACCATCAAAATTTTCGCAAGTCTGATACACGAAACCAATAACTACAAAGGCCTAGGTGAAAAACACACAGATCTTTGTAATCGGGCGAGTTTCTACTTTCACATGCAACAGGAATTTCTCGAGTTCGTCAATCCGTTCGCGAGATATGGGAGTTTGAAGTTAAGGAATGCTTGAGAAACCATCAAAATTTTCGCTGGTCTGATACTCGAAACGAATAACTGTAATGCCCTAGGGGAAAAGTACACACACCATTGTACTCGGGCGAGTTTCTGCTTTCAGATGCATCAGAAATTTCTCGAGTTCGTCAATCCGTTCGCGAGATATGTGAGTTTGAAGTTAAGGAATGCTTGAGGAACCATCAAAATTTTCGCAAGTCTGATACTCGAAACGAATAACTGGAATGGCCTAGGTGAAAAACACACATATCTTTGTAATCGGGCGAGTTTCTACTTTCACATGCAACAGGAATTTCTCGAATTCGTCAATCCGTTCGCGAAAAATGGGAGATTGAAGTTAAGGAATGGTTGAGAAACCCTCAAAATTTTCGCAAGTCTGATACTCGAAACCAATAACTACAATGGCCTAGGGAAAACACACATACCTTTGTAATCGGGCGAGTATCCACTTTCAGATGCAACAGGAATTTCTCGAGTTCGTCAATCCGTTCGCGAGATATGGGAGTTTGAAGTTAAGAAATGGTTGAGAAACCATCGCAATTTTCGCAATTCTGATGCTCGAAACGAATAACTGTAATGCCCTAGGGGAAAAGTAAACACACCATTCTAATCGGGCGAGTCTCTACTTTCAGATGCAACAGGAATTTCTAGAGTACGTCAATCCGTTCGCAAGATATGGGAGTTTGAAGTTAAGGAATGGTTGAGAAACCCTCAAAACTTTCGCAATTCTGATACTCGAAACCAATAACTACAATGGCCTAGGGGAAAACACACATATCTTTGTAATCGGGCGAGTTTCTACTTTCAGATGCAACAGCAATTTCTCGAGTTCGTCAATCCGTTCGCGAGACGTGGGCGTTTGAAGTTAAGGAATGGTTGAGAAACCCTCAAAATTTTCGCAAGTCTGATACTCGAAACCAATAACTACAAAGGCCTACGGGAAAAATACACATACCTTTGTAATCGGGCGAGTTTCCACTTTCAGATGCAACAGGAATTTCTCGAGTTCGTCAATCCGTTCGCGAGATATGGGAGTTTGATGTTAAGGAATGGTTGAGAAACCATCAAAATTTTCGAAAGTCTGATACTCGAAACCAATAACTACAAAGGCCTAGGGGAAAAATACACATAACTTTGTAATCGGGCGAGTTTCTACTTTCTCATGCAACAGGAATTTCTCGAGTTCGTCAATCCGTTCGCGAGATATGGGAGTTTGAAGTTAAGGAATGGTTGAGAAACCATCAAAATTTTCGCAATTCTGATGCTAGAAACGAATAACTGGAATGGCCTAGGGGAAAAGTACACACACACCACTGTAATCGGTCGACTTTCTACTTTCAGATGCAACAGGGAATAATCGAGTTCGTCAATCCGTTCGCGAGATATGGGAGTTTGAAGTTAAGGAATGCTTGAGAAACCATCAAAATTTTCGCAAGTCTGATACACGAAACCAATAACTACAAAGGCCTAGGTGAAAAACACACATACCTTTGTAATCGGCGAGTTTCTACTTTCAGATGCAACAGGAATTTCTCGAGTTCGGCAATCCGTTCGTGAGAAATGGGAGTTTGAATTTAAGGAATGGTTGAGAATCCATCAAAATTTTCGCAAGTCTGATACTCGAAACCAATAACTGGAATGACCTAGGGGAAAAGTGCACACACCATTGTAATCGGGCGAGTTTCTGCTTCCAGGTGCAACAGGAATTTCTCGAGATCGTCAATCCGTTCGCGAAATATCGGATTTTGGAGTTAAGGGATGGTTGAGAAACCATCAAAATTTTTGCAAGTCTGATATTCGATAACAACAACTGGAGTGGCCTAGGGGAAAAGTACACACAGCATTGTAATCGGGCGAGTTTCTACTTTCAGATGCAACAGGAATTTCTCGAGTTCGTCATTCCGTTCGCGAGATATGGGAGTTTGAAGCTAAGGAATGGTTGAGAAACCATCAAAATTATCGCAATTCTGACGCTTGAAACCAATAACTACAATGGCCTAGGGGAAAATACACATACCGTTGCAATCGGGCGGGTTTCTGCTTTCAGAGGCAACAGGAATTTCTCGAGTTCGTCAATCCGTTCGCGAGATATGGGAGTTTGAAGTTAAGGAATGCTTGAGAAACTATCAAAATTTTCGCAAGTCTGATACTCGAAACCAATAGCTATAAAGGCCTAGGGGAAAAATGCACATACCTTTGTAATCGGGCGAGTTTCCACTTTCAGATGCAACAGGCATTTCTCGAGTTCGTCAATCCGTTCGCGAGATATGGGAGTTTGATGCTAAGGAATGGTTGAGAAACCATCAAAATATTCGATGGTCTGATACTCGAAACCAATAACTGGAATGGCCTAGGGGAAAAGTACACACACCATTGTAATCGGGCGAGTTTCTACTTTCAGATGCAACAGGAATTTCTCGAGTTCGTCAATCCGTTCGCGAAATATCGGATTTTGGAGTTAAGGGATGGTTGAGAAACCATCAAAATTTTCGCTGGTCTGATACTCGAAAACAATAACTGGAATGGCCTAGGGGAAAAGTACACACACCATTGTAATCGGGCGAGTTTCCACTTTCAGATGCAACAGGAATTTCTCGAGTTCGTCATTCCGTTCGCGAGACATGGGAGTTTGAAGTTAAGGAATGGTTGAGAAACCATCAAAATTGTCGCTGGTCTGATACTCGAAACCAATAACTGGAATGGCCTAGGGGAAAAGTACCTACACCATTGTAATCGGGCGGGTTTCTACTTTCAGATGCAACAGAAATTTCTCGAGTTCGTCAATCCGTTCGCGAGATATGGGAGTTTGAAATTAAGGAATGATTGAGAAACCATCAAAATTTTCGCTGGTCTGATACTCGAAACCAATAACTGGAATGGCCTAGGGGAAAAGTACAGACACCATTGTAATCGGGCGAGTTTCTACTTTCAGATGCAACAGAAATTTCTCGAGTTCGTCAATCCGTTCGCGAGATATGGGAGTTTGAAATTAAGGAATGGTTGAGAAATCATCAAAATTTTCGCTGGTATGATACTCGAAACCAATAACTGGAATGGCCTAGGGGAAAAGTACAGACACCATTGTAATCGGGCGAGTTTCTACTTTCAGATGCAACAGGAATTTCTCGAGTTCGTCAATCCGTTCGCGAGATATGGGAGTTTGAAGTGGAGGAATGGTTGAGAAACAATCGCAATTTTCGCAATTCTGATGCTCGAAACGAATAACTGTAATGCCCTAGGGGAAAAATATACACACCATTGTACTCGGGCGAGTTTCTGCTTTCAGATGCAACAGAAATTTCTCGAGTTCGTCAATCCGTTCGCGAGATATGTGAGTTTGAAGTTAAGGAATGCTTGAGGAACCATCAAAATTTTCGAAAGTCTGATACTCGAAATAAATAACTCCTATGGCCTCGGGAAAAAATGCACATACCGTTGTAATTGGGAGAGTTTCTACTTTCAGATGCAACAGAAATTATTCGGATTCGTCAATCCGTTCGCGAAATGTCGGAGTTGGGAGTTAAGAGATGGTTGAGAAACCATCAAAACTTTCGCAAGTCTGATATTCGATTACAATAACTGGAGTGGCCTAGGGGGAAAGTACACACAGCATTGTACTCGGGCGAGTTTCTGCTTTCAGATGCAACAGAAATTTCACGAGTTCGTCAATCCGTTCGGGAGATATGGGAGTTTGAAATTAAGGAATGGTTGTGAAACCATCAAAAGTTTCGCTGGTCTGATACTCGAAACCAATAACTGGAATGGCCTAGGGGAAAAGTACATACACCATTGTAATCGGGCGGGTTTCTACTTTCAGATGCAACAGAAATTTCTCGAGTTCGTCAATCCGTTCGCGAGATATGGGAGTTTGAAATTAAGGAATGGTTGAGAAACCATCAAAATTTTCGCTGGTCTGATACTCGAAACAAATAACTGGAATGGCCTAGGGGAAAAGTACAGACACCATTGTAATCGGGCCAGTTTCTACTTTCAGATGCAACAGGAATTTCTCGAGTTCGTCAATCCGTTCGCGAGATATGGGAGTTTGAAGTTAAGGAATGGTTGTTAAACCATCAAAATTTTCGCTGGCCTGATACTCGAAACCAATAACTGGAATGGCCTAGGGGAAAAGTACATACACCATTGTAATCGGGCGGGTTTCTACTTTCAGATGCAACAGAAATGTCTCGAGTTCGTCAATCCGTTCGCGAGGTATGGGAGTTTGAAGTTAAGGAATGGTTGAGAAACGATCAAAATTTTCGCTGGTCTGATACTCGAAACCAATAACTGGAATGGCCTAGGGGAAAATTACAGACACCATTGAAATCCGGCGAGTTTCTACTTTCAGATGCAACAGAAATTTCTCGAGTTCGTCAATCCGTTCGCGAGATATGTGAGTTTGAAGTTAAGGAATGCTTGAGGAACCATCAAAATTTTCGAAAGTCTGATACTCGAAATCAATAACTCCTATGGCCTCGGGCAAAAATGCACATACCGTTGTAATTGGGAGAGTTTCTACTTTCAGATGCAACTCAAATTATTCGGATTCGTAAATCCGTTCGTGAAATGTCGGAGTTGGGAGTTAAGAGATGGTTGAGAAACCATCAAAACTTTCGCAAGTCTGATATTCGATAACAATAACTGGAGTGTTCTAGGGGGAAAGTACACACAGCATTGTACTCGGGCGAGTTTCTGCTTTCAGATGCAACAGAAATTTCACGAGTTCGTCAATCCGTTCGCCAGATATGGGAGTTTGAAGTTAAGGAAATGTTGAGAAACCCCCAAAATTTTCGCAATTCTGATACTCAAAACCAATAACTACTATGGCCTAGGGGAAAAGTACACACACCATTGTAATCGGGCGAGTTTCTGCTTTCAGATGCAACAGGAATTTTTCGAGTTCGTCAATCCGTTCGTGAGATATGGGAGTTTGAAATTAAGGAATGGTTGAGAAACCCTCAAAATTTTCGCAACTCTGAAACTCGAAACCAATAACTACAATGGCGTAGGGGAAAACACACATACCTTTGTAATCGGGCGAGTTTCTGCTTTCAGATGCAACAGGAATTTCTCGAGTTCGTCAATCCGTTCGCGAGATGTGGGCGTTCGAAGTTAAGGAATGGTTGAGAAACCCTCAAAATTTTCGCAAGTCTGATACTCGAAACCAATAACTACAATGGCCTAGGGGAAAACACACATACCTTTGTAATCGGGCGAGTATCCACTTTCAGATGCAACAGGAATTTCTCGTGTTCGTCAATCCGTTCGCGAGATATGGGAGTTTGAAATTAAGGAATGGTTGAGAAACCGTCGCAATTTTCGCAATTCTGATGCTCGAAACGAATAACTGTAATGCCCTAGGGGAAAAGTAAACACACCATTCTAATCGGGCGAGTCTCTACTTTCAGATGCAACAGGAATTTCTCGAGTACGTCAATCCGTTCGCAAGATATGGGAGTTTGAAGTTAAGGAATGGTTGAGAAACCCTCAAAATTTTCGCAAGTCTGAAACTCGAAACCAATAACTACAATGGCGTAGGGGAAAACACACATACCTTTGTAATCGGGCGAGTTTCTGCTTTCAGATGCAACAGAAATTTCTCGAGTTCGTCAATCCGTTCGCCAGATATGGGAGTTTGAAGTTAAGGAATGGTTGAGAAACCCTCAAAATTTTCGCAAGTCTGATACTCGAAACCAATAACTGTAATGCCCTAGGGGAAAAGTAAACACACCATTCTAATCGGGCGAGTCTCTACTTTCAGATGCAACAGGAATTTCTAGAGTACGTCAATCCGTTCGCAAGATATGGGAGTTTGAATTTAAGGAATGGATGAGAAACCCTCAAAATTTTCGCAAGTCTGATACTCGAAACCAATAACTACAAAGGCCTAGGGGAAAAATGCACATACCCTTGTAATCGGGCGAGTTTCCACTTTCAGATGCAACAGGAATTTCTCGAGTTCGTCATTCCGTTCGCGAGATATGGGAGTTTGAACTTAAGGAATGGTTGAGAAACCATCAAAATTTTCGCAATTCTGATGCTAGAAACGAATAACTGGAATGGCCTAGGGGAAAAGTACACACACACCACTGTAATCGGTCGACTTTCTACTTTCAGATGCAACAGGGAATAATCGAGTTCGTCAATCCGTTCGCGAGATATGGGAGTTTGAAGTTAAGGAATGCTTGAGAAACCATCAAAATTTTCGCATGTCTGATACACGAAACCAATAACTACAAAGGCCTAGGTGAAAAACACACATACTTTTGTAATCGGGCGGGTTTCTACTTTCAGATGCAACAGGAATTTCTCGAGTTCGGCATTCCGTTCGCGAGAAATGGGAGTTTGAAGTTAAGGAATGGTTGAGAATCCATCAAAATTTTCGCAAGTCTGATACTCGAAACCAATAACTGGAATGGCCTAGGGGAAAAGTACCTACACCATTGTAATCGGGCGGGTTTCTACTTTTAGATGCAACAGAAATTTCTCGAGTTCGTCAATCCGTTCGCGAGATATGGGAGTTTGAAATTAAGGAATGATTGAGAAACCATCAAAATTTTCGCTGGTCTGATACTCGAAACCAATAACTGGAATGGCCTAGGGGAAAAGTACAGACACCATTGTAATGGGGCGAGTTTCTACTTTCAGATGCAACAGAAATTTCTCGAGTTCGTCAATCCGTTCGCGAGATATGGGAGTTTGAAATTAAGGAATGGTTGAGAAATCATCAAAGTTTTCGCTGGTCTGATACTCGAAACCAATAACTGGAATGGTCTAGGGGAAAAGTACAGACACCATTGTAATCGGGCGAGTTTCTACTTTCAGATGCAACAGGAATTTCTCGAGTTCGTCAATCCGTTCGCGAGATATGGGAGTTTGAAGTGGAGGAATGGTTGAGAAACCATCGCAATTTTCGCAATTCTGATGCTCGAAACGAATAACTGTAATGCCCTAGGGGAAAAATATACACACCATTGTACTCGGGCGAGTTTCTGCTTTCAGATGCAACAGAAATTTCTCGAGTTCGTCAATCCGTTCGCGAGATATGTGAGTTTGAAGTTAAGGAATGCTTGAGGAACCATCAAAATTTTCGAAAGTCTGATACTCGAAATCAATAACTCCTATGGCCTCGGGCAAAAATGCACATACCGTTGTAATTGGGAGAGTTTCTACTTTCAGATGCAACAGGAATTTCTCGAGTTCGTCAATCCGTTCGCGAGATGTGGGCGTTTGAAGTTAAGGAATGGTTGGGAAACCCTCAAAATTTTCGCAAGTCTGATACTCGAAACCAATAACTACAATGGCCTAGGGAAAACACACATACCTTTGTAATCGGGCGAGTATCCACTTTCAGATGCAACAGGAATTTCTCGAGTTCGTCAATCCGTTCGCGAGATATGGGAGTTTGAAGTTAAGGAATGGTTGAGAAACCATCGCAATTTTCGCAATTCTGATGCTCGAAACGAATAACTGTAATGCCCTAGGGGAAAAGTAAACACACCATTCTAATCGGGCGAGTCTCTACTTTCAGATGCAACAGGAATTTCTAGAGTACGTCAATCCGTTCGCAAGATATGGGAGTTTGAATTTAAGGAATGGATGAGAAACCCTCAAAATTTTCGCAAGACTGATACTCGAAACCAATAACTACAATGGCCTAGGGGAAAACACACATATCTTTGTAATCGGGCGAGTTTCTACTTTCAGATGCAACAGGAATTTCTCGAGTTCGTCAATCCGTTCGCGAGACGTGGGCGTTTGAAGTTAAGGAATGGTTGAGAAACCCTCAAAATTTTCGCAAGTCTGATACTCGAAACCAATAACTACAAAGGCCTAGGGGAAAAATGCACATACCCTTGTAATCGGGCGAGTTTCCACTTTCAGATGCAACAGGAATTTCTCGAGTTCGTCATTCCGTTCGCGAGATATGGGAGTTTGAACTTAAGGAATGGTTGAGAAACCATCAAAATTTTCGCAATTCTGATGCTAGAAACGAATAACTGGAATGGCCTAGGGGAAAAGTACACACACACCACTGTAATCGGTCGACTTTCTACTTTCAGATGCAACAGGGAATAATCGAGTTCGTCAATCCGTTCGCGAGATATGGGAGTTTGAAGTTAAGGAATGCTTGAGAAACCATCAAAATTTTCGCATGTCTGATACACGAAACCAATAACTACAAAGGCCTAGGTGAAAAACACACATACTTTTGTAATCGGGCGGGTTTCTACTTTCAGATGCAACAGGAATTTCTCGAGTTCGGCATTCCGTTCGCGAGAAATGGGAGTTTGAAGTTAAGGAATGGTTGAGAATCCATCAAAATTTTCGCAAGTCTGATACTCGAAACCAATAACTGGAATGGCCTAGGGGAAAAGTACCTACACCATTGTAATCGGGCGGGTTTCTACTTTTAGATGCAACAGAAATTTCTCGAGTTCGTCAATCCGTTCGCGAGATATGGGAGTTTGAAATTAAGGAATGATTGAGAAACCATCAAAATTTTCGCTGGTCTGATACTCGAAACCAATAACTGGAATGGCCTAGGGGAAAAGTACAGACACCATTGTAATGGGGCGAGTTTCTACTTTCAGATGCAACAGAAATTTCTCGAGTTCGTCAATCCGTTCGCGAGATATGGGAGTTTGAAATTAAGGAATGGTTGAGAAATCATCAAAGTTTTCGCTGGTCTGATACTCGAAACCAATAACTGGAATGGTCTAGGGGAAAAGTACAGACACCATTGTAATCGGGCGAGTTTCTACTTTCAGATGCAACAGGAATTTCTCGAGTTCGTCAATCCGTTCGCGAGATATGGGAGTTTGAAGTGGAGGAATGGTTGAGAAACCATCGCAATTTTCGCAATTCTGATGCTCGAAACGAATAACTGTAATGCCCTAGGGGAAAAATATACACACCATTGTACTCGGGCGAGTTTCTGCTTTCAGATGCAACAGAAATTTCTCGAGTTCGTCAATCCGTTCGCGAGATATGTGAGTTTGAAGTTAAGGAATGCTTGAGGAACCATCAAAATTTTCGAAAGTCTGATACTCGAAATCAATAACTCCTATGGCCTCGGGCAAAAATGCACATACCGTTGTAATTGGGAGAGTTTCTACTTTCAGATGCAACAGGAATTTCTCGAGTTCGTCAATCCGTTCGCGAGATGTGGGCGTTTGAAGTTAAGGAATGGTTGGGAAACCCTCAAAATTTTCGCAAGTCTGATACTCGAAACCAATAACTACAATGGCCTAGGGAAAACACACATACCTTTGTAATCGGGCGAGTATCCACTTTCAGATGCAACAGGAATTTCTCGAGTTCGTCAATCCGTTCGCGAGATATGGGAGTTTGAAGTTAAGGAATGGTTGAGAAACCATCGCAATTTTCGCAATTCTGATGCTCGAAACGAATAACTGTAATGCCCTAGGGGAAAAGTAAACACACCATTCTAATCGGGCGAGTCTCTACTTTCAGATGCAACAGGAATTTCTAGAGTACGTCAATCCGTTCGCAAGATATGGGAGTTTGAAGTTAAGGAATGGTTGAGAAACCCTCAAAATTTTCGCAAGTCTGATACTCGAAACCAATAACTACAATGGCCTAGGGGAAAACACACATATCTTTGTAATCGGGCGAGTTTCTACTTTCAGATGCAACAGGAATTTCTCGAGTTCGTCAATCCGTTCGCGAGACGTGGGCGTTTGAAGTTAAGGAATGGTTGAGAAACCCTCAAAATTTTCGAAAGTCTGATACTCGAAACCAATAACTACAAAGGCCTAGGGGAAAAATGCACATACCCTTGTAATCGGGCGAGTTTCCACTTTCAGATGCAACAGGAATTTCTCGAGTTCGTCATTCCGTTCGCGAGATATGGGAGTTTGAACTTAAGGAATGGTTGAGAAACCATCAAAATTTTCGCAATTCTGATGCTAGAAACGAATAACTGGAATGGCCTAGGGGAAAAGTACACACACACCATTGTAATCGGTCGACTTTCTACTTTCAGATGCAACAGGGAGTAATCGAGTTCGTCAATCCGTTCGCGAGATATGGGAGTTTGAAGTTAAGGAATGCTTGAGAAACCATCAAAATTTTCGCAAGTCTGATACACGAAACCAATAACTACAAAGGCCTAGGTGAAAAACACACATACCTTTGTAATCGGGCGAGTTTCTACTTTCAGATGCAACAGGAATTTCTCGAGTTCGGCAATCCGTTCGCGAGAAATGGGAGTTTGAATTTAAGGAATGGTTGAGAATCCATCAAAATTTTCGCAAGTCTGATACTCGAAACCAATAACTGGAATGACCTAGGGGAAAAGTGCACACACCATTGTAACCGGGCGAGTTTCTGCTTCCAGGTGCAACAGGAATTTCTCGAGATCGTCAATCCGTTCGCGAAATATCGGATTTTGGAGTTAAGGGATGGTTGAGAAACCTTCAAAATTTTTGCAAGTCTGATATTCGATAACAACAACTGGAGTGGCCTAGGGGAAAAGTACACACAGCATTGTAATCGGGCGAGTTTCTACTTTCAGATGCAACAGGAATTTCTCGAGTTCGTCATTCCGTTCGCGAGATATGGGAGTTTGAAGCTAAGGAATGGTTGAGAAACCATCAAAATTATCGCATTTCTGACGCTTGAAACCAATAACTACAATGGCCCAGGGGAAAATACTCATACCGTTGCAATCGGGCGGGTTTCTGCTTTCAGATGCAACAGGAATTTCTCGAGTTCTTCAATCCGTTCGCGAGATATGGGAGTTTGAAGTTAAGGAATACTTGAGAAACTATCAAAATTTTCGCAAGTCTGATACTCGAAACCAATAGCTACAAAGGCCTAGGGGAAAAATGCACATACCTTTGTAATCGGGCGAGTTTCCACTTTCAGATGCAACAGGAATTTCTCGAGTTCGTCAATCCGTTCGCGAGATATGGGTGTTTGATGCTAAGGAATGGTTGAGAAACCATCAAAATATTCGCTGGTCTGATACTCGAAACCAATAACTGGAATGGCCTAGGGGAAAAGTACACACACCATTGTAATCGGGCGAGTTACTACTTTCAGATGCAACAGGAATTTCTCGAGTTCGTCAATCCGTTCGCGAAATATCTGATTTTGGAGTTAAGGGATGGTTGAGAAACCATCAAAATTTTTGCAAGTCTGATATTCGATAACAACAACTGGAGTGGCCTAGGGGAAAAGTACACACAGCATTGTAATCGGGCGAGCTTCTACTTTCAGATACAACGGGAATTTCTCGAGTTCGTCAACCCGTTCGCGAGATATGGGAGTTTGAAGATACGGAATGGTTGAGAAACCATCAAAATTTTCGCAAGTCTGATACTCGAAACCAATAACTACAAAGGCCTAGGGGAAAAATGCACATACCCTTGTAATCGGGCGAGTTTCCACTTTCAGATGCAACAGGAATTTCTCGAGTTCGTCATTCCGTTCGCGAGATATGGGAGTTTGAACTTAAGGAATGGTTGAGAAACCATCAAAATTTTCGCAATTCTGATGCTAGAAACGAATAACTGGAATGGCCTAGGGGAAAAGTACACACACACCACTGTAATCGGTCGACTTTCTACTTTCAGATGCAACAGGGAATAATCGAGTTCGTCAATCCGTTCGCGAGATATGGGAGTTTGAAGTTAAGGAATGCTTGAGAAACCATCAAAATTCTCGCAAGTCTGATACACGAAACCAATAACTACAAAGGCCTAGGTGAAAAACACACATACCTGTGTAATCGGGCGTGTTTCTACTTTCAGATGCAACAGGAATTTCTCGAGTTCGGCAATCCGTTCGCGAGAAATGGGAGTTTGAATTTAAGGAATGGTTGAGAATCCATCAAAATTTTCGCAAGTCTGATACTCGAAACCAATAACTGGAATGACCTAGGGGAAAAGTGCACACACCATTGTAATCGGGCGAGTTTCTGCTGCCAGGTGCAACAGGAATTTCTCGAGATCGTCAATCCGTTCGCGAAATATCGGATTTTGGAGTTAAGGGATGGTTGAGAAACCATCAAAATTTTTGCAAGTCTGATATTCGATAACAACAACTGGAGTGGCCTAGGGGAAAAGTACACACAGCATTGTAATCGGGCGAGTTTCTACTTTCAGATGCAACAGGAATTTCTCGAGTTCGTCATTCCGTTCGCGAGATATGGGAGTTTGAAGCTAAGGAATGGTTGAGAAACCATCAAAATTATCGCAATTCTGACGCTTGAAACCAATAACTACAATGGCCTAGGGGAAAATACACATACCGTTGCAATCGGGCGGGTTTCTGCTTTCAGATGCAACAGGAATTTCTCGAGTTCGTCAATCCGTTCGCGAGATATGGGAGTTTGAAGTTAAGGAATGCTTGAGAAACTATCAAAATTTTCGCAAGTCTGATACTCGAAACCAATAGCTACAAAGGCCTAGGGGAAAAATGCACATACCTTTGTAATCGGGCGAGTTTCCACTTTCAGATGCAACAGGAATATCTCGAGTTCGTCAATCCGTTCGCGAGATATGGGAGTTTGATGCTAAGGAATGGTTGAGAAACCATCAAAATATTCGCTGGTCTGATACTCGAAACCAGTAACTGGAATGGCCTAGGGGAAAAGTACACACACCATTGTAATCGGGCGAGTTTCTACTTTCAGATGCAACAGGAATTTCTCGAGTTCGTCAATCCGTTCGCGAAATATCGGATTTTGGAGTTAAGGGATGGTTGAGAAACCATCAAAATTTTTGCAAGTCTGATATTCGATAACAACAACTGGAGTGGCCTAGGGGAAAAGTACACACAGCATTGTAATCGGGCGAGCTTCTAATATCAGATACAACGGGAATTTCTCGAGTTCGTCAACCCGTTCACGAGATATGGGAGTTTGAAGATACGGAATGGTTGAGAAACCATCAAAATTTTCGCAAGTCTGATACTCGAAACCAATAACTACAAAGGCCTACGGGAAAAATACACATACCTTTGTAATCGGGCGAGTTTCCACTTTCAGATGCAACAGGAATTTCTCGAGTTCGTCAATCCGTTCGCGAGATATGGGAGTTTGATGTTAAGGAATGGTTGAGAAACCATCAAAATTTTCGAAAGTCTGATACACGAAACCAATAACTACAAAGGCCTAGGGGAAAAATACACATACCTTTGTAATCGGGCGAGTTTCTACTTTCTCATGCAATAGGAATTTCTCGAGTTCGTCAATCCGTTCGCGAGATATGGGAGTTTGAAGTTAAGGAATGGTTGAGAAACCATCAAAATTTTCGCTGGTCTGATACTCGAAACCAATAACTGGAATGGCCTAGGGGAAAAGTACATACACCATTGTAATCGGGCGGGTTTCTACTTTCACATGCAACAGGAATTTCTCGAGTTCGGCAATCCGTTCGCGAGATATGGGAGTTTGAAGTTAAGGAATGGTTGCGAAACCATCAAAATTTTCGCTGGTCTGATACTCGAAAACAATAACTGGAATGGCCTAGGGGAAAAGTACACACACCATTGTAATCGGGCGAGTTTCCACTTTCAGATGCAACAGGAATTTCTGGAGTTCGTCATTCCGTTCGCGAGACATGGGAGTTTGAAGTTAAGGAATGGTTGAGAAACCATCAAAATTTTCGCTGGTCTGATACTCGAAACCAATAACTGGAATGGCCTAGGGGAAAAGTACCTACACCATTGTAATCGGGCGGGTTTCTACTTTCAGATGCAACAGAAATTTCTCGAGTTCGTCAATCCGTTCGCGAGATATGGGAGTTTGAAATTAAGGAATGATTGAGAAACCATCAAAATTTTCGCTGGTCTGATACTCGAAACCAATAACTGGAATGGCCTAGGGGAAAAGTACAGACACCATTGTAATGGGGCGAGTTTCTACTTTCAGATGCAACAGGAATTTCTCGAGTTCGTCAATCCGTTCGCGAGATATGGGAGTTTGAAGTGGAGGAATGGTTGAGAAACCATCGCAATTTTCGCAATTCTGATGCTCGAAACGAATAACTGTAATGCCCTAGGGGAAAAATATACACACCATTGTACTCGGGCGAGTTTCTGCTTTCAGATGCAACAGAAATTTCTCGAGTTCGTCAATCCGTTCGCGAGATATGTGAGTTTGAAGTTAAGGAATGCTTGAGGAACCATCAAAATTTTCGAAAGTCTGATACTCGAAATCAATAACTCCTATGGCCTCGGGCAAAAATGCACATACCGTTGTAATTGGGAGAGTTTCTACTTTCAGATGTAACAGAAATTATTCGGATTCGTCAAGCCGTTCGTGAAATGTCGGAGTTGGGAATTAAGAGATGGTTGAGAAACCATCAAAACTTTCGCAAGTCTGATATTCGATAACAATAACTGGAGTGGCCTAGGGGGAAAGTACACACAGCATTGTACTCGGGCGAGTTTCTGCTTTCAGATGCAACAGAAATTTCTCGAGTTCGTCAATCCGTTCGCCAGATATGGGAGATTGAAGTTAAGGAATGGTTGAGAAACCCTCAAAATTTTCGCAAGTCTGATACTCGAAACCAATAACTACAATGGCCTAGGGGAAAACACACATATCTTTGTAATCGGGTGAGTTTCTACTTTCAGATGCAACAGGAATTTCTCGAGTTCGTCAATCCGTTCGCGAGATGTGGGCGTTTGAAGTTAAGGAATGGTTGAGAAACCCTCAAAATTTTCGCAAGTCTGATACTCGAAAACAATAACTACAATGGCCTAGGGAAAACACACATACCTTTGTAATCGGGCGAGTATCCACTTTCAGATGCAACAGGAATTTCTCGAGTTCGTCAATCCGTTCGCGAGATATGGGAGTTTGAAGTTAAGGAATGGTTGAGAAACCATCGCAATTTTCGCAATTCTGATGCTCGAAACGAATAACTGTAATGCCCTAAGGGAAAAGTAAATACACCATTCTAATCGGGCGAGTCTCTACTTTCAGATGCAACAGGAATTTCTAGAGTACGTCAATCCGTTCGCAAGATATGGGAGTTTGAAGTTAAGGAATGGTTGAGAAACCCTCAAAATTTTCGCAAGTCTGATACTCGAAACCAATAACTACAATGGCCTAGGGGAAAACACACATATCTTTGTAATCGGGCGAGTTTCTACTTTCAGATGCAACAGGAATTTCTTGAGTTCGTCAATCCGTTCGCGAGACGTGGGCGTTTGAAGTTAAGGAATGGTTGAGAAACCCTCAAAATTTTCGAAAGTCTGATACTCGAAACCAATAACTACAAAGGCCTAGGGGAAAAATGCACATACCCTTGTAATCGGGCGAGTTTCCACTTTCAGATGCAACAGGAATTTCTCGAGTTCGTCAATCCGTTCGCGAGATATGGGAGTTTGATGTTAAGGAATGGTTGAGAAACCATCAAAATTTTCGAAAGTCTGATACACGAAACCAATAACTACAAAGGCCTAGGGGAAAAATACACATACCTTTGTAATCGGGCGAGTTTCTACTTTCTCATGCAACAGGAATTTCTCGAGTTCGTCAATCCGTTCGCGAGATATGGGAGTTTGAAGTTAAGGAATGTTTGAGAAACCATCAAAATTTTCGCTGGTCTGATACTCGAAACCAATAACTGGAATGGCCTAGGGGAAAAGTACATACACCATTGTAATCGGGCGGGTTTCTACTTTCACATGCAACAGGAATTTCTCGAGTTCGTCATTCCGTTCGCGAGATATGGGAGTTTGATGCTAAGGAATGGTTGAGAAACCATCAAAATATTCGCTGGTCTGATACTCGAAACCAATAACTGGAATGGCCTAGGGGAAAAGTACACACACCATTGTAATCGGGCGAGTTTCTACTTTCAGATGCAACAGGAATTTCTCGAGTTCGTCAATCCGTTCGCGAAATATCGGATTTTGGAGTTAAGGGATGGTTGAGAAACCATCAAAATTTTTGCAAGTCTGATATTCGATAACAACAACTGGAGTGGCCTAGGGGAAAAGTACACACAGCATTGTAATCGGGCGAGCTTCTACTTTCAGATACAACGGGAATTTCTCGAGTTCGTCAACCCGTTCACGAGATATGGGAGTTTGAAGATACGGAATGGTTGAGAAACCATCAAAATTTTCGCAAGTCTGATACTCGAAACCAATAACTACAAAGGCCTACGGGAAAAATACACATACCTTTGTAATCGGGCGAGTTTCCACTTTCAGATGCAACAGGAATTTCTCGAGTTCGTCAATCCGTTCGCGAGATATGGGAGTTTGATGTTAAGGAATGGTTGAGAAACCATCAAAATTTTCGAAAGTCTGATACACGAAACCAATAACTACAAAGGCCTAGGGGAAAAATACACATACCTTTGTAATCGGGCGAGTTTCTACTTTCTCATGCAACAGGAATTTCTCGAGTTCGTCAATCCGTTCGCGAGATATGGGAGTTTGAAGTTAAGGAATGGTTGCGATACCATCAAAATTTTCGCTGGTCTGATACTCGAAAACAATAACTGGAATGGCCTAGGGGAAAAGTACACACACCATTGTAATCGGGCGAGTTTCCACTTTCAGATGCAACAGGAATTTCTCGAGTTCGTCATTCCGTTTGCGAGACATGGGAGTTTGAAGTTAAGGAATGGTTGAGAAACCATCAAAATTTTCGCTGGTCTGATACTCGAAACCAATAACTGGAATGGCCTAGGGGAAAAGTACCTACACCATTGTAATCGGGCGGGTTTCTACTTTCAGATGCAACAGAAATTTCTCGAGTTCGTCAATCCGTTCGCGAGATATGGGAGTTTGAAATTAAGGAATGATTGAGAAACCATCAAAATTTTCGCTGGTCTGATACTCGAAACCAATAACTGGAATGGCCTAGGGGAAAAGTACAGACACCATTGTAATGGGGCGAGTTTCTACTTTCAGATGCAACAGAAATTTCTAGAGTTCGTCAATCCGTTCGCGAGATATGGGAGTTTGAAATTAAGGAATGGTTGAGAAATCATCAAAATTTTCGCTGGTCTGATACTCGAAACCAATAACAACAATGGCCTAGGGGAAAACACACATACCTTTGTAATCGGGCGAGTTTCCACTTTCAAATGCAACAGGAATTTCTCGAGTTCGTCATTCCGTTCGCGAGATATGGGAGTTTGAACTTAAGGAATGGTTGAGAAACCATCAAAATTTTCGCAATTCTGATGCTAGAAACGAATAACTGGAATGGCCAAGGGGAAAAGAACACACACACCACTGTAATCGGTCGACTTTCTACTTTCAGATGCAACAGGGAATAATCGAGTTCGTCAATCCGTTCGCGAGATATGGGAGTTTGAAGTTAAGGAATGCTTGAGAAACCATCAAAATTTTCGCAAGTCTGATACACGAAACCAATAACTACAAAGGCCTACGTGAAAAACACACATATCTTTGTAATCGGGCGAGTTTCTACTTTCAGATGCAACAGGAATTTCTCGAGTTCGGCAATCCGTTCGCGAGAAATGGGAGTTTGAAGTTAAGGAATGGTTGAGAATCTATCAAAATTTTCGCTGGTCTGATACTCGAAACCAATAACTGGAATGGCCTAGGGGAAAAGTACATACACCATTGTAATCGGGCGGGCTTCTACTTTCAGATGCAACAGAAATTTCTCGAGTTCGTCAATCCGTTCGCGAGATATGGGAGTTTGAAATCAAGGAATGGTTGAGAAACCATCAAAATTTTTGCTGGTCTGATACTCGAAACCAATAACTGGAATGGCCTAGGGGAAAAGTACAGACACCATTGTAATCGGGCGAGTTTCTACTTTCAGATGCAACAGGAATTTCTCGAGTTCGTCGATCCGTTCGCGAGATATGGGAGTTTGAAGTTAAGGAATGGTTGTGAAACCATCAAAATTTTCGCTGGTCTGATACTCGAAACTAATAACTGGAATGGCCAAGGGGAAAAGTACATACACCATTGTAATCGGGCGGGTTTCTACTTTCAGATGCAACAGAAATGTCTCGAGTTCGTCAATCCGTTCGCGAGATATGGGAGTTTGAAATTAAGGAATGGTTGAGAAACGATCAAAATTTTCGCTGGTCTGATACTCGAAACCAATAACTGGAATGGCCTAGGGGAAAAGTACAGACACCATTGTAATCGGGCGAGTTTCTACTTTCAGATGCAACAGAAATTTCTCGAGTTCGTCAATCTGTTCGCGAGATATGTGAGTTTGAAGTTAAGGAATGCTTGAGGAACCATCAAAATTTTGGAAAGTCTGATACTCGAAATCAATAACTCCTATGGCCTCGGGCAAAAATGCACATACCGTTGTAATTGGGAGAGTTTCTACTTTCAGATGCAACAGAAATTATTCGGATTCGTCAATCCGTTCGCGAAATGTCGGAGTTGGGAGTTAAGAGATGGTTGAGAAACCATCAAAACTTTCGCAAGTCTGATATTCGATAACAATAACTGGAGTGGCCTAGGGGGAAAGTACACACAGCATTGTACTCGGGCGAGTTTCTGCTTTCAGATGCAACAGAAATTTCTCGAGTTCGTCAATCCGTTCGCGAGATATGGGAGTTTGAAGTTAAGGAATGGTTGTGAAACCATCAAAATTTTCGCTGGTCTGATACTCGAAACCAATAACTGGAATGGCCTAGGGGAAAAGTACATACACCATTGTAATCGGGCGGGTTTCTACTTTCAGATGCAACAGAAATTTCTCGAGATCGTCAATCTGATCGCGAGATATGGGAGTTTGAAATTAAGGAATGGTTGAGAAACCATCAAAATTTTCGCTGGTCTGGTACTCGAAACCAATAACTGGAATGGCCTAGGGGAAAAGTACAGACACCATTGTAATCGGGCGAGTTTCTACTTTCAGATGCAACAGGAATTTCTCGAGTTCGTCAAACCGTTCGCGAGATATGGGAGTTTGAAGTTAAGGAATGGTTGTGAAACCATCAAAATCTTCGCTGGTCTGATACTCGAAACCAATAACTGGAATGGCCTAGGGGAAAAGTACATACACATTGCAATCGGGCGGGTTTCTACATTCAGATGCAACAGAAATGTCTCGAGTTCGTCAATCCGTTCGCGAGATATGGGAGTTTGAAATTAAGGAATGGTTGAGAAACGATCAAAATTTTCGCTGGTCTGATACTCGAAACCAATAACTGGAATGGCCTAGGGGAAAAGTACAGACACCATTGTAATCGGGCGAGTTTCTACTTTCAGATGCAACAGAAATTTCTCGAGTTCGTCAATCCGTTCGCGAGATATGTGAGTTTGAAGTTAAGGAATGCTTGAGGAACCATCAAAATTATCGCAATTCTGACGCTTGAAACCAATAACAACAATGGCCTAGGGGAAAATACACATACCGTTGTAATCGGGCGGGTTTCTGCTTTCAGATGCAACAGGAATTTCTCGAGTTCGTCAATCCGTTCGCGAGATATGGGAGTTTGAATTTAAGGAATGGTTGAGCATCCATCAAAATTTTCGCAAGTCTGATACTCGAAACCAATAACTGGAATGACCTAGGGGAAAAGTGCACACACCATTGTAATCGGGCGAGTTTCTGCTTCCAGGTGCAACACGAATTTCTCGAGTTCGTCATTCCGTTCGCGAGATATGGGAGTTTGAACTTAAGGAATGGTTGAGAAACCATCAAAATTTTCGCAATTCTGATGCTAGAAACGAATAACTGGAATGGCCTAGGGGAAAAGTACACACACACCACTGTAATCGGTCGACTTTCTACTTTCAGATGCAACAGGGAATAATCGAGTTCGTCAATCCGTTCGCGAGATATGGGAGTTTGAAGTTAAGGAATGCTTGAGAAACCATCAAAATTTTCGCAAGTCTGATACACGAAACCAATAACTACAAAGGCCTAGGTGAAAAACACACATATCTTTGTAATCGGGCGAGTTTCTACTTTCAGATGCAACAGGAATTTCTCGAGTTCGGCAATCCGTTCGCGAGAAATGGGAGTTTGAAGTTAAGGATAGGTTGAGAATCTATCAAAATTTTCGCAAGTCTGATAGTCGATACCAATAACTACAAAGGCCTAGGGGAAAAATACACATACCGTTGTAATCGGGCGAGTTTCTGTTTTCAGATGCAACAGGAATTTCTCGAGTTCGTCAATCCGTTCGCGAGATATGGGAGTTTGAAGTTAAGGAATGCTTGAGAAACCATCAAAATTTTCGCAAGTCTGATACTCGAAACCAATAGCAACAAAGGCCTAGGGGAAAAATGCACATACCTTTGTAATCGGGCGAGTTTCCACTTTCAGATGCAACAGGAATTTCTCGAGTTCGTCCTTCCGTTCGCGAGACATGGGAGTTTGAAGTTAAGGAATGGTGGAGAAACCATCAAAATTTTCGCAATTCTGATACTCGAAACCAATAACTGGAATGGCCTAGGGGAAAAGTACACACACCCTTGTAATCGTGCGAGTTTCTACTTTCAGATGCAACAGGAATTTCTCGAGTTCGTCAATCCGTTCGCGAGATATGGGAGTTTGAATTTAAGGAATGGTTGAGCAACCATCCAAATTTTCGCAAGTCTGATACTCGAAACCAATAACTACAAAGGCCTAGGTGAAAAACGCACATATCTTTTTAATCGGGCGAGTTTCTACTTTCAGGTGCAACAGGAATTTCTCGAGTTCGTCATCCTTTTCGCGAGATATGGGAGTTTGAAGTTAAGGAATGGTTGAGAAACCATCAAAATTATCGCAATTCTGACTCTTGAAACCAATAACTACAATGGCCTAGGGGAAAATACACAAACCGTTGTAATCGGGCGAGTTTCTGCTTTCAGATGCAACAGGAATTTCTCGAGTTCGTCAATCCGTTCGCGAGATATGGGAGTTTGAAGTTAAGGAATGCTTGAGAAACCATCTAAATTTTCGCAAGTCTGATACTCGAAACCAATAGCTACAAAGGCCCTGGGGGAAAAATGCACATACCTTTGTAATCGGGCGAGTTTCCACTTTCAGATGCAACAGGAATATCTCGAGTTCGTCATTCCGTTCGCGAGACATGGGAGTTTGAAGTTAAGGAATGGTTGAGAAACCATCAAAATTTTCGCAATTCTGATACTCGAAACCAATAACTGGAATGGCCTAGGGGAAAATACACAAACCCTTGTAATCGTGCGAGTTTCTACTTTCAGATGCAACAGGAATTTCTCGAGTTCGTCAATCCGTTCGCGAGATATGGGAGTTTGAATTTTAGGAATGGTTGAGCAACCATCAAAATTTTCGCAAGTCTGATACTCGAAACCAATAACTACAAAGGCCTAGGTGAAAAACGCACATATCTTTTTAATCGGGCGAGTTTCTACTTTCAGATGCAACAGGAATTTCTCGAGTTCGTCATTCCTTTCGCGAGATATGGGAGTTTGAAGTTAAGGAATGGTTGAGAAACCATCAAAATTATCGCAATTCTGATGCTTGAAACCAATAACTACAATGGCCTAGGGGAAAATACACATACCGTTGTAATCGGGCGAGATTCTGCTTTCAGATGCAACAGGAATTTCTCGAGTTCGCCAATATGTTCGCGAGATATGGGAGTTTGAAGTTAAGGAATGGTTGAGAAACCATCAAAATTTTCGCAATTCTGATACTCGAAACCAATATCTGGAATGGCCTAGGGGAAAAGTACACACACCCTTGTAATCGTGCGAGTTTCTACTTCCAGATGCAACAGGAATTTTTCGAGTTCGTCAATCCGTTCACGAGATATGGGAGTTTGAAGTTAAGGAATGGTTGAGAAACCATCGAAACTTTCGCAATTCTGATACTCGAAACCAATAACTGGAATGGCCTAGGGGAAAAGTATACACACCCTTGTAATCGTGCGAGTTTCTACTTTCATATGCAACAGGAATTTCTCGAGTTCGTCATTCCGTTCGCGAGATATGGGAGTTTGAAGTTAAGGAATGGTTGAGAAACCATCAAAATTTTCGCTGGTCTGATACTCGAAACCAATAACTGGAATGGCCTAGGGGAAAAGGACAGACACCATTGTAATCGGGCGAGTTTCTACTTTCAGATGCAACAGAAATTTCTCGAGTTCGTCAATCCGTTCGCGAGATATGTGAGTTTGAAGTTAAGGAATGGTTGAGAAACCCTCAAAATTTTCGCAAGTCTGATACTCGAAACCAATAACTACAAAGGCCTAGGGGAAAAAAACATTTCTTTGTAATCGGGCGAGTTTCTGCTTTCAGATGCAACAGGAATTTCTCGAGCTCGTCAATCCGTTCGCGAGATATGGGAGTTTGAAGTTAATGAATGCTTGAGAAACCACCAAAATTTTCGCAATTCTGATGCTAGAAACGAATAACTGGATTGACCTAGGGGAAAAGTAGACACACCATTCTAATCGGTCGAGTTTCTTCTTTCAGATGCAACTGGAAATAATCGAGTTCTTCAATCCGTTCGCGAGATATGGGAGTTTGAAGTTATGGAATGCTTGAGAAACCATCAAAATTTTCGCAAGTCTGATACTCGAAACCAATAACTACAAAGGCCTAGGGGAAAAATACACATACCATTGTAATCGGGCGAGCTTCTACTTTCAGATGCAACAGGAATTTCTCGACCTCGTCAATCCGTTCGCGAGATATGGAAGTTTGAAATTAAGGAATGGTTGAGAAACCATCACAATTTTCGCAAGTCTGATACTCGAAACCAATAACTACTATGGCCTAGGAGAAAAATACACATACCTCTGTAATCGCGCGAGTTTCTACTTTCAGATGCAACAGGAATTTCTCGAGTTCGTCAATCCGTTCGCGAGATATGGGAGTTTGAAGTTAAGGAATGGTTGAGAAACCATCAAAATTTTCGCAAGTCTGATACTCGAAACCAATAACTACAAAGGCCTAGGGGAAAAATACACATACCGTTGTAATCGGGCGAGTTTCTACTTTCAGATGCAACAGGAATTTCTCGAGTTCGGCAATCCGTTCGCGAGAAATGGGAGTTTGAAGTTAAGGATAGGTTGAGAATCTATCAAAATTTTCGCAAGTCTGATAGTCGATACCAATAACTACAAAGGCCTAGGGGAAAAATACACATACCGTTGTAATCGGGCGAGTTTCTGTTTTCAGATGCAACAGGAATTTCTCGAGTTCGTCAATCCGTTCGCGAGATATGGGAGTTTGAAGTTAAGGAATGCTTGAGAAACCATCAAAATTTTCGCAAGTCTGATACTCGAAACCAATAGCAACAAAGGCCTAGGGGAAAAATGCACATACCTTTGTAATCGGGCGAGTTTCCACTTTCAGATGCAACAGGAATTTCTCGAGTTCGTCCTTCCGTTCGCGAGACATGGGAGTTTGAAGTTAAGGAATGGTGGAGAAACCATCAAAATTTTCGCAATTCTGATACTCGAAACCAATAACTGGAATGGCCTAGGGGAAAAGTACACACACCCTTGTAATCGTGCGAGTTTCTACTTTCAGATGCAACAGGAATTTCTCGAGTTCGTCAATCCGTTCGCGAGATATGGGAGTTTGAATTTAAGGAATGGTTGAGCAACCATCCAAATTTTCGCAAGTCTGATACTCGAAACCAATAACTACAAAGGCCTAGGTGAAAAACGCACATATCTTTTTAATCGGGCGAGTTTCTACTTTCAGGTGCAACAGGAATTTCTCGAGTTCGTCATCCTTTTCGCGAGATATGGGAGTTTGAAGTTAAGGAATGGTTGAGAAACCATCAAAATTATCGCAATTCTGACTCTTGAAACCAATAACTACAATGGCCTAGGGGAAAATACACAAACCGTTGTAATCGGGCGAGTTTCTGCTTTCAGATGCAACAGGAATTTCTCGAGTTCGTCAATCCGTTCGCGAGATATGGGAGTTTGAAGTTAAGGAATGCTTGAGAAACCATCTAAATTTTCGCAAGTCTGATACTCGAAACCAATAGCTACAAAGGCCCTGGGGGAAAAATGCACATACCTTTGTAATCGGGCGAGTTTCCACTTTCAGATGCAACAGGAATATCTCGAGTTCGTCATTCCGTTCGCGAGACATGGGAGTTTGAAGTTAAGGAATGGTTGAGAAACCATCAAAATTTTCGCAATTCTGATACTCGAAACCAATAACTGGAATGGCCTAGGGGAAAATACACAAACCCTTGTAATCGTGCGAGTTTCTACTTTCAGATGCAACAGGAATTTCTCGAGTTCGTCAATCCGTTCGCGAGATATGGGAGTTTGAATTTTAGGAATGGTTGAGCAACCATCAAAATTTTCGCAAGTCTGATACTCGAAACCAATAACTACAAAGGCCTAGGTGAAAAACGCACATATCTTTTTAATCGGGCGAGTTTCTACTTTCAGATGCAACAGGAATTTCTCGAGTTCGTCATTCCTTTCGCGAGATATGGGAGTTTGAAGTTAAGGAATGGTTGAGAAACCATCAAAATTATCGCAATTCTGATGCTTGAAACCAATAACTACAATGGCCTAGGGGAAAATACACATACCGTTGTAATCGGGCGAGATTCTGCTTTCAGATGCAACAGGAATTTCTCGAGTTCGCCAATATGTTCGCGAGATATGGGAGTTTGAAGTTAAGGAATGGTTGAGAAACCATCAAAATTTTCGCAATTCTGATACTCGAAACCAATATCTGGAATGGCCTAGGGGAAAAGTACACACACCCTTGTAATCGTGCGAGTTTCTACTTCCAGATGCAACAGGAATTTTTCGAGTTCGTCAATCCGTTCACGAGATATGGGAGTTTGAAGTTAAGGAATGGTTGAGAAACCATCGAAACTTTCGCAATTCTGATACTCGAAACCAATAACTGGAATGGCCTAGGGGAAAAGTATACACACCCTTGTAATCGTGCGAGTTTCTACTTTCATATGCAACAGGAATTTCTCGAGTTCGTCATTCCGTTCGCGAGATATGGGAGTTTGAAGTTAAGGAATGGTTGAGAAACCATCAAAATTTTCGCTGGTCTGATACTCGAAACCAATAACTGGAATGGCCTAGGGGAAAAGGACAGACACCATTGTAATCGGGCGAGTTTCTACTTTCAGATGCAACAGAAATTTCTCGAGTTCGTCAATCCGTTCGCGAGATATGTGAGTTTGAAGTTAAGGAATGGTTGAGAAACCCTCAAAATTTTCGCAAGTCTGATACTCGAAACCAATAACTACAAAGGCCTAGGGGAAAAAAACATTTCTTTGTAATCGGGCGAGTTTCTGCTTTCAGATGCAACAGGAATTTCTCGAGCTCGTCAATCCGTTCGCGAGATATGGGAGTTTGAAGTTAATGAATGCTTGAGAAACCACCAAAATTTTCGCAATTCTGATGCTAGAAACGAATAACTGGATTGACCTAGGGGAAAAGTAGACACACCATTCTAATCGGTCGAGTTTCTTCTTTCAGATGCAACTGGAAATAATCGAGTTCTTCAATCCGTTCGCGAGATATGGGAGTTTGAAGTTATGGAATGCTTGAGAAACCATCAAAATTTTCGCAAGTCTGATACTCGAAACCAATAACTACAAAGGCCTAGGGGAAAAATACACATACCATTGTAATCGGGCGAGCTTCTACTTTCAGATGCAACAGGAATTTCTCGACCTCGTCAATCCGTTCGCGAGATATGGAAGTTTGAAATTAAGGAATGGTTGAGAAACCATCACAATTTTCGCAAGTCTGATACTCGAAACCAATAACTACTATGGCCTAGGAGAAAAATACACATACCTCTGTAATCGCGCGAGTTTCTACTTTCAGATGCAACAGGAATTTCTCGAGTTCGTCAATCCGTTCGCGAGATATGGGAGTTTGAAGTTAAGGAATGGTTGAGAAACCATCAAAATTTTCGCAAGTCTGATACTCGAAACCAATAACTACAAAGGCCTAGGGGAAAAATACACATACCGTTGTAATCGGGCGAGTTTCTACTTTCAGATGCAACAGGAATTTCTCGAGTTCGTCAATCCGTTCGCGAGATATGGAAGTTTGAAATTAAGGAACGGTTGAGAAACCACCAAAATTTTCGCAATTCTGATGCTAGAAACGAATAACTGGTGTGACCTAGGGGAAAAGTAGACACACCATTCTAATCGGTCGAGTTTCTACTTTCAGATGCAACTGGAAATAATCGAGTTCTTCAATCCGTTCGCGAGATATGGGAGTTTGAAGTTATGGAATGCTTGAGAAACCATCAAAATTTTCGCAAGTCCGATACTCTAAACCAATAACTGGAATGGCCTACGGACCAGTACACACACCATTGTAATGGGGCGAGTTTCTACTTTCAGATGTAACAGGAATTTCTCGAGTTCGTCAATCCGTTCGCGAGATATGGGAGTTTGAAGTTAAGGAATGCTTGACAAACCATCAATATTTTCGCAAGTGTGATACTCGAAACCAATAACTGGAATGGCCTGGGGGAAAAGTACACACACCATTGTAATGGGGCGAGTTTCTACTTTCAGATGCAACAGGAATTTCTCGAGTTCGTCAATCCGTTCGCGAGATATGGGAGTTTGAAGTTAAGGAATGGTTGAGAAACCATCAAAATTTTCGCAAGTCTGATACTCGAAACCAATAATTACAATGGCCTAGGGGAAAAATACACATAGCACTGTAATCGGGGGAGTTTCTATTTTCAGATGCAACAGAAATTTTTCGGATTCGTCAATCCGTTCGGGAGATATGGGAGTTTGAAGTTAAGGAAGGCTTGAAAAACCATCAAAATTTTGGCAATTCTGATGCTAGAAACGAATAACTGGAATGACCTGGCGGAAAAGTACACACACCATTGTAATCGGTCGACTTTCTACTTTCAGATGCAACAGGAAATAATCGAGTTCATCAATCCGTTCGCGAGATATGGGAGTTTGAAGTTAAGGAATGGTTGAGAAACAATCACAATTTTCGCTAGTCTGATTCTCGAAACCAATAACTACTGTAGCCTAGGGGAAAAATACACATACCTTTGTAATTGGGCGAGTTTCTACTTTCAGATGCAACAGGAATTTCTCGAGTTCGTCAATCCGTTCGCGAGATATGGGGGTTTGAAGTTAAGGAATGTTTGAGAAACCATCAAAATTTTCGCAAGTCTGATACTCGAAACCAATAGCTACTATGGCCTCGGGCAAAAATACATATACCGTTGTAATCGGACGAGTTTCTGGTTTCAGATGCAACAGGAATTTCTCGAGTTCGTCAATCCGTTCGCGAGATATGGGAGTTTGAAGTTAAGGAACGGTTGAGAAACCATCAAAATTTCCGCAAGTCTGATACTCGAAACCAATAACTACAAAGGCTTCGGGGAAAAATACACATAGCACTGTAATCGGGGGAGTTTCTATTTTCAGATGCAACAGAAATTTTTCGGATTCGTCAATCCGTTCGGGAGATATGGGAGTTTGAAGTTAAGGAAGGCTTGAGAAACCATCAAAATTTTGGCAATTCTGATGCTAGAAACGAATAACTGGAATGACCTGGCGGGAAAGTACACACACCATTGTAATCGGTCGACTTTCTACTTTCAGATGCAACAGGAAATAATCGAGTTCATCAATCCGTTCGCGAGATATGGGAGTTTGAAGTTAAGGAATGGTTGAGAAACAATCACAATTTTCGCTAGTCTGATTCTCGAAACCAATAACTACTGTAGCCTAGGGGAAAAATACACATACCTTTGTAATTGGGCGAGTTTCTACTTTCAGATGCAACAGGAATTTCTCGAGTTCGTCAATCCGTTCGCGAGATATGGGAGTTTGAAGTTAAGGAACGGTTGAGAAACCATCAAAATTTCCGCAAGTCTGATACTCGAAACCAATAACTACAAAGGCTTCGGGGAAAAATACACATAGCACTGTAATCGGGGGAGTTTCTATTTTCAGATGCAACAGAAATTTTTCGGATTCGTCAATCCGTTCGGGAGATATGGGAGTTTGAAGTTAAGGAATGGTTGAGAAACCATCAAAATTTTCGCAAGTCTGATACTCGAAACCAATAACTACAATGGCCTAGGGGAAAAATACACATAGCACTGTAATCGGGGGAGTTTCTATTTTCAGATGCAACAGAAATTTTTCGGATTCGTCAATCCGTTCGGGAGATATGGGAGTTTGAAGTTAAGGAATGGTTGAGAAACCATCAAAATTTTCGCAATTCTGATGCTAGAAACGAATAACTGGAATGACCTAGGGGAAAAGTACACACACCAATGTAATGGGGCGAGTTTCTACTTTCAGATGTAACAGGAATTTCTCGAGTTCGTCAGTCCGTTCGCGAGATATGGGAGTTTGAAGTTAAGGACGGCATGAGAAACCATCAAAATTTTGGCAATTCTGATGCTAGAAACGAATAACTGGAATGACCTGGCGGAAAAGTACACACACCATTGTATTCGGTCGACTTTCTACTTTCAGATGCAACAGGAAATAATCGAGTTCATCAATCCGTTCGCGAGATATGGGAGTTTGAAGTTAAGGAATGGTTGAGAAACAATCACAATTTTCGCAAGTCTGATTCTCGAAACCAATAACTACTGTGGCCTAGGGGAAAAATACACATACCTTTGTAATTGGGCGAGTTTCTACTTTCAGATGCAACAGGAATTTCTCGAGCTCGTCAATCCGTTCGCGAGATATGGGAGTTTGAAATTAAGGAACGGTTGAGAAACAATCACAATTTTCGCAAGTCTGATACTCGAAACCAATAACTACTGTGGCCTAGGGGAAAAATACACATAGCTTTGTAATCGGGCGAGTTTCTACTTTCAGATGCAACAGGAATTTCTCGAGTTCGTCAATCCGTTCGCGAGATATGGGAGTTTGAAGTTAAGGAATGGTTGAGAAACCATCAAAATTTTCGCAAGTCTGATACTCGAAACCAATAACTACAAAGGCTTCGGGGAAAAATACACATACCGTTGTAATCGGGAGAGTTTCTTCTTCCAGATGCCACCGGAATTTCTCGTGTTCGTCAATCCGTTCGCGAGATGTGGGAGTTTGAAATTAAGGAATGGTTGAGAAACCATCACAATTTTCGCAAGTCTGATACTCGAAACCAATAACTACTATGGCCTAGGAGAGAAATACACATACCTTTGTAATCGCGCGAGTTTCTACTTTCAGATGCAACAGGAATTTCTCGAGTTCGTCAATCCGTTCGCGAGATATGGGAGTTTGAAGTTAAGGTATGGTTGAGAAACCATCAAAATTTTCCCAAGTCTGATACTCGAAACCAATAACTACAAAGGCCTAGGGGAAAAATACACATACCTTTGCAATCGGGCGAGTTTCTACTTTCAGATGCAACAGGAATTTCTCGAGCTCGTCAATCCGTTCGCGAGATAGGGGAGTTTGAAATTAAGGAATGCTTGATAAACCATCAATATTTTCGCAAGTGTGATACTCGAAACCAATAACTGGAATGGCCTAGGGAAAAGTACACACACCATTGTAATGGGGCGAATTTCTACTTTCAGATATAACAGGAATTTCTCGAGTTCGTCAATCCGTTCGCGAGATATGGGAGTTTGAAGTTAAGGAATGGTTGAGAAACCGTCAAAATTTTCGCAATTCTGATGCTAGAAACGAACAACTGGAATGACCTGGGGGAAAAGTACACACACCATTTTTTATCGGTCGACTTTCTACTTTCAGATGCAACAGGAAATATTCGAGTCGTCAATCCGTTCGCGAGATATGGGAGTTTGAAGTTAAGGAATGGTTGAGAAGCCATGAAAATTTTCGTAAGTCTGATACTCGAAACCAATAACTACAAAGGCCTAGGGGAAAAATACACATACCTTTGTAATCGGGCGAGTTTCTACTTTCAGATGCAACAGGAATTTCTCGAGTTCGTCAATCCGTTCGCGAGATATGGGAGTTTGAAGTTAAGGAATGGTTGAGAAACCATCAAAATTTTCGCAATTCTCATGCTACAAACGAATAACTGGAATGACCTAGGGGAAAAGTACACAGACCATTCTAATCGGTCGAGTTTCTACTTTCAGATGCAACAGGAAATAATCGGGTTCTTCAATCCGTTCGCGAGATATGGGAGTTTGAAGTTAAGGAATGGTTGAGAAACAATCAAAATTTTCGCAATTCTGATGCTAGAAACGAATAACTGGAATGACCTGGGGGAAAAGTACACACATCCATTGTAATCGGGCGGGTTTCTACATTCAGATGCAACAGGAATTTCTCGAATTCGTCAATCCGTTCGCGAGCTGTGGGAGTTTGAAGTTAAGGAATGGTTGAGAAACAATCACAATTTTCGCAAGTCTGATACTCGAAACAAATAACTACTTTGGCCTAGGGGAAAAATACACATACCTTTGTAATTGGGCGAGTTTCTACTTTCAGATGCAACAGGAATTTCTCGAGTATGTCAATCCGTTCGCGAGATATGGGAGTTTGAGGTTAAGGAATGGTTGAGAAACCATCAAAATTTTCGCAATTCTGATGCTAGAAACGAATAACTGGAATGACCTAGGGGAAAAGTACACACACCATTGTAATCGATCGAGTTTCTACTTTCAGATGCAACAGGAAATAATTGAGTTCGTCAATCCGTTCGCGAGATATGGGAGTTTGAAGTTAAGGAATGGTTGAGAAGCCATGAAAATTTTCGCAAGTCTGATACTCGAAACCAATAACTACAAAGGCCTAGGGGAAAAATACACATACCTTTGTAATTGGGCGAGTTTCTACTTTCAGATGCAACAGGAATTTCTCGAGTATGTCAATCCGTTCGCGAGATATGGGAGTTTGAGGTTAAGGAATGGTTGAGAAACCATCAAAATTTTCGCAATTCTGATGCTAGAAACGAATAACTGGAATGACCTAGGGGAAAAGTACACACACCATTGTAATCGATCGAGTTTCTACTTTCAGATGCAACAGGAAATAATTGAGTTCGTCAATCCGTTCGCGAGATATGGGAGTTTGATGCTAAGGATTGCTTGAGAAACCATCAAAATTTTCGCAAGTCCGATACTCGAAACCAATAACTGGAATGGCCTAGGGGAAAAGTACACACACCATTGTAATGGGGCGAGGTTCTACTTTCAGATGTAACAGGAATTTCTCGAGTTCGTCAATCCGTTCGCGAGATATGGGAGTTTGAAGTTAAGGAATGCTTGACAAACCATCAAAATTTTCGCAAGTGTGATACTCGAAACCAATAACTGGAATGGCCTAGGGGAAAAGTACACACACCATTGTAATGGGGCGAGTTTCTACTTTCAGATGCAACAGGAATTTCTCGAGTTCGTCAATCCGTTCGCGAGATATGGGAGTTTGAAGTTAAGGAATGGTTGAGAGACCGTCAAAATTTTCGCAATTCTGATGCCAGAAACGAACAACTGGAATGACCTGGGGGAAAAGTACACACACCATTGTTACCGGTCGACTTTCTACTTTCAGATGCAACAGGAAATAATCGAGTCGTCAATCCGTTCGCGAGATATGGGTGTTTGAAGTTAAGGAATGGTTGAGAAGCCATGAAAATTTTCGCAAGTCTGATACTCGAAACCAATAACTACAAAGGCCTAGGGGAAAAATACACATACCCTTGTAATCGGTCGAGTTTCTACTTTCAGATGCAACAGGAATTTCTCGAGTTCGTCAATCCGTTCGCGAGATATGGGAGTTTGAAGTTAAGGAACGGTTGAGAAACCATCAAAATTTTCGCAAGTCTGATACTCGAAACAAATAACTACAAAGGGCTAGGGGAAAAATACACACACCATTGTAATGGGGCGAGTTTCTACTTTCAGATGTAACAGGAATTTCTCGAGTTCGTCAGTCCGTTCGCGAGATATGGGAGTTTGAAGTTAAGGAATGCTTGACAAACCAACAAAATTTTCGCAAGTCTGATACTCGAAACCAATAACTACTATGGCCTAGGGGAAAAATACACATACCTTTGTTATCGGGCGAGTTTCTACTTTCCGATGCAACAGGAGTTTCTCGAGTTCGTCAATCCCTTCGCGAGATGTGGGAGTTTGAAGTTAAGGAATGGTTGAGAAACCGTCAAAATTTTCGCAATTCTGATGCTAGAAACGAACAACTGGAATGACCTGGGGGAAAAGTACACACACCATTGTTATCGGTCGACTTTCTACTTTCAGATGCAACAGGAAATAATCGAGTCGTCAATCCGTTCGCGAGATATGGGTGTTTGAAGTTAAGGAATGGTTGAGAAGCCATGAAAATTTTCGCAAGTCTGATACTCGAAACCAATAACTACAAAGGCCTAGGGGAAAAATACACATGCCTTTGTAATCGGGCGAGTTTCTACTTTCAGATGCAACAGGAATTTCTCGAGCTCGTCAATCCGTTCGCGAGATATGGGAGTTTGAAATTAAGGAACGGTTGTGAAACCATCAAAATTTTCGCAAGTCTGATACTCGACACCAATAACTACTGTGGCCTAGGGGAAAAATACACATACCTTTGTAATCGGGCGAGTTTCTACTTTCAGATGCAACAGGAATTTCTCGAGTTCGTCAATCCGTTCGCGAGATATGGGAGTTTGAAGTTAAGGAATGGTTGAGAAACAATCACAATTTTCGCAAGTGTGATACTCGAAACCAATAACTACTGTGGCCTAGGGGAAAAATACACATACCTTTGTAATCGGGCGAGTTTCTACTTTCAGATGCAACAGGATTTTCTCGAGCTGGTCAATCCGTTCGCGAGATATGGGAGTTTGAAATTAAGGAACGCTTGAGAAACCATCAAAATTTTCGCAATTCTGATGCTAGAAACGAATAACTGGAATGGCCTAGGGGGAAAGTACACACACCATTGTAATGGGGCGAGTTTCTACTTTCAGATGCAACAGGAATTTCTTGAGTTCGTCAATCCGTTCGCGTGATATGGGAGTGTGAACTTAAGGAACGGTTGAGAAACCATCAATATTTTCGCAAGTCTGATACTCGAAACCAATAACTACAAAGGCCTAGGGGAAAAATACACATACCGTTGTAATTGGGCGAGTTTCTACTTTCAGATGCAACAGGAATTTCTCGAGTTCGTCAATCCGTTCGCGAGATATGGGAGTTTGAAGTTAAGGAATGGTTGAGAAACAATCACAATTTTCGCAAGTCTGATACTCGAAACCAATAACTACTTTGGCCTAGGGGAAAAATACACATACCTTTGTAATTGGGCGAGTTTCTACTTTCAGATGCAACAGGAATTTCTCGAGTTCGTCAGTCCGTTCGCGAGATATGGGAGTTTGAAGTTAAGGAATGCTTGACGAACCATCAAAATTTTCGCAAGTCTGATATTCGAAACCAATAACTACAAAGGGCTAGGGGAAAAATACACACACCATTGTAATGGGGCGAGTTTCTACTTTCAGATGTAACAGGAATTTCTCGAGTTCGTCAGTCCGTTCGCGAGATATGGGAGTTTGAAGTTAAGGAATGCTTGACGAACCATCAAAATTATCGCAAGTCTGATACTCGAAACCAATAACTACTATGGCCTAGGGGAAAAATACACATACCTTTGTAATCGGGCGAGTTTCTACTTTCCGATACAACAGGAGTTTCTCGAGTTCGTCAATCCGTTCGCGAGATATGGGAGTTTGAAGTTAAGGAATGGTTGAGAAACCGTCAAAATTTTCGCAATTCTGATGCTAGAAACGAACATCTGGAATGACCTGGGGGAAAAGTACACACACCATTGTTATCGGTCGACTTTCTACTTTCAGATGCAACAGGAAATAATCGAGTCGTCAATCCGTTCGCGAGATATGGGTGTTTGAAGTTAAGGAATGGTTGAGAAGCCATGAAAATTTTCGCAAGTCTGATACTCGAAACCAATAACTACAAAGGCCTAGGGGAAAAATACACATACCTTTGTAATCGGGCGAGTTTCTACTTTCAGATGCAACAGGAATTTCTCGAGCTCGTCAATCCGTTCGCGAGATATGGGAGTTTGAAATTAAGGAACGGTTGAGAAACCATCAAAATTTTCGCAAGTCTGATACTCGAAACCAATAACTACTGTGGCCTAAGGGAAAAATACACATATCTTTGTAATCGGGCGAGTTTCTACTTTCAGATGCAACAGGAATTTCTCGAGTTCGTCAATCCGTTCGCGAGATATGGGAGTTTGAAGTTAAGGAATGGTTGAGAAACCATCAAAATTTTCGCAAGTCTGATACTCGAAACAAATAACTACAAAGGGCTAGGGGAAAAATACACATACCTTTGTAATCGGGCGAGTTTCTACTTTCAGATGCAACAGGAATTTCTCCAGCTCGTCAATCCGTTCGCGAGATATGGAAGTTTGAAATTAAGGAACGGTTGAGAAACCATCAAAATTTTCGCAAGTCTGATACTCGAATCCAATAACTACAAAGGCTTAGGGGAAAAATACACATACCGTTGTAATCGGGAGAGCTTCTTCTTCCAGATGCAACCGGAATTTCTCGTGTTCGTCAATCCGTTCGCGAGATATGGGAGTTTGAATTTAAGGAATGGTTGAGAAACAATCACAATTTTCGCAAGTGTGATACTTGAAAACAATAACTACTGTGGCCTAGGGGAAAAATACACATACCGTTGTAATTGGGCAAGCTTCTACTTTCAGATGCAACAGGAATTTCTCGACTATGTCAATCCGTTCGCGAGATATGGGAGTTTGAAGTTAAGGAATGGTTGAGAAACCATCAAAATTTACGAAAGTCTGATACTCGAAACCAATAACTACAAAGGATTAGGGGAAAAATACACATACCGTTGTAATCGGGAGAATTTCTTCTTCCAGATGCAACCGGAATTTCTCGTGTTCGTCAATCCGTTCGCGAGATATGGGAGTTTGAAATTAAGGAATGGTTGAGAAACCATCACAATTTTCGCATGTCTGATACTCGAAACCAATAACCACTATGGCCTAGGAGAGAAATACATATACCTTTGTAATCGCGCGAGTTTCTACTTTCAGATGCAACAGGAATTTCTCGAGTTCGTCAATCCGTTCGCGAGATATGGGAGTTTGAAGTTAAGGAATGGTTGAGAAACCATCAAAATTTTCCCAAGTCTGATACTCGAAACCAATAACTACAAAGGCCTAGAGGAAAAATACACATACCTTTGCAATCGGGCGAGTTTCTACTTTCAGATGCAACAGGAATTTCTCGAGCTCGTCAATCCGTTGGCGAGATATGGGAGTTTGAAATTAAGGAACGGTTGAGAAACCATCAAAATTTTCGCAAGTCTGATACTCGAAACCAATAACTACTGTGGCCTAGGGGAAAAATACACATACCTTTGTAATCGGGCGAGTTTCTACTTTCAGATGCAACAGGATTTTCTCGAGCTGGTCAATCCGTTCGCGAGATATGGGAGTTTGAAATTAAGGAACGCTTGAGAAACCATCAAAATTTTCGCAATTCTGATGCTAGAAACGAATAACTGGAATGGCCTAGGGGGAAAGTACACACACCATTGTAATGGGGCGAGTTTCTACTTTCAGATGCAACAGGAATTTCTTGAGTTCGTCAATCCGTTCGCGTGATATGGGAGTGTGAACTTAAGGAACGGTTGAGAAACCATCAATATTTTCGCAAGTCTGATACTCGAAACCAATAACTACAAAGGCCTAGGGGAAAAATACACATACCGTTGTAATCGGGCGAGTTTCTACTTTCAGATGCAACAGGAATTTCTCGAGTTCGTCAATCCGTTCGCGAGATATGGGAGTTTGAAGTTAAGGAATGGTTGAGAAACAATCACAATTTTCGCAAGTCTGATACTCGAAACCAATAACTACTGTGGCCTAGGGGAAAAATACACATACCTTTGTAATTGGGCGAGTTTCTACTTTCAGATGCAACAGGAATTTCTCGAGTTCGTCAGTCCGTTCGCGAGATATGGGAGTTTGAAGTTAAGGAATGCTTGACGAACCATCAAAATTTTCGCAAGTCTGATATTCGAAACCAATAACTACAAAGGGCTAGGGGAAAAATACACACACCATTGTAATGGGGCGAGTTTCTACTTTCAGATGTAACAGGAATTTCTCGAGTTCGTCAGTCCGTTCGCGAGATATGGGAGTTTGAAGTTAAGGAATGCTTGAAGAACCATCAAAATTTTCGCAAGTCTGATACTCGAAACCAATAACTACTATGGCCTAGGGGAAAAATACACATACCTTTGTAATCGGGCGAGTTTCTACTTTCCGATGCAACAGGAGTTTCTCGAGTTCGTCAATCCGTTCGCGAGATATGGGAGTTTGAAGTTAAGGAATGGTTGAGAAACCGTCAAAATTTTCGCAATTCTGATGCTAGAAACCAACAACTGGAATGACCTGGGGGAAAAGTACACACACCATTGTTATCGGTCGACTTTCTACTTTCAGATGCAACAGGAAATAATCGAGTCGTCAATCCGTTCGCGAGATATGGGTGTTTGAAGTTAAGGAATGGTTGAGAAGCCATGAAAATTTTCGCAAGTCTGATACTCGAAACCAATAACTACAAAGGCCTAGGGGAACAATACACATACCTTTGTAATCGGGCGAGTTTCTACTTTCAGATGCAACAGGAATTTCTCGAGCTCGTCAATCCGTTCGCGAGATATGGGAGTTTGAAATTAAGGAACGGTTGAGAAACCATCAAAATTTTCGCAAGTCTGATACTCGAAACCAATAACTACTGTGGCCTAGGGGAAAAATACGCATACCTTTGTAATCGGGCGAGTTTCTACTTTCAGATGCAACAGGAATTTCTCGAGTTCGTCAATCCGTTCGCGAGATATGGGAGTTTGAAGTTAAGGAATGGTTGAGAAACCATCAAAATTTTCGCAAGTCTGATACTCGAAACCAATAACTACTGTGGCCTAGGGGAAAAATACACATACCTTTGTAATCGGGCGAGTTTCTACTTTCAGATGCAACAGGATTTTCTCGAGCTGGTCAATCCGTTCGCGAGATATGGGAGTTTGAAATTAAGGAACGCTTGAGAAACCATCAAAATTTTCGCAATTCTGATGCTAGAAACGAATAACTGGAATGGCCTAGGGGGAAAGTACACACACCATTGTAATGGGGCGATTTTCTACTTTCAGATGCAACAGGAATTTCTTGAGTTCGTCAATCCGTTCGCGTGATATGGGAGTGTGAACTTAAGGAACGGTTGAGAAACCATCAATATTTTCGCAAGTCTGATACTCGAAACCAATAACTACAAAGGGCTAGGGGAAAAATACACACACCATTGTAATGGGGCGAGTTTCTACTTTCAGATGTAACAGGAATTTCTCGAGTTCGTCAGTCCGTTCGCGAGATATGGGAGTTTGAAGTTAAGGAATGCTTGACGAACCATCAAAATTTTCGCAAGTCTGATACTCGAAACCAATAACTACTATGGCCTAGGGGAAAAATACACATACCTTTGTAATCGGGCGAGTTTCTACTTTCCGATGCAACAGGAGTTTCTCGAGTTCGTCAATCCGTTCGCGAGATATGGGAGTTTGAAGTTAAGGAATGGTTGAGAAACCGTCAAAATTTTCGCAATTCTGATGCTAGAAACCAACAACTGGAATGACCTGGGGGAAAAGTACACACACCATTGTTATCGGTCGACTTTCTACTTTCAGATGCAACAGGAAATAATCGAGTCGTCAATCCGTTCGCGAGATATGGGTGTTTGAAGTTAAGGAATGGTTGAGAAGCCATGAAAATTTTCGCAAGTCTGATACTCGAAACCAATAACTACAAAGGCCTAGGGGAACAATACACATACCTTTGTAATCGGGCGAGTTTCTACTTTCAGATGCAACAGGAATTTCTCGAGCTCGTCAATCCGTTCGCGAGATATGGGAGTTTGAAATTAAGGAACGGTTGAGAAACCATCAAAGTTTTCGCAAGTCTGATACTCGAAACCAATAACTACTGTGGCCTAGGGGAAAAATACACATACCTTTGTAATCGGGCGAGTTTCTACTTTCAGATGCAACAGGATTTTCTCGAGCTGGTCAATCCGTTGGCGAGATATGGGAGTTTGAAATTAATCAAACTCGGACGCTTGGAATCAAAATTAATCGGACGGATTAATCAAACTTGGAACGCTTGAGAAACCATCAAAATTTTCGCAATTCTGATGCTAGAAACGAATAACTGGAATGGCCTAGGGGGAAAGTACACACACCATTGTAATGGGGCGAGTTTCTACTTTCAGATGCAACAGGAATTTCTCGAGCTCGTCAATCCGTTCGCGAGATATGGGAGTTTGAAATTAAGGAACGGTTGAGAAACCATCAAAATTTTCGCAAGTCTGATACTCGAAACCAATAACTACTGTGGCCTAGGGGAAAAATACACATACCTTTGTAATCGGGCGAGTTTCTACTTTCAGATGCAACAGGATTTTCTCGAGCTGGTCAATCCGTTCGCGAGATATGGGAGTTTGAAATTAAGGAACGCTTGAGAAACCATCAAAATTTTCGCAATTCTGATGCTAGAAACGAATAACTGGAATGGCCTAGGGGGAAAGTACACACACCATTGTAATGGGGCGAGTTTCTACTTTCAGATGCAACAGGAATTTCTTGAGTTCGTCAATCCGTTCGCGTGATATGGGAGTGTGAACTTAAGGAACGGTTGAGAAACCATCAATATTTTCGCAAGTCTGATACTCGAAACCAATAACTACAAAGGCCTAGGGGAAAAATACACATACCGTTGTAATCGGGCGAGTTTCTACTTTCAGATGCAACAGGAATTTCTCGAGTTCGTCAATCCGTTCGCGAGATATGGGAGTTTGAAGTTAAGGAATGGTTGAGAAACAATCACAATTTTCGCAAGTCTGATACTCGAAACCAATAACTACTGTGGCCTAGGGGAAAAATACACATACCTTTGTAATTGGGCGAGTTTCTACTTTCAGATGCAACAGGAATTTCTCGAGTTAGTCAATCCGTTCGCGAGATATGGGAGTTTGAAGTTAAGGAATGCTTGACGAACCATCAAAATTTTCGCAAGTCTGATATTCGAAACCAATAACTACAAAGGGCTAGGGGAAAAATACACACACCATTGTAATGGGGCGAGTTTCTACTTTCAGATGTAACAGGAATTTCTCGAGTTCGTCAGTCCGTTCGCGAGATATGGGAGTTTGAAGTTAAGGAATGCTTGACGAACCATCAAAATTTTCGCAAGTCTGATACTCGAAACCAATAACTACTATGGCCTAGGGGAAAAATACACATACCTTTGTAATCGGGCGAGTTTCTACTTTCCGATGCAACAGGAGTTTCTCGAGTTCGTCAATCCGTTCGCGAGATATGGGAGTTTGAAGTTAAGGAATGGTTGAGAAACCGTCAAAATTTTCGCAATTCTGATGCTAGAAACCAACAACTGGAATGACCTGGGGGAAAAGTACACACACCATTGTTATCGGTCGACTTTCTACTTTCAGATGCAACAGGAAATAATCGAGTCGTCAATCCGTTCGCGAGATATGGGTGTTTGAAGTTAAGGAATGGTTGAGAAGCCATGAAAATTTTCGCAAGTCTGATACTCGAAACCAATAACTACAAAGGCCTAGGGGAAAAATACACATACCTTTGTAATCGGGCGAGTTTCTACTTTCAGATGCAACAGGAATTTCTCGAGCTCGTCAATCCGTTCGCGAGATATGGGAGTTTGAAATTAAGGAACGGTTGAGAAACCATCAAAATTTTCGCAAGTCTGATACTCGAAACCAATAACTACTGTGGCCTAGGGGAAAAATACGCGTACCTTTGTAATCGGGCGAGTTTCTACTTTCAGATGCAACAGGAATTTCTCGAGTTCGTCAATCCGTTCGCGAGATATGGGAGTTTGAAGTTAAGGAATGGTTGAGAAACCATCAAAATTTTCGCAAGTCTGATACTCGAAACCAATAACTACTGTGGCCTAGGGGAAAAATACACATACCTTTGTAATCGGGCGAGTTTCTACTTTCAGATGCAACAGGATTTTCTCGAGCTGGTCAATCCGTTCGCGAGATATGGGAGTTTGAAATTAAGGAACGCTTGAGAAACCATCAAAATTTTCGCAATTCTGATGCTAGAAACGAATAACTGGAATGGCCTAGGGGGAAAGTACACACACCATTGTAATGGGGCGAGTTTCTACTTTCAGATGCAACAGGAACTTCTTGAGTTCGTCAATCCGTTCGCGTGATATGGGAGTGTGAACTTAAGGAACGGTTGAGAAACCATCAATATTTTCGCAAGTCTGATACTCGAAACCAATAACTACAAAGGGCTAGGGGAAAAATACACATACCTTTGTAATCGGGCGAGTTTCTACTTTCAGATGCAACAGGAATTTCTCGAGCTCGTCAATCCGTTCGCGAGATATGGGAGTTTGAAATTAAGGAACGGTTGAGAAACCATCAAAGTTTTCGCAAGTCTGATACTCGAAACCAATAACTACTGTGGCCTAGGGGAAAAATACACATACCTTTGTAATCGGGCGAGTTTCTACTTTCAGATGCAACAGGATTTTCTCGAGCTGGTCAATCCGTTCGCGAGATATGGGAGTTTGAAATTAAGGAACGCTTGAGAAACCATCAAAATTTTCGCAATTCTGATGCTAGAAACGAATAACTGGAATGGCCTAGGGGGAAAGTACACACACCATTGTAATGGGGCGAGTTTCTACTTTCAGATGCAACAGGAATTTCTCGAGCTCGTCAATCCGTTCGCGAGATATGGGAGTTTGAAATTAAGGAACGGTTGAGAAACCATCAAAATTTTCGCAAGTCTGATACTCGAAACCAATAACTACTGTGGCCTAGGGGAAAAATACACATACCTTTGTAATCGGGCGAGTTTCTACTTTCAGATGCAACAGGATTTTCTCGAGCTGGTCAATCCGTTCGCGAGATATGGGAGTTTGAAATTAAGGAACGCTTGAGAAACCATCAAAATTTTCGCAATTCTGATGCTAGAAACGAATAACTGGAATGGCCTAGGGGGAAAGTACACACACCATTGTAATGGGGCGAGTTTCTACTTTCAGATGCAACAGGAATTTCTTGAGTTCGTCAATCCGTTCGCGTGATATGGGAGTGTGAACTTAAGGAACGGTTGAGAAACCATCAATATTTTCGCAAGTCTGATACTCGAAACCAATAACTACAAAGGCCTAGGGGAAAAATACACATACCGTTGTAATCGGGCGAGTTTCTACTTTCAGATGCAACAGGAATTTCTCGAGTTCGTCAATCCGTTCGAGCGATATGGGAGTTTGAAGTTAAGGAATGGTTGAGAAACAATCACAATTTTCGCAAGTCTGATACTCGAAACCAATAACTACTGTGGCCTAGGGGAAAAATACACATACCTTTGTAATTGGGCGAGTTTCTACTTTCAGATGCAACAGGAATTTCTCGAGTTCGTCAGTCCGTTCGCGAGATATGGGAGTTTGAAGTTAAGGAATGCTTGACGAACCATCAAAATTTTCGCAAGTCTGATATTCGAAACCAATAACTACAAAGGGCTAGGGGAAAAATACACACACCATTGTAATGGGGCGAGTTTCTACTTTCAGATGTAACAGGAATTTCTCGAGTTCGTCAGTCCGTTCGCGAGATATGGGAGTTTGAAGTTAAGGAATGCTTGACGAACCATCAAAATTTTCGCAAGTCTGATACTCGAAACCAATAACTACTATGGCCTAGGGGAAAAATACACTTACCTTTGTAATCGGGCGAGTTTCTACTTTCCGATGCAACAGGAGTTTCTCGAGTTCGTCAATCCGTTCGCGAGATATGGGAGTTTGAAGTTAAGGAATGGTTGAGAAACCGTCAAAATTTTCGCAATTCTGATGCTAGAAACCAACAACTGGAATGACCTGGGGGAAAAGTACACACACCATTGTTATCGGTCGACTTTCTACTTTCAGATGCAACAGGAAATAATCGAGTCGTCAATCCGTTCGCGAGATATGGGTGTTTGAAGTTAAGGAATGGTTGAGAAGCCATGAAAATTTTCGCAAGTCTGATACTCGAAACCAATAACTACAAAGGGCTAGGGGAAAAATACACATACCTTTGTAATCGGGCGAGTTTCTACTTTCAGATGCAACAGGAATTTCTCGAGCTCGTCAATCCGTTCGCGAGATATGGGAGTTTGAAATTAAGGAACGGTTGAGAAACCATCAAAATTTTCGCAAGTCTGATACTCGAAACCAATAACTACTGTGGCCTAGGGGAAAAATACGCATACCTTTGTAATCGGGCGAGTTTCTACTTTCAGATGCAACAGGAATTTCTCGAGTTCGTCAATCCGTTCGCGAGATATGGGAGTTTGAAGTTAAGGAATGGTTGAGAAACCATCAAAATTTTCGCAAGTCTGATAATCGAAACAAATAACTACAAAGGGCTAGGGGAAAAATACACATACCTTTGTAATCGGGCGAGTTTCTACTTTCAGATGCAACAGGATTTTCTCGAGCTCGTCAATCCGTTCGCGAGATATGGGAGTTTGAAATTAAGGAACGCTTGAGAAACCATCAAAATTTTCGCAATTCTGATGCTAGAAACGAATAACTGGAATGGCCTAGGGGGAAAGTACACACACCATTGTAATGGGGCGAGTTTCTACTTTCAGATGCAACAGGAATTTCTTGAGTTCGTCAATCCGTTCGCGTGATATGGGAGTGTGAACTTAAGGAACGGTTGAGAAACCATCAATATTTTCGCAAGTCTGATACTCAAAACCAATAACTACAAAGGGCTAGGGGAAAAATACACATACCTTTGTAATCGGGCGAGTTTCTACTTTCAGATGCAACAGGAATTTCTCGAGCTCGTCAATCCGTTCGCGAGATATGGGAGTTTGAAATTAAGGAACGGTTGAGAAACCATCAAAATTTTCGCAAGTCTGATACTCGAAACCAATAACTACTGTGGCCTAGGGGAAAAATACACATACCTTTGTAATTGGGCGAGTTTCTACTTTCAGATGCAACAGGATTTTCTTGAGCTGGTCAATCCGTTCGCGAGATATGGGAGTTTGAAATTAAGGAACGCTTGAGAAACCATCAAAATTTTCGCAATTCTGATGCTAGAAACGAATAACTGGAATGGCCTAGGGGGAAAGTACACACACCATTGTAATGGGGCGAGTTTCTACTTTCAGATGCAACAGGAATTTCTCGAGCTCGTCAATCCGTTCGCGAGATATGGGAGTTTGAAGTTAAGGAATGCTTGACGAACCATCAAAATTTTCGCAAGTCTGATATTCGAAACCAATAACTACAAAGGGCTAGGGGAAAAATACACACACCATTGTAATGGGGCGAGTTTCTACTTTCAGATGTAACAGGAATTTCTCGAGTTCGTCAGTCCGTTCGCGAGATATGGGAGTTTGAAGTTAAGGAATGCTTGACGAACCATCAAAATTTTCGCAAGTCTGATACTCGAAACCAATAACTACTATGGCCTAGGGGAAAAATACACATACCTTTGTAATCGGGCGAGTTTCTACTTTCCGAGGCAACAGGAGTTTCTCGAGTTCGTCAATCCGTTCGCGAGATATGGGAGTTTGAAGTTAAGGAATGGTTGAGAAACCGTCAAAATTTTCGCAATTCTGATGCTAGAAACCAACAACTGGAATGACCTGGGGGAAAAGTACACACACCATTGTTATCGGTCGACTTTCTACTTTCAGATGCAACAGGAAATAATCGAGTCGTCAATCCGTTCGCGAGATATGGGTGTTTGAAGTTAAGGAATGGTTGAGAAGCCATGAAAATTTTCGCAAGTCTGATACTCGAAACCAATAACTACAAAGGCCTAGGGGAAAAATACACATACCTTTGTAATCGGGCGAGTTTCTACTTTCAGATGCAACAGGAATTTCTCGAGCTCGTCAATCCGTTCGCGAGATATGGGAGTTTGAAATTAAGGAACGGTTGAGAAACCATCAAAATTTTCGCAAGTCTGATACTCGAAACCAATAACTACTGTGGCCTAGGGGAAAAATACGCATACCTTTGTAATCGGGCGAGTTTCTACTTTCAGATGCAACAGGAATTTCTCGAGTTCGTCAATCCGTTCGCGAGATATGGGAGTTTGAAATTAAGGAACGCTTGAGAAACCATCAAAATTTTCGCAATTCTGATGCTAGAAACGAATAACTGGAATGGCCTAGGGGGAAAGTACACACACCATTGTAATGGGGCGAGTTTCTACTTTCAGATGCAACAGGAATTTCTTGAGTTCGTCAATCCGTTCGCGTGATATGGGAGTGTGAACTTAAGGAACGGTTGAGAAACCATCAATATTTTCGCAAGTCTGATACTCGAAACCAATAACTACAAAGGGCTAGGGGAAAAATACACATACCTTTGTAATCGGGCGAGTTTCTACTTTCAGATGCAACAGGAATTTCTCGAGCTCGTCAATCCGTTCGCGAGATATGGGAGTTTGAAATTAAGGAACGGTTGAGAAACCATCAAAGTTTTCGCAAGTCTGATACTCGAAACCAATAACTACTGTGGCCTAGGGGAAAAATACACATACCTTTGTAATCGGGCGAGTTTCTACTTTCAGATGCAACAGGATTTTCTCGAGCTGGTCAATCCGTTCGCGAGATATGGGAGTTTGAAATTAAGGAACGCTTGAGAAACCATCAAAATTTTCGCAATTCTGATGCTAGAAACGAATAACTGGAATGGCCTAGGGGGAAAGTACACACACCATTGTAATGGGGCGAGTTTCTACTTTCAGATGCAACAGGAATTTCTCGAGCTCGTCAATCCGTTCGCGAGATATGGGAGTTTGAAATTAAGGAACGGTTGAGAAACCATCAAAATTTTCGCAAGTCTGATACTCGAAACCAATAACTACTGTGGCCTAGGGGAAAAATACACATACCTTTGTAATCGGGCGAGTTTCTACTTTCAGATGCAACAGGATTTTCTCGAGCTGGTCAATCCGTTCGCGAGATATGGGAGTTTGAAATTAAGGAACGCTTGAGAAACCATCAAAATTTTCGCAATTCTGATGCTAGAAACGAATAACTGGAATGGCCTAGGGGGAAAGTACACACACCATTGTAATGGGGCGAGTTTCTACTTTCAGATGCAACAGGAATTTCTTGAGTTCGTCAATCCGTTCGCGTGATATGGGAGTGTGAACTTAAGGAACGGTTGAGAAACCATCAATATTTTCGCAAGTCTGATACTCGAAACCAATAACTACAAAGGCCTAGGGGAAAAATACACATACCGTTGTAATCGGGCGAGTTTCTACTTTCAGATGCAACAGGAATTTCTCGAGTTCGTCAATCCGTTCGCGAGATATGGGAGTTTGATGTTAAGGAATGGTTGAGAGACCATGAAAATTTTCGCAAGTCTGATACTCGAAACCAATAACTACTGTGGCCTAGGGGAAAAATACACATACCTTTGTAATTGGGCGAGTTTCTACTTTCAGATGCAACAGGCATTTCTCGAGTTCGTCAGTCCGTTCGCGAGATATGGGAGTTTGAAGTTAAGGAATGCTTGACGAACCATCAAAATTTTCGCAAGTCTGATATTCGAAACCAATAACTACTATGGCCTAGGGGAAAAATACACATACCTTTGTAATCGGGCGAGTTTCTACTTTCCGAGGCAACAGGAGTTTCTCGAGTTCGTCAATCCGTTCGCGAGATATGGGAGTTTGAAGTTAAGGAATGGTTGAGAAACCGTCAAAATTTTCGCAATTCTGATGCTAGAAACCAACAACTGGAATGACCTGGGGGAAAAGTACACACACCATTGTTATCGGTCGACTTTCTACTTTCAGATGCAACAGGAAATAATCGAGTCGTCAATCCGTTCGCGAGATATGGGTGTTTGAAGTTAAGGAATGGTTGAGAAGCCATGAAAATTTTCGCAAGTCTGATACTCGAAACCAATAACTACAAAGGCCTAGGGGAAAAATACACATACCTTTGTAATCGGGCGAGTTTCTACTTTCAGATGCAACAGGAATTTCTCGAGCTCGTCAATCCGTTCGCGAGATATGGGAGTTTGAAATTAAGGAACGGTTGAGAAACCATCAAAATTTTCGCAAGTCTGATACTCGAAACCAATAACTACTGTGGCCTAGGGGAAAAATACGCATACCTTTGTAATCGGGCGAGTTTCTACTTTCAGATGCAACAGGAATTTCTCGAGTTCGTCAATCCGTTCGCGAGATATGGGAGTTTGAAATTAAGGAACGCTTGAGAAACCATCAAAATTTTCGCAATTCTGATGCTAGAAACGAATAACTGGAATGGCCTAGGGGGAAAGTACACACACCATTGTAATGGGGCGAGTTTCTACTTTCAGATGCAACAGGAATTTCTTGAGTTCGTCAATCCGTTCGCGTGATATGGGAGTGTGAACTTAAGGAACGGTTGAGAAACCATCAATATTTTCGCAAGTCTGATACTCGAAACCAATAACTACAAAGGGCTAGGGGAAAAATACACATACCTTTGTAATCGGGCGAGTTTCTACTTTCAGATGCAACAGGAATTTCTCGAGCTCGTCAATCCGTTCGCGAGATATGGGAGTTTGAAATTAAGGAACGGTTGAGAAACCATCAAAGTTTTCGCAAGTCTGATACTCGAAACCAATAACTACTGTGGCCTAGGGGAAAAATACACATACCTTTGTAATCGGGCGAGTTTCTACTTTCAGATGCAACAGGATTTTCTCGAGCTGGTCAATCCGTTCGCGAGATATGGGAGTTTGAAATTAAGGAACGCTTGAGAAACCATCAAAATTTTCGCAATTCTGATGCTAGAAACGAATAACTGGAATGGCCTAGGGGGAAAGTACACACACCATTGTAATGGGGCGAGTTTCTACTTTCAGATGCAACAGGAATTTCTCGAGCTCGTCAATCCGTTCGCGAGATATGGGAGTTTGAAATTAAGGAACGGTTGAGAAACCATCAAAATTTTCGCAAGTCTGATACTCGAAACCAATAACTACTGTGGCCTAGGGGAAAAATACACATACCTTTGTAATCGGGCGAGTTTCTACTTTCAGATGCAACAGGATTTTCTCGAGCTGGTCAATCCGTTCGCGAGATATGGGAGTTTGAAATTAAGGAACGCTTGAGAAACCATCAAAATTTTCGCAATTCTGATGCTAGAAACGAATAACTGGAATGGCCTAGGGGGAAAGTACACACACCATTGTAATGGGGCGAGTTTCTACTTTCAGATGCAACAGGAATTTCTTGAGTTCGTCAATCCGTTCGCGTGATATGGGAGTGTGAACTTAAGGAACGGTTGAGAAACCATCAATATTTTCGCAAGTCTGATACTCGAAACCAATAACTACAAAGGCCTAGGGGAAAAATACACATACCGTTGTAATCGGGCGAGTTTCTACTTTCAGATGCAACAGGAATTTCTCGAGTTCGTCAATCCGTTCGCGAGATATGGGAGTTTGATGTTAAGGAATGGTTGAGAGACCATGAAAATTTTCGCAAGTCTGATACTCGAAACCAATAACTACTGTGGCCTAGGGGAAAAATACACATACCTTTGTAATTGGGCGAGTTTCTACTTTCAGATGCAACAGGCATTTCTCGAGTTCGTCAGTCCGTTCGCGAGATATGGGAGTTTGAAGTTAAGGAATGCTTGACGAACCATCAAAATTTTCGCAAGTCTGATATTCGAAACCAATAACTACTATGGCCTAGGGGAAAAATACACATACCTTTGTAATCGGGCGAGTTTCTACTTTCCGAGGCAACAGGAGTTTCTCGAGTTCGTCAATCCGTTCGCGAGATATGGGAGTTTGAAGTTAAGGAATGGTTGAGAAACCGTCAAAATTTTCGCAATTCTGATGCTAGAAACCAACAACTGGAATGACCTGGGGGAAAAGTACACACACCATTGTTATCGGTCGACTTTCTACTTTCAGATGCAACAGGAAATAATCGAGTCGTCAATCCGTTCGCGAGATATGGGTGTTTGAAGTTAAGGAATGGTTGAGAAGCCATGAAAATTTTCGCAAGTCTGATACTCGAAACCAATAACTACAAAGGCCTAGGGGAAAAATACACATACCTTTGTAATCGGGCGAGTTTCTACTTTCAGATGCAACAGGAATTTCTCGAGTTCGTCAATCCGTTCGCGAGATATGGGAGTTTGAAATTAAGGAACGCTTGAGAAACCATCAAAATTTTCGCAATTCTGATGCTAGAAACGAATAACTGGAATGGCCTAGGGGGAAAGTACACACACCATTGTAATGGGGCGAGTTTCTACTTTCAGATGCAACAGGAATTTCTTGAGTTCGTCAATCCGTTCGCGTGATATGGGAGTGTGAACTTAAGGAACGGTTGAGAAACCATCAATATTTTCGCAAGTCTGATACTCGAAACCAATAACTACAAAGGGCTAGGGGAAAAATACACATACCTTTGTAATCGGGCGAGTTTCTACTTTCAGATGCAACAGGAATTTCTCGAGCTCGTCAATCCGTTCGCGAGATATGGGAGTTTGAAATTAAGGAACGGTTGAGAAACCATCAAAGTTTTCGCAAGTCTGATACTCGAAACCAATAACTACTGTGGCCTAGGGGAAAAATACACATACCTTTGTAATCGGGCGCGTTTCTACTTTCAGATGCAACAGGATTTTCTCGAGCTGGTCAATCCGTTCGCGAGATATGGGAGTTTGAAATTAAGGAACGCTTGAGAAACCATCAAAATTTTCGCAATTCTGATGCTAGAAACGAATAACTGGAATGGCCTAGGGGGAAAGTACACACACCATTGTAATGGGGCGAGTTTCTACTTTCAGATGCAACAGGAATTTCTTGAGTTCGTCAATCCGTTCGCGTGATATGGGAGTGTGAACTTAAGGAACGGTTGAGAAACCATCAATATTTTCGCAAGTCTGATACTCGAAACCAATAACTACAAAGGCCTAGGGGAAAAATACACATACCGTTGTAATCGGGCGAGTTTCTACTTTCAGATGCAACAGGAATTTCTCGAGCTCGTCAATCCGTTCGCGAGATATGGGAGTTTGAAATTAAGGAACGGTTGAGAAACCATCAAAATTTTCGCAAGTCTGATACTCGAAACCAATAACTACTGTGGCCTAGGGGAAAAATACACATACCTTTGTAATCGGGCGAGTTTCTACTTTCAGATGCAACAGGATTTTCTTGAGCTGGTCAATCCGTTCGCGAGATATGGGAGTTTGAAATTAAGGAACGCTTGAGAAACCATCAAAATTTTCGCAATTCTGATGCTAGAAACGAATAACTGGAATGGCCTAGGGGGAAAGTACACACACCATTGTAATGGGGCGAGTTTCTACTTTCAGATGCAACAGGAATTTCTCGAGCTCGTCAATCCGTTCGCGAGATATGGGAGTTTGAAGTTAAGGAATGCTTGACGAACCATCAAAATTTTCGCAAGTCTGATATTCGAAACCAATAACTACAAAGGGCTAGGGGAAAAATACACACACCATTGTAATGGGGCGAGTTTCTACTTTCAGATGTAACAGGAATTTCTCGAGTTCGTCAGTCCGTTCGCGAGATATGGGAGTTTGAAGTTAAGGAATGCTTGACGAACCATCAAAATTTTCGCAAGTCTGATACTCGAAACCAATAACTACTATGGCCTAGGGGAAAAATACACATACCTTTGTAATCGGGCGAGTTTCTACTTTCCGAGGCAACAGGAGTTTCTCGAGTTCGTCAATCCGTTCGCGAGATATGGGAGTTTGAAGTTAAGGAATGGTTGAGAAACCGTCAAAATTTTCGCAATTCTGATGCTAGAAACCAACAACTGGAATGACCTGGGGGAAAAGTACACACACCATTGTTATCGGTCGACTTTCTACTTTCAGATGCAACAGGAAATAATCGAGTCGTCAATCCGTTCGCGAGATATGGGTGTTTGAAGTTAAGGAATGGTTGAGAAGCCATGAAAATTTTCGCAAGTCTGATACTCGAAACCAATAACTACAAAGGCCTAGGGGAAAAATACACATACCTTTGTAATCGGGCGAGTTTCTACTTTCAGATGCAACAGGAATTTCTCGAGCTCGTCAATCCGTTCGCGAGATATGGGAGTTTGAAATTAAGGAACGGTTGAGAAACCATCAAAATTTTCGCAAGTCTGATACTCGAAACCAATAACTACTGTGGCCTAGGGGAAAAATACGCATACCTTTGTAATCGGGCGAGTTTCTACTTTCAGATGCAACAGGAATTTCTCGAGTTCGTCAATCCGTTCGCGAGATATGGGAGTTTGAAATTAAGGAACGCTTGAGAAACCATCAAAATTTTCGCAATTCTGATGCTAGAAACGAATAACTGGAATGGCCTAGGGGGAAAGTACACACACCATTGTAATGGGGCGAGTTTCTACTTTCAGATGCAACAGGAATTTCTTGAGTTCGTCAATCCGTTCGCGTGATATGGGAGTGTGAACTTAAGGAACGGTTGAGAAACCATCAATATTTTCGCAAGTCTGATACTCGAAACCAATAACTACAAAGGGCTAGGGGAAAAATACACATACCTTTGTAATCGGGCGAGTTTCTACTTTCAGATGCAACAGGAATTTCTCGAGCTCGTCAATCCGTTCGCGAGATATGGGAGTTTGAAATTAAGGAACGGTTGAGAAACCATCAAAGTTTTCGCAAGTCTGATACTCGAAACCAATAACTACTGTGGCCTAGGGGAAAAATACACATACCTTTGTAATCGGGCGAGTTTCTACTTTCAGATGCAACAGGATTTTCTCGAGCTGGTCAATCCGTTCGCGAGATATGGGAGTTTGAAATTAAGGAACGCTTGAGAAACCATCAAAATTTTCGCAATTCTGATGCTAGAAACGAATAACTGGAATGGCCTAGGGGGAAAGTACACACACCATTGTAATGGGGCGAGTTTCTACTTTCAGATGCAACAGGAATTTCTCGAGCTCGTCAATCCGTTCGCGAGATATGGGAGTTTGAAATTAAGGAACGGTTGAGAAACCATCAAAATTTTCGCAAGTCTGATACTCGAAACCAATAACTACTGTGGCCTAGGGGAAAAATACACATACCTTTGTAATCGGGCGAGTTTCTACTTTCAGATGCAACAGGATTTTCTCGAGCTGGTCAATCCGTTCGCGAGATATGGGAGTTTGAAATTAAGGAACGCTTGAGAAACCATCAAAATTTTCGCAATTCTGATGCTAGAAACGAATAACTGGAATGGCCTAGGGGGAAAGTACACACACCATTGTAATGGGGCGAGTTTCTACTTTCAGATGCAACAGGAATTTCTTGAGTTCGTCAATCCGTTCGCGTGATATGGGAGTGTGAACTTAAGGAACGGTTGAGAAACCATCAATATTTTCGCAAGTCTGATACTCGAAACCAATAACTACAAAGGCCTAGGGGAAAAATACACATACCGTTGTAATCGGGCGAGTTTCTACTTTCAGATGCAACAGGAATTTCTCGAGTTCGTCAATCCGTTCGCGAGATATGGGAGTTTGATGTTAAGGAATGGTTGAGAGACCATGAAAATTTTCGCAAGTCTGATACTCGAAACCAATAACTACTGTGGCCTAGGGGAAAAATACACATACCTTTGTAATTGGGCGAGTTTCTACTTTCAGATGCAACAGGCATTTCTCGAGTTCGTCAGTCCGTTCGCGAGATATGGGAGTTTGAAGTTAAGGAATGCTTGACGAACCATCAAAATTTTCGCAAATCTGATATTCGAAACCAATAACTACTATGGCCTAGGGGAAAAATACACATACCTTTGTAATCGGGCGAGTTTCTACTTTCCGAGGCAACAGGAGTTTCTCGAGTTCGTCAATCCGTTCGCGAGATATGGGAGTTTGAAGTTAAGGAATGGTTGAGAAACCGTCAAAATTTTCGCAATTCTGATGCTAGAAACCAACAACTGGAATGACCTGGGGGAAAAGTACACACACCATTGTTATCGGTCGACTTTCTACTTTCAGATGCAACAGGAAATAATCGAGTCGTCAATCCGTTCGCGAGATATGGGTGTTTGAAGTTAAGGAATGGTTGAGAAGCCATGAAAATTTTCGCAAGTCTGATACTCGAAACCAATAACTACAAAGGCCTAGGGGAAAAATACACATACCTTTGTAATCGGGCGAGTTTCTACTTTCAGATGCAACAGGAATTTCTCGAGCTCGTCAATCCGTTCGCGAGATATGGGAGTTTGAAATTAAGGAACGGTTGAGAAACCATCAAAATTTTCGCAAGTCTGATACTCGAAACCAATAACTACTGTGGCCTAGGGGAAAAATACGCATACCTTTGTAATCGGGCGAGTTTCTACTTTCAGATGCAACAGGAATTTCTCGAGTTCGTCAATCCGTTCGCGAGATATGGGAGTTTGAAATTAAGGAACGCTTGAGAAACCATCAAAATTTTCGCAATTCTGATGCTAGAAACGAATAACTGGAATGGCCTAGGGGGAAAGTACACACACCATTGTAATGGGGCGAGTTTCTACTTTCAGATGCAACAGGAATTTCTTGAGTTCGTCAATCCGTTCGCGTGATATGGGAGTGTGAACTTAAGGAACGGTTGAGAAACCATCAATATTTTCGCAAGTCTGATACTCGAAACCAATAACTACAAAGGGCTAGGGGAAAAATACACATACCTTTGTAATCGGGCGAGTTTCTACTTTCAGATGCAACAGGAATTTCTCGAGCTCGTCAATCCGTTCGCGAGATATGGGAGTTTGAAATTAAGGAACGGTTGAGAAACCATCAAAGTTTTCGCAAGTCTGATACTCGAAACCAATAACTACTGTGGCCTAGGGGAAAAATACACATACCTTTGTAATCGGGCGCGTTTCTACTTTCAGATGCAACAGGATTTTCTCGAGCTGGTCAATCCGTTCGCGAGATATGGGAGTTTGAAATTAAGGAACGCTTGAGAAACCATCAAAATTTTCGCAATTCTGATGCTAGAAACGAATAACTGGAATGGCCTAGGGGGAAAGTACACACACCATTGTAATGGGGCGAGTTTCTACTTTCAGATGCAACAGGAATTTCTTGAGTTCGTCAATCCGTTCGCGTGATATGGGAGTGTGAACTTAAGGAACGGTTGAGAAACCATCAATATTTTCGCAAGTCTGATACTCGAAACCAATAACTACAAAGGCCTAGGGGAAAAATACACATACCGTTGTAATCGGGCGAGTTTCTACTTTCAGATGCAACAGGAATTTCTCGAGTTCGTCAATCCGTTCGCGCGATATGGGAGTTTGAAGTTAAGGAATGGTTGAGAAACAATCACAATTTTCGCAAGTCTGATACTCGAAACCAATAACTACTGTGGCCTAGGGGAAAAATACACATACCTTTGTAATTGGGCGAGTTTCTACTTTCAGATGCAACAGGCATTTCTCGAGTTCGTCAGTCCGTTCGCGAGATATGGGAGTTTGAAGTTAAGGAATGCTTGACGAACCATCAAAATTTTCGCAAGTCTGATATTCGAAACCAATAACTACAAAGGGCTAGGGGAAAAATACACACACCATTGTAATGGGGCGAGTTTCTACTTTCAGATGTAACAGGAATTTCTCGAGTTCGTCAGTCCGTTCGCAAGATATTGGAGTTTGAAGTTAAGGAATGCTTGACGAACCATCAAAATTTTCGCAAGTCTGATACTCGAAACCAATAACTACTATGGCCTAGGGGAAAAATACACATACCTTTGTAATCGGGCGAGTTTCTACTTTCCGATGCAACAGGAGTTTCTCGAGTTCGTCAATCCGTTCGCGAGATATGGGAGTTTGAAGTTAAGGAATGGTTGAGAAACCGTCAAAATTTTCGCAATTCTGATGCTAGAAACCAACAACTGGAATGACCTGGGGGAAAAGTACACACACCATTGTTATCGGTCGACTTTCTACTTTCAGATGCAACAGGAAATAATCGAGTCGTCAATCCGTTCGCGAGATATGGGTGTTTGAAGTTAAGGAATGGTTGAGAAGCCATGAAAATTTTCGCAAGTCTGATACTCGAAACCAATAACTACAAAGGCCTAGGGGAAAAATACACATACCTTTGTAATCGGGCGAGTTTCTACTTTCCGATGCAACAGGAGTTTCTCGAGTTCGTCAATCCGTTCGCGAGATATGGGAGTTTGAAGTTAAGGAATGGTTGAGAAACCGTCAAAATTTTCGCAATTCTGATGCTAGAAACCAACAACTGGAATGACCTGGGGGAAAAGTACACACACCATTGTTATCGGTCGACTTTCTACTTTCAGATGCAACAGGAAATAATCGAGTCGTCAATCCGTTCGCGAGATATGGGTGTTTGAAGTTAAGGAATGGTTGAGAAGCCATGAAAATTTTCGCAAGTCTGATACTCGAAACCAATAACTACAAAGGCCCAGGGGAAAAATACACATACCTTTGTAATCGGGCGAGTTTCTACTTTCAGATGCAACAGGAATTTCTCGAGCTCGTCAATCCGTTCGCGAGATATGGGAGTTTGAAATTAAGGAATGGTTGAGAAACCATCAAAATTTTCGCAAGTCTGATACTCGAAACCAATAACTACTGTGGCCTAGGGGAAAAATACACATACCTTTGTAATCGGGCGAGTTTCTACTTTCAGATGCAACAGGATTTTTTCGAGCTGGTCAATCCGTTCGCGAGATATGGGAGTTTGAAATTAAGGAACGCTTGAGAAACCATCAAAATTTTCGCAATTCTGATGCTAGAAACGAATAACTGGAATGGCCTAGGGGGAAAGTACACACACCATTGTAATGGGGCGAGTTTCTACTTTCAGATGCAACAGGAATTTCTTGAGTTCGTCAATCCGTTCGCGTGATATGGGAGTGTGAACTTAAGGAACGGTTGAGAAACCATCAATATTTTCGCAAGTCTGATACTCGAAACCAATAACTACAAAGGGCTAGGGGAAAAATACACATACCTTTGTAATCGGGCGAGTTTCTACTTTCAGATGCAACAGGAATTTCTCGAGCTCGTCAATCCGTTCGCGAGATATGGGAGTTTGAAATTAAGGAACGGTTGAGAAACCATCAAAGTTTTCGCAAGTCTGATACTCGAAACCAATAACTACTGTGGCCTAGGGGAAAAATACACATACCTTTGTAATCGGGCGAGTTTCTACTTTCAGATGCAACAGGATTTTCTCGAGCTGGTCAATCCGTTCGCGAGATATGGGAGTTTGAAATTAAGGAACGCTTGAGAAACCATCAAAATTTTCGCAATTCTGATGCTAGAAACGAATAACTGGAATGGCCTAGGGGGAAAGTACACACACCATTGTAATGGGGCGAGTTTCTACTTTCAGATGCAACAGGAATTTCTCGAGCTCGTCAATCCGTTCGCGAGATATGGGAGTTTGAAATTAAGGAACGGTTGAGAAACCATCAAAATTTTCGCAAGTCTGATACTCGAAACCAATAACTACTGTGGCCTAGGGGAAAAATACACATACCTTTGTAATCGGGCGAGTTTCTACTTTCAGATGCAACAGGATTTTCTCGAGCTGGTCAATCCGTTCGCGAGATATGGGAGTTTGAAATTAAGGAACGCTTGAGAAACCATCAAAATTTTCGCAATTCTGATGCTAGAAACGAACAACTGGAATGGCCTAGGGGGAAAGTACACACACCATTGTAATGGGGCGAGTTTCTACTTTCAGATGCAACAGGAATTTCTTGAGTTCGTCAATCCGTTCGCGTGATATGGGAGTGTGAACTTAAGGAACGGTTGAGAAACCATCAATATTTTCGCAAGTCTGATACTCGAAACCAATAACTACAAAGGCCTAGGGGAAAAATACACATACCGTTGTAATCGGGCGAGTTTCTACTTTCAGATGCAACAGGAATTTCTCGAGTTCGTCAATCCGTTCGCGAGATATGGGAGTTTGAAGTTAAGGAATGGTTGAGAAACAATCACAATTTTCGCAAGTCTGATACTCGAAACCAATAACTACTGTGGCCTAGGGGAAAAATACACATACCTTTGTAATTGGGCGAGTTTCTACTTTCAGATGCAACAGGAATTTCTCGAGTTCGTCAGTCCGTTCGCGAGATATGGGAGTTTGAAGTTAAGGAATGCTTGACGAACCATCAAAATTTTCGCAAGTCTGATATTCGAAACCAATAACTACAAAGGGCTAGGGGAAAAATACACACACCATTGTAATGGGGCGAGTTTCTACTTTCAGATGTAACAGGAATTTCTCGAGTTCGTCAGTCCGTTCGCGAGATATTGGAGTTTGAAGTTAAGGAATGCTTGGCGAACCATCAAAATTTTCGCAAGTCTGATACTCGAAACCAATAACTACTATGGCCTAGGGGAAAAATACACATACCTTTGTAATCGGGCGAGTTTCTACTTTCCGATGCAACAGGAGTTTCTCGAGTTCGTCAATCCGTTCGCGAGATATGGGAGTTTGAAGTTAAGGAATGGTTGAGAAACCGTCAAAATTTTCGCAATTCTGATGCTAGAAACCAACAACTGGAATGACCTGGGGGAAAAGTACACACACCATTGTTATCGGTCGACTTTCTACTTTCAGATGCAACAGGAAATAATCGAGTCGTCAATCCGTTCGCGAGATATGGGTGTTTGAAGTTAAGAAATGGTTGAGAAGCCATGAAAATTTTCGCAAGTCTGATACTCGAAACCAATAACTACAAAGGCCTAGGGGAAAAATACACATACCTTTGTAATCGGGCGAGTTTCTACTTTCAGATGCAACAGGAATTTCTCGAGCTCGTCAATCCGTTCGCGAGATATGGGAGTTTGAAATTAAGGAATGGTAAAGAAACCATCAAAATTTTCGCAATTCTGATGCTAGAAACGTATAACTGGAATGGCCTCGGAGAGAAGTACACCGACCATTGTAATCGGGCAGGTTTCTACTTTCAGATGCTACAGGAATTTCTCGAGTTCGTTAATCCGTTCGCGAGGTATGGGAGTTTGAACTTAAGGAATGGTAAAGAAACCATCAAAATTTTCGCAAGTCTGATACTCGAAACCAATAACTACAATGGCCGAGGGGAAAAAGACACATACCGTTGTAATCGGGCGAGCTCCTACTTTCAGTTGCAACAGGAATTAATCGAGTTCGTCAATCCGTTCGCGAGATATGGGTGTTTGAAGTTAAGGAATGGTTGAGAAACCATCAAAATTTTCGCTGGTTTGATACTCGAAACCAATAACTGGAATCGCCCAGGGGAAAACTACACGCAGCATTGTAATCGGGCGAGTTTCTACTTCCAGATGCAACTGGAATTTCTCGAGTTCGTCAATCCGTTCGCGAGATATGGGAGTTTGAAGTTAAGGAGTGGTTGAGATACCATCAAAATTTTCGCAATTCTGATGCTAGAAACTCATAATTGGAATGGCCTAGGGGAAAAGTACACATACCATTGTAACCGGGCGAGTTTCCACTTTCAGATGCAACTGGAAGTTCTCGAGTTCGTCAATCCGTTCGCGAGATATGGGAGTTTGAAGTTAAGCAATGTTTGAGAAACCATCAAAATTTTCACAAGTCTGATACTCGAAACCAATAACTGGAATGTCCTCGGGGAAGAGTACACACACCATTGTAATCGGGCGAGTTTCTACTTTCAGATGCAACGGGAATTTCTCGAGATCGTCTATCCTTTCGCGAGATATTGGAGTTTGAAGTTAAGGAATAGTTGAGAAACCATCAAAATTTTCGCAAGTCTGATACTCGTAACCATTAACTACTATGGCCTAGGGCAAAAATACACAAGGCATTGTAATCGCGCGACATTCTACTTTCAGATGCAACGCGAATTTCTCGAGTTCGTCAATCCGTTCGCGAGATATGGGAGTTTGAAGTTAAGGAATGGTTGAGAAACCATCAAAATTTTCGCTGGTCTGATACTCGAAACCAATAACTACTATGGCCTCGGGGAAAAGTACACACACCATTGTAATCGGGCGAGTACCTACTTTCAGATGCAACAGAAATTTTTCGGATTCGTCAAACCGTTCGCGAAATGTCGGAATTTGCAGTTAAGAGATGGTTGAGAAACCATCAAAATTTTCGCAATTCTGATGCTAGAAACGAATAACTGGAATGACCTAGGGGAAAAGTACACACACCATTGTAATCGGGCGAGTTTCTACTTTCAAATGCAACGGGCATTTCTCGAGTTCGTCAACCCTTTCGCGAGATATGGGAGTTTGAACTTAAGGAATGGTTGAGAAACCATCAAAATTTTCGCTGGTCTGATACTCGAAACCAATAACTACTATGGCCTCGGGGAAAAGTACACACACCATTGTAATCGCGCGAGTTCCTACTTTCAGATGCAACAGGAATTTCTCGATTTCGTCAATCCGTTCGCGAGATATGGGAGTTTGAAGTTAAGCAATGTTTGAGAAACCATCAAAATTTTCGCAAGTCTGATACTCGAAACCAATAACTGGAATGACCTCGGGGAAAAGTACACACACCATTGTAATCGGGCGAGCTTCTACTTTCAGATGCAACGGGAATTTCTCGAGTCCGTCAATTCTTTCGCGAGATATGGGAGTTTGAAGTTAAGGAATAGTTGAGAGCCCATCAAAATTTTCGCAAGTCTGATACTCGTAACCAACAACTACTATTTCCTGGGACAAAAATACACACACCGTTGTAATAGGGAGAGTTTCTGCTTTCAGATGCAACAGGAATTTCTCGAGTTCGTCAATCCGTTCGCGAGATATTGTTGTTTGAAGTTAACGAATGTTTGAGAAACCATCAAAATTTTCGCAAGTCTCATAATCGAAACCAATAACTGAAACGGCCTAGGGGAAAAATACACCTACGGTTGTAATCGGGCGAGTTTCCACTTTCAGATGCAACAGAAACTTTTCGGATTCGTCAATCCGTTCGCGAGATATCGGAGTTTGGAGTTAAGATATGATTGAGAAACCATCAAAATTTTCGCAATTCTGATGCTAGAAACGAAGAACTGGAATGACCTAGGGGAAAAGTACACACACCATTGTAATCGGGCGAGTTTCTACTTTCAGATGCAACAGGAATTTGTCGAGTTCGTCAATCCGTTCGCGAGATATGGGAGTTTGAAATTGAGGAATGTTTGAGAAACCATCAAAATTTTCGCAAGTCTGATGCTCGAAACCAATAACTTCTATGGCGTAGGGCAAAAATACACACACCATTGTAATCGGGCGAGTTTCTACTTTCAGATGCAATGCGAATTTCTCGAGTTCGTCAATCCGTTCGCGAGATATGGGAGTTTGAATTTAAGGAATGGTTGAGAAACCATCAAAATTTTCGCTGGTCTGATACTCGAAACCAATAACTGGAATGGCCTAGGGGAAAAGTACACACACCGTTATAATCAGGCGATTTTCCACTTTCAGATGCAACAGGAATTTCTCGAGTTCGTCAATCCGTTCGCGAGATATGGGAGTTTGAAGTTAAGGAATGGTTGAGAAACCATCAAAATTTTCGCTGGTCTGATACTCGAAACCAATAACTACTATGGCCTCGGGGAAAAGTACACACACCATTGTAATCGGGCGAGTACCTACTTTCAGATGCAACAGAAATTTTTCGGATTCGTCAAACCGTTCGCGAAATATCGGAATTTGCAGTTAAGAGATGGTTGAGAAACCATCAAAATTTTCGCAATTCTGATGCTAGAAACGAATAACTGGAATGACCTAGGGGAAAAGTACACACACCATTGTAATCGGGCGAGTTTCTACTTTCAAATGCAACGGGCATATCTCGAGTTCGTCAACCCTTTCGCGAGATATGGGAGTTTGAACTTAAGGAATGGTTGAGAAACCATCAAAATTTTCGCTGGTCTGATACTCGAAACCAATAACTACTATGGCCTCGGGGAAAAGTACACACACCATTGTAATCGCGCGAGTTCCTACTTTCAGATGCAACAGGAATTTCTCGATTTCGTCAATCCGTTCGCGAGATATGGGAGTTTGAAGTTAAGCAATGTTTGAGAAATCATCAAAATTTTCGCAAGTCTGATACTCGAAACCAATAACTGGAATGACCTCGGGGAAAAGTACACACACCATTGTAATCGGGCGAGCTTCTACTTTCAGATGCAACGGGAATTTCTCGAGTCCGTCAATTCTTTCGCGAGATATAGGAGTTTGAAGTTCAGGAATAGTTGAGAGCCCATAAAAACTTTCGCAAATCTGATACTCGAAACCAACATCTACTATGGCCTGGGGCAAAAATACACATACTGCTGCAATCGGGCGAGTGTCTGCTTTCAGATGCTGCAGGAATTTCTCGAGTTCGTCAATCCGTTCGCGAGATATGGAAGTTTGAAGTTAAGTAATGGTTGAGAAACAATAAAAATTTTCGCAAGTCTGATACTCGAAACCAATAACTACAACGGCCTAGGGGAAAAATACGCATACCATTGTAATCGGGAGAGTTTCTTCTTTCAGATGCGACAGGAATTTCACGAGTTCGTCAATACTTTCGCGAGATATAGGAGTTTGAATTTAAGGAATGGTAGAGAAACCATCAAAATTTTCGCTGGTCTGATACTCGAAACCATAACTCGAATCGCCTAGGGGAAAAGTACACACACCATTGCAATCGGGCGAGTTTCTACTTTCAGATGCAACAGGAATTTCTCGAGTTCGGCAATCCGTTCGCGAAATATCGGAGTTTGGATTTAAGAGATGCTTGAGAAACCATCAAAATTTTCGCAATTCTGATGCTAGAAACGTATAACTGGAATGGCCTCGGAGAGAAGTACACCGACCATTGTAATCGGGCAGGTTTCTACTTTCAGATGCTACAGGAATTTCTCGAGTTCGTTAATCCGTTCGCGAGGTATGGGAGTTTGAACTTAAGGAATGGTAAAGAAACCATCAAAATTTTCGCAAGTCTGATACTCGAAACCAATAACTACAATGGCCGAGGGGAAAAAGACACATACCGTTGTAATCGGGCGAGCTCCTACTTTCAGTTGCAACAGGAATTAATCGAGTTCGTCAATCCGTTCGCGAGATATGGGTGTTTGAAGTTAAGGAATGGTTGAGAAACCATCAAAATTTTCGCTGGTTTGATACTCGAAACCAATAACTGGAATCGCCCAGGGGAAAACTACACGCAGCATTGTAATCGGGCGAGTTTCTACTTCCAGATGCAACTGGAATTTCTCGTGTTCGTCAATCCGTTCGCGAGATATGGGAGTTTGAAGTTAAGGAGTGGTTGAGATACCATCAAAATTTTCGCAATTCTGATGCTAGAAACTCATAATTGGAATGGCCTAGGGGAAAAGTACACATACCATTGTAACCGGGCGAGTTTCCACTTTCAGATGCAACTGGAAGTTCTCGAGTTCGTCAATCCGTTCGCGAGATATGGGAGTTTGAAGTTAAGCAATGTTTGAGAAACCATCAAAATTTTCACAAGTCTGATACTCGAAACCAATAACTGGAATGTCCTCGGGGAAGAGTACACACACCATTGTAATCGGGCGAGTTTCTACTTTCAGATGCAACGGGAATTTCTCGAGTTCGTCTATCCTTTCGCGAGATATTGGAGTTTGAAGTTAAGGAATAGTTGAGAAACCATCAAAATTTTCGCAAGTCTGATACTCGTAACCATTAACTACTATGGCCTAGGGCAAAAATACACAAGCCATTGTAATCGCGCGACATTCTACTTTCAGATGCAACGCGAATTTCTCGAGTTCGTCAATCCGTTCGCGAGATATGGGAGTTTGAAGTTAAGGAATGGTTGAGAAACCATCAAAATTTTCGCTGGTCTGATACTCGAAACCAATAACTACTATGGCCTCGGGGAAAAGTACACACACCATTGTAATCGGGCGAGTACCTACTTTCAGATGCAACAGAAATTTTTCGGATTCGTCAAACCCTTCGCGAAATGTCGGAATTTGCAGTTAAGAGATGGTTGAGAAACCATCAAAATTTTCGCAATTCTGATGCTAGAAACGAATAACTGGAATGACCTAGGGGAAAAGTACACACACCATTGTAATCGGGCGAGTTTCTACTTTCAAATGCAACGGGCATTTCTCGAGTTCGTCAACCCTTTCGCGAGATATGGGAGTTTGAACTTAAGGAATGGTTGAGAAACCATCAAAATTTTCGCTGGTCTGGTACTCGAAACCAATAACTACTATGGCCTCGGGGAAAAGTACACACACCATTGTAATCGGGCAAGTACCTACTTTCAGATGCAACAGAAATTTTTCGGATTCCTCAAACCGTTCGCGAAATGTCGGAATTTGCAGTTAAGAGATGGTTGAGAAACCATCAAAATTTTCGCAATTCTGATGCTAGAAACGAATAACTGGAATGACCTAGGGGAAAAGTACACACACCATTGTAATCGGGCGAGTTTCTACTTTCAAATGCAACGGGCATTTCTCGAGTTCGTCAACCCTTTCGCGAGATATGGGAGTTTGAACTTAAGGAATGGTTGAGAAACCATCAAAATTTTCGCTGGTCTGATACTCGAAACCAATAACTACTATGGCCTCGGGGAAAAGTACACACACCATTGTAATCGCGCGAGTTCCTACTTTCAGATGCAACAGGAATTTCTCGATTTCGTCAATCCGTTCGCGAGATATGGGAGTTTGAAGTTAAGCAATGTTTGAGAAACCATCAAAATTTTCGCAAGTCTGATACTCGAAACCAATAACTGGAATGACCTCGGGGAAAAGTACACACACCATTGTAATCGGGCGAGCTTCTACTTTCAGATGCAACGGGAATTTCTCGAGTCCGTCAATTCTTTCGCGAGATATGGGAGTTTGAAGTTAAGGAATAGTTGAGAGCCCATCAAAATTTTCGCAAGTCTGATACTCGTAACCAACAACTACTATTTCCTGGGACAAAAATACACACACCGTTGTAATAGGGAGAGTTTCTGCTTTCAGATGCAACAGGAATTTCTCGAGTTCGTCAATCCGTTCGCGAGATATTGTTGTTTGAAGTTAACGAATGTTTGAGAAACCATCAAAATTTTCGCAAGTCTCATAATCGAAACCAATAACTGAAACGGCCTAGGGGAAAAATACACCTACGGTTGTAATCGGGCGAGTTTCCACTTTCAGATGCAACAGAAACTTTTCGGATTCGTCAATCCGTTCGCGAGATATCGGAGTTTGGAGTTAAGATATGATTGAGAAACCATCAAAATTTTCGCAATTCTGATGCTAGAAACGAAGAACTGGAATGACCTAGGGGAAAAGTACACACACCATTGTAATCGGGCGAGTTTCTACTTTCAGATGCAACAGGAATTTGTCGAGTTCGTCAATCCGTTCGCGAGATATGGGAGTTTGAAATTGAGGAATGTTTGAGAAACCATCAAAATTTTCGCAAGTCTGATGCTCGAAACCAATAACTTCTATGGCGTAGGGCAAAAATACACACACCATTGTAATCGGGCGAGTTTCTACTTTCAGATGCAACGCGAATTTCTCGAGTTCGTCAATCCGTTCGCGAGATATGGGAGTTTGAATTTAAGGAATGGTTGAGAAACCATCAAAATTTTCGCTGGTCTGATACTCGAAACCAATAACTGGAATGACCTCGGGGAAAAGTACACACACCATTGTAATCGGGCGAGCTTCTACTTTCAGATGCAACGGGAATTTCTCGAGTCCGTCAATTCTTTCGCGAGATATGGGAGTTTGAAGTTCAGGAATAGTTGAGAGCCCATAAAAACTTTCGCAAATCTGATACTCGAAACCAACATCTACTATGGCCTGGGGCAAAAATACACATACTGCTGCAATCGGGCGAGTGTCTGCTTTCAGATGCTGCAGGAATTTCTCGAGTTCGTCAATCCGTTCGCGAGATATGGAAGTTTGAAGTTAAGTAATGGTTGAGAAACAATAAAAATTTTCGCAAGTCTGATACTCGAAACCAATAACTACAACGGCCTAGGGGAAAAATACGCATACCATTGTAATCGGGAGAGTTTCTTCTTTCAGATGCGACAGGAATTTCACGAGTTCGTCAATACTTTCGCGAGATATAGGAGTTTGAATTTAAGGAATGGTAGAGAAACCATCAAAATTTTCGCTGGTCTGATACTCGAAACCATAACTCGAATCGCCTAGGGGAAAAGTACACACACCATTGCAATCGGGCGAGTTTCTACTTTCAGATGCAACAGGAATTTCTCGAGTTCGGCAATCCGTTCGCGAAATATCGGAGTTTGGATTTAAGAGATGCTTGAGAAACCATCAAAATTTTCGCAATTCTGATGCTAGAAACGTATAACTGGAATGGCCTCGGAGAGACGTACACCGACCATTGTAATCGGGCAGGTTTCTACTTTCAGATGCTGCAGGAATTTCTCGAGTTCGTTAATCCGTTCGCGAGGTATGGGAGTTTGAACTTAAGGAATGGTAAAGAAACCATCAAAATTTTCGCAAGTCTGATACTCGAAACCAATAACTACAATGGCCGAGGGGAAAAAGACACATACCGTTGTAATCGGGCGAGCTCCTACTTTCAGTTGCAACAGGAATTAATCGAGTTCGTCAATCCGTTCGCGAGATATGGGTGTTTGAAGTTAAGGAATGGTTGAGAATCCATCAAAATTTTCGCTGGTTTGATACTCGAAACCAATAACTGGAATCGCCCAGGGGAAAACTACACGCAGCATTGTAATCGGGCGAGTTTCTACTTCCAGATGCAACTGGAATTTCTCGAGTTCGTCAATCCGTTCGCGAGATATGGGAGTTTGAAGTTAAGGAGTGGTTGAGATACCATCAAAATTTTCGCAATTCTGATGCTAGAAACTCATAATTGGAATGGCCTAGGGGAAAAGTACACATACCATTGTAACCGGGCGAGTTTCCACTTTCAGATGCAACTGGAAGTTCTCGAGTTCGTCAATCCGTTCGCGAGATATGGGAGTTTGAAGTTAAGCAATGTTTGAGAAACCATCAAAATTTTCACAAGTCTGATACTCGAAACCAATAACTGGAATGTCCTCGGGGAAGAGTACACACACCATTGTAATCGGGCGAGTTTCTACTTTCAGATGCAACGGGAATTTCTCGAGTTCGTCCATCCTTTCGCGAGATATTGGAGTTTGAAGTTAAGGAATAGTTGAGAAACCATCAAAATTTTCGCAAGTCTGATACTCGTAACCATTAACTACTATGGCCTAGGGCAAAAATACACAAGCCATTGTAATCGCGCGACATTCTACTTTCAGATGCAACGCGAATTTCTCGAGTTCGTCAATCCGTTCGCGAGATATGGGAGTTTGAAGTTAAGGAATGGTTGAGAAACCATCAAAATTTTCGCTGGTCTGATACTCGAAACCAATAACTACTATGGCCTCGGGGAAAAGTACACACACCATTGTAATCGGGCGAGTACCTACTTTCAGATGCAACAGAAATTTTTCGGATTCGTCAAACCCTTCGCGAAATGTCGGAATTTGCAGTTAAGAGATGGTTGAGAAACCATCAAAATTTTCGCAATTCTGATGCTAGAAACGAATAACTGGAATGACCTAGGGGAAAAGTACACACACCATTGTAATCGGGCGAGTTTCTACTTTCAAATGCAACGGGCATTTCTCGAGTTCGTCAACCCTTTCGCGAGATATGGGAGTTTGAACTTAAGGAATGGTTGAGAAACCATCAAAATTTTCGCTGGTCTGATACTCGAAACCAATAACTACTATGGCCTCGGGGAAAAGTACACACACCATTGTAATCGCGCGAGTTCCTACTTTCAGATGCAACAGGAATTTCTCGATTTCGTCAATCCGTTCGCGAGATATGGGAGTTTGAAGTTAAGCAATGTTTGAGAAACCATCAAAATTTTCGCAAGTCTGATACTCGAAACCAATAACTGGAATGACCTCGGGGAAAAGTACACACACCATTGTAATCGGGCGAGCTTCTACTTTCAGATGCAACGGGAATTTCTCGAGTCCGTCAATTCTTTCGCGAGATATGGGAGTTTGAAGTTAAGGAATAGTTGAGAGCCCATCAAAATTTTCGCAAGTCTGATACTCGTAATCAACAACTACTATTTCCTGGGACAAAAATACACACACCGTTGTAATAGGGAGAGTTTCTGCTTTCAGATGCAACAGGAATTTCTCGAGTTCGTCAATCCGTTCGCGAGATATTGTTGTTTGAAGTTAAGGAATGGTTGAGAAACCATCAAAATTTTCGCAAGTCTCATAATCGAAACCAATAACTGAAACGGCCTAGGGGAAAAATACACCTACGGTTGTAATCGGGAGAGTTTCTACTTTGAGATGCAACAGGAATTTCTCGAGTCCGTCATTCCGTTCGCGAGATATAGGAGTTTGATGTTAAGGAATGGCTGAGAAACCATCAAAATTTTCGCAATTCTGATGCTAAAAACGAATAATTGGACTGGCCTAGGGGAAAAGTACACACACCATTGTAACCGGGCGAGTGTCTGCTTTCAGATGCTGCAGGAATTTCTCGAGTTCGTCAATCCGTTCGCGAGATATGGAAGTTTGAAGTTAAGGAACGGTTGAGAAACCATAAAAATTTTCGCAAGTCTGATACTCGAAACCAATAACTACAACGGCCTAGGGGAAAAATACGCATACCATTGTAATCGGGAGAGTTTCTTCTTTCAGATGCGACAGGAATTTCACGAGTTCGTCAATACTTTCGCGAGATATAGGAGTTTGAATTTAAGGAATGGTAGAGAAACCATCAAAATTTTCGCTGGTCTGATACTCGAAACCATAACTCGATTCGCCTAGGGGAAAACTACACACACCATTGCAATCGGGCGAGTTTCTACTTTCAGATGCAACAGGAATTTCTCGAGTTCGGCAATCCGTTCGCGAAATATCGGAGTTTGGAATTAAGAGATGCTTGAGAAACAATCAAAATTTTCGCAATTCTGATGCTAGAAACGTATAACTGGAATGGCCTCGGAGAGAAGTACACCGACCATTGTAATCGGGCAGGTTTCTACTTTCAGATGCTACAGGAATTTCTCGAGTTCGTTAATCCGTTCGCGAGGTATGGGAGTTTGAAGTTAAGGAACGGTTGAGAACCCATCAAAATTTTCGCAAGTCTGATACTCGAAACCAATAACTACTATGGCCTAGGGCAAAAATACACACACCGTTGTAATCGGGCGAGTTTCTACTTTCAGATGCAGCAGAAATTTTTCGGATTCGTCAATCCGTTCGCGAAATATCGGAATTTGGAGTTAACAGATGGTTGAGAAACCATCAAAATTTTCGCAATTCTGATGCTAGAAACGAATAACTGGAATGACGTAGGGGAAAAGTTCACACACCATTGTAATCGTGCGAGATTCTACTTTCAGATGCAACAGGAATTTCTCGAGTTCGTCATTCCGTTCGCGAGATATGGGAGTTTGAAGTTAAGGAATGGTTGAGATGTCATCAAAATTTTCGCAATTCTGATACTCGAAACCAATAACTACAATGGCCTAGGGGGAAAATACACAAACCGTTGTAATCGGGAGAGTTTCTACTTTCAGATGCAGCAGAAATTTTTCGGATTCGTCAATCGGTTCGCGAAATATCGGAGTTTGGATTTAAGAGATGGTTGAGAAACCATCAAAATTTTCGCAATTCCGATGCTAGAAACGAGTAACTGGAATGGCCTCGGGGAAAAGTACACACACCATTGTAATCGGGCAGGTTTCTAACTTCAGATGCAACAGAAATTTTTCGGATTCGTCAATCCGTTCGCGAAAAATCGGAGTTTGGATTCAAGAGATGTTTGAGAAACCATCAAAATTTTCGCAATTCTGATGCTAGAAACGAATAACTGGAATGGCCTAGGGAAAAAGTACACACACCATTGTAATCGGGCGAGTTTCTACTTTCAGTTGCAACAGGAATTTCTCGAGTTCGTCAATCCGTTCGCGAGATATGGGAGTTTGAAGTTAAGGAATGGTAGAGAAACCATCAAAATTTTCGCAAGTCTGATACTCGAAACCAATAACTACAATGGCCGAGGGGAAAAAGACACATACCGTTGTAATCGGGCGAGTTTCTACTATCAGTTGCAACAGGAATTTCTCGAGTTCGTCAATCCGTTCGCGAGATATGGGAGTTTGAAGTTAAGGAATGGTAGAGAAACCATCAAAATTTTCGCAAGTCTGATACTCGAAACCAATAACTACAATGGCCGAGGGGAAAAAGTCACATACCGTTGTAATCGGGCGAGCTTCTACTTTCAGTTGCAACAGAAATTAATCGAGTTCGTCAATCCGTTCGCGAGATATGGGTGTTTGAAGTTAAGGAATGGTTGAGAAACCATCAAAATTTTCGCTGGTCTGATTCTCGAAACCACTAAGTGGAATCGCCGAGGGGAAAAGTACACACACCATTGTAATCGGGCGAGTTTCTACTTTCAGATGCAACAGGAATTTCTCGAGTTCGTCAATCCGTTCGCGAGATATGGGAGTTGAAGTTACGGAATGGTTGAGAAACCATCAAAATTGTCACAAGTCTGGTACTCGAAACCAACAACCACTATGGACTGTGGCAAAAATACACACACCGTTGCAATCGGGCGAGTGTCTGCTGTCAGATGCAAGTGGAATTTCTCGAGTTCGTCAATCCGTTCGCGAGATGTGGAAGATTGAAGTTAAGGAATGGTAGAGAAACCATCAAAATTTTCGCAAGTCTGATACTCGAGACCAACAACTACTATGGCCTAGGGCAAAAATACACATACCGTTGCAATAGGGCGTCTGTCTGCTTCCAGATGCAACAGGAATTTCTCGAGTTCGTCAATCCGTTCGCGAAATATCGGAGTTTGGATTTAAGAGATGCTTGAGAAACCATCAAAATTTTCGCAATTCTGATGCTAGAAACGAATAACTGGAATGAGTACACACACCATTGTAATCGGGCAGGTTTCTACTTTCAGATGCTACAGGAATTTCTCGAGTTCGTTAATCCGTTCGCGAGATATGGGAGTTTCAAGTTAAGGAATGGTTGAGAAACCATCAAAATTTTCGCAAGTCTGATACTCGAAACCAATAACTACAATGGCCGAGGGGAAAAATACACACACCGTTGTAATCGGGAGAGTTTCTACTTTCAGATGCAACAGGAATTTTTCGGATTCGTCAATCCGTTCGCGAAATATCGGAGTTTGGATTTAAGGGATGGTTGAGAAACCACCAAAATTTTCGCAAGTCTGATACTCGAAACGAATAACTGGAATAGCCTAGGGGAAAAGTACACGCTCCATTGTAATCGGGCGAGTTTCTACTTTCAGATGCAACAGGAATTTCTCGAGTTCGTCAATCCGTTCGCGAGAAATGGGAGTTTGAAGTTAAGGAATGGTGGAGAAACCATCAAAATTTTCGCTGGTCTGATTCTCGAAACAACTAAGTGGAATCGCCGAGGGGAAAAGTACACACACCATTGTAATCGGGTGAGTTTCTACTTTCAGATGCAACAGGAATTTCTCGAGTTCGTCAATCCGTTCGCGAGATATGGGAGTTGAAGTTACGGAATGGTTGAGAAACCATCAAAATTGTCACAAGTCTGGTACTCGAAACCAACAACCACTATGGACTGTGGCAAAAATACACACACCGTTGCAATCGGGCGAGTGTCTGCTGTCAGATGCAAGTGGAATTTCTCGAGTTCGTCAATCCGTTCGCGAGATGTGGAAGTTTGAAGTTAAGGAATGGTAGAGAAACCATCAAAATTTTCGCAAGTCTGATACTCGAGACCAACAACTACTATGGCCTAGGGCAAAAATACACATACCGTTGCAATAGGGCGTCTGTCTGCTTCCAGATGCAACAGGAATTTCTCGAGTTCGTCAATCCGTTCGCGAAATATCGGAGTTTGGATTTAAGAGATGCTTGAGAAACCATCAAAGTTTTCGCAATTCTGATGCTAGAAACGAATAACTGGAATGAGTACACACACCATTGTAATCGGGCAGGTTTCTTCTTTCAGATGCTACAGGAATTTCTCGAGTTCGTTAATCCGTTCGCGAGATATGGGAGTTTGAAGTTAAGGAATGGTTGAGAAACCATCAAAATTTTCGCAAGTCTGATACTCGAAACCAATAACTACAATGGCCGAGGGGAAAAATACACTCACCGTTGTAATCGGGAGAGTTTCTACTTTCAGATGCAACAGTAATTTTTCGGATTCGTCAATCCGTTCGCGAAATATCGGAGTTTGGATTTAAGGGATGGTTGAGAAACCACCAAAATTTTCGCAAGTCTGATACTCGAAACGAATAACTGGAATAGCCTAGGGGAAAAGTACACGCTCCATTGTAATCGGGCGAGTTTCTACTTTCAGATGCAACCGGAATTTCTCGAGTTCGTCAATCTGTTCGCGAGAAATGGGAGTTTGAAGTTAAGGAATGGTAGAGAAACCATCAAAATTTTCGCAAGTCTGATACTCGAGACCAACAACTACTATGGCCTAGGGCAAAAATACACATACCGTTGCAATAGGGCGTCTGTCTGCTTCCAGATGCAACAGGAATTTCTCGAGTTCGTCAATCCGTTCGCGAAATATCGGAGTTTGGATTTAAGAGATGCTTGAGAAACCATCAAAGTTTTCGCAATTCTGATGCTAGAAACGAATAACTGGAATGAGTACACACACCATTGTAATCGGGCGAGTTTCTACTTTCAGATGCAACTGGAATTTCTCGAGTTCGTCAATCCGTTCGCGAGATATGGGAGTTGAAGTTACGGAATGGTTGAGAAACCATCAAAATTGTCACAAGTCTGGTACTCGAAACCAACAACCACTATGGACTGTGGCAAAAATACACACACCGTTGCAATCGGGCGAGTGTCTGCTGTCAGATGCAAGTGGAATTTCTCGAGTTCGTCAATCCGTTCGCGAGATGTGGAAGTTTGAAGTTAAGGAATGGTAGAGAAACCATCAAAATTTTCGCAAGTCTGATACTCGAAACCAATAACTACTATGGCCTAGGGCAAAAATACACACACCATTGTAATCGGGCGAGTACCTACTTTCAGATGCAACAGAAATTTTTCGGATTCGTCAACCCGTTCGCGAAATATCGGAATTTGGAGTTAAGAGATGGTTGAGAAACCATCAAAATTTTCGCAATTCTGATGCTAGAAACGAATAACTGGAATGACCTAGGGGAAAAGTACACACACCATTGTAATCGGGCGAGTTTCTATTTTCAGATGCAATGGGCATTTCCCGAGTTCGTCAACCCTTTCGTGAGATATGGGAGTCTGAACTTAAGGAATGGTTGAGAAACCATCAAAATTTTCGCTGGTCTGATACTCGAAACCAATAACTACTATGGCCTCGGGGAAAAGTACACACACCATTGTAATCGGGCGAGTACCTACTTTCAGATGCAACAGAAATTTTTCGTATTCGTCAAACCGTTCGCGAAATATCGGAATTTGCAGTTAAGAGATGTTTGAGAAACCATCAAAATTTTCGCAATTCTGATGCTAGAAACGAATATCTGGAATGACCTAGGGGAAAAGTACACACACCATTGTAATCGGGCGAGTTTCTACTTTCAAATGCAACGGGCATTTCTCGAGTTCGTCAACCCTTTCTCGAGATATGGGAGTTTGAACTTAAGGAATGGTTGAGAAACCATCAAAATTTTCGCTGGTCTGATACTCGAAACCAATAACTACTAGGGCCTTGGGCAAAAATACACACACCATTGTAATCGGGCGAGTTTCTACTTTCAGATGCAACGGGAATTTCTCGAGTTCTCCAATCCGTTCGCGAGATATGGGAGTTTGAAGTTAAGGAAAGATTGAGGAACCATCAAAGTTTTCGCAAGTCTGATACTCGAAACCAATAACTGGAATGGCCGAGGGGAAAAGTACACAACCCATGGTAATCGGGCGAGTTTCTACTTTCAGATGCAACGCGAATTTCTCGAGATCGCCAGTCCGTTCGCGAGATATGGGAGTTTGATTTAAGGAATGGTTGAGAAACCATCAAAATTTTCGCTGGTCTGATACTCGAATCCAATAACTACTATGGCCTAGGGCAAAAATACACACACCATTCTAATCGGGCGAGTTCCTACTTTCAGATGCAATAGGAGTTTCTCGAGTTCGTCAATCCGTTCGCGAAATATGGGAGCTTTAAATTAAAGAATGGTTGTGGAACCATCAAAATTTTCGCAAGTCTGATACTCGAAACCAATAACCGGAATGGCCTAGGGGAAAAGTACACACACCATTGTAATCGGGCGAGTTTCTACTTTCAGATAAAACGGGAATTTTTCGAGTTCGTCAATCCTTTCGCGAGATATGGGAGTTTGAAGTTAAGGAATGGTTGAGAAACCATCAAAATTTTCGCAAGTCTGATACTCGAAACCAATAAGTACTACTACCTAAGGCAAAAATACACATACCGTTGTAATCGGGCGAGTTTCTGCTTTCAGATGCAACAGGAATTTCTCGAGTTCGTCAATCCGTTCGCGAAATATGGGAGTTTGAAGTTAAGGAGTGGTTGAGAAACCATTAAAATTTTCGCTGGTCTGATACTCGAAACCAATAACTGGAATGGCCTAGGGGAAAAGTACACACAGCATCGTAATCGGGCGAGTTTCTGCTTTCAGATGCAACTGGAATTTCTCTAGTTCGTCAATCCGTTCGGGAGATATGGGAGTTTGAAGTTAAGGAATGGTTGAGAATCCCTCAAAATTTTCGCACGTCTGATACTCGAAACCAATAACTACAACTGCCTAGGGCAGAAATACATATACCGTTGTAATCCGGCGAGCTTCTACCTTCAGATGCAACAGGAATTTCTCGAGTTCGTCAATCCCTTCGCGAGATATGGGAGTTTGAAGTTAAGGAATGGTTGAGAAACCATCAAAATATTCGCAAGTCTGATACTCGAAGCAAATCACTACTATGGCCTAGGGCAAAAATACACATACCGTTGTAGTCGGCCGAGTTTCTACTTTCAGATGCAACAGGAATTTCTCGAGTTCGTCAATCCGTTCGCGAGATATGGGAGTTTGAAGTTAAGTAATGGTTGAGAAACCATCAAAATTTTCGCAAGTCTAATGCTCGAAACCAAGAACTACTATGGCCTACGGCAAAAATACACATGCCATTGTAATCGGGCGAGTTTCTACTTTCAGGTGCAACAGGAATTTCTCGAGTTAGTCAATCCGTTCGCGAGATATGGGAGTTTGAAGTTAAGGAATGGTTGAGAAACCATCAAAATTTTCGCTGGTCTGATACTCGAAACCAATAACTGGAATAGCCTAGGGGAAAAGTACGCACCCCATTGTAATCGGCCGAGTTTCTGCTTTCAGATGCAACTGGAATTTCTCTAGTTCGTCAATCCGTTCGAGAGATATGGGAGTTTGAAGTTAAGGAATGGTTGAGAAACCATCAAAATTTTCGCAAGTCTGATACTCGAAACCAATAAGTACTACTACCTAAGGCAAAAATACACATACCGTTGTAATCGGGCGAGTTTCTGCTTTCAGATGCAACAGGAATTTCTCGAGTTCGTCAATCCGTTCGCGAAATATGGGAGTTTGAAGTTAAGGAATGGTTGAGAAATCATTAAAATTTTCGCTGGTCTGATACTCGAAACCAATAACTGGAATGGCCGAGGGGAAAAGTACACAACCCATGGTAATCGGGCGAGTTTCTACTTTCAGATGCAACGCGAATTTCTCGAGATCGCCAGTCCGTTCGCGAGATATGGGAGTTTGATTTAAGGAATGGTTGAGAAACCATCAAAATTTTCGCTGGTCTGATACTCGAAACCAATAACTACTATGGCCTCGGGGAAAAGTACACACACCATTGTAATCGGGCGAGTACCTACTTTCAGATGCAACAGAAATTTTTCGTATTCGTCAAACCGTTCGCGAAATATCGGAATTTGCAGTTAAGAGATGTTTGAGAAACCATCAAAATTTTCGCAATTCTGATGCTAGAAACGAATATCTGGAATGACCTAGGGGAAAAGTACACACACCATTGTAATCGGGCGAGTTTCTACTTTCAAATGCAACGGGCATTTCTCGAGTTCGTCAACCCTTTCTCGAGATATGGGAGTTTGAACTTAAGGAATGGTTGAGAAACCATCAAAATTTTCGCTGGTCTGATACTCGAAACCAATAACTACTAGGGCCTTGGGCAAAAATACACACACCATTGTAATCGGGCGAGTTTCTACTTTCAGATGCAACGGGAATTTCTCGAGTTCTCCAATCCGTTCGCGAGATATGGGAGTTTGAAGTTAAGGAAAGATTGAGGAACCATCAAAGTTTTCGCAAGTCTGATACTCGAAACCAATAACTGGAATGGCCGAGGGGAAAAGTACACAACCCATGGTAATCGGGCGAGTTTCTACTTTCAGATGCAACGCGAATTTCTCGAGATCGCCAGTCCGTTCGCGAGATATGGGAGTTTGATTTAAGGAATGGTTGAGAAACCATCAAAATTTTCGCTGGTCTGATACTCGAATCCAATAACTACTATGGCCTAGGGCAAAAATACACACACCATTCTAATCGGGCGAGTTCCTACTTTCAGATGCAATAGGAGTTTCTCGAGTTCGTCAATCCGTTCGCGAAATATGGGAGCTTTAAATTAAAGAATGGTTGTGGAACCATCAAAATTTTCGCAAGTCTGATACTCGAAACCAATAACCGGAATGGCCTAGGGGAAAAGTACACACACCATTGTAATCGGGCGAGTTTCTACTTTCAGATAAAACGGGAATTTTTCGAGTTCGTCAATCCTTTCGCGAGATATGGGAGTTTGAAGTTAAGGAATGGTTGAGAAACCATCAAAATTTTCGCAAGTCTGATACTCGAAACCAATAAGTACTACTACCTAAGGCAAAAATACACATACCGTTGTAATCGGGCGAGTTTCTGCTTTCAGATGCAACAGGAATTTCTCGAGTTCGTCAATCCGTTCGCGAAATATGGGAGTTTGAAGTTAAGGAGTGGTTGAGAAACCATTAAAATTTTCGCTGGTCTGATACTCGAAACCAATAACTGGAATGGCCTAGGGGAAAAGTACACACAGCATCGTAATCGGGCGAGTTTCTGCTTTCAGATGCAACTGGAATTTCTCTAGTTCGTCAATCCGTTCGGGAGATATGGGAGTTTGAAGTTAAGGAATGGTTGAGAATCCCTCAAAATTTTCGCACGTCTGATACTCGAAACCAATAACTACAACTGCCTAGGGCAGAAATACATATACCGTTGTAATCCGGCGAGCTTCTACCTTCAGATGCAACAGGAATTTCTCGAGTTCGTCAATCCCTTCGCGAGATATGGGAGTTTGAAGTTAAGGAATGGTTGAGAAACCATCAAAATATTCGCAAGTCTGATACTCGAAGCAAATCACTACTATGGCCTAGGGCAAAAATACACATACCGTTGTAGTCGGCCGAGTTTCTACTTTCAGATGCAACAGGAATTTCTCGAGTTCGTCAATCCGTTCGCGAGATATGGGAGTTTGAAGTTAAGTAATGGTTGAGAAACCATCAAAATTTTCGCAAGTCTAATGCTCGAAACCAAGAACTACTATGGCCTACGGCAAAAATACACATGCCATTGTAATCGGGCGAGTTTCTACTTTCAGGTGCAACAGGAATTTCTCGAGTTAGTCAATCCGTTCGCGAGATATGGGAGTTTGAAGTTAAGGAATGGTTGAGAAACCATCAAAATTTTCGCTGGTCTGATACTCGAAACCAATAACTGGAATAGCCTAGGGGAAAAGTACGCACCCCATTGTAATCGGCCGAGTTTCTGCTTTCAGATGCAACTGGAATTTCTCTAGTTCGTCAATCCGTTCGAGAGATATGGGAGTTTGAAGTTAAGGAATGGTTGAGAAACCATCAAAATTTTCGCAAGTCTGATACTCGAAACCAATAAGTACTACTACCTAAGGCAAAAATACACATACCGTTGTAATCGGGCGAGTTTCTGCTTTCAGATGCAACAGGAATTTCTCGAGTTCGTCAATCCGTTCGCGAAATATGGGAGTTTGAAGTTAAGGAATGGTTGAGAAATCATTAAAATTTTCGCTGGTCTGATACTCGAAACCAATAAGTGGAATGGCCTAGGGGAAAAGTACACACAGCATCGTAATCGGGCGAGTTTCTGTTTCAGATGCAACTGGAATTTCTCTAGTTCGTCAATCCGTTCGGGAGATATGGGAGTTTGAAGTTAAGGAATGGTTGAGAATCCCTCAAAATTTTCTCAAGTCTGATACTCGAAACCAATAACTACAACTGCCTAGGGCAAAAATACACATACCGTAGTAATCGGGCGAGTTTGTGCTTTCAGATGCAACAGGAATTTCTCGAGTTCGTCAATCCGTTCGCGAGATATGTGAGTTTGAAGTTAAGTAATGATTGAGAAGCCATCAAAATTTTCGCAAGTCTGATACTCGAAACCAATAACTACTGTGGCCTAGGGCAAAAATACACATACCATTGTAATCGGGCGAGTTTCTGCTTTCAGATAAAACTGGAATTTCTCGAGTTCGTCAATCCGTTCGCGAGATATGGGAGTTTGAAATAAAGGAATGGTTGAGAAACCATCAAAATTTTAGTAAGTCTGATACTCGAAACCAATAACTACTATGGCCTAGGGCAAAAATACAAATACCACTGTAATCGGGCGAGTTTCTGATTTCAGATGCAACAGGTATTTCTCGAGTTCGTCAATCAGTTCGCGAGATATGGGAGTTTGAAGTTAAGGAATGGTTGAGAAACCACCAAAATTTTCGCAAGTCTGATACTCGAAACCAGTAACTACTATTGCCTAGGGCAAATATACACATACCGTTGGAATCGGGCGTGCTTCTACTTTCAGATGCAGCAGGAGTTTCTCGAGTTCGTCAATCCGTTCGCGAGATATGGGACTTTGAAGTTAAGGAATGGTTGAGAAACCATCAAAATTTTCGCTGGTCTGATACTCGAAACCAATAACTGGAATGGCCTAGGGGAAAAGTTCACATACCTTTGTAATCGGGCGAGTTTCTGCTTTCAGATGCAACTGGAATTTCTCTAGTTCGTCAATCCGTTCGCGAGATATGGGAGTTTGAAGTTAAGGAATGTTTGAGAAACCCTCAAAATTTTCGCAAGTCTAATGCTCGAAACCAAGAACTACTATGGCCTACGGCAAAAATACAGATGCCATTGTAATCGGGCGAGTTTCTACTTTCAGGTGCAACAGGAATTTCTCGAGTTAGTCAATCCGTTCGCGAGATATGGGAGTTTGAAGTTAAGGAATGGTTGAGAAACCATCAAAATTTTTCGCTGGTCTGATACTCGAAACCAATAACTGGAATAGCCTAGGGGAAAAGTACGCACCCCATTGTAATCGGCCGAGTTTCTACTTTCAGATGCAACAGGAATTTCTCGAGTACGTCAATCCGTTTGCGAGATATGGGAGTTTGAAGTTAAGGAATGGTTGAGAAACCATCAAAATTTTCGCAAGTCTTATACTCGAAACCAATAACTACAAAGGCCTAGGGGGAAAACACACATATCTTTGAAATCGGGCGAGTTTCTGCTTTCAGATGCAACAGGAATTTCTCGAGTTCGTCAATCCGTTCGCGAGATATGGGAGCTTGAAATAAAGGAATGGTTGAGAAACCATCAAAATTTTAGTAAGTCTGATACTCGAAACCAATAACTACTATGGCCTAGGGCAAAAATACACATACCACTGTAATCGGGCGAGTTTCTGATTTCAGATGCAACAGGTATTTCTCGAGTTCGTCAATCAGTTCGCGAGATATGGGAGTTTGAAATTAAGGAATGGTTGAGAAACCACCAAAATTTTCGCAAGTCTGATACTCGAAACCAGTAACTACTATTGCCTAGGGCAAAAATGCACATACCGTTGGAATCGGGCGAGCGTCTACTTTCAGATGCAGCAGGATTTTCTCGAGTTCGTCAATCCGTTCGCGAGATACGGGACTTTGAAGTTAAGGAATGGTTGAGAAACCAACAAAATTTTCGCTGGTCTGATACTCGAAACCAATAACTGGAATAGCCTAGGGGAAAAGTACGCACCCCATTGTAATCGGCCGAGTTTCTACTTTCAGATGCAACAGGAATTTCTCGAGTTCGTCAATCCGTTTGCGAGATATGGGAGTTTGAAGTTAAGGAATGGTTGAGAAACCATCAAAATTTTCGCAAGTCTAATGCTCGAAACCAATAACTACTATGGCCTACGGCAAAAATACACATGCCATTGTAATCGGGCGAGCTTCTGCTTTCAGATGCATCAGGAATTTCTCGAATTCGTCAATCCTTTCGCGAGATATGGGAGTTTGAAGTTAAGGAATGGTTGAGAAACCATCAAAATTTTCGCAAGTCTGATACTCGAAACCAATAGGTACTATTGCCTAAGGCAAAAATACACGTACCGTTGTAATCGGGCGAGTTTCTGCTTTCAGATGCAACAGGAATTTCTCGAGTTCGTCAATCCGTTCGCGAGATATGGGAGTTTGAAGCTAAGGAATGGTTGAGAAACCACCAAAATTTTCGCTGGTCTGATACTCGAAACCAATAACTGGATTGGCCTAGGGGAAAAGTACACATACCATTGTAATCGGGCGAGTTTCTGCTTTCAGATGCAACTGGAATTTCTCTAGTTCGTCAATCCGTTCGAGAGATATGGGAGTTTGAAGTTAAGGAATGGTTGAGAAACCATCAAAATTTTCGCAAGTCTGATACTCGAAACCAATAAGTACTACTACCTAAGGCAAAAATACACATACCGTTGTAATCGGGCGAGTTTCTGCTTTCAGATGCAACAGGAATTTCTCGAGTTCGTCAATCCGTTCGCGAAATATGGGAGTTTGAAGTTAAGGAATGGTTGAGAAATCATTAAAATTTTCGCTGGTCTGATACTCGAAACCAATAAGTGGAATGGCCTAGGGGAAAAGTGCACACAGCATCGTAATCGGGCGAGTTTCTGTTTCAGATGCAACTGGAATTTCTCTAGTTCGTCAATCCGTTCGGGAGATATGGGAGTTTGAAGTTAAGGAATGGTTGAGAAACCACCAAAATTTTCGCAAGTCTGATACTCGAAACCAGTAACTACTATTGCCTAGGGCAAAAATACACATACCGTTGGAATCGGGCGTGCTTCTACTTTCAGATGCAGCAGGAGTTTCTCGAGTTCGTCAATCCGTTCGCGAGATATGGGACTTTGAAGTTAAGGAATGGTTGAGAAACCATCAAAATTTTCGCTGGTCTGATACTCGAAACCAATAACTGGAATGGCCTAGGGGAAAAGTTCACATACCTTTGTAATCGGGCGAGTTTCTGCTTTCAGATGCAACTGGAATTTCTCTAGTTCGTCAATCCGTTCTCGAGATATGGGAGTTTGAAGTTAAGGAATGTTTGAGAAACCCTCAAAATTTTCGCAAGTCTAATGCTCGAAACCAAGAACTACTATGGCCTACGGCAAAAATACAGATGCCATTGTAATCGGGCGAGTTTCTACTTTCAGGTGCAACAGGAATTTCTCGAGTTCGTCAATCCGTTCGCGAGATATGGGAGTTTGAAATAAAGGAATGGTTGAGAAACCATCAAAATTTTAGTAAGTCTGATACTCGAAACCAATAACTACTATGGCCTAGGGCAAAAATACACATACCACTGTAATCGGGCGAGTTTCTGATTTCAGATGCAACAGGTATTTCTCGAGTTCGTCAATCAGTTCGCGAGATATGGGAGTTTGAAGTTAAGGAATGGTTGAGAAACCACCAAAATTTTCGCAAGTCTGATACTCGAAACCAGTAACTACTATTGCCTAGGGCAAAAATACACATACCGTTGGAATCGGGCGTGCTTCTACTTTCAGATGCAGCAGGAGTTTCTCGAGTTCGTCAATCCGTTCGCGAGATATGGGACTTTGAAGTTAAGGAATGGTTGAGAAACCATCAAAATTTTCGCTGGTCTGATACTCGAAACCAATAACTGGAATGGCCTAGGGGAAAAGTTCACATACCTTTGTAATCGGGCGAGTTTCTGCTTTCAGATGCAACTGGAATTTCTCTAGTTCGTCAATCCGTTCGCGAGATATGGGAGTTTGAAGTTAAGGAATGTTTGAGAAACCCTCAAAATTTTCGCAAGTCTAATGCTCGAAACCAAGAACTACTATGGCCTACGGCAAAAATACAGATGCCATTGTAATCGGGCGAGTTTCTACTTTCAGGTGCAACAGGAATTTCTCGAGTTAGTCAATCCGTTCGCGAGATATGGGAGTTTGAAGTTAAGGAATGGTTGAGAAACCATCAAAATTTTCGCTGGTCTGATACTCGAAACCAATAACTGGAATAGCCTAGGGGAAAAGTACGCACCCCATTGTAATCGGCCGAGTTTCTACTTTCAGATGCAACAGGAATTTCTCGAGTTCGTCAATCCGTTTGCGAGATATGGGAGTTTGAAGTTAAGGAATGGTTGAGAAACCATCAAAATTTTCGCAAGTCTTATACTCGAAACCAATAACTACAAAGGCCTAGGGGGAAAACACACATATCTTTGAAATCGGGCGAGTTTCTGCTTTCAGATGCAACAGGAATTTCTCGAGTTCGTCAATCCGTTCGCGAGATATGGGAGCTTGAAATAAAGGAATGGTTGAGAAACCATCAAAATTTTAGTAAGTCTGATACTCGAAACCAATAACTACTATGGCCTAGGGCAAAAATACACATACCACTGTAATCGGGCGAGTTTCTGATTTCAGATGCAACAGGTATTTCTCGAGTTCGTCAATCAGTTCGCGAGATATGGGAGTTTGAAATTAAGGAATGGTTGAGAAACCACCAAAATTTTCGCAAGTCTGATACTCGAAACCAGTAACTACTATTGCCTAGGGCAAAAATGCACATACCGTTGGAATCGGGCGAGCGTCTACTTTCAGATGCAGCAGGATTTTCTCGAGTTCGTCAATCCGTTCGCGAGATACGGGACTTTGAAGTTAAGGAATGGTTGAGAAACCAACAAAATTTTCGCTGGTCTGATACTCGAAACCAATAACTGGAATAGCCTAGGGGAAAAGTACGCACCCCATTGTAATCGGCCGAGTTTCTACTTTCAGATGCAACAGGAATTTCTCGAGTTCGTCAATCCGTTTGCGAGATATGGGAGTTTGAAGTTAAGGAATGGTTGAGAAACCATCAAAATTTTCGCAAGTCTAATGCTCGAAACCAATAACTACTATGGCCTACGGCAAAAATACACATGCCATTGTAATCGGGCGAGCTTCTGCTTTCAGATGCATCAGGAATTTCTCGAATTCGTCAATCCTTTCGCGAGATATGGGAGTTTGAAGTTAAGGAATGGTTGAGAAACCATCAAAATTTTCGCAAGTCTGAAACTCGAAACCAATAGGTACAATTGCCTAAGGCAAAAATACACGTACCGTTGTAATCGGGCGAGTTTCTGCTTTCAGATGCAACAGGAATTTCTCGAGTTCGTCAATCCATTGGCGAGATATGGGAGTTTGAAGCTAAGGAATGGTTGAGAAACCACCAAAATTTTCGCTAGTCTGATACTCGAAACCAATAACTGGATTGGCCTAGGGGAAAAGTACACATACCATTGTAATCGGGCGAGTTTCTGCTTTCAGATGCAACTGGAATTTCTCTAGTTCGTCAATCCGTTCGCGAGATATGGGAGTTTGAAGTTAAGGAATGGTTGAGAAACCATCAAAATTTTCGCAAGTCTGATACTCGAAACCAATAAGTACTACTACCTAAGGCAAAAATACACATACCGTTGTAATCGGGCGAGTTTCTGCTTTCAGATGCAACAGGAATTTCTCGAGTTCGTCAATCCGTTCGCGAAATATGGGAGTTTGAAGTTAAGGAATGGTTGAGAAATCATTATAATTTTCGCTGGTCTGATACTCGAAACCAATAAGTGGAATGGCCTAGGGGAAAAGTACACACAGCATCGTAATCGGGCGAGTTTCTGCTTTCAGATGCAACTGGAATTTCTCTAGTTCGTCAATCTGTTCGGGAGATATGGGAGTTTGAAGTTAAGGAATGGTTGAGAATCCCTCAAAATTTTCGCAAGTCTGATACTCGAAACCAATAACTAGAACTGCCTAGGGCAAAAATACACATACCGTAGTAATCGGGCGAGTTTGTGCTTTCAGATGCAACAGGAATTTCTCGAGTTCGTCAATCCGTTCGCGAGATATGGGAGTTTGAAATAAAGGAATGGTTGAGAAACCATCAAAATTTTAGTAAGTCTGATACTCGAAACCAATAACTACTATGGCCTGGGGCAAAAATACACATACCACTGTAATCGGGCGAGTTTCTGATTTCAGATGCAACAGGTATTTCTCGAGTTCGTCAATCAGTTCGCGAGATATGGGAGTTTGAAGTTAAGGAATGGTTGAGAAACCACCAAAATTTTCGCAAGTCTGATACTCGAAACCAGTAACTACTATTGCCTAGGGCAAAAATACACATACCGTTGGAATCGGGCGTGCTTCTACTTTCAGATGCAGCAGGAGTTTCTCGAGTTCGTCAATCCGTTCGCGAGATATTGGACTTTGAAGTTAAGGAATGGTTGAGAAACCATCAAAATTTTCGCTGGTCTGATACTCGAAACCAATAACTGGAATAGCCTAGGGGTAAAGTACGCACCCCATTGTAATCGGCCGAGTTTCTACTTTCAGATGCAACAGGAATTTCTCGAGTTCGTCAATCCGTTTGCGAGATATGGGAGTTTGAAGTTAAGGAATGGTTGAGAAACCATCAAAATTTTCGCAAGTCTAATGCTCGAAACCAATAACTACTATGGCCTACGGCAAAAATACACATGCCATTGTAATCGGGCGAGCTTCTGCTTTCAGATGCATCAGGAAATTCTCGAGTTCGTCAATCCGCTCGCGAGATATGGGAGTTTGAAGTTAAGGAATGGTTGAGAAACCATCAAAATTTTCGCAAGTCTTATACTCGAAACCAATAACTACAAAGGCCTAGGGGGAAAACACACATATCTTTGAAATCGGGCGAGTTTCTGCTTTCAGATGCAACAGGAATTTCTCGAGTTCGTCAATCCGTTCGCGTAATATGGGAGCTTGAAATAAAGGAATGGTTGAGAAACCATCAAAATTTTAGTAAGTCTGATACTCGAAACCAATAACTACTATGGCCTAGGGCAAAAATACACATACCACTGTAATCGGGCGAGTTTCTGATTTCAGATGCAACAGGTATTTCTCGAGTTCGTCAATCAGTTCGCGAGATATGGGAGTTTGAAATTAAGGAATGGTTGAGAAACCACCAAAATTTTCGCAAGTCGTATACTCGAAACCAGTAACTACTATTGCCTAGGGCAAAAATGCACATACCGTTGGAATCGGGCGAGCTTCTACTTTCAGATGCAGCAGGATTTTCTCGAGTTCGTCAATCCGTTCGCGAGATACGGGACTTTGAAGTTAAGGAATGGTTGAGAAACCAACAAAATTTTCGCTGGTCTGATACTCGAAACCAATAACTGGAATAGCCTAGGGGAAAAGTACGCACCCCATTGTAATCGGCCGAGTTTCTACTTTCAGATGCAACAGGAATTTCTCGAGTTCGTCAATCCGTTCGCGAGATATGGGAGTTTGAAGCTAAGGAATGGTTGAGAAACCACCAAAATTTTCGCTAGTCTGATACTCGAAACCAATAACTGGATTGGCCTAGGGGAAAAGTACACATACCATTGTAATCGGGCGAGTTTCTGCTTTCAGATGCAACTGGAATTTCTCTAGTTCGTCAATCCGTTCGAGAGATATGGGAGTTTGAAGTTAAGGAATGGTTGAGAAACCATCAAAATTTTCGCAAGTCTGATACTCGAAACCAATAAGTACTACTACCTAAGGCAAAAATACACATACCGTTGTAATCGGGCGAGTTTCTGCTTTCAGATGCAACAGGAATTTCTCGAGTTCGTCAATCCGTTCGCGAGATATGGGAGCTTGAAATAAAGGAATGGTTGAGAAACCATCAAAATTTTAGTAAGTCTGATACTCGAAACCTATAACTACTATGGCCTAGGGCAAAAATACATATACCACTGTAATCGGGCGAGTTTCTGATTTCAGATGCAACAGGTATTTCTCGAGTTCGACAATCAGTTCGCGAGATATGGGAGTTTGAAGTTAAGGAATGGTTGAGAAACCACCAAAATTTTCGCAAGTCTGATACTCGAAACCAGTAACTACTATTGCCTAGGGCAAAAATACACATACCGTTGGAATCGGGCGAGCTTCTACTTTCAGATGCAGCAGGAGTTTCTCGAGTTCGTCAATCCGTTCGCGAGATACGGGACTTTGAAGTTAAGGAATGGTTGAGAAACCATCAAAATTTTCGCTGGTCTGATACTCGAAACCAATAACTGGAATGGCCTAGGGGAAAAGTACACATACCATTGTAATCGGGCGAGTTTCTGCTTTCAGGTGCAACTGGAATTTCTCTAGTTCATCAGCCCGTTCGCGAGATATGGGAGTTTGAAGTTAAGGAATGTTTGAGAAACCCTCAAAATTTTCGCAAGTCTGATACTCGAAACCAATAAGTACTACTACCTAAGGCAAAAATACACATACAGTTGTAATCGGGCGAGTTTCTGCTTTCAGATGCAACAGGAATTTCTCGAATTCGTCAATCCGTTCGCGAAATATGGGAGTTTGAAGATAAGGAATGGTTGAGAAACCATTAAAATTTTCGCTGGTCTGATACTCGAAACCAATAACTGGAATGGCCTAGGGGAAAAGTACACACAGCATCGTAATCGGGCGAGTTTCTGCTTTCAGATGCAACTGGAATTTCTCTAGTTCGTCAATCCGTTCGCGAGATATGGGAGTTTGAAGTTAAGGAATGGTTGAGAATCCCTCAAAATTTTCGCAAGTCTGATTCTCGAAACGAATAACTACAACTGCCTAGGGCAAAAATACACATACCGTTGTAATCGGGCGAGTTTTTGCTTTCAGATGCAACAGGAATTTCTCGAGTTCGTCAATCCGTTCGCGAGATATGGGAGTTTGAAGTTAAGGAATGGTTGAGAAGCCATCAAAATTTTCGCAAGTCTGATACTTGAAACCAATAACTACTGTGGCCTAGGGCCAAAATACACATACCATTGTAATCGGGCGAGTTTCTTCTTTCAGATGCAACTGGAATTTCTCGAGTTCGTCAATCCGTTCGCGAGATATGGGAGTTTGAAGTTAAGGAATGGTTGAGAATCCCTCAAAATTTTCGCTGGTCTGATAATCGAAACCAATAACTACAACTGCCTAGGGCAAAAATACACATACCGTTGTAATCGGGCGAGTTTTGCTTTCACATGCAACAGGTATTTCTCGATTTCGTCAATCCGTTCGCGAGATATGGGAGCTTGAAGTTAAGGAATGGTTGAGAAGCCATCAAAATTTTAGTAAGTGTGATACTCGAAACCAATAACTACTATGGCCTAGGGCAAAAATACACATACCATTGTAATCGGGCGAGTTTCTGCTTTCAGATGCAACTGGAATTTCTCGAGTTCGTCAATCCGTTCGCGAGATATGGGAGTTTGAAGCTAAGGAATGGTTAAGAAACCACCAAAATTTTCGCTAGTCTGATACTCGAAACCAATAACTGGATTGGCCTAGGGGAAAAGTACACATACCATTGTAATCGGGCGAGTTTCTGCTTTCAGATGCAACTGGAATTTCTCCAGTTCGTCAATCCGTTCGAGAGATATGGGAGTTTGAAGTTAAGGAATGGTTGAGAAACCATCAAAAATTTTCGCAAGTCTGATACTCGAAACCAATAAGTACTACTACCTAAGGCAAAAATACACATACCGTTGTAATCGGGCGAGTTTCTGCTTTCAGATGCAACAGGAATTTCTCGAGTTCGTCAATCCGTTCGCGAGATATGGGAGCTTGAAATAAAGGAATGGTTGAGAAACCATCAAAATTTTAGTAAGTCTGATACTCGAAACCAATAACTACTATGGCCTAGGGCAAAAATACACATACCACTGTAATCGGGCGAGTTTCTGATTTCAGATGCAACAGGTATTTCTCGAGTTCGTCAATCAGTTCGCGAGATATGGGAGTTTGAAGTTAAGGAATGGTTGAGAAACCACCAAAATTTTCACAAGTCTGATACTCGAAACCAGTAACTACTATTGCCTAGGGCAAAAATACACATACCGTTGGAATCGGGCGAGCTTCTACTTTCAGATGCAGCAGGAGTTTCTCGAGTTCGTCAATCCGTTCGCGATATACGGGACTTTGAAGTTAAGGAATGGTTGAGAAACCATCAAAATTTTCGCGGGTCTAATACTAGAAACCAATAACTGGAATGGCCTAGGGGAAAAGTACACATACCATTGTAATCGGGCGAGTTTCTGCTTTCAGATGCAACTGGAATTTCTCTAGTTCGTCAATCCGTTCGCGAGATATGGGAGTTTGAAGTTAAGGAATGTTTGAGAAACCCTCAAAATTTTCGCAAGTCTGATACTCGAAACCAATAACTACAACTGCCTAGGGCAAAAATACATATACCGTTGTAATTCGGCGAGCCTCTACCTTCAGATGCAACCGGAATTTCTCGAGTTCGTCAATCCCTTTGCGAGATATGGGAGTTTGAAGTTAAGGAATGGTTGAGAAACCATCAAAATTTTCGCAAGTCTGATACTCGAAACCAATAAGTACTACTACCTAAGGCAACACTACACATACAGTTGTAATCGGGCGAGTTTCTGCTTTCAGATGCAACAGGAATTTCTCGAGTTAGTCAATCCGTTCGCGAGATATGGGAGCTTGAAGTAAAGGAATGGTTGAGAAACCATCAAAATTTTAGTAAGTCTGATACTCGAAAGCAATAACTACTATGGCCTAGGGCAAAAATACACATACCACTATAATCGGGCGAGTTTCTGATTTCAGATGCAACAGGTATTTCTCGAGTTCGTCAATCAGTTCGCGAGATATGGGAGTTTGAAGTTAAGGAATGGTTGAGAAACCACCAAAATTTTCGCAAGTCTGATACTCGAAACCAGTAACTACTATTGCCTAGGGCAAAAATACACATACCGTTGTAATCGGGCGAGTTTCTGCTTTCAGATGCAACAGGAATTTCACGAGTTCGTCAATCCGTTCGCGAGATATGGGAGTTTGAAGTTAAGGAATGGTTGAGAAACCATCAAAATTTTCGCAAGTCTAATGCTCGAAACCAAGAACTACTATGGCCTACGGCAAAAATACACATGCCATTGTAATCGGGCGAGTTTCTACTTTCAGGTGCAACAGGAATTTCTCGAGTTAGTCAATCCGTTCGCGAGATATGGGAGTTTGAAGTTAAGGAATGGTTGAGAAACCATCAAAATTTTCGCTGGTCTGATACTCGAAACCAATAACTGGAATGGCCTAGGGGAAAAGTACACATACCATTGTAATCGGGCGAGTTTCTGCTTTCAGATGCAACTGGAATTTCTCTAGTTCGTCAGTCCGTTCGCGAGATATGGGAGTTTGAAGTTAAGGAATGTTTGAGAAACCCTCAAAATTTTCGCAAGTCTGATACTCGAAACCAATAAGTACTACTACCTAAGGCAAAAATACACATACAGTTGTAATCGGGCGAGTTTCTGCTTTCAGATGCAACAGGAATTTCTCGAATTCGTCAATCCGTTCGCGAAATATGGGAGTTTGAAGATAAGGAATGGTTGAGAAACCATTAAAATTTTCGCTGGTCTGATACTCGAAACCAATAACTGGAATGGCCTAGGGGAAAAGTACACACAGCATCGTAATCGGGCGAGTTTCTGCTTTCAGATGCAACTGGAATTTCTCTAGTTCGTCAATCCGTTCGCGAGATATGGGAGTTTGAAGTTAAGGAATGGTTGAGAATCCCTCAAAATTTTCGCAAGTCTGATTCTCGAAACGAATAACTACAACTGCCTAGGGCAAAAATACACATACCGTTGTAATCGGGCGTGTTTTTGCTTTCAGATGCAACAGGAATTTCTCGAGTTCGTCAATCCGTTCGCGAGATATGGGAGTTTGAAGTTAAGGAATGGTTGAGAAGCCATCAAAATTTTCGCAAGTCTGATACTTGAAACCAATAACTACTGTGGCCTAGGGCCAAAATACACATACCATTGTAATCGGGCGAGTTTCTTCTTTCAGATGCAACTGGAATTTCTCGAGTTCGTCAATCCGTTCGCGAGATATGGGAGTTTGAAGTTAAGGAATGGTTGAGAATCCCTCAAATTTTTCGCTGGTCTGATAATCGAAACCAATAACTACAACTGCCTAGGGCAAAAATACACATACCGTTGTAATCGGGCGAGTTTTGCTTTCACATGCAACAGGTATTTCTCGATTTCGTCAATCCGTTCGCGAGATATGGGAGCTTGAAGTTAAGGAATGGTTGAGAAGCCATCAAAATTTTAGTAAGTGTGATACTCGAAACCAATAACTACTATGGCCTAGGGCAAAAATACACATACCATTGTAATCGGGCGAGTTTCTGCTTTCAGATGCAACTGGAATTTCTCGAGTTCGTCAATCCGTTCGCGAGATATGGGAGTTTGAAGCTAAGGAATGGTTAAGCAACCACCAAAATTTTCGCTAGTCTGATACTCGAAACCAATAACTGGATTGGCCTAGGGGAAAAGTACACATACCATTGTAATCGGGCGAGTTTCTGCTTTCAGATGCAACTGGAATTTCTCTAGTTCGTCAATCCGTTCGAGAGATATGGGAGTTTGAAGTTAAGGAATGGTTGAGAAACCATCAAAATTTTCGCAAGTCTGATACTCGAAACCAATAAGTACTACTACCTAAGGCAAAAATACACATACCGTTGTAATCGGGCGAGTTTCTGCTTTCAGATGCAACAGGAATTTCTCGAGTTCGTCAATCCGTTCGCGAGATGTGGGAGCTTGAAATAAAGGAATGGTTGAGAAACCATCAAAATTTTAGTAAGTCTGATACTCGAAACCAATAACTACTATGGCCTAGGGCAAAAATACACATACCACTGTAATCGGGCGAGTTTCTGATTTCAGATGCAACAGGTATTTCTCGAGTTCGTCAATCAGTTCGCGAGATATGGGAGTTTGAAGTTAAGGAATGGTTGAGAAACCACCAAAATTTTCGCAAGTCTGATACTCGAAACCAGTAACTACTATTGCCTAGGGCAAAAATACACATACCGTTGGAATCGGGCGAGCTTCTACTTTCAGATGCAGCAGGAGTTTCTCGAGTTCGTCAATCCGTTCGCGAGATACGGGACTTTGAAGTTAAGGAATGGTTGAGAAACCATCAAAATTTTCGCGGGTCTAATACTAGAAACCAATAACTGGAATGGCCTAGGGGAAAAGTACACATACCATTGTAATCGGGCGAGTTTCTGCTTTCAGATGCAACTGGAATTTCTCTAGTTCGTCAATCCGTTCGCGAGATATGGGAGTTTGAAGTTAAGGAATGTTTGAGAAACCCTCAAAATTTTCGCAAGTCTGATACTCGAAACCAATAACTACAACTGCCTAGGGCAAAAATACATATACCGTTGTAATCCGGCGAGCTTCTACCTTCAGATGCAACAGGAATTTCTCGAGTTCGTCAATCCCTTCGCGAGATATGGGAGTTTGAAGTTAAGGAATGGTTGAGAAACCATCAAAATTTTCGCAAGTCTGATACTCGAAACCAATAAGTACTACTACCTAAGGCAAAACTACACATATAGTTGTAATCGGGCGAGTTTCTGCTTTCAGATGCAACAGGAATTTCTCGAGTTAGTCAATCCGTTCGCGAGATATGGGAGCTTGAAGTAAAGGAATGGTTGAGAAACCATCAAAATTTTAGTAAGTCTGATACTCGAAAGCAATAACTACTATGGCCTAGGGCAAAGATACACATACCACTGTAATCGGGCGAGTTTCTGATTTCAGATGCAACAGGTATTTCTCGAGTTCGTCAATCAGTTCGCGAGATATGGGAGTTTGAAGTTAAGGAATGGTTGAGAAACCACCAAAATTTTCGCAAGTCTGATACTCGAAACCAGTAACTACTATTGCCTAGGGCAAAAATACACATACCACTGTAATCGGGCGAGTTTCTGATTTCAGATGCAACAGGTATTTCTCGAGTTCGTCAATCAGTTCGCGAGATATGGGAGTTTGAAGTTAAGGAATGGTTGAGAAACCACCAAAATTTTCGAAAGTCTGATACTCGAAACCAGTAACTACTATTGCCTAGGGCAAAAATACACATACCGTTGTAATCGGGCGAGTTTCTGCTTTCAGATGCAACAGGAATTTCACGAGTTCGTCAATCCGTTCGCGAGATATGGGAGTTTGAAGTTAAGGAATGGTTGAGAAACCATCAAAATTTTCGCAAGTCTAATGCTCGAAACCAAGAACTACTATGGCCTACGGCAAAAATACACATGCCATTGTAATCGGGCGAGTTTCTACTTTCAGGTGCAACAGGAATTTCTCGTGTTAGTCAATCCGTTCGCGAGATATGGGAGTTTGAAGTTAAGGAATGGTTGAGAAACCATTAAAATTTTCGCAAGTCTAATGCTCGAAATCAATAACTACTATGGCCTACGGCAAAAATACACATGCCATTGTAATCGGGCGAGCTTCTGCTTTCAGATGCATCAGGAATTTCTCGAATTCGTCAATCCGTTCGCGAGATATGGGAGTTTGAAGTTAAGGAATGGCTGAGAAACCATCAAAATTTCCGCAAGTCTGATACTCGAAACCAATAAGTACTATTGCCTAAGGCAAAAATACACATACCTTTGTAATCGGGCGATTTTCTGCTTTCAGATGCAACAGGAATTTCTCGAGTTCGTCAATCCGTTCGCGAGATATGGGAGTTTGAAGCTAAGGAATGGTTGAGAAACCACCAAAATTTTCGCTAGTCTGATACTCGAAACCAATAACTGGATTGGCCTAGGGGAAAAGCACACATACCATTGTAATCGGGCGAGTTTCTGCTTTCAGATGCAACTGGAATTTCTCTAGTTCGTCAATCCGTTCGAGAGATATGGGAGTTTGAAGTTAAGGAATGGTTGAGAAACCATCAAAATTTTCGCAAGTCTGATACTCGAAACCAATAAGTACTACTACCTAAGGCAAAAATACACATACCGTTGTAATCGGGCGAGTTTCTGCTTTCAGATGCAACTGGAATTTCTCGAGTTCGTCAATCCGTTCGCGAGATATGGGAGTTTGAAGTTAAGGAATGGTTGAGAATCCCTCAAAATTTTCGCTGGTCTGATAATCGAAACCAATAACTACAACTGCCTAGGGCAAAAATACACATACCGTTGTAATCGGGCGAGTTTTTGCTTTCACATGCAACAGGTATTTCTCGATTTCGTCAATCCGTTCGCGAGATATGGGAGTTTGAAGTTAAGGAATGGTTGAGAAGCCATCAAAATTTTAGTAAGTGTGATACTCGAAACCAATAATTACTATGGCCTAGGGCAAAAATACACATACCGTTGTAATCGGGCGAGTTTTTGCTTTCAGATGCAACAGGAATTTCTCGAGTTCGTCAATCCGTTCGCGAGATATGGGAGTTTGAAGTTAAGGAATGGTTGAGAAGCCATCAAAATTTTCGCAAGTCTGATACTTGAAACCAATAACTACTGTGGCCTAGGGCCAAAATACACATACCATTGTAATCGGGCGAGTTTCTTCTTTCAGATGCAACTGGAATTTCTCGAGTTCGTCAATCCGTTCGCGAGATATGGGAGTTTGAAGTTAAGGAATGGTTGAGAATCCCTCAAAATTTTCGCTGGTCTGATAATCGAAACCAATAACTACAACTGCCTAGGGCAAAAATACACATACCGTTGTAATCGGGCGAGTTTTGCTTTCACATGCAACAGGTATTTCTCGATTTCGTCAATCCGTTCGCGAGATATGGGAGCTTGAAGTTAAGGAATGGTTGAGAAGCCATCAAAATTTTAGTAAGTGTGATACTCGAAACCAATAACTACTATGGCCTAGGGCAAAAATACACATACCATTGTAATCGGGCGAGTTTCTGCTTTCAGATGCAACTGGAATTTCTCGAGTTCGTCAATCCGTTCGCGAGATATGGGAGTTTGAAGCTAAGGAATGGTTAAGAAACCACCAAAATTTTCGCTAGTCTGATACTCGAAACCAATAACTGGATTGGCCTAGGGGAAAAGTACACATACCATTGTTATCGGGCGAGTTTCTGCTTTCAGATGCAACAGGAATTTCTCGAGTTCGTCAATCCGTTCGAGAGATATGGGAGTTTGAAGTTAAGGAATGGTTGAGAAACCATCAAAATTTTCGCAAGTCTGATACTCGAAACCAATAAGTACTACTACCTAAGGCAAAAATACACATACCGTTGTAATCGGGCGAGTTTCTGCTTTCAGATGCAACAGGAATTTCTCGAGTTCGTCAATCCGTTCGCGAGATATGGGAGCTTGAAATAAAGGAATGGTTGAGAAACCATCAAAATTTTAGTAAGTCTGATACTCGAAACCAATAACTACTATGGCCTAGGGCAAAAATACACATACCACTGTAATCGGGCGAGTTTCTGATTTCAGATGCAACAGGTATTTCTCGAGTTCGTCAATCAGTTCGCGAGATATGGGAGTTTGAAGTTAAGGAATGGTTGAGAAACCACCAAAATTTTCGCAAGTCTGATACTCGAAACCAGGAACTACTATTGCCTAGGGCAAAAATACACATACCGTTGGAATCGGGCGAGCTTCTACTTTCAGATGCAGCAGGAGTTTCTCGAGTTCGTCAATCCGTTCGCGAGATACGGGACTTTGAAGTTAAGGAATGGTTGAGAAACCATCAAAATTTTCGCGGGTCTAATACTAGAAACCAATAACTGGAATGGCCTAGGGGAAAAGTACACATACCATTGTAATCGGGCGAGTTTCTGCTTTCAGATGCAACTGGAATTTCTCTAGTTCGTCAATCCGTTCGCGAGATATGGGAGTTTGAAGTTAAGGAATGTTTGAGAAACCCTCAAAATTTTCGCAAGTCTGATACTCGAAACCAATAACTACAACTGCCTAGGGCAAAAATACATATACCGTTGTAATCCGGCGAGCTTCTACCTTCAGATGCAACAGGAATTTCTCGAGTTCGTCAATCCCTTCGCGAGATATGGGAGTTTGAAGTTAAGGAATGGTTGAGAAACCATCAAAATTTTCGCAAGTCTGATACTCGAAACCAATAAGTACTACTACCTAAGGCAAAACTACACATATAGTTGTAATCGGGCGAGTTTCTGCTTTCAGATGCAACAGGAATTTCTCGAGTTAGTCAATCCGTTCGCGAGATATGGGAGCTTGAAGTAAAGGAATGGTTGAGAAACCATCAAAATTTTAGTAAGTCTGATACTCGAAAGCAATAACTACTATGGCCTAGGGCAAAAATACACATACCACTGTAATCGGGCGAGTTTCTGATTTCAGATGCAACAGGTATTTCTCGAGTTCGTCAATCAGTTCGCGAGATATGGGAGTTTGAAGTTAAGGAATGGTTGAGAAACCACCAAAATTTTCGCAAGTCTGATACTCGAAACCAGTAACTACTATTGCCTAGGGCAAAAATACACATACCGTTGTAATCGGGCGAGTTTCTGCTTTCAGATGCAACAGGAATTTCACGAGTTCGTCAATCCGTTCGCGAGATATGGGAGTTTGAAGTTAAGGAATGGTTGAGAAACCATCAAAATTTTCGCAAGTCTAATGCTCGAAACCAAGAACTACTATGGCCTACGGCAAAAATACACATGCCATTGTAATCGGGCGAGTTTCTACTTTCAGGTGCAACAGGAATTTCTCGAGTTAGTCAATCCGTTCGCGAGATATGGGAGTTTGAAGTTAAGGAATGGTTGAGAAACCATTAAAATTTTCGGAAGTCTAATGCTCGAAATCAATAACTACTATGGCCTACGGCAAAAATACACATGCCATTGTAATCGGGCGAGCTTCTGCTTTCAGATGCATCAGGAATTTCTCGAATTCGTCAATCCGTTCGCGAGATATGGGAGTTTGAAGTTAAGGAATGGCTGAGAAACCATCAAAATTTCCGCAAGTCTGATACTCGAAACCAATAAGTACTATTGCCTAAGGCAAAAATACACATACCTTTGTAATCGGGCGATTTTCTGCTTTCAGATGCAACAGGAATTTCTCGAGTTCGTCAATCCGTTCGCGAGATATGGGAGTTTGAAGCTAAGGAATGGTTGAGAAACCACCAAAATTTTCGCTAGTCTGATACTCGAAACCAATAACTGGATTGGCCTAGGGGAAAAGCACACATACCATTGTAATCGGGCGAGTTTCTGCTTTCAGATGCAACTGGAATTTCTCTAGTTCGTCAATCCGTTCGAGAGATATGGGAGTTTGAAGTTAAGGAATGGTTGAGAAACCATCAAAATTTTCGCATGTCTGATACTCGAAACCAATAAGTACTACTACCTAAGGCAAAAATACACATACCGTTGTAATCGGGCGAGTTTCTGCTTTCAGATGCAACTGGAATTTCTCGAGTTCGTCAATCCGTTCGCGAGATATGGGAGTTTGAAGTTAAGGAATGGTTGAGAATCCCTCAAAATTTTCGCTGGTCTGATAATCGAAACCAATAACTACAACTGCCTAGGGCAAAAATACACATACCGTTGTAATCGGGCGAGTTTTTGCTTTCACATGCAACAGGTATTTCTCGATTTCGTCAATCCGTTCGCGAGATATGGGAGTTTGAAGTTAAGGAATGGTTGAGAAGCCATCAAAATTTTAGTAAGTGTGATACTCGAAACCAATAATTACTATGGCCTAGGGCAAAAATACACATACCATTGTAATCGGGCGAGTTTCTGCTTTCAGATGCAACAGGAATTTCTCGAGTTCGTCAATCCGTTCGCGAAATATGGGAGTTTGAAGATAAGGAATGGTTGAGAAACCATTAAAATTTTCGCTGGTCTGATACTCGAAACCAATAACTGGAATGGCCTAGGGGAAAAGTACACACAGCATCGTAATCGGGCGAGTTTCTGCTTTCAGATGCAACTGGAATTTCTCTAGTTCGTCAATCCGTTCGCGAGATATGGGAGTTTGAAGTTAAGGAATGGTTGAGAAACCATCAAAATTTTCGCAAGTCTAATGCTCGAAACCAAGAACTACTATGGCCTACGGCAAAAATACACATGCCATTGTAATCGGGCGAGTTTATACTTTCAGGTGCAACAGGAATTTCTCGAGTTAGTCAATCCGTTCGCGAGATATGGGAGTTTGAAGTTAAGGAATGGTTGAGAAACCATCAAAATTTTCGCAAGTCTAATGCTCGAAATCAGTAACTACTATGGCCTACGGCAAAAATACACATGCCATTGTAATCGGGCGAGCTTCTGCTTTCAGATGCATCAGGAATTTCTCGAATTCGTCAATCCGTTCGCGAGATATGGGAGTTTGAAGTTAAGGAATGGCTGAGAAACCATCAAAATTTTAGTAAGTGTGATACTCGAAACCAATAATTACTATGGCCTAGGGCAAAAATACACATACCATTGTAATCGGGCGAGTTTCTGCTTTCAGATGCAACTGGAATTTCTCGAGTTCGTCAATCCGTTCGCGAGATATGGGAGTTTGAAGCTAAGGAATGGTTGAGAAACCACCAAAATTTTCGCTAGTCTGATACTCGAAACCAATAACTGGATAGGCCTAGGGGAAAAGTACACATACCATTGTAATCGGGCGAGTTTCTGCTTTCAGACGCAAATGGAATTTCTCTAGTTCGTCAATCCGTTCGAGAGATATGGGAGTTTGAAGTTAAGGAATGGTTGAGAAACCATCAATATTTTCGCAAGTCTGATACTCGAAACCAATAAGTACTACTACCTAAGGCCAAAATACACATACCGTTGTAATCGGGCGAGTTTCTGCTTTCAGATGCAACAGGAATTTCTCGAGTTCGTCAATCCGTTCGCGAAATATGGGAGTTTGAAGATAAGGAATGGTTGAGAAACCATTAAAATTTTCGCTGGTCTGATACTCGAAACCAATAACTGGAATGGCCTAGGGGAAAAGTACACACAGCATCGTAATCGGGCGAGTTTCTGCTTTCAGATGCAACTGGAATTTCTCTAGTTCGTCAATCCGTTCGCGAGATATGGGAGTTTGAAGTTAAGGACTGGTTGAGAATCCCTCAAAATTTTCGCAAGTCTGATTCTCGAAACGAATAACTACAACTGCCTAGGGCAAAAATACACATACCGTTGTAATCGGGCGAGTTTTTGCTTTCAGATGCAACAGGAATTTCTCGAGTTCGTCAATCCGTTCGCGAGATATGGGAGTTTGAAGTTAAGGAATGGTTGAGAAGCCATCAAAATTTTCGCAAGTCTGATACTTGAAACCAATAACTACTGTGGCCTAGGGCCAAAATACACATACCATTGTAATTGGGCGAGTTTCTGCTTTCAGATGCAACTGGAATTTCTCGAGTTCGTCAATCCGTTTGCGAGATATGGGAGTTTGAATTTAAGGAATGGTTGAGAATCCCTCAAAATTTTCGCTGGTCTGATAATCGAAACCAATAACTACAACTGCCTAGGGCAAAAATACACATACCGTTGTAATCGGGCGAGTTTTGCTTTCACATGCAACATGTATTTCTCGATTTCGTCAATCCGTTCGCGAGATATGGGAGTTTGAAGTTAAGGAATGGTTGAGAAGCCATCAAAATTTTAGTAAGTGGGATAATCGAAACCAATAACTACTATGGCCTAGGGCAAAAATACACATACCACTGTAATCGGGCGAGTTTCTGATTTCAGATGCAACAGGTATTTCTCGAGTTCGTCAATCAGTTCGCGAGATATGGGAGTTTGAAGTTAAGGAATGGTTGAGAAACCACCAAAATTTTCGCAAGTCTGATACTCGAAACCAGTAACTACTATTGCCTATGGCAACAATACACATACCGTTGAAATCGGGCGAGCTTCTACTTTCAGATGCAGCAGGAGTTTCTCGAGTTCGTCAATCCGTTCGCGAGATATGGGAGTTTGAAGTTAAGGAATGGTTGAGAAACCATTAAAATTTTCGCTGGTCTGATACTCGAAACCAATAACTGGAATGGCCTAGGGGAAAAGTACACACAGCATCGTAATCGGGCGAGCTTCTGCTTTCAGATGCAACTGGAATTTCTCTAGGTCGTCAATCCGTTCGCGAGATATGGGAGTTTGAAGTTAAGGAATGGTTGAGAAGCCATCAAAATTTTCGCAAGTCTGATACTCGAAACTAATAACTACTGTGGCCTAGGGCAAAAACACACATACCATTGTAATCGGGCGAGTTTCTGCTTTCAGATGCAACAGGAATTTCTCGAGTTCGTCAATCCCTTCGCGAGATATGGGAGTTTGAAGTTAAGGAATGGTTGAGAAACCATCAAAATTTTCGCAAGTCTGGTACTCGAAACCAATAACTGCTATGGCCTAGGGCAAAAATACACATACCATTGTAATCGGGCGAGATTATGCTTTCAGATGTAACTGGAATTTCTCGAGTTGGTAATCCATTCGCGAGATATGGGAGTTTGAAGTTAAGGAATGGTTGAGAAACTATCAAAATTTTAGTAAGTCTGATACTCGAAACAAATAACTACTATGGCCTAGGGCAAAAATACACATACCGTTGTAATCGGGCGAGTTACTACTTTCAGACGCATCAGAATTTTCTCGAGTTCGTCAATCCGTTCGCGAGATATGGGAATTTGAAGTTAAGGAATGGTTGAGAAACTATCAAAAAATTTAGTAAGTCTGATACTCGAAACCAATAATTACTAATGCCTAGGGCAAAAATACACATACTGTTGTAATCGGGCGAGTTTCTACTTTCAGGTGCAACAGGAATTTCTCGAGATAGTCAATCCGTTCGCGAGATATGGGAGTTTGAAGTTAAGGAATGGTTGAGAATCTCTCAAAATTTTCGCAAGTCTGATACTCGAAACCAATAACTACAACTGCCTAGGGCAAAAATACACATACCGTTGTAATCGGGCGAGTTTCTGCTTTCAGATGCAACAGGAATTTCTCGAGTTCGTCAATCCGTTCGCGAAATATGGGAGTTTGAAGATAAGGAATGGTTGAGAAACCACCAAAATTTTCGCTAGTCTGATACTCGAAACCAATAACTGGATTGGCCTAGGGGAAAAGTACACATACCATTGTAATCGGGCGAGTTTCTGCTTTCAGATGCAACTGGAATTTCTCTAGTTCGTCAATCCGTTCGAGAGATATGGGAGTTTGAAGTTAAGGAATGGTTGAGAAACCATCAAAATTTTCGCAAGTCTGATACTCGAAACCAATAAGTACTACTACCTAAGGCAAAAATACACATACCGTTGTAATCGGGCGAGTTTCTGCTTTCAGATGCAACTGGAATTTCTCGAGTTCGTCAATCCGTTCGCGAGATATGGGAGTTTGAAGTTAAGGAATGGTTGAGAATACCTCAAAATTTTCGCTGGTCTGATAATCGAAACCAATAACTACAACTGCCTAGGGCAAAAATACACATACCGTTGTAATCGGGCGAGTTTTTGCTTTCACATGCAACAGGTATTTCTCGATTTCGTCAATCCGTTCGCGAGATATGGGAGTTTGAAGTTAAGGAATGGTTGAGAAGCCATCAAAATTTTAGTAAGTGTGATACTCGAAACCAATAATTACTATGGCCTAGGGCAAAAATACACATACCATTGTAATCGGGCGAGTTTCTGCTTTCAGATGCAACTGGAATTTCTCGAGTTCGTCAATCCGTTCGCGAGATATGGGAGTTTGAAGCTAAGGAATGGTTGAGAAACCACCAAAATTTTCGCTAGTCTGATACTCGAAACCAATAACTGGATAGGCCTAGGGGAAAAGTACACATACCATTGTAATCGGGCGAGTTTCTGCTTTCAGACGCAAATGGAATTTCTCTAGTTCGTCAATCCGTTCGAGAGATATGGGAGTTTGAAGTTAAGGAATGGTTGAGAAACCATCAATATTTTCGCAAGTCTGATACTCGAAACCAATAAGTACTACTACCTAAGGCAAAAATACACATACCGTTGTAATCGGGCGAGTTTCTGCTTTCAGATGCAACAGGAATTTCTCGAGTTCGTCAATCCGTTCGCGAAATATGGGAGTTTGAAGATAAGGAATGGTTGAGAAACCATTAAAATTTTCGCTGGTCTGATACTCGAAACCAATAACTGGAATGGCCTAGGGGAAAAGTACACACAGCATCGTAATCGGGCGAGTTTCTGCTTTCAGATGCAACTGGAATTTCTCTAGTTCGTCAATCCGTTCGCGAGATATGGGAGTTTGAAGTTAAGGAATGGTTGAGAATCCCTCAAAATTTTCGCAAGTCTGATTCTCGAAACGAATAACTACAACTGCCTAGGGCAAAAATACACATACCGTTGTAATCGGGCGAGTTTTTGCTTTCAGATGCAACAGGAATTTCTCGAGTTCGTCAATCCGTTCGCGAGATATGGGAGTTTGAAGTTAAGGAATGGTTGAGAAGCCATCAAAATTTTCGCAAGTCTGATACTTGAAACCAATAACTACTGTGGCCTAGGGCCAAAATACACATACCATTGTAATCGGGCGAGTTTCTGCTTTCAGATGCAACTGGAATTTCTCGAGTTCGTCAATCCGTTCGCGAGATATGGGAGTTTGAATTTAAGGAATGGTTGAGAATCCCTCAAAATTTTCGCTGGTCTGATAATCGAAACCAATAACTACAACTGCCTAGGGTAAAAATACACATACCGTTGTAATCGGGCGAGTTTTGCTTTCACATGCAACATGTATTTCTCGATTTCGTCAATCCGTTCGCGAGATATGGGAGTTTGAAGTTAAGGAATGGTTGAGAAGCCATCAAAATTTTAGTAAGTGGGATACTCGAAACCAATAACTACTATGGCCTAGGGCAAAAATACACATACCATTGTAATCGGGCGAGTTTCTGCTTTCAGATGCAACTGGAATTACTCGAGTTCGTCAATCCGTTCGCGAGATATGGGAGCTTGAAATAAAGGAATGGTTGAGAAACCATCAAAATTTTAGTAAGTGTGATACTCGAAACCAATAACTACTATGGCCTAGGGCAAAAATACACATACCACTGTAATCGGGCGAGTTTCTGATTTCAGATGCAACAGGTATTTCTCGAGTTCGTCAATCAGTTCGCGAGATATGGGAGTTTGAAGTTAAGGAATGGTTGAGAAACCACCAAAATTTTCGCAAGTCTGATACTCGAAACCAGTAACTACTATTGCCTATGGCAACAATACACATACCGTTGAAATCGGGCGAGCTTCTACTTTCAGATGCAGCAGGAGTTTCTCGAGTTCGTCAATCCGTTCCCGAGATATGGGAGTTTGAAGTTAAGGAATGGTTGAGAAACCATTAAAATTTTCGCTGGTCTGATACTCGAAACCAATAACTGGAATGGCCTAGGGGAAAAGTACACACAGCATCGTAATCGGGCGAGTTTCTGCTTTCAGATGCAACTGGAATTTCTCTAGGTCGTCAATCCGTTCGCGAGATATGGGAGTTGAGGTTACGGAATGGTTGAGAAACCATCAAAATTGTCACAAGTCTGGTACTCGAAACCAACAACCACTATGGACTGTGGCAAAAATACACACACCGTTGCAATCGGGCGAGTGTCTGCTGTCAGATGCAAGTGGAATTTCTCGAGTTCGTCAATCCGTTCGCGAGATGTGGAAGTTTGAAGTTAAGGAATGGTGGAGAAACCATCAAAATTTTGGCACTTCTGATGCTAGAAACTATTAACTGGAATGGCGTAGGGGAAAAGTACACACATCATTGTAATCCGGCGGGTTTCTACTTTCATATGCAACAGGAATTTCTCGAGTTCGTCAATCCGTTCGCGAGATATGGGAGTTTGAAGTTAAGGAATGGTGGAGAAACCATCAAAATTTTCGCACTTCTGATGCTAGAAACTATTAACTGGAATGGCGTAGGGGAAAAGTACACGTGTCATTGTAATGGGGCGAGTTTCTACTTTCAGATGCAACAGGAATTTCTCCAGTTCGTCAATCCGTTCGCGAGATATGGGAGTTTGAAGTTAAGGAATGGTTGAGAAACCATCAAAATTTTCGCAAGTCTGACACTCGAAACCAATAACTACACTGGCCTAGGGGAAAAATACACACACCGTTGTAATCGGGAGAGTTTCTACTTTCAGATGCAACAGAAATTTTTCGAATTCGTCAATCCGTTCGCGAAATGTCGGAGTTTGGATTCAAGAGATGGTTGAGAAACCATCAAAATTTTCGCAATTCTGATGCTAGAAACGAATAACTGGAATGGCCTCGAGGAAAAGTACACCCACCATTGTAATCGAGCGGGTTTCTACTTTCAGATGCAACAGAAATTTTTCGGATTCGTCAATCCGTTCGCGAAAAATCGGAGTTTGGATTCAAGAGATGGTTGAGAAACCATCAAAATTTTCGCAATTCTGATGCTAGAAACGAATAACTGGAATGGCCTAGGGGAAAAGTACACACACCATTGTAATCGGGCGAGTTTCTACTTTCAGTTGCAACAGGAATTTCTCGAGTTCGTCAATCCGTTCGCGAGATATGGGAGTTTGAAGTTAAGGAATGGTTGAGAAACCATCAAAATTTTCGCTGGTCTGATACTCGAAACCAATAACTACTATGGCCTCGGGGAAAAGTACACACACCATTGTAATCGGGCGAGTACCTACTTTCAGATGCAACAGAAATTTTTCGGATTCGTCAAACCGTTCGCGAAATATCGGAATTTGCAGTTAAGAGATGGTTGAGAAACCATCAAAATTTTCGCAATTCTGATGCTAGAAACGAATAACTGGAATGACCTAGGGGAAAAGTACACACACCATTGTAATCGGGCGAGTTTCTACTTTCAAATGCAACGGGCATTTCTCGAGTTCGTCAACCCTTTCGCGAGATATGGGAGTTTGAACTTAAGGAATGGTTGAGAAACCATCAAAATTTTCGCTGGTCTGATACTCGAAACCAATAACTACTATGGCCTCGGGGAAAAGTACACACACCATTGTAATCGCGCGAGTTCCTACTTTCAGATGCAACAGGAATTTCTCGATTTCGTCAATCCGTTCGCGAGATATGGGAGTTTGAAGTTAAGCAATGTTTGAGAAACCATCAAAATTTTCGCAAGTCTGATACTCGAAACCAATAACTGGAATGACCTCGGGGAAAAGTACACACACCATTGTAATCGGGCGAGCTTCTACTTTCAGATGCAACGGGAATTTCTCGAGTCCGTCAATTCTTTCGCGAGATATGGGAGTTTGAAGTTAAGGAATAGTTGAGAGCCCATCAAAATTTTCGCAAGTCTGATACTCGTAACCAACAACTACTATTCCCTGGGACAAAAATACACACACCGTTGTAATAGGGAGAGTTTCTGCTTTCAGATGCAACAGGAATTTCTCGAGTTCGTCAATCCGTTCGCGAGATATTGTTGTTTGAAGTTAACGAATGGTTGAGAAACCATCAAAATTTTCGCAAGTCTCATAATCGAAACCAATAACTGAAACGGCCTAGGGGAAAAATACACCTACGGTTGTAATCGGGAGAGTTTCTACTTTGAGATGCAACAGGAATTTCTCGAGTCCGTCATTCCGTTCGCGAGATATAGGAGTTTGATGTTAAGGAATGGCTGAGAAACCATCAAAATTTTCGCAATTCTGATGCTAAAAACGAATAATTGGACTGGCCTAGGGGAAAAGTACACACACCATTGTAACCGGGCGAGTGTCTGCTTTCAGATGCTGCAGGAATTTCTCGAGTTAGTCAATCCGTTCGCGAGATATGGAAGTTTGAAGTTAAGGAATGGTTGAGAAACCATAAAAATTTTCGCAAGTCTGATACTCGAAAACAATAACTACAACGGCCTAGGGGAAAAATACGCATACCATTGTAATCGGGAGAGTTTCTTCTTTCAGATGCGACAGGAATTTCACGAGTTCGTCAATACTTTCGCGAGATATAGGAGTTTGAATTTAAGGAATGGTAGAGAAACCATCAAAATTTTCGCTGGTCTGATACTCGAAACCATAACTCGATTCGCCTAGGGGAAAAGTACACACACCATTGCAATCGGGCGAGTTTCTACTTTCAGATGCAACAGGAATTTCTCGAGTTCGGCAATCCGTTCGCGAAATATCGGAGTTTGGAATTAAGAGATGCTTGAGAAACCATCAAAATTTTCGCAATTCTGATGCTAGAAACGTATAACTGGAATGGCCTCGGAGAGAAGTACACCGACCATTGTAATCGGGCAGGTTTCTACTTTCAGATGCTACAGGAATTTCTCGAGTTCGTTATTCCGTTCGCGAGGTATGGGAGTTTGAACTTAAGGAACGGTTGAGAACCCATCAAAATTTTCGCAAGTCTGATACTCGAAACCAATAACTACTATGGCCTAGGGCAAAAATACACACACCGTTGTAATCGGGCGAGTTTCTACTTTCAGATGCAGCAGAAATTTTTCGGATTCGTCAATCCGTTCGCGAAATATCGGAATTTGGAGTTAAGAGATGGTTGAGAAACCATCAAAATTTTCGCAATTCTGATGCTAGAAACGAATAACTGGAATGACATAGGGGAAAAGTTCACACACCATTGTAATCGTGCGAGATTCTACTTTCAGATGCAACAGGAATTTCTCGAGTTCGTCAATCCGTTCGCGAGATATGGGAGTTTGAAGTTAAGGAATGGTTGAGACACCTTCAAAATTTTCGCACGTCTGATACTCGAAACCAATAACTACAATCGCCTAGAGGAAAAATACACATACCGTTGTAATCGGGAGAGTTTCTACATTCAGATGCAACAGATATTTTTCGGATTCGTCAATCCGTTCGCGAAATATCGGAGTTTGGAGTTAAGAGATGCTTGAGAATACACCAAAATTTTCGCAATTCTAATGCTAGAGACGAATAACTGGAATGGACTAGGGGAAAAATACACACACCATTGTAATCGTGCGAGATTTTCCTTTCAGATGCAACAGGAATTTCTCGAGTTCGTCAATCCGTTCGCGAGATATGGGAGTTTGAAGTTAAGGAATGGTTGAGAAACCATCAAAATTTTCGCAAGTCTGATACTCGAAACCAATAACTGGAACGGCCTAGGGGAAAAGTACAAACAGCATTGTAATCCGGCGAGTTTCTATTTTCAGGTGCAACAGGACTTTCTCGAGTTCGTCAATCCGTTCGCCAGATATGGGCGTTTGAAGTTAAGCAATGGTTGAGAAACCATCAAAATTTTCGCAATTCTGACGCTAGAAACGAATAACTGGAATGACGTAGGGGAAAAAGACACATACCGTTGTAATCGGGCGAGCTTCTACTTTCAGTTGCAACAGGAATTAATCGAGTTCGTCAATCCGTTCGCGAGATATGGGTTTTTGAAGTTAAGGAATGGTTGAGAAACCATCAAAATTTTCGCTGGTTTGATACTCGAAACCAATAACTGGAATCGCCCAGGGGAAAACTACACGCAGCATTGTAATCGGGCGAGTTTCTACTTCCAGATGCAACTGGAATTTCTCGAGTTCGTCAATCCGTTCGCGAGATATGGGAGTTTGAAGTTAAGGAGTGGTTGAGAAACCATCAAAATTTTCGCAATTCTGATGCTAGAAACTCATAATTGGAATGGCCTAGGGGAAAAGTACACATACCATTGTAACCGGGCGAGTTTCCACTTTCAGATGCAACTGGAAGTTCTCGAGTTCGTCAATCCGTACGCGAGATATGGGAGTTTGAAGTTAAGGAATGGTTGAGAAACCATCAAAATTTTCGCAAGTCTGATACTCGAAACCAGCAACTACTATGGCCTAGGGCTAAAATACACATACCGCTGCAATCGGCCGAGTGTCTGCTTTCAGATGCAACACGAATTTCTAGAGTCCGTCAATCCGTTCGCGAAATATCGGAGTTTGGATTTAAGAGATGGTTGAGAAATCATCAAAATTTTTGCAATTCTGATGCTAGCAACGAATAACCGGAATGGCCTAGGGGAAAAGTACACACACCATTGTAATCGGGAGAGTTTCTACTTTCAGATGCAACAGGAATTTCTCGAGTTCGTCAATCCGTTCGCGAGATATGGGAGTTCGAAGTTAAGGAATGGTTGAGAAACCATCAAAATTTTCGCAATTCTGATGCTAGAAACGATTAACTGGAATGGCCTAGGGGAAAAGTACACACACCATTGTAATCGGGCGGGTTTCTACTTTCAGATGGAACAGGAATTTCTCGAGTTCGTCAATCCGTTCGCAAGATATGGGTGTTTGAAGTTAAGGAATGGTTGAGATGTCATCAAAATTTTCGCAATTCTGATACTCGAAACCAATAACTACAATGGCCTAGGGGGAAAATACACAAACCGTTGTAATCGGGAGAGTTTCTACTTTCAGATGCAACAGAAATTTTTCGGATTCGTCAATCCATTCGCGAAAAATCGGAGTTTGGATTCAAGAGATGGTTGAGAAACCATCAAAATTTTCGCAAGTCTGATACTCGAAACCAATAACTACAATGAACGAGGGGAAAAAAACACATACCGTTGTAATCGGGCGAGTTTCTACTTTCAGTTGCAACAGGAACTTCAAGAGTTCGTCAATCCGTTCGCGAGATATGGGAGTTTGAAGTTAAGGAATGGTTGAGAAACCATCAAAAGTTTCGCTGGTCTGATACTCGAGACCACTAACTGGAATCGCCTAGGGGAAAAGTACACACACCATTGTAATCGGGAGAGTTTCTACTTTCAGATGCAACAGGAATTTCTCGAGTTCGTCAATCCGTTCGCGAGATATGGGAGTTCGAAGTTAAGGAATGGTTGAGAAACCATCAAAATTTTCGCAATTCTGATGCTAGAAACTCATAATTGGAATGGCCTAGGGGAAAAGTACACATACCACTGTAACCGGGCGAGTTTCCACTTTCAGATGCAACTGGAAGTTCTCGAGTTCGTCAATCCGTACGCGAGATATGGGAGTTTGAAGTTAAGGAATGGTTGAGAAACCATCAAAATTTTCGCAAGTCTGATACTCGAAACCAGCAACTACTATGGCCTAGGGCTAAAATACACATACCGCTGCAATCGGCCGAGTGTCTGCTTTCAGATGCAACACGAATTTCTAGAGTCCGTCAATCCGTTCGCGAAATATCGGAGTTTGGATTTAAGAGATGGTTGAGAAACCATCAAAATTTTTGCAATTCTGATGCTAGCAACGAATAACCGGAATGGCCTAGGGGAAAAGTACACACACCATTGTAATCGGGAGAGTTTCTACTTTCAGATGCAACAGGAATTTCTCGAGTTCGTCAATCCGTTCGCGAGATATGGGAGTTCGAAGTTAAGGAATGGTTGAGAAACCATCAAAATTTTCGCAATTCTGATGCTAGAAACGATTAACTGGAATGGCCTAGGGGAAAAGTACACACACCATTGTAATCGGGCGGGTTTCTACTTTCAGATGGAACAGGAATTTCTCGAGTTCGTCAATCCGTTCGCAAGATATGGGTGTTTGAAGTTAAGGAATGGTTGAGATGTCATCAAAATTTTCGCAATTCTGATACTCGAAACCAATAACTACAATGGCCTAGGGGGAAAATACACAAACCGTTGTAATCGGGAGAGTTTCTACTTTCAGATGCAACAGAAATTTTTCGGATTCGTCAATCCATTCGCGAAAAATCGGAGTTTGGATTCAAGAGATGGTTGAGAAACCATCAAAATTTTCGCAAGTCTGATACTCGAAACCAATAACTACAATGAACGAGGGGAAAAAAACACATACCGTTGTAATCGGGCGAGTTTCTACTTTCAGTTGCAACAGGAACTTCAAGAGTTCGTCAATCCGTTCGCGAGATATGGGAGTTTGAAGTTAAGGAATGGTTGAGAAACCATCAAAAGTTTCGCTGGTCTGATACTCGAGACCACTAACTGGAATGGCCTAGGGGAAAAATACACACATCGTTGTAATCGAGCGAGTTTCTACTTTCAGTTGCAACAGGAACTTCTCGAGTTCGTCAATCCGTTCGCGAGATATGGGAGTTTGAAGTTAAGGAATGGTTGAGAAACCATCAAAATTTTCGCAATTCCGATGCTAGAAACGATTAACTGGAATGGCCTAGGGGGAAAATACACACACCGTTGTAATCGGGAGAGTTTCTACTTTCAGATGCAACAGAAATTTTTCGAATTCGTCAATCCGTTCGCGAAATATCGGAGTTTGGATTCAAGAGATGGTTGAGAAACCATCTAAATTTTAGCAAGTCTGATACTCGAAACCAATAACTGGAATGGCCTAGGGGAAAAGTACACACACCATTGTAATCGAGCGGGTTTCTACTTTCAGATGCAACAGGAATTTCTCGAGTTCGTCAATCCGTTCGCGAGATATGGGAGTTCGAAGTTAAGGAATGGTTGAGAAACCATCAAAATTTTCGCAATTCTGATGCTAGGAACGATTAACTGGAATGGCCTAGGGGAAAAGTACAAACACCATTGTAATCGGGCGGGTTTCTACTTTCAGATGCAACAGGAATTTCTCGAGTTCGTCAATCCGTTCGCGAGATATGGGTGTTTGAAGTTAAGGAATGGTTGAGATGTCATCAAAATTTTCGCAATTCTGATACTCGAAACCAATAACTACAATGGCCTAGGGGGAAAATACACAAACCGTTGTAATCGGGAGAGTTTCTACTTTCAGATGCAGCAGAAATTTTTCGGATTCGTCAATCGGTTCGCGAAATATCGGAGTTTGGATTTAAGAGATGGTTGAGAAACCATCAAAATTTTCGCAATTCCGATGCTAGAAACGATTAACTGGAATGGCCTAGGGGAAAAGTACAAACACCATTGTAATCGGGCGGGTTTCTACTTTCAGATGCAACAGGAATTTCTCGAGTTCGTCAATCCGTTCGCGAGATATGGGTGTTTGAAGTTAAGGAATGGTTGAGATGTCATCAAAATTTTCGCAATTCTGATACTCGAAACCAATAACTACAATGGCCTAGGGGGAAAATACACAAACCGTTGTAATCGGGAGAGTTTCTACTTTCAGATGCAGCAGAAATTTTTCGGATTCGTCAATCGGTTCGCGAAATATCGGAGTTTGGATTTAAGAGATGGTTGAGAAACCATCAAAATTTTCGCAATTCCGATGCTAGAAACGAGTAACTGGAGTGGCCTCGGGGAAAAGTACACACACCATTGTAATCGGGCAGGTTTCTAACTTCAGGTGCAACAGAAATTTTTCGGATTCGTCAATCCGTTCGCGAAAAATCGGAGTTTGGATTCAAGAGATGTTTGAGAAACCATCAAAATTTTCGCAATTCTGATGCTAGAAACGAATAACTGGATTGGCCTAGGGAAAAAGTACACACACCGTTGTAATCGGGCGAGTTTCTACATTCAGTTGCAACAGGAATTTCTCGAGTTCGTCAATCCGTTCGCGAGATATGGGAGTTTGAAGTTAAGGAATAGTAGAGAAACCATCAAAATTTTCGCAAGTCTGATACTCGAAACCAATAACTACAATGGCCTAGGGGAAAAGTACAAACACCATTGTAATCGGGCGGGTTTCTACTTTCAGATGCAACAGGAATTTCTCGAGTTCGTCAATCCGTTCGCGAGATATGGGTGTTTGAAGTTAAGGAATGGTTGAGATGTCATCAAAATTTTCGCAATTCTGATACTCGAAACCAATAACTACAATGGCCTAGGGGGAAAATACACAAACCGTTGTAATCGGGAGAGTTTCTACTTTCAGATGCAGCAGAAATTTTTCGGATTCGTCAATCGGTTCGCGAAATATCGGAGTTTGGATTTAAGAGATGGTTGAGAAACCATCAAAATTTTCGCAATTCCGATGCTAGAAACGAGTAACTGGAATGGCCTCGGGGAAAAGTACACACACCATTGTAATCGGGCAGGTTTCTAACTTCAGGTGCAACAGAAATTTTTCGGATTCGTCAATCCGTTCGCGAAAAATCGGAGTTTGGATTCAAGAGATGTTTGAGAAACCATCAAAATTTTCGCAATTCTGATGCTAGAAACGAATAACTGGATTGGCCTAGGGAAAAAGTACACACACCGTTGTAATCGGGCGAGTTTCTACTTTCAGTTGCAACAGGAATTTCTCGAGTTCGTCAATCCGTTCGCGAGATATGGGAGTTTGAAGTTAAGGAATGGTAGAGAAACCATCAAAATTTTCGCAAGTCTGATACTCGAAACCAATAACTACAATGGCCGAGGGGAAAAAGTCACATACCGTTGTAATCGGGCGAGCTTCTACTTTCAGTTGCAACAGAAATTAATCGAGTTCGTCAATCCGTTCGCGAGATATGGGTGTTTGAAGTTAAGGAATGGTTGAGATGTCATCAAAATTTTCGCAATTCTGATACTCGAAACCAATAACTACAATGGCCTAGGGGGAAAATACACAAACCGTTGTAATCGGGAGAGTTTCTACTTTCAGATGCAACAGAAATTTGTCGGATTCGTCAATCCGTTTGCGAAATATCGGAGTTTGGATTTAAGAGATGGTTGAGGAACCATCAAAATTTTCGCAATTCTGATGCTAGAAACGAATAACTGGAATGGCCTAGGGGAAAAGAACACACTCCATTGTAATCGGGCGGGTTTCTACTTTCAGTTGCAACAGGAATTTCTCGAGTTCGTCAATCCGTTCGCGAGATATGGGAGTTTGAAGTTAAGGAATGGTAGAGAAACCATCAAAATTTTCGCAAGTCTGATACTCGAAACCAATAACTACAATGGCCGAGGGGAAAAAGTCACATACCGTTGTAATCGGGCGAGCTTCTACTTTCAGTTGCAACAGAAATTAATCGAGTTCGTCAATCCGTTCGCGAGATATGGGTGTTTGAAGTTAAGGAATGGTTGAGATGTCATCAAAATTTTCGCAATTCTGATACTCGAAACCAATAACTACAATGGCCTAGGGGGAAAATACACAAACCGTTGTAATCGGGAGAGTTTCTACTTTCAGATGCAACAGAAATTTGTCGGATTCGTCAATCCGTTTGCGAAATATCGGAGTTTGGATTTAAGAGATGGTTGAGGAACCATCAAAATTTTCGCAATTCTGATGCTAGAAACGAATAACTGGAATGGCCTAGGGGAAAAGAACACACTCCATTGTAATCGGGCGGGTTTCTACTTTCAGATGCAATAGGAATTTCTCGAGTTCGTCAATCCGTTCGCGAGATATGGGAGTTTGAAGTTAAGGAATGGTTGAGAAACCATCAAAATTTTCGCTGGTCTGATTCTCGAAACCACTAAGTGGAATCGCCGAGGGGAAAAGTACACACACCATTGTAATCGGGCGAGTTTCTACTTTCAGATGCAACAGGAATTTCTCGAGTTCGTCAATCCGTTCGCGAGATATGGGAGTTGAAGTTACGGAATGGTTGAGAAACCATCAAAATTGTCACAAGTCTGGTACTCGAAACCAACAACCACTATGGACTGTGGCAAAAATACACACACCGTTGCAATCGGGCGAGTGTGTGCTGTCAGATGCAAGTGGAATTTCTCGAGTTCGTCAATCCGTTCGCGAGATGTGGAAGTTTGAAGTTAAGGAATGGTAGAGAAACCATCAAAATTTTCGCAAGTCTGATACTCGAGACCAACAACTACTATGGCCTAGGGCAAAAATACACATACCGTTGCAATAGGGCGTCTGTCTGCTTCCAGATGCAACAGGAATTTCTCGAGTTCGTCAATCCGTTCGCGAAATATCGGAGTTTGGATTTAAGAGATGCTTGAGAAACCATCAAAATTTTCGCAATTCTGATGCTAGAAACGAATAACTGGAATGAGTACACACACCATTGTAATCGGGCAGGTTTCTACTTTCAGATGCTACAGGAATTTCTCGATTTCGTTAATCCGTTCGCGAGATATGGGAGTTTGAAGTTAAGGAATGGTTGAGAAACCATCAAAATTTTCGCAAGTCTGATACTCGAAACCAATAACTACAATGGCCGAGGGGAAAAATACACACACCGTTGTAATCGGGAGAGTTTCTACTTTCAGATGCAACAGGAATTTTTCGGATTCGTCAATCCGTTCGCGAAATATCGGAGTTTGGATTTAAGGGATGGTTGAGAAACCACCAAAATTTTCGCAAGTCTGATACTCGAAACGAATTACTGGAATAGCCTAGGGGAAAAGTACACGCTCCATTGTAATCGGGCGAGTTTCTACTTTCAGATGCAACAGGAATTTCTCCAGTTCGTCAATCCGTTCGCGAGATATGGGCGTTTGAAGTTATGGAATGGTTGTGAAACCATCAAAATTTTCGCTGGTCTGATACTCGAAACCAATAATTGGAATGGCCTTGGGGAAAAGTACACACACCATTGTAATCGGGCGAGCTCCTACTTTCAGATGCAACAGGAATTTCTCGAGTTCGTCAATCCGTTCGCGAGAAATGGGAGTTTGAAGTTAAGGAATGGCTGAGAAACCATCAAAATTTTCGCTGGTCTGATTCTCGAAACCACTAAGTGGAATCGCCGAGGGGAAAAGTACACACACCATTGTAATCGGGCGAGCTTCTACTTTCAGATGCAACAGGAATTTCTCGAGTTCGTCAATCCGTTCGCGAGATATGGGAGTTGAAGTTACGGAATGGTTGAGAAACCATCAAAATTGTCACAAGTCTGGTACTCGAAACCAACAACCACTATGGACTGTGGCAAAAATACACACACCGTTGCAATCGGGCGAGTGTCTGCTGTCACATGCAAGTGGAATTTCTCGAGTTCGTCAATCCGTTCGCGAGATGTGGAAGTTTGAAGTTAAGGAATGGTAGAGAAACCATCAAAATTTTCGCAAGTCTGATACTCGAGACCAACAACTACTATGGCCTAGGGCAAAAATACACATACCGTTGCAATAGGGCGTCTGTCTGCTTCCAGATGCAACAGGAATTTCTCGTGTTCGTCAATCCGTTCGCGAAATATCGGAGTTTGGATTTAAGAGATGCTTGAGAAACCATCAAAATTTTCGCAATTGTGATGCTAGAAACGAATAACTGGAATGAGTACACACACCATTGTAATCGGGCGAGTTTCTACTTTCAGATGCAACAGGAATTTCTCGAGTTCGTCAATCCGTTCGCGAGAAATGGGAGTTTGAAGTTAAGGAATGGTGGAGAAACCATCAAAATTTTCGCTGGTCTGATTCTCGAAACAACTAAGTGGAATCGCCGAGTGGAAATGTACACACACCATTGTAATCGGGCGAGTTTCTACTTTCAGATGCAACAGGAATTTCTCGAGTTCGTCAATCCGTTCGCGAGATATGGGAGTTGAAGTTACGGAATGGTTGAGAAACCATCAAAATTGTCACAAGTCTGGTACTCGAAACCAACAACCACTATGGACTGTGGCAAAAATACACACACCGTTGCAATCGGGCGAGTGTCTGCTGTCAGATGCAAGTGGAATTTCTCGAGTTCGTCAATCCGTTCGCGAGATGTGGAAGTTTGGAGTTAAGGACTGGTAGAGAAACCATCAAAATTTTCGCAAGTCTGATACTCGAAACCAATAACTACTATGGCCTAGGGCAAAAATACACACACCATTGTAATCGGGCGAGTACCTACTTTCAGATGCAACAGAAATTTTTCGGATTCGTCAACCCGTTCGCGAAATATCGGAATTTGGAGTTAAGAGATGGTTGAGAAACCATCAAAATTTTCGCAATTCTGATGCTAGAAACGAATAACTGGAATGACCTAGGGGAAAAGTACACACACCATTGTAATCGGGCGAGTTTCTATTTTCAGATGCAATGGGCATTTCCCGAGTTCGTCAACCCTTTCGTGAGATATGGGAGTCTGAACTTAAGGAATGGTTGAGAAACCATCAAAATTTTCGCTGGTCTGATACTCGAAACCAATAACTACTATGGCCTCGGGGAAAAGTACACACACCATTGTAATCGGGCGAGTACCTACTTTCAGATGCAACGGAAATTTTTCGGATTCGTCAAACCGTTCGCGAAATATCGGAATTTGCAGTTAAGAGATGTTTGAGAAACCATCAAAATTTTCGCAATTCTGATGCTAGAAACGAATATCTGGAATGACCTAGGGGAAAAGTACACACACCATTGTAATCGGGCGAGTTTCTACTTTCAAATGCAACGGGCATTTCTCGAGTTCGTCAACCCTTTCGCGAGATATGGGAGTTTGAACTTAAGGAATGCTTGAGAAACCATCAAAATTTTCGCTGGTCAGATACTCGAAACCAATAACTACTAGGGCCTTGGGCAAAAATACACACACCATTGTAATCGGGCGAGTTTCTACTTTCAGATGCAACGGGAATTTCTCGAGTTCTCCAATCCGTTCGCGAGATATGGGAGTTTGAAGTTAAGGAAAGATTGAGGAACCATCAAAGTTTTCGCAAGTCTGATACTCGAAACCAATAACTGGAATGGCTGAGGGGAAAAGTACACAACCCATTGTAATCGGGCGAGTTTCTACTTTCAGATGCAACGCGAATTTCTCGAGATCGCCAGTCCGTTCGCGAGATATGGGAGTTTGATTTAAGGAATGGTTGAGAAACCATCAAAATTTTCGCTGGTCTGATACTCGAATCCAATAACTACTATGGCCTAGGGCAAAAATACACACACCATTCTAATCGGGCGAGTTCCTACTTTCAGATGCAATAGGAGTTTCTCGAGTTCGTCAATCCGTTCGCGAAATATGGGAGCTTTAAATTAAAGAATGGTTGAGGAACCATCAAAATTTTCGCAAGTCTGATACTCGAAACCAATAACCGGAATGGCCTAGGGGAAAAGTACAGACACCATTGTAATCCGGCGAGTTTCTACTTTCAGATACAACGGGAATTTTTCGAGTTCGTCAATCCTTTCGCGAGATATGGGAGTTTGAAGTTAAGGAATAGTTGCGAAACCATCAAAATTTTCGCTATCTGAAACTCGAAATCAATAACTACTATGGCCTAGGGAAAAATACACACACCATTGCAATCGGGCGAGTTTCTACTTTCAGATGCAACGCGAATTTCTCGAGTTCGTCAGTGCGTTCGCGAGATATGGGAGTTTGAACTTAAGGAACGGTTGAGAAACCATCAAAATTTTCGCAAGTTTCATAATCGAAACCAATAACAAAAACGGCCTAGGGGAAAAATACACATACCGTTGTAATCGGGAGAGTTTCTACTTTCAGATGCAACGGGAATTTCTCGAGTTCTCCAATCCGTTCGCGAGATATGGGAGTTTGAAGTTAAGGAAAGATTGAGGAACCATCAAAGTTTTCGCAAGTCTGATACTCGAAACCAATAACTGGAATGGCCGAGGGGAAAAGTACACAACCCATTGTAATCGGGCGAGTTTCTACTTTCAGATGCAACGCGAATTTCTCGAGATCGCCAGTCCGTTCGCGAGATATGGGAGTTTGATTTAAGGAATGGTTGAGAAACCATCAAAATTTTCGCTGGTCTGATACTCGAATCCAATAACTACTATGGCCTAGGGCAAAAATACACACACCATTCTAATCGGGCGAGTTCCTACTTTCAGATGCAATAGGAGTTTCTCGAGTTCGTCAATCCGTTCGCGAAATATGGGAGCTTTAAATTAAAGAATCGTTGAGGAACCATCAAAATTTTCGCAAGTCTGATACTCGAAACCAATAACCGGAATGGCCTAGGGGAAAAGTACAGACACCATTGTAATCGGGCGAGTTTCTACTTTCAGATACAACGGGAATTTTTCGAGTTCGTCAATCCTTTCGCGAGATATGGGAGTTTGAAGTTAAGGAATAGTTGCGAAACCATCAAAATTTTCGCTATCTGATACTCGAAATCAATAACTACTATGGCCTAGGGAAAAATACACACACCATTGCAATCGGGCGAGTTTCTACTTTCAGATGCAACGCGAATTTCTCGAGTTCGTCAGTGCGTTCGCGAGATATGGGAGTTTGAACTTAAGGAATGGTTGAGAAACCATCAAAATTTTCGCAAGTTTCATAATCGAAACCAATAACAAAAACGGCCTAGTGGAAAAATACACATACCGTTGTAATCGGGAGAGTTTCTACTTTGAGATTGCAACAGGAATTTCTCGAGTTCGTCAATCCGTTCGCGAGATATAGGAGTTTGAAGTTAAGGACTGGTAGAGAAACCATCAAAATTTTCGCAAGTCTGATACTCGAAACCAATAACTACTATGGCCTAGGGCAAAAATACACACACCATTGTAATCGGGCGAGTACCTACTTTCAGATGCAACAGAAATTTTTCGGATTCGTCAACCCGTTCGCGAAATATCGGAATTTGGAGTTAAGAGATGGTTGAGAAACCATCAAAATTTTCGCAATTCTGATGCTAGAAACGAATAACTGGAATGACCTAGGGGAAAAGTACACACACCATTGCAATCGGGCGAGTTTCTATTTTCAGATGCAATGGGCATTTCCCGAGTTCGTCAACCCTTTCGTGAGATATGGGAGTCTGAACTTAAGGAATGGTTGAGAAACCATCAAAATTTTCGCTGGTCTGATACTCGAAACCAATAACTACTATGGCCTCGGGGAAAAGTACACACACCATTGTAATCGGGCGAGTACCTACTTTCAGATGCAACAGAAATTTTTCGGATTCGTCAAACCGTTCGCGAAATATCGGAATTTGCAGTTAAGAGATGTTTGAGAAACCATCAAAATTTTCGCAATTCTGATGCTAGAAACGAATATCTGGAATGACCTAGGGGAAAAGTACACACACCATTGTAATCGGGCGAGTTTCTACTTTCAAATGCAACGGGCATTTCTCGAGTTCGTCAACCCTTTCGCGAGATATGGGAGTTTGAACTTAAGGAATGGTTGAGAAACCATCAAAATTTTCGCTGGTCTGATACTCGAAACCAATAACTACTATGGCCTCGGGGAAAAGTACACACACCATTGTAATCGGGCGAGTACCTACTTTCAGATGCAACAGAAATTTTTCGGATTCGTCAAACCGTTCGCGAAATATCGGAATTTGCAGTTAAGAGATGTTTGAGAAACCATCAAAATTTTCGCAATTCTGATGCTAGAAACGAATATCTGGAATGACCTAGGGGAAAAGTACACACACCATTGTAATCGGGCGAGTTTCTACTTTCAAATGCAACGGGCATTTCTCGAGTTCGTCAACCCTTTCGCGAGATATGGGAGTTTGAACTTAAGGAATGGTTGAGAAACCATCAAAATTTTCGCTGGTCTGATACTCGAAACCAATAACTACTAGGGCCTTGGGCAAAAATACACACACCATTGTAATCGGGCGAGTTTCTACTTTCAGATGCAACGGGAATTTCTCGAGTTCTCCAATCCGTTCGCGAGATATGGGAGTTTGAAGTTAAGGAAAGATTGAGGAACCATCAAAGTTTTCGCAATTCTGATACTCGAAACCAATAACTGGAATGGCCGAGGGGAAAAGTACACAACCCATTGTAATCGGGCGAGTTTCTACTTTCAGATGCAACGCGAATTTCTCGAGATCGCCAGTCCGTTCGCGAGATATGGGAGTTTGATTTAAGGAATGGTTGAGAAACCATCAAAATTTTCGCTGGTCTGATACTCGAATCCAATAACTACTATGGCCTAGGGCAAAAATACACACACCATTCTAATCGGGCGAGTTCCTACTTTCAGATGCAATAGGAGTTTCTCGAGTTCGTCAATCCGTTCGCGAAATATGGGAGCTTTAAATTAAAGAATGGTTGAGGAACCATCAAAATTTTCGCAAGTCTGATACTCGAAACCAATAACCGGAATGGCCTAGGGGAAAAGTACACACACCATTGTAATCGGGCGAGTTTCTATTTTCAGGTGCAACAGGACTTTCTCGAGTTCGTCAATCCGTTCGCGAGATATGGGCGTTTGAAGTTAAGCAATGGTTGAGAAACCATCAAAATTTTCACAAGTCTGATACTCGAAACCAATAACTGGAATGCCCTCGGGGAAGAGTACACACACCATTGTAATCGGGCGAGTTTCTACTTTCAGATGCAACGGGAATTTCTCGAGTTCGTCAATCCTTTCGCGAGATATTGGAGTTTGAAGTTAAGGAATAGTTGAGAAACCATCAAATTTTCGCAAGTCTGATACTCGTAACCATTAACTACTATGGCCTAGGGCAAAAATACACAAGCCATTGTAATCGCGCGACATTCTACTTTCAGATGCAACGCGAATTTCTCGAGTTCGTCAATCCGTTCGCGAGATATGGGAGTTTGAAGTTAAGGAATGGTTGAGAAACCATCAAAATTTTCGCTGGTCTGATACTCGAAACCAATAACTACTATGGCCTCGGGGAAAAGTACACACACCATTGTAATCGGGCGAGTACCTACTTTCAGATGCAACAGAAATTTTTCGGATTCGTCAATCCGTTCGCGAAAAATCGGAGTTTGGATTCAAGAGATGGTTGAGAAACCATCAAAATTTTCGCAATTCTGATGCTAGAAACGAATAACTGGAATGGCCTAGGGAAAAAGTACACACACAATTGTAATCGGGCGAGTTTCTACTTTCAGTTGCAACAGGAATTTCTCGAGTTCGTCAATCCGTTCGCGAGATATGGGAGTTTGAAGTCAAGGAATGGTAGAGAAACCATCAAAATTTTCGCAAGTCTGATACTCGAAACCAATAACTACAATGGCCGAGGGGAAAAAGACACATACCGTTGTAATCGGGCGAGTTTCTACTTTCAGTTGCAACAGGAATTTCTCGAGTTCGTCAATCCGTTCGCGAGATATGGGAGTTTGAAGTTAAGGAATGGTAGAGAAACCATCGAAATTTTCGCAAGTCTGATACTCGAAACCAATAACTACAATGGCCGAGGGGAAAAAGTCACATACCGTTGTAATCGGGCGAGCTTCTACTTTCAGTTGCAACAGAAATTAATCGAGTTCGTCAATCCGTTCGCGAGATATGGGTGTTTGAAGTTAAGGAATGGTTGAGAAACCACCAAAATTTTCGCAAGTCTGATACTCGAAACCAATAACTACAATGAGCTAGGGGAAAAATACACACACCTTTGTAATCGGGAGAGTTTCTACTTTCAGATGCAACAGAAATTTGTCGGATTCGTCAAACCGTTTGCGAAATATCGGAGTTTGGATTTAAGAGATGGTTGAGGAACCATCAAAATTTTCGCAATTCTGATGCTAGAAACGAATAACTGGAATGGCCTAGGGGAAAAGAACACACTCCATTGTAATCGGGCGGGTTTCTACTTTCAGATGCAATAGGAATTTCTCGAGTTCGTCAATCCGTTCGCGAGATATGGGAGTTTGAAGTTAAGGAATGGTTGAGAAACCATCAAAATTTTCGCTGGTCTGATTCTCGAAACCACTAAGTGGAATCGCCGAGGGGAAAAGTACACACACCATTGTAATCGCGCGAGTTCCTACTTTCAGATGCAACAGGAATTTCTCGATTTCGTCAATCCGTTCGCGAGATATGGGAGTTTGAAGTTAAGCAATGTTTGAGAAACCATCAAAATTTTCGTCAAGTCTGATACTCGAAACCAATAACTGGAATGACCTCGGGGAAAAGTACACACACCATTGTAATCGGGCGAGCTTCTACTTTCAGATGCAACGGGAAATTCTCGAGTCCGTCAATTCTTTCGCGAGATATGGGAGTTTGAAGTTAAGGAATAGTTGAGAGCCCATCAAAATTTTCGCAAGTCTGATACTCGTAACCAACAATTACTATTTCCTGGGACAAAAATACACACACCGTTGTAATAGGGAGAGTTTCTGCTTTCAGATGCAACAGGAATTTCTCGAGTTCGTCAATCCGTTCGCGAGATATTGTTGTTTGAAGTTAACGAATGGTTGAGAAACCATCAAAATTTTCGCAAGTCTCATAATCGAAACCAATAACTGAAACGGCCTAGGGGAAAGATACACCTACGGTTGTAATCGGGAGAGTTTCTACTTTGAGATGCAACAGGAATTTCTCGAGTCCGTCATTCCGTTCGCGAGATATAGGAGTTTGATGTTAAGGAATGGCTGAGAAACCATCAAAATTTTCGCAATTCTGATGCTAAAAACGAATAATTGGAATGGCCTAGGGGAAAAGTACACACACCATTGTAACCGGGCGAGTTTCCACTTTCAGATGCGACAGAAACTTCTCGAGTTCGTCAATCCGTGCGCGAGATATGGGAGTTTGAAGTTAAGCAATGTTTGAGAAACCATCAAAATTTTCGCAAGTCTGATACTCGAAACCAATAACTGGAATGACCTCGGGGAAAAGTACACACACCATTGTAATCGGGCGAACTTCTACTTTCAGATGCAACGGGAATTTCTCGAGTCCGTCAATTCTTTCGCGAGATATGGGAGTTTGGAGTTAAGGAATAGTTGAGAGCCCATCAAAATTTTCGCAAGTCTGATACTCGTAACCAACAACTACTATTTCCTGGGACAAAAATACACACACCGTTGTAATAGGGAGAGTTTCTGCTTTCAGATGCAACAGGAATTTCTCGAGTTCGTCAATCCGTTCGCGAGATATTGTTGTTTGAAGTTAACGAATGGTTGAGAAACCATCAAAATTTTCGCAAGTCTCATAATCGAAACCAATAACAGAAACGGCCTAGGGGAAAAATACACCTACGGTTGTAATCGGGAGAGTTTCTACTTTGAGATGCAACAGGAATTACTCGAGTCCGTCATTCCGTTCGCGAGATATAGGAGTTTGATGTTAAGGAATGGCTGAGAAACCATCAAAATTTTCGCAATTCTGATGCTAAAAACGAATAATTGGACTGGCCTAGGGGAAAAGTACACACACCATTGTAACCGGGCGAGTTTCCACTTTCAGATGCGACAGAAACTTCTCGAGTTCGTCAATCCGTGCGCGAGATATGGGAGTTTGAAGTTAAGGAATGGTTGAGAAACCATAAAAACTTTCGCAAATCTGATACTCGAAACCAACATCTACTATGGCCTGGGGCAAAAATACACATACTGCTGCAATCGGGCGAGTGTCTGCTTTCAGATGCTGCAGGAATTTCTCGAGTTCGTCAATCCGTTCGCGAGATATAGAAGTTTGAAGTTAAGGAATGGTTGAGAAACCATAAAAATTTTCGCAAGTCTGATACTCGAAACCAATAACTACAACGGCCTAGGGGAAAAATACGCATACCATTGTAATCGGGAGAGTTTCTTCTTTCAGATGCGACAGGAATTTCACGAGTTCGTCAATACTTTCGCGAGATATAGGAGTTTGAATTTAAGGAATGGTAGAGAAACCATCAAAATTTTCGCTGGTCTGATACTCGAAACCATAACTCGAATCGCCTAGGGGAAAAGTACACACACCATTGCAATCGGGCGAGTTTCTACTTTCAGAAGCAACAGGAATTTCTCGAGTTCGGCAATCCGTTCGCGAAATATCGGAGTTTGGATTTAAGAGATGCTTGAGAAACCATCAAAATTTTCGCAATTCTGATGCTAGAAACGTATAACTGGAATGGCCTCGGAGAGAAGTACACCGACCATTGTAATCGGGCAGGTTTCTACTTTCAGATGCTGCAGGAATTTCTCGAGTTCGTCAATCCGTTCGCGAGATATGGAAGTTTGAAGTTAAGGAATGGTTGAGAAACCATAAAAATTTTCGCAAGTCTGATACTCGAAATCAATAACAACAATGGCCGAGGGGAAAAAGACACATACCGTTGTAATCGGGCGAGCTGCTACTTTCAGTTGCAACAGGAATTAATCGAGTTCGTCAATCCGTTCGCGAGATATGGGTGTTTGAAGTTAAGGAATGGTTGAGAAACCATCAAAATTTTCGCTGGTTTGATACTCGAAACCAATAACTGGAATCGCCCAGGGGAAAACTACACGCAGCATTGTAATCGGGCGAGTTTCTACTTCCAGATGCAACTGGAATTTCTCGAGTTCGTCAATCCGTTCGCGAGATATGGGAGTTTGAAGTTAAGGAGTGGTTGAGATACCATCAAAATTTTCGCAATTCTGATGCTAGAAACTCATAATTGGAATGGCCTAGGGGAAAAGTACACATACCATTGTAACCGGGCGAGATTCTACTTTCAGATGCAACGGGAATTTCTCGAGTTCGTCAATCCTTTCGCGAGATATTGGAGTTTGAAGTTAAGGAATAGTTGAGAAACCATCAAAATTTTCGCAAGTCTGATACTCGTAACCATTAACTACTATGGCCTAGGGCAAAAATACACAAGCCATTGTAATCGCGCGACATTCTACTTTCAGATGCAACGCGAATTTCTCGAGTTCGTCAATCCGTTCGCGAGATATGGGAGTTTGAAGTTAAGGAATGGTTGAGAAACCATCAAAATTTTCGCTGGTCTGATACTCGAAACCAATAACTGGAATGGCCTAGGGGAAAAGTACAAACACCATTGTAATCGGGCGAGATTCTACTTTCAGATGCAACGGGAATTTCTCGAGTCCGTCAATTCTTTCGCGAGATATGGGAGTTTGAAGTTAAGGAATAGTTGAGAGCCCATCAAAATTTTCGCAAGTCTGATACTCGAAACCAATAATTGGAATGGCCTAGGGGAAAAGTACACACACCATTGTAATCGGGCGAGTTTCTATTTTCAGGTGCAACAGGACTTTCTCGAGTTCGTCAATCCTTTCGCGAGATATGGGAGTTTGAAGTTAAGGAATATTTGAGAAACCATCAAAATTTTCGCTGGTCTGATACTCGAAACCAATAACTGGAATGGCCTAGGGGAAAAGAACACACACCGTTGTAATCGGGCTAGTTTCTACTTTCAGATGCAATGGGAATTTCTCGAGTTCGTCAATCCGTTCGCGAGATATGGGAGTTTGAAGTTAAGGAATGATTGAGAAACCATCAAAATTTTCGCGAGTCTGATACTCGAAACCAATAACTGGAATGGCCTAGGGGCAAAGTACACACAGCATTGTAATCGGGCGAGTTTCTATTTTCAGGTGCAACAGGACTTTCTCGAGTTCGTCAATCCTTTCGCGAGATATGGGAGTTTGAAGTTAAGGAACGGTTGAGAACCCATCAAAATTTTCGCAAGTCTGATACTCGAAACCAATAACTGGAATGGCCTAGGGGAAAAGTACAAACAGCATTGTAATCCGGCGAGTTTCCATTTTCAGGTGCAACAGGACTTTCTCGAGTTCGTCAATCCGTTCGCGAGATATGGGAGTTTGAAGTTAAGGAGTGGTTGAGAAACCATCAAAATTTTCGCTGGTCTGATACTCGAGACCACTAACTGGAATCGCCTAGGGGAAAAGTACACACACCATTGTAATCGGGCGAGTTTCTACTTTCGGATGCAACAGGAATTTCTCCAGTTCGTCAATCCGTTCGCGAGATATGGGAGTTTGAAGTTAAGGAATGGTGGAGAAACCATCCAAATTTTCGCAATTCTGATGCTAGAAACTATTAACTGGAATGGCCTAGGGGAAAAGTGCACACACCATTGTTATCGGGCGGGTTTCTACTTTCAGATGCAACAGGAATTTCTCGAGTTCGTCAATCCGTTCGCGAGATATGGGAGTTTGAACTTAAGGAATGGTAGAGAAACCATCAAAATTTTCGCAAGTCTGATACTCGAAACCAATAACTACAATGGCCGAGGGTAAAAAGACACATACCGTTGTAATCGGGCGAGTTTCTACTTTCAGTTGCAACAGGAACTTCTCGAGTTCGTCAATCCGTTCGCGAGATATGGGAGTTTGAAGTTAAGGAATGGTTGAGAAACCATCAAAATTTTCGCAAGTCTGATGCTCGAAACCAATAACTACAATGGCCTAGGGGGAAAATACACACACCGTTGTACTCGGGAGAGTTTCTACTTTCAGATGCAACAGAAATTTTTCGAATTCGTCAATCCGTTCGCGAAATATCGGAGTTTGGATTCAAGAGATGGTTGAGAAACCATCAAAATTTTAGCAAGTCTGATACTCGAAAACAATAACTGGAATGGCCTAGGGGAAAAGTACACACACCATTGTAATCGAGCGGGTTTCTACTTTCAGATGCAACAGGAATTTCTCGAGTTCGTCAATCCGTTCGCGAGATATGGGAGTTCGAAGTTAAGGAATGGTTGAGAAACCATCAAAATTTTCGCAATTCTGATGCTAGAAACGATTAACTGGAATGGCCTAGGGGAAAAATACACACACCGTTGTAATCGGGCGAGTTTCTACTTTCAGTTGCAACAGGAACTTCTCGAGCTCGTCAATCCGTTTGCGAGATATGGGAGTTTGAAGTTAAGGAATGGTTGAGAAACCATCAAAATTTTCGCAAGTCTGATGCTCGAAACCAATAACTACAATGGCCTAGGGGGAAAATACACACACCGTTGTAATCGGGAGAGTTTCTACTTTCAGATGCAACAGAAATTTTTCGAATTCGTCAATCCGTTCGCGAAATATCGGAGTTTGGATTCAAGAGATGGTTGAGAAACCATCTAAATTTTAGCAAGTCTGATACTCGAAACCAATAACTGGAATGGCCTAGGGGAAAAGTACACACACCATTGTAATCGAGCGGGTTTCTACTTTCAGATGCAACAGGAATTTCTCGAGTTCGTCAATCCGTTCGCGAGATATGGGAGTTCGAAGTTAAGGAATGGTTGAGAAACCATCAAAATTTTCGCAATTCTGATGCTAGAAACGATTAACTGGAATGGCCTAGGGGAAAAGTACACACACCATTGTAATCGGGCGGGTTTCTACTTTCAGATGCAACAGGAATTTCTCGAGTTCGTCAATCCGTTCGCGAGATATGGGTGTTTGAAGTTAAGGAATGGTTGAGATGTCATCAAAATTTTCGCAATTCTGATACTCGAAACCAATAACTACAATGGCCTAGGGGGAAAATACACAAACCGTTGTAATCGGGAGAGTTTCTACTTTCAGATGCAGCAGAAATTTTTCGGATTCGTCAATCGGTTCGCGAAATATCGGAGTTTGGATTTAAGAGATGGTTGAGAAACCATCAAAATTTTCGCAATTCCGATGCTAGAAACGAGTAACTGGAATGGCCTCGGGAAAAAGTACACACACCATTGTAATCGGGCGAGTTTCTACTTTCAGTTGCAACAGGAATTTCTCGAGTTCGTCAATCCGTTCGCGAGATATGGGAGTTTGAAGTTAAGGAATGGTAGAGAAACCATCAAAATTTTCGCAAGTCTGATACTCGAAACCAATAACTACAATGGCCGAGGGGAAAAAGACACATACCGTTGTAATCGGGCGAGTTTCTACTTTCAGTTGCAACAGGAATTTCTCGAGTTCGTCAATCGGTTCGCGAGATATGGGAGTTTGAAGTTAAGGAATGGTAGAGAAACCATCAAAATTTTCGCAAGTCTGATACTCGAAACCAATAACTACAATGGCCGAGGGGAAAAAGTCACATACCGTTGTAATCGGGCGAGCTTCTACTTTCAGTTGCAACAGAAATTTCTCGAGTTCGTCAATCCGTTCGCGAGATATGGGTGTTTGAAGTTAAGGAATGGTAGAGAAACCATCAAAATTTTCGCAAGTCTGATACTCGAAACCAATAACTACAATGAGCTAGGGGAAAAAGTCACACACCGTTGTAATCGGGCGAGTTTCTACTTTCAGATGCAACAGTAATTTTTCGGATTCGTCAATCCGTTCGCGAAATATCGGAGTTTGGATTTAAGGGATGGTTGAGAAACCACCAAAATTTTCGCAAGTCTGATACTCGAAACGAATAACTGGAATAGCCTAGGGGAAAAGTACACGCTCCATTGTAATCGGGCGAGTTTCTACTTTCAGATGCAACAGGAATTTCTCCAGTTCGTCAATCCGTTCGCGAGAAATGGGAGTTTGAATTTAAGGAATGGTAGAGAAACCATCAAAATTTTCGCAAGTCTGATACTCGAGACCAACAACTACTATGGCCTAGGGCAAAAATACACATACCGTTGCAATAGGGCGTCTGTCTGCTTCCAGATGGAACAGGAATTTCTCGAGTTCGTCAATCCGTTCGCGAAATATCGGAGTTTGGATTTAAGAGATGCTTGAGAAACCATCAAAATTTTCGCAATTCTGATGCTAGAAACGAATAACTGGAATGAGTACACACACCATTGTAATCGGGCAGGTTTCTACTTTCAGATGCTACAGGAATTTCTCGAGTTCGTTAATCCGTTCGCGAGATATGGGAGTTTGAAGTTAAGGAATGGTTGAGAAACCTTCAAAATTTTCGCAAGTCTGATACTCGAAACCAATAACAACAATGGCCGAGGGGAAAAATACACTCACCGTTGTAATCGGGAGAGTTTCTACTTTCAGATGCAACAGTAATTTTTCGGATTCGTCAATCCGTTCGCGAAATATCGGAGTTTGGATTTAAGGGATGGTTGAGAAACCACCAAAATTTTCGCAAGTCTGATACTCGAAACGAATAACTGGAATAGCCTAGGGGAAAAGTACACGCTCCATTGTAATCGGGCGAGTTTCTACTTTCAGATGCAACAGGAATTTCTCCAGTTCGTCAATCCGTTCGAGAGATATGGGCGTTTGAAGTTAAGGAATGGTTGTGAAACCATCAAAATTTTCGCTGGTCTGATACTCGAAACCAAAAATTGGAATGGCCTTGGGGAAAAGTACACACACCATTGTAATCGGGCGAGCTCCTACTTTCAGATGCAACAGGAATTTCTCGAGTTCGTCAATCCTTTCGCGAGATATGGGAGTTTGAAGTTAAGGAATAGTTGAGAAACCATCAAACTGTTCGCAAGTCTGATACTCGAAACCAATAACAACTATGGCCTAGGGCAAAAATACACACACCATGGTAATCGGGCGAGTTTCTACTTTCAGATGCAACCCGAATTTCTCGAGTTCGTCAGTCCGTTCGCGAGATATGGGAGTTTGATGTTAAGGAGTGTTTGAGAAACCATCAAAATTTTCGCAAGTCTGATACTCGAAACCAATAACTACTATGGCCTAGGGCAAAAATACACACAGCATTGTAATCGGGCGAATTTCTACTTTCAGATGCAACGGGAATTTCTCGATTTCGTCAATCCGTTCGCGAGATATGGGAGTTTGAAGTTAAGGAATGATTGAGGAACCATCAAAATTTTCGCTGGTCTGATACTTGAAACCAATGCCTGGAATGACCTAGGGGAAAAGTACACGCACCACTGTCATCGGGCGAATTTCTGCTTTCAGATGCAACGGGAATTTCTCGAGTTCGTCAATCCTTTCGCGAAATATCGGAGTTTGGATTTAAGAGATGTTTGAGAAACCATCAAAATTTTCGCAATTCAGATGCTAGAAACGAATAACTGGAGTTGCCTAGGGCAAAAGTACACACAACATTGTAATCGGCCGAGTTCCTACTCGCAGATGCAACGCGAATTTCTCGAGTTTGTCAGTCCGTTCGCGAAATATGGGAGTTTGAAGTTAAGGAATGGTTGAGAAACCATCAAAATTTTCGCTGGTCTGATACTCGAAACTAATAACTGGAATGGCCTAGGGCAAAAATACACAAACCATTGTAATCGGGCGAGTTTCTACTTTCAGATGCCACGGGAATTTCTCGAGTTCGTCAATCCGTTCGCGAGATACGGGAGTTTGAATTTAAGGAATGGTTGAGAAACCACCAAAATTTTCGCAAGTCTGATACTCGAAACGAATAACTGGAATAGCCTAGGGGAAAAGTACACGCTCCATTGTAATCGGGCGAGTTTCTACTTTCAGATGCAACAGGAATTTCTCCAGTTCGTCAATCCGTTCGAGAGATATGGGCGTTTGAAGTTAAGGAATGGTTGAGAAACCATCAAAATTTTCGCTGGTCTGATACTCGAAACCAAAAATTGGAATGGCCTTGGGGAAAAGTACACACACCATTGTAATCGGGCGAGCTCCTACTTTCAGATGCAACAGGAATTTCTCGAGTTCGTCAATCCTTTCGCGAGATATGGGAGTTTGAAGTTAAGGAATAGTTGAGAAACCATCAAACTGTTCGCAAGTCTGATACTCGAAACCAATAACAACTATGGCCTAGGGCAAAAATACACAAACCATGGTAATCGGGCGAGTTTCTACTTTCAGATGCAACCCGAATTTCTCGAGTTCGTCAGTCCGTTCGCGAGATATGGGAGTTTGATGTTAAGGAGTGTTTGAGAAACCATCAAAATTTTCGCAAGTCTGATACTCGAAACCAATAACTACTATGGCCTAGGGCAAAAATACACACAGCATTGTAATCGGGCGAATTTCTACTTTCAGATGCAACGGGAATTTCTCGATTTCGTCAATCCGTTCGCGAGATATGGGAGTTTGAAGTTAAGGAATGATTGAGGAACCATCAAAATTTTCGCTGGTCTGATACTTGAAACCAATACCTGGAATGACCTAGGGGAAAAGTACACGCACCACTGTCATCGGGCGAATTTCTGCTTTCAGATGCAACGGGAATTTCTCGAGTTCGTCAATCCTTTCGCGAAATATCGGAGTTTGGATTTAAGAGATGTTTGAGAAACCATCAAAATTTTCGCAATTCAGATGCTAGAAACGAATAACTGGAGTTGCCTAGGGCAAAAGTACACACAACATTGTAATCGGCCGAGTTCCTACTCGCAGATGCAACGCGAATTTCTCGAGTTTGTCAGTCCGTTCGCGAAATATGGGAGTTTGAAGTTAAGGAATGGTTGAGAAACCATCAAAATTTTCGCTGGTCTGATACTCGAAACTAATAACTGGAATGGCCTAGGGCAAAAATACACAAACCATTGTAATCGGGCGAGGTTCTACTTTCAGATGCCACGGGAATTTCTCGAGTTCGTCAATCCGTTCGCGAGATACGGGAGTTTGAATTTAAGGAATGGTTGAGAAACCACCAAAATTTTCGCAAGTCTGATACTCGAAACGAATAACTGGAATAGCCTAGGGGAAAAGTACACGCTCCATTGTAATCGGGCGAGTTTCTACTTTCAGATGCAACAGGAATTTCTCCAGTTCGTCAATCCGTTCGAGAGATATGGGCGTTTGAAGTTAAGGAATGGTTGTGAAACCATCAAAATTTTCGCTGGTCTGATACTCGAAACCAAAAATTGGAATGGCCTTGGGGAAAAGTACACACACCATTGTAATCGGGCGAGCTCCTACTTTCAGATGCAACAGGAATTTCTCGAGTTCGTCAATCCTTTCGCGAGATATGGGAGTTTGAAGTTAAGGAATAGTTGAGAAACCATCAAACTGTTCGCAAGTCTGATACTCGAAACCAATAACAACTATGGCCTAGGGCAAAAATACACACACCATGGTAATCGGGCGAGTTTCTACTTTCAGATGCAACCCGAATTTCTCGAGTTCGTCAGTCCGTTCGCGAGATATGGGAGTTTGATGTTAAGGAGTGTTTGAGAAACCATCAAAATTTTCGCAAGTCTGATACTCGAAACCAATAACTACTATGGCCTAGGGCAAAAATACACACAGCATTGTAATCGGGCGAATTTCTACTTTCAGATGCAACGGGAATTTCTCGATTTCGTCAATCCGTTCGCGAGATATGGGAGTTTGAAGTTAAGGAATGATTGAGGAACCATCAAAATTTTCGCTGGTCTGATACTTGAAACCAATACCTGGAATGACCTAGGGGAAAAGTACACGCACCACTGTCATCGGGCGAATTTCTGCTTTCAGATGCAACGGGAATTTCTCGAGTTCGTCAATCCTTTCGCGAAATATCGGAGTTTGGATTTAAGAGATGTTTGAGAAACCATCAAAATTTTCGCAATTCAGATGCTAGAAACGAATAACTGGAGTTGCCTAGGGCAAAAGTACACACAACATTGTAATCGGCCGAGTTCCTACTCGCAGATGCAACGCGAATTTCTCGAGTTTGTCAGTCCGTTCGCGAAATATGGGAGTTTGAAGTTAAGGAATGGTTGAGAAACCATCAAAATTTTCGCTGGTCTGATACTCGAAACTAATAACTGGAATGGCCTAGGGCAAAAATACACAAACCATTGTAATCGGGCGAGTTTCTACTTTCAGATGCCACGGGAATTTCTCGAGTTCGTCAATCCGTTCGCGAGATACGGGAGTTTGAATTTAAGGAATGGTTGAGAAACCATCAAAATTTTCGCAAGTCTGATACTAGAAACCAGTAACTACTATGGCCTAGGGCAAAAATTCACACACCATTGTAATCGGGCGAGTTCCTACTGTCAGATGCAATAGGAGTTTCTCGAGTTCGTCAATCCGTTCGCGAAATATGGGAGTTTGAAGTTAAGGAATGATTGAGGAACCATCAAAATTTTAGCAAGTCTCATACTCGAAACCAATTCGTGGAATGACCTAGGGGAAAAGCACACACACCATTGTAATCGGGCGAGTTTCTACTTTCAGATGCAACGGGAATTTCTCGAGTTCGTCAATCCTTTCGCGAGATATGGGAGTTTGAAGTTAAGGAATGATTGAGGAACCATCAAAGTTTTCGCAATTCTGATACTCGAAACCAATAACTGGAATGGCCTAGGGGAAAAGTACACACACCATTGTAATCGGGCGAGTTTCTACTTTCAGATGCAACGCTAATTTCTCGAGTTCGTCAATCCGTTCGCGAGATATGGGAGTTTGAAGTTAAGGAATGGTTGAGAAACCATCAAAATTTTCGCTGGTCTGATACTCGAAACCAATAACTGGAATGGCCAAGGGGAAAAGTACACACACCATTGTAATCGGGCGAGTTTCTACTTTCAGATGCAACGCGAATTTCTCGAGTTCGTCAGTCCGTTCGCGAGATATGGGAGTTTGAAGTTAAGGAATGGTTGAGAAACCGTCAAAATTTTCGCTGGTCTGATACTCGAAACCAATAACTGGAATGGCCTAGGGGAAAAGTACACACACCATTGTAATCGGGCGAGTTTCTACTTTCAGATGCAACGGGAATTTTTCGAGTTCGTCAATCCTTTCGCGAGATATGGGAGTTTGTAGTTAAGGAATGATTGAGGAACCATCAAAATTTTCCCAAGTCTGATACTTGAAACCAATACCTGGAATGACCTAGGGGAAAAGTACACGCACCATTGTAATCGGGCGAGTTTCTGCTTTCAGATGCAACGGGAATTTCTCGAGTTCGTCAATCCTTTCGCGAAATATCGGAGTTTGGATTTAAGAGATGTTTGAGAAACCATCAAAATTTTCGCAATTCAGATGCTAGAAACGAATAACTGGAGTTGCCTAGGGCAAAAGTACACACACCATTGTAATCGGGCGAGTTTCTACTTTCAGATGCAACGCGAATTTCTCGAGTTCGTCAGTCCGTTCGCGAGATATGGGAGTTTGAAGTTAAGGAATGGTTGAGAAACCATCAAAATTTTCGCTGGTCTGATACTCGAAACCAATAACTGGAATGGCCTAGGGGAAAAGTACACACACCATTGTAATCGGGCGAGTTTCTACTTTCAGATGCAACGCGAATTTCTCGAGTTTGTCAGTCCGTTCGCGAAATATGGGAATTTGAAGTTAAGGAATGGTTGAGAAACCATCAAAATTTTCGCTGGTCTGTTACTCGAAACTAATAACTGGAATGGCCTAGGGCAAAAATACACAAACCATTGTAATCGGGCGAGTTTCTACTTTCAGATGCCACGGGAATTTCTCGAGTTCGTCAATCCGTTCGCGAGATACGGGAGTTTGAATGTAAGGAATGGGTGAGAAACCATCAAAATTTTCGCAAGTCTGATACTAGAAACCAGTAACTACTATGGCCTAGGGCAAAAATACACACACCATTGTAATCGGGCGAGTTCCTACTGTCAGATGTAATAGGAGTTTCTCGAGTTCGTCAATCCGTTCGCGAAATATGGGAGCTTTAAATTAAGGAATGGTTGAGGTACCATCAAAATTTTCGCAAGTCTGATACTCGGAACCAATAACCGGAATGGCTTAGGGGAAAAGTACACACACCATTGTAATCGGGCGAGTTTCTACTTTCAGATACAACGGGAATTTTTCGAGTTCGTCAATCCTTTCGCGAGATATGGGAGTTTGAAGTTAAGGAATGGTTGAGAAACCATCAAAATTTTCGCTATCTGATACTCGAAATCAATAACTACTATGGCCTAGTGCAAAAATACACACACCATTGTAATCGGGCGAGTTTCTACTTTCAGATGCAACGCGAATTTCTCGAGTTCGTCAATACTTTCGCGAGATATGGGAGTGTGAAGTTAAGGAATGGTTGAGAAACCATCAAAATTTTCGCAAGTCTGATACTCGAAACCAATAACTACTATGGCCTAGGGCAAAAATACACACCATTGTAATCGGGCGAGTTTCTACTTTCAGATGCAACGGGAATTTCTCGAGTTCGTCAATCCGTTCGCGAGATATGGGAGTTTGAAGTTAAGGAATGATTGAGGAACCATCAAAATTTTCGCAAGTCTGATACTCGAAACCAATAACTGGAATGGCCTAGGGGAAAAGTACACACACCATTGTAATCGGGCGAGTTCCTACTCCCAGAGGCAATAGAAGTTTCTCGAGTTCGTCAATCCGTTCGCGAGATATGGGAGCTTGAAGTTAAGGAATGGTTGAGAAACCATCAAAATTTTCGCAAGTCTGATACTCGAAACCAATAACTGGAATGGCCCAGGGGAAAAGTACACACACCATTGTAATCGGGCGAGCTTCTACTTTCAGTTGCAACGGGAATTTCTCGAGTTCGTCAATCATTTCGCGAGATATGGGAGTTTGAAGTTAGGGAATAGTTGAGAAACCATCAAAATTTTCGCAAGTCTGATACTCGAAACCAATAACTACTATGGCCTAGGGCAAAAATACACAAACCATGGTAATCGGGCGAGTTTCTACTTTCAGATGCAACCCGAATTTCTCGAGTTCGTCAATCCGTTCGCGAGATATGGGAGTTTGATGTTAAGGAGTGTTTGAGAAACCATCAAAATTTTCGCAAGTCTGATACTCGAAACCAATAACTACTATGGCCTAGGGCAAAAATACACACCATTGTAATCGGGCGAGTTTCTACTTTCAGATGCAACGGGAATTTCTCGAGTTCGTCAATCCGTTCGCGAGATATGGGAGTTTGAAGTTAAGGAATGATTGAGGAACCATCAAAATTTTCGCAAGTCTGATACTCGAAACCAATAACTGGAATGGCCTAGGGGAAAAGTACACACACCATTGTAATCGGGCGAGTTCCTACTCCCAGAGGCAATAGAAGTTTCTCGAGTTCGTCAATCCGCTCGCGAGATATGGGAGCTTGAAGTTAAGGAATGGTTGAGAAACCATCAAAGTTTTCGCAAGTCTGATACTCGAAACCAACAACTACAATGGCCAAGGGGAAAAATACACACACCACTGTAATCGGGCGAGTTTCTACTTTCAGTTGCAACAGGAACTTCTCGAGTTCGTCAATCCGTTCGCGAGATATGGGAGTTTGAAGTTAAGGAATGGTTGAGGAATCATCAAAAGTTTCGCTGGTCTGATACTCGAGACCACTAACTGGAATCGCCTAGGGGAAAAGTACGCACACCATTGTAATCGGGCGAGTTTCTACTTTCAGATGCAACAGGAATTTCTCCAGTTCGTCAATTCGTTCGCCAGATATGGGAGTTTGAAGTTAAGGAATGGTTGAGAAACCATCAAAATTTTCGCAAGTCTGATACTCGAAACCAATAACTACAATGGCCTAGGGGAAAAATACACACACCGTTGTAATCGGGAGAGTTTCTACTTTCAGATGCAACAGAAATTTTTCGAATTCGTCAATCCGTTCGCGAAATATCGGAGTTTGGATACAAGAGATGGTTGAGAAACCATCAAAATTTTCGCAATTCTGATGCTAGAAACGAATAACTGAAATGGCCTCGGGGAAAAGTACACACACCATTGTAATCGAGCGGGTTTCTACTTTCAGATGCAACAGAAATTTTTCGGATTCGTCAATCCGTTCGCGAAAAATCGGAGTGTGGATTCAAGAGATGGTTGAGGAACCATCAAAATTTTCGCAATGCTGATGCTAGAAACGAATAACTGGAATGGCCTCGGGGAAAAGTACACACACCATTGTAATCCGGCGAGTTTCTACTTTCACATGCAACAGGAATTTCTCCAGTTCGTCAATCCGTTCGCGAGATATGGGAGTTCGAATTTAAGGAATGGTTGAGAAACCATCAAAATTTTCGCAATTCTGATGCTAGAAACGATTAACTGGAATGGCCTAGGGGAAAAGTACACAAACCATTGTAATCGGGCGGGTTTCTACTTTCAGATGCAACAGGAATTTCTCGAGTTCGTCAATCTGTTCGCGAGATATGGGTGTTTGGATTTAAGAGATGGTTGAGAAACCATCAAAATTTTCGCAATTGCGATGCTAGAAACGAGTAACTGGAATGGCCTCGGGGAAAATACACACACCGTTGTAATCGGGAGAGTTTCTACTTTCAGATGCAGCAGAAATTTTTCGGATTCGTCAATCGGTTCGCGAAATATCGGAGTTTGGATTTAAGAGAAGGTTGAGAAACCATCAAAATTTTCGCAATTCCGATGCTAGAAACGAGTAACTGGAATGGCCTCGGGGAAAAGTACACACACCATTGTAATCGGGCGGGTTTCTACCTTCAGATGCAACAGAAATTTTTCGGATTCGTCAATCCGTTCGCGAAAAATCGGAGTTTGGATTCAAGAGATGGTTGAGAAACCATCAAAATTTTCGCAATTCTGATGCTAGAAACGAATAACTGGAATGGCCTAGGGAAAAAGTACACACACCATTGTAATCGGGCGAGTTTCTACTTTCAGTTGCAACAGGAATTTCTCGAGTTCGTCAATCCGTTCGCGCGATATGGGAGTTTGAAATTAAGGAATGGTAGAGAAACCATCAAAATTTTCGCAAGTCTGATACTCGAAACCAATAACTACAATGGCCGAGGGGAAAAAGACACATACCGTTGTAATCGGGCGAGTTTCTACTTTCAGTTGCAACAGAAATTAATCGAGTTTGTCAATCCGTTCGCGAGATATGGGTGTTTGAAGTTAAGGAATGGTTGAGAAACCATCAAAATTTTCGCAAGTCTGATATACGAAACCAATAACTACAATGAGCTAGGGGAAAAATACACACACCTTTGTAATCGGGAGAGTTTCTACTTTCAGATGCAACAGAAATTTGTCGGATTCGTCAATCCGTTTGCGAAATATCGGAGTTTGGATTTAAGAGATGGTTGAGGAACCATCAAAATTTTCGCAATTCTGATGCTAGAAACGAATAACTGGAATGGCCTAGGGGAAAAGAACACACTCCATTGTAATCGGGCGGGTTTCTACTTTCAGATGCAACAGGAATTTCTCGAGTTCGTCAGTCTGTTCGCGAGGTGTGGCCGTTTGAATTTAAGGAATGGTTGAGAAACCATCAAAATTTTCGCTGGTCTGATTCTCGAAACCACTAACTGGAATCGCCGAGGGGAAAAGTACACACACCATTGTAATCGGGCGAGTTTCTACTTTCAGATGCAACAGGAAATTCTCGAGTTCGTCAATCCGTTCGCGAGATATGGGAGTTGAAGTTAAGGAATGGTTGAGAAACCATCAAAATTGTCACAAGTCTGGTTCTCGAAACCAACAACCACTATGGACTGTGGCAAAAATACAAACACCGTTGCAATCGGGCGAGTGTCTGCTGTCAGATGCAAGTGGAATTTCTCGAGTTCGTCAATCCGTTCGCGAGATGTGGAAGTTTGAAGTTAAGGAATGGTAGAGAAACCATCAAAATTTTCGCAAGTCTGATACTCGAGACCAACAACTACTATGGCCTAGGGCAAAAATACACATACCGTTGCAATAGGGCGACTGTCTGCTTCCAGATGCAACAGGAATTTCTCGAGTTCGTCAATCCGTTCGCGAAATATCGGAGTTTGGATTTAAGAGATACTTGAGAAACCATCAAAATTTTCGCAATTCTGATGCTAGAAACGAATAACTGGAATGAGTACACACACCATTGTAATCGGGCAGGTTTCTACTTTCAGATGCTACAGGAATTTCTCGAGTTCGTTAATCCGTTCGCGAGATATGGGAGTTTGAAGTTAAGGAATGGTTGAGAAACCATCAAAATTTTCGCAAGTCTGATACTCGAAACCAATAGCTACTATGGTCTAGGGCAAAAATACACATACCGTTGTAATCGGGCGAGTTTCTGCTTTCAGATGCAACAGAAATTTCTCGAGTTCGTCAATCCGTTCGCGAAATATCGGAGTTTGGATTTAAGAGATACTTGAGAAACCATCAAAATTTTCGCAATTCTGATGCTAGAAACGAATAACTGGAATGAGTACACACACCATTGTAATCGGGCAGGTTTCTACTTTCAGATGCTACAGGAATTTCTCGAGTTCGTTAATCCGTTCGCGAGATATGGGAGTTTGAAGTTAAGGAATGGTTGAGAAACCATCAAAATTTTCGCAAGTCTGATACTCGAAACCAGTAACTACTTTGGCCTACGGCAAAAATACACACACCATTGTAATCGGGCGAGTTCCTACTTTCAGATGCAATAGGAGTTTCTCGAGTTCGTCAATCCGTTCGCGAAATATGGGAGCTTTAAATTAAGGAATGGTTGAGGAACCATCAAAATTTTCGCAAGTCTGATACTCGAAACCAATAACCGGAATGGCCTAGGGGAAAAGTACACACACCATTGTAATCGGGCGAGTTTCTACATTCAGATGCAACGCGAATTTCTCGAGTTCGTCAGTCCGTTCGCGAGATATGGGAGTTGGAAGTTAAGGAATGGTTGAGAAACCATCAAAATTTTCGCTGGTCTGATACTCGAAACCAATAACTACTATGGCCTAGGGCAAAAATACACACACCATTCTAATCGGGCGAGTTCCTACTTTCAGATGCAATAGGAGTTTCTCGAGTTCGTCAATCCGTTCGCGAAATATGGGAGCTTTAAATTAAGGAATGGTTGAGGAACCATCAAAATTTTCGCAAGTCTGATACTCGAATCCAATAACCGGAATGGCCTAGGGGAAAAGTACACACACCATTGTAATCGGGCGAGTTTCTACTTTCAGATACAACGGGAATTTCTCGAGTTCGACAATCCGTTCGTGAGACATGGGAGTTTGAAGTTAAGGAATGGTTGAGAAACCATCAAAGTTTTCGCAAGTCTGATACTCGGAACCAATAACTACAATGGCCAAGGGGAAAAATATACATACCGTTGTAATCGGGCGAGTTTCTACTTTCAGATGCAACAGGAATTTGTCAATTTCCTCAATCCGTTCGCGAGATATGCGAGTTTGAAATTAAGGAATGGTTGAGAAACCATCAAAGTTTTCGCAAGTCTGATACTCGAAACCAACAACTACAATGGCCAAGGGGAAAAATACACACACCACTGTAATCGGGCGAGTTTCTACTTTCAGTTGCAACAGGAACTTCTCGAGTTCGTCAATCCGTTCGCGAGATATGGGAGTTTGAAGTTAAGGAATGGTTGAGGAATCATCAAAAGTTTCGCTGGTCTGATACTCGAGACCACTAACTGGAATCGCCTAGGGGAAAAGTACGCACACCATTGTAATCGGGCGAGTTTCTACTTTCAGATGCAACAGGAATTTCTCCAGTTCGTCAATTCGTTCGCCAGATGTGGGAGTTTGAAGTTAAGGAATGGTTGAGAAACCATCAAAATTTTCGCAAGTCTGATACTCGAAACCAATAACTACAATGGCCTAGGGGAAAAATACACACACCGTTGTAATCGGGAGAGTTTCTACTTTCAGATGCAACAGAAATTTTTCGAATTCGTCAATCCGTTCGCGAAATATCGGAGTTTGGATACAAGAGATGGTTGAGAAACCATCAAAATTTTCGCAATTCTGATGCTAGAAACGAATAACTGAAATGGCCTCGGGGAAAAGTACACACACCATTGTAATCGAGCGGGTTTCTACTTTCAGATGCAACAGAAATTTTTCGGATTCGTCAATCCGTTCGCGAAAAATCGGAGTGTGGATTCAAGAGATGGTTGAGGAACCATCAAAATTTTCGCAATTCTGATGCTAGAAACGAATAACTGGAATGGCCTCGGGGAAAAGTACACACACCATTGTAATCCGGCGAGTTTCTACTTTCAGATGCAACAGGAATTTCTCCAGTTCGTCAATCCGTCCGCGAGATATGGGAGTTCGAAGTTAAGGAATGGTTGAGAAACCATCAAAAGTTTCGCAATTCTGATGCAAGAAACGATTAACTGGAATGGCCTAGGGTAAAAGTACACAAAACATTGTAATCGGGCGGGTTTCTACTTTCAGATGCAACAGGAATTTCTCGAGTTCGTCAATCCGTTCGCGAGATATGGGTGTTTGGATTTAAGAGATGGTTGAGAAACCATCAAAATTTTCGCAATTCCGATGCTAGAAACGAGTAACTGGAATGGCCTCGGGGAAAATACACACACCGTTGTAATCGGGAGAGTTTCTACTTTCAGATGCAGCAGAAATTTTTCGGATTCGTCAATCGGTTCGCGAAATATCGGAGTTTGGATTTAAGAGATGGTTGAGAAACCATCAAAATTTTCGCAATTCCGATGCTAGAAACGAGTAACTGGAATGGCCTCGGGGAAAAGTACACACACCATTGTAATCGGGCGGGTTTCTACCTTCAGATGCAACAGAAATTTTTCGGATTCGTCAATCCGTTCGCGAAAAATCGGAGTTTGGATTCAAGAGATGGTTGAGAAACCATCAAAATTTTCGCAATTCTGATGCTAGAAACGAATAACTGGAATGGCCTAGGGAAAAAGTACACACACCATTGTAATCGGGCGAGTTTCTACTTTCAGTTGCAACAGGAATTTCTCGAGTTCGTCAATCCGTTCGCGAGATATGGGAGTTTGAAATTAAGGAATGGTAGAGAAACCATCAAAATTTTCGCAAGTCTGATACTCGAAACCAATAACTACAATGGCCGAGGGGAAAAAGACACATACCGTTGTAATCGGGCGAGTTTCTACTTTCAGTTACAACAGGAATTTCTCGAGTTCGTCAATCCGTTCGCGAGATATGGGAGTTTGAAGTTAAGGAATGGTAGAGAAACCATCAAAATTTTAGCAAGTCTGATACTCGAAACCAATAACTACAGTGGCCGAGGGGAAAAAGACACATACCGTTGTAATCGGGCGAGTTTCTACTTTCAGTTGCAACAGAAATTAATCGAGTTTGTCAATCCGTTCGCGAGATATGGGTGTTTGAAGTTAAGGAATGGTTGAGAAACCATCAAAATTTTCGCAAGTCTGATATACGAAACCAATAACTACAATGAGCTAGGGGAAAAATACACACACCTTTGTAATCGGGAGAGTTTCTACTTTCAGATGCAACAGAAATTTGTCGGATTCGTCAATCCGTTTGCGAAATATCGGAGTTTGGATTTAAGAGATGGTTGAGGAACCATCAAAATTTTCGCAATTCTGATGCTAGAAACGAATAACTGGAATGGCCTAGGGGAAAAGAACACACTCCATTGTAATCGGGCGGGTTTCTACTTTCAGATGCAATAGGAATTTCTCTAGTTCGTCAATTCGTTCGCGAGATATGGGAGTTTGAAGTTAAGGAATGGTAGAGAAACCATCAAAATTTTCGCAAGTCTGATACTTGAAACCAATAACTACAATGGCCTAGGGGAAAAATACACATACCCTTGTAATCGGGAGAGTTTCTACTTTCAGATGCAACAGGAATTTCTCGAGTTCGTCAGTCTGTTCGCGAGGTGTGGCCGTTTGAATTTAAGGAATGGTTGAGAAACCATCAAAATTTTCGCTGGTCTGATTCTCGAAACCACTAACTGGAATTGCCGAGGGGAAAAGTACACACACCATTGTAATCGGGCGAGTTTCTACTTTCAGATGCAACAGGAATTTCTCGAGTTCGTCAATCCGTTCGCGAGATATGGGAGTTGAAGTTAAGGAATGGTTGAGAAACCATCAAAATTGTCACAAGTCTGGTACTCGAAACCAACAACCACTATGGACTGTGGCAAAAATACACACACCGTTGCAATCGGGCGAGTGTCTGCTGTCAGATGCAAGTGGAATTTCTCGAGTTCGTCAATCCGTTCGCGAGATGTGGAAGTTTGAAGTTAGGGAATGGTAGAGAAACCATCAAAATTTTCGCAAGTCTGATACTCGAGACCAACAACTACTATGGCCTAGGGCAAAAATACACATACCGTTGCAATAGGGGGACTGTCTGCTTCCAGATGCAACAGGAATTTCTCGAGTTCGTCAATCCGTTCGCGAAATAACGGAGTTTGGATTTAAGAGATACTTGAGAAACCATCAAAATTTTCGCAATTCTGATGCTAGAAACGAATAACTGGAATGAGTACACACACCATTGTAATCGGGCAGGTTTCTACTTTCAGATGCTACAGGAATTTCTCGAGTTCGTTAATCCGTTCGCGAGATATGGGAGTTTGAAGTTAAGGAATGGTTGAGAAACCATCAAAATTTTCGCAAGTCTGATACTCGAAACCAATAACTACAATGGCCGAGGGGAAAAATACACACACCGTTGTAATCGGGAGTGTTTCTACTTTCAGATGCAACAGGAATTTTTCGGATTCGTCAATCCGTTCGCGAAATATCGGAGTTTGGATTTAAGGGATGGTTGAGAAACCACCAAAATTTTCGCAAGTCTGATACTCAAAACGAATAACTGGAATGGCCTAGGGGAAAAGTACACGCTCCATTGTAATCGGGCGAGTTTCTACTTTCAGATGCAACAGGAATTTCTCGAGTTCGTTAATCCGTTCGCGAGATATGGGCGTTTGAAGTTAAGGAATGGTTGAGAAACCATCAAAATTTTCGCAAGTCTGATACTCGAAAACAATAACTGGAATGGCCTAGGGGAAAAGTACACACAATTGTAATCGGGTGAGTTTCTACTTTCAGATGCAACGGGAATTTCTCGAGTTCGTCAATCCGTTCGCGAGATATGGGAGTTTGAAGTTAAGGAATGGTGGAGAAACCATCAAAATTTTCGCAAGTCTGATACTCGAAACCAGTAACTACTATGGCCTACGGCAAAAATACACACACCATTGTAATCGGGCGAGTTCCTACTTTCAGATGCAATAGGAGTTTCTCGAGTTCGTCAATCCGTTCGCGAAATATGGGAGCTTTAAATTAAGGAATGGTTGAGGAACCATCAAAATTTTCGCAAGCCTGATACTCGAAACCAATAACCGGAATGGCCTAGGGGAAAAGTACACACACCATTGTAATCGGGCGAGTTTCTACTTTCAGAAGCAACGCGAATTTCTTGAGTTCGTCAGTCCGTTCGCGAGATATGGGAGTTTGAAGTTAAGGAATGGTTGTGAAACCATCAAAATTTTCGCTGGTCTGATACTCGAAACCAATAACTTCTATGGCCTAGGGCAAAAATACACACACCATTCTAATCGGGCGAGTTCCTACTTTCAGATGCAATAGGAGTTTCTCGAGTTCGTCAATCCGTTCGCGAAATATGGGAGCTTTAAATTAAGGAATGGTTGAGGAACCATCAAAATTTTCGCAAGTCTGATACTGGAAACCAATAACCGGAATGGCCTAGGGGAAAAGTACACACACCATTGTAATCGGGCGAGTTTCTACTTTCAGATACAACGGGAATTTCTCGAGTTCGTCAATCCGTTCGTGAGACATGGGAGTTTGAAGTTAAGGAATGGTTGAGAAACCATCAAAATTTTCGCAAGTCTGATACTCGAAACCAATAACTACTATGGTCTAGGACAAAAATACACATACCGTTGTAATCGGGCGAGTTTCTGCTTTCAGATGCAACAGAAATTTCTCGAGTTCGTCAATCCGTTCGCGAGATATGGGAGTTTGAAATTAAGGAATGGCTGAGAAACCATCAAAGTTTTCGCAAGTCTGATATTCGAAACCAATAACTACAATGGCCTAGGGGGAAAATACACACACCGTTGTAATCGGGGAGTTTCTACTTTCAGATGCAGCAGAAATTTTTCGGATTCGTCAATCCGTTCGCGAAATATCGGAGTTTGGATTTACGAGATGGTTGAGAAACCATCAAAATTTTCGCAATTCTGATGCTAGAAACGAGTAACTGGAATGGCCTCGGGGAAAAGTACACACACCATTGTAATCGGGCTGGTTTCTACATTCAGATGCAACAGAAATTTTTCGGATTCGTCAATCCGTTCGCGAAAAGTCGGAGTTTGGATACAAGAGATGGTTGAGAAACCATCAAAATTTTCGCAATTCTGATGCTGGAAACGAATAACTGAAATGGCCTCGGGGAAAAGTACACACACCATTTTAATCGAGCGGGTTTCTACTTTCAGATGCAACAGAAATTTTTCGGATTCGTCAATCCGTTCGCGAAAAATCGGAGTGTGGATTCAAGAGATGGTTGAGGAACCATCAAAATTTTCGCAATTCTGATGCTAGAAACGATTAACTGGAATGGCCTAGGGGAAAAGTACACACACCATTGTAATCGGGCGGGTTTCTACTTTCAGATGCAACAGGAATTTCTCGAGTTCGTCAATCCGTTCGCGAGATATGGGTGTTTGAAGTTAAGGAATGGTTGAGATGTCATCAAAATTTTCGCGATTCTGATACTCGAAACCAATAACTACAATGGCCTAGGGGGAAAATACAAACACCGTTGTAATCGGGAGAGTTTCTACTTTCAGATGCAGCAGAAATTTTTCGGATTCGTCAATCGGTTCGCGAAATATCGGAGTTTGGATTTAAGAGATGGTTGAGAAACCATCAAAATTTTCGAAATTCCGATGCTAGAAACGAGTAACTGGAATGGCCTCGGGGAAAAGTACACACACCATTGTAATCGGGCGGGTTTCTACCTTCAGATGCAACAGAAATTTTTCGGATTCGTCAATCCGTTCGCGAAAAATCGGAGTTTGGATTCAAGAGATGGTTGAGAAACCATTAAAATTTTCGCAATTCTGATGCTACAAACGAATAACTGGAACGGCCTAGGGGAAAAGAACACACACCACTGTAATCGGGCGAGCTTCTACTTTCAGTTGCAACAGGAACTTCTCGAGTTCGTCAATCCGTTCGCGAGATATGGGAGTTTGAAGTTAAGGAATGGTTGAGGAACCATCAAAAGTTTCGCTGGTCTGATACTCGAGACCACTAACTGGAATCGCCTAGGGGAAAAGTACACACACCATTGCAATCGGGCGAGTTTCTACTTTCAGATGTAACAGGAATTTCTCCAGTTCGTCAATTCGTTCGCCAGATATGGGAGTTTGAAGTTAAGGAATGGTTGAGAAACCATCAAAATTTTCGCACGTCTGATACTCGAAACCAATAACTACAATGGCCTAGGGGAAAAATACACACACCGTTGTAATCGGGAGAGTTTCTACTTTCAGATGCAACAGAAATTTTTCGAAATCGTCAATCCGTTCGCGAAATATCGGAGTTTGGATACAAGAGATGGTTGAGAAACCATCAAAATTTTCGCAATTCTGATGCTAGAAACGAATAACTGAAATGGCCTCGGGGAAAAGTACACACACCATTGTAAACGAGCGGGTTTCTACTTTCAGATGCAACAGAAATTTTTCGGATTCGTCAATCCGTTCGCGAAAAACCGGAGTGTGGATTCAAGAGATGGTTGAGGAACCATCAAAATTTTCGCAATTCTGATGCTAGAAACGAATAACTGGAATGGCCTCGGGGAAAAGTACACACACCATTGTAATCCGGCGAGTTTCTACTTTCAGATTGCAACAGGAATTTCTCCAGTTCGTCAATCCGTTCGCGAGATATGGGAGTTCGAAGTTAAGGAATGGTTGAGAAACCATCAAAATTTTCGCAATTCTGATGCTAGAAACGATTAACTGGAATGGCCTAGGGGAAAAGTACACACACCATTGTAATCGAGCGGGTTTCTACTTTCAGATGCAACAGAAATTTTTCGGATTCGTCAATCCGTTCGCGAAAAACCGGAGTGTGGATTCAAGAGATGGTTGAGGAACCATCAAAATTTTCGCAATTCTGATGCTAGAAACGAATAACTGGAATGGCCTCGGGGAAAAGTACACACACCATTGTAATCGGGCGGGTTTCTACTTTCAGATGCAACAGGAATTTCTCGAGTTCGTCAATCCGTTCGCGAGATATGGGTGTTTGAAGTTAAGGAATAGTTGAGAAACCATCAAAATTTTCGCAATCTGATACTCGAAATCAATAACTACTATGGCCTAGGGCAAAAATACACACACCATTGTAATCGGGCGAGTTTCTACTTTCAGATGCAACGCGAATTTCTCGAGTTGGTCAGTGCGTTCGCGAGATATGGGAGTTTGAAGTTAAGGAATGGTTGAGAAACCATCAAAATTTTCGCTGGTCTGATACTGGAAACCAATAACTGGAATGGCCTAGGGGAAAAGTACACACACCATTGTAATCGGGCGAGTTTCTACTTTCAGATGCAACGGGAATTTCTCGAGTTCGTCAATCCTTTCGCGAGATATGGGAGTTTGAAGTTAAGGAATAGTTGAGAAACCATCAAAATTTTCGCAAGTCTGATACTCGAAACCAATAACAACTATGGCCTAGGGCAAAAATACACACACCATTGTAATCGGGCGAGTTTCTACTTTCAGATGCAACGGGAATTTCTCGAGTTCGTCAATCCGTTCGCGAGATATGGGAGTTTGAAGTTAAGGAATGATTGAGGGACCATCAAAATTTTCGCAAGTCTGATACTTGAAACCAATACCAGGAATGACCTAGGGGAAAAGTACACGCACCATTGTAATCGGGCGAGTTTCTGCTTTTAGATGCAACGGGAATTTCTCGAGTTCGTCAATCCGTTCGCGAGATATGAGAGCTTGAAGAAAAGGAATGGTTGAGAAACCATCAAAATTTTCGCAAGTCTGATACCCGAAACCAATAACTGAAATGGCCCAGGGGAAAAGTACACACACCATTGTAATCGGGCGAGATTCTAATTTCAGATGCAACGGGAATTTCTCGAGTTCGTCAATCCTTTCGCGAGATGTGGGAGTTTGAAGTTAAGGAATGGTTGAGAAACCATCAAAATTTTCGCAAGTTTGATACTCGAAACCAATAACTACTAGGGCCTTGGGCAAAAATACACACACCATTGTAATCGGGCGAGTTTCTACTTTCAGATGCAACTGGAATTTCTCGAGTTCGTCAATCCGTTCGCGAAATATGGGAGCTTTAAATTAAGGAATGGTTGAGGAACCATCAAAATTTTCGCAAGTCTGATACTGGAAACCAATAACCGGAATGGCCTAGGGGAAAAGTACACACACCATTGTAATCGGGCGAGTTTCTACTTTCAGATACAACGGGAATTTCTCGAGTTCGTCAATCCGTTCGTGAGACATGGGAGTTTGAAGTTAAGGAATGGTTGAGAAACCATCAAAATTTTCGCAAGTCTGATACTCGAAACCAATAACTACTATGGTCTAGGACAAAAATACACATACCGTTGTAATCGGGCGAGTTTCTGCTTTCAGATGCAACAGAAATTTCTCGAGTTCGTCAATCCGTTCGCGAGATATGGGAGTTTGAAATTAAGGAATGGCTGAGAAACCATCAAAGTTTTCGCAAGTCTGATATTCGAAACCAATAACTACAATGGCCTAGGGGGAAAATACACACACCGTTGTAATCGGGGAGTTTCTACTTTCAGATGCAGCAGAAATTTTTCGGATTCGTCAATCCGTTCGCGAAATATCGGAGTTTGGATTTACGAGATGGTTGAGAAACCATCAAAATTTTCGCAATTCTGATGCTAGAAACGAGTAACTGGAATGGCCTCGGGGAAAAGTACACACACCATTGTAATCGGGCTGGTTTCTACATTCAGATGCAACAGAAATTTTTCGGATTCGTCAATCCGTTCGCGAAAAGTCGGAGTTTGGATACAAGAGATGGTTGAGAAACCATCAAAATTTTCGCAATTCTGATGCTGGAAACGAATAACTGAAATGGCCTCGGGGAAAAGTACACACACCATTTTAATCGAGCGGGTTTCTACTTTCAGATGCAACAGAAATTTTTCGGATTCGTCAATCCGTTCGCGAAAAATCGGAGTGTGGATTCAAGAGATGGTTGAGAAACCATCAAAATTTTCGAAATTCCGATGCTAGAAACGAGTAACTGGAATGGCCTCGGGGAAAAGTACACACACCATTGTAATCGGGCGGGTTTCTACCTTCAGATGCAACAGAAATTTTTCGGATTCGTCAATCCGTTCGCGAAAAATCGGAGTTTGGATTCAAGAGATGGTTGAGAAACCATTAAAATTTTCGCAATTCTGATGCTACAAACGAATAACTGGAACGGCCTAGGGGAAAAGAACACACACCACTGTAATCGGGCGAGCTTCTACTTTCAGTTGCAACAGGAACTTCTCGAGTTCGTCAATCCGTTCGCGAGATATGGGTGTTTGAAGTTAAGGAATGGTTGAGATGTCATCAAAATTTTCGCGATTCTGATACTCGAAACCAATAACTACAATGGCCTAGGGGGAAAATACAAACACCGTTGTAATCGGGAGAGTTTCTACTTTCAGATGCAGCAGAAATTTTTCGGATTCGTCAATCGGTTCGCGAAATATCGGAGTTTGGATTTAAGAGATGGTTGAGAAACCATCAAAATTTTCGAAATTCCGATGCTAGAAACGAGTAACTGGAATGGCCTCGGGGAAAAGTACACACACCATTGTAATCGGGCGGGTTTCTACCTTCAGATGCAACAGAAATTTTTCGGATTCGTCAATCCGTTCGCGAAAAATCGGAGTTTGGATTCAAGAGATGGTTGAGAAACCATTAAAATTTTCGCAATTCTGATGCTACAAACGAATAACTGGAACGGCCTAGGGGAAAAGAACACACACCACTGTAATCGGGCGAGCTTCTACTTTCAGTTGCAACAGGAACTTCTCGAGTTCGTCAATCCGTTCGCGAGATATGGGAGTTTGAAGTTAAGGAATGGTTGAGGAACCATCAAAAGTTTCGCTGGTCTGATACTCGAGACCACTAACTGGAATCGCCTAGGGGAAAAGTACACACACCATTGCAATCGGGCGAGTTTCTACTTTCAGATGTAACAGGAATTTCTCCAGTTCGTCAATTCGTTCGCCAGATATGGGAGTTTGAAGTTAAGGAATGGTTGAGAAACCATCAAAATTTTCGCACGTCTGATACTCGAAACCAATAACTACAATGGCCTAGGGGAAAAATACACACACCGTTGTAATCGGGAGAGTTTCTACTTTCAGATGCAACAGAAATTTTTCGAAATCGTCAATCCGTTCGCGAAATATCGGAGTTTGGATACAAGAGATGTTTGAGAAACCATCAAAATTTTCGCAATTCTGATGCTAGAAACGAATAACTGAAATGGCCTCGGGGAAAAGTACACACACCATTGTAAACGAGCGGGTTTCTACTTTCAGATGCAACAGAAATTTTTCGGATTCGTCAATCCGTTCGCGAAAAACCGGAGTGTGGATTCAAGAGATGGTTGAGGAACCATCAAAATTTTCGCAATTCTGATGCTAGAAACGAATAACTGGAATGGCCTCGGGGAAAAGTACACACACCATTGTAATCCGGCGAGTTTCTACTTTCAGATTGCAACAGGAATTTCTCCAGTTCGTCAATCCGTTCGCGAGATATGGGAGTTCGAAGTTAAGGAATGGTTGAGAAACCATCAAAATTTTCGCAATTCTGATGCTAGAAACGATTAACTGGAATGGCCTAGGGGAAAAGTACACACACCATTGTAATCGAGCGGGTTTCTACTTTCAGATGCAACAGAAATTTTTCGGATTCGTCAATCCGTTCGCGAAAAACCGGAGTGTGGATTCAAGAGATGGTTGAGGAACCATCAAAATTTTCGCAATTCTGATGCTAGAAACGAATAACTGGAATGGCCTCGGGGAAAAGTACACACACCATTGTAATCGGGCGGGTTTCTACTTTCAGATGCAACAGGAATTTCTCGAGTTCGTCAATCCGTTCGCGAGATATGGGTGTTTGAAGTTAAGGAATAGTTGAGAAACCATCAAAATTTTCGCAATCTGATACTCGAAATCAATAACTACTATGGCCTAGGGCAAAAATACACACACCATTGTAATCGGGCGAGTTTCTACTTTCAGATGCAACGCGAATTTCTCGAGTTGGTCAGTGCGTTCGCGAGATATGGGAGTTTGAAGTTAAGGAATGGTTGAGAAACCATCAAAATTTTCGCTGGTCTGATACTGGAAACCAATAACTGGAATGGCCTAGGGGAAAAGTACACACACCATTGTAATCGGGCGAGTTTCTACTTTCAGATGCAACGGGAATTTCTCGAGTTCGTCAATCCTTTCGCGAGATATGGGAGTTTGAAGTTAAGGAATAGTTGAGAAACCATCAAAATTTTCGCAAGTCTGATACTCGAAACCAATAACAACTATGGCCTAGGGCAAAAATACACACACCATTGTAATCGGGCGAGTTTCTACTTTCAGATGCAACGGGAATTTCTCGAGTTCGTCAATCCGTTCGCGAGATATGGGAGTTTGAAGTTAAGGAATGATTGAGGGACCATCAAAATTTTCGCAAGTCTGATACTTGAAACCAATACCAGGAATGACCTAGGGGAAAAGTACACGCACCATTGTAATCGGGCGAGTTTCTGCTTTTAGATGCAACGGGAATTTCTCGAGTTCGTCAATCCGTTCGCGAGATATGAGAGCTTGAAGAAAAGGAATGGTTGAGAAACCATCAAAATTTTCGCAAGTCTGATACCCGAAACCAATAACTGAAATGGCCCAGGGGAAAAGTACACACACCATTGTAATCGGGCGAGATTCTAATTTCAGATGCAACGGGAATTTCTCGAGTTCGTCAATCCTTTCGCGAGATGTGGGAGTTTGAAGTTAAGGAATGGTTGAGAAACCATCAAAATTTTCGCAAGTTTGATACTCGAAACCAATAACTACTAGGGCCTTGGGCAAAAATACACACACCATTGTAATCGGGCGAGTTTCTACTTTCAGATGCAACTGGAATTTCTCGAGTTCTTCAATCCGATCGCGAGATATGGGAGTTTGAAGTTAAGGAAAGATTGAGGAACCATCAAAGTTTTCGCAAGTCTGATACTCGAAACCAATAACTGGACTGGCCTAGGGGAAAAGTACACAACCCATTGTAATCGGGCGAGTTTCTACTTTCAGATGCAACGCGAATTTCTCGAGTTCGCCAGTCTGTTCGCGAGATATGGGAGTTTGAAGTTAAGGAATGGTTGAGGAACCATCAAAATTTTCGCTGGTCTGATACTCGAAACCAATAACTGGAATGGACTAGGGGAAAAGTACACACACCATTGTAACCGGGCGAGCTTCTACTTTCAGATGCAACGGGAATTTCTCGAGTTCGTCAATCCTTTCGCGAGATATGGGAGCTTGAAGTTAAGGAATGGTTGAGAAACCATCAAAATTTTCGCAATTCTGATACTCGAAACCAATAACTGGAATGGCCTAGGGGAAAAGTACACACAATTGTAATCGGGTGAGTTTCTGCTTTCAGATGCAACAGAAATTTCTCGAGTTCGTCAATCCGTTCGCGAGATATGGGAGTTTGAAATTAAGGAATGGCTGAGAAACCATCAAAGTTTTCGCAAGTCTGATACTCGGAACCAATAACTACAATGGCCAAGGGGAAAAATACACATACCGCTGTAATCGGGCGAGTTTCTACTTTCAGATGCAACAGGAATTTGTCAATTTCCTCAATCCGTTCGCGAGATATAAGAGTTTGAAATTAAGGAATGGTTGAGAAACCATCAAAGTTTTCGCAAGTCTGATACTCGAAACCAACAACTACAATGGCCAAGGGGAAAAATACACATACCGTTGTAATCGGGCAAGTTTCTACTTTCAGATACAACAGGAATTTCTCGAGTTCGTCAATCCGTTCAAGAGATATGGGGGTTTGAAATTAAGGAATGGTTGAGAAACCATCAAAATTTTCGCAAGTCTGATACTCGAAACCAATAACTGGAATAGCCCAGGGGAAAAGTACACACACCATTGTAATCGGGCGAGTTTCTACTTTCAGATGCAACGGGAATTTCTCGAGTTCGTCAAACCTTTCGCGAGATGTGGGAGTTTGAAGTTAAGGAATGGTTGAGAAACCATCAAAATTTTCGCAAGTCTGATACTCGAAACCAATAACTACTAGGGCCTTGGGCAAAAATACACACACCATTGTAATCGGGCGAGTTTCTACTTTCAGATGCAACGGGAATTTCTCGAGTTCTCCAATCCGTTCGCGAGATATGGGAGTTTGAAGTTAAGGAAAGATTGAGCAACCAACAAAGTTTTCGCAAGTCTGATACTCGAAACCAATAACTGGAATGGCCGAGGGGAAAAGTACACAACCAATTGTAATCGGGCGAGTTTCTACTTTCAGATGCAACGCGAATTTCTCGAGTTCGCCAGTCCGTTCGCGAGATATGGGAGTTTGAATTTAAGGAATGGTTGAGAAACCATCAAAATTTTCGCTCGTCTGATACTCGAAACCAATAACTGGAATGGACTAGGGGAAAGGTACACACACCATTGTAATCGGGCGAGTTTCTACTTTCAGATGCAACGGGAATTTCTCGAGTTCGTCAATCCGTTCGCGAAATATGGGAGCTTTAAATTAAGGAATGGTTGAGGAACCATCAAAATTTTCGCTATCTGATACTCGAAATCAATAACTACTATGGCCTAGGGCAAAAATACACACACCATTGCAATCGGGCGAGTTTCTACTTTCAGATGCAACGCGAATTTCTCGAGTTCGTCAGTGCGTTCGCGAGATATGGGAGTTTGAAGTTAAGGAATGGTTGAGAAACCATCAAAATTTTCCCAAGTCTGATACTCGAAACTGATAACTACTATGGCCTTGGGCAAAAATACACACACCATCCTAATCGGGCGGGTTTCTACTTTCAGATGCAACAGAAATTTTTCGGATTCGTCAATCCGTTCGCGAAAAACCGGAGTGTGGATTCAAGGGATGGTTGAGGAACCATCAAAATTTTCGCAATTCTGATGCTAGAAACGAATAACTGGAATGGCCTCGGGGAAAAGTACACACACCATTGTAATCCGGCGAGTTTCTACTTTCAGATTGCAACAGGAATTTCTCCAGTTCGTCAATCCGTTCGCGAGATATGGGAGTTCGAAGTTAAGGAATGGTTGAGAAACCATCAAAATTTTCGCAATTCTGATGCTAGAAACGATTAACTGGAATGGCCTAGGGGAAAAGTACACACACCATTGTAATCGAGCGGGTTTCTACTTTCAGATGCAACAGAAATTTTTCGGATTCGTCAATCCGTTCGCGAAAAACCGGAGTGTGGATTCAAGAGATGGTTGAGGAACCATCAAAATTTTCGCAATTCTGATGCTAGAAACGAATAACTGGAATGGCCTCGGGGAAAAGTACACACACCATTGTAATCGGGCGGGTTTCTACTTTCAGATGCAACAGGAATTTCTCGAGTTCGTCAATCCGTTCGCGAGATATGGGTGTTTGAAGTTAAGGAATAGTTGAGAAACCATCAAAATTTTCGCTATCTGATACTCGAAATCAATAACTACTATGGCCTAGGGCAAAAATACACACACCATTGTAATCGGGCGAGTTTCTACTTTCAGATGCAACGCGAATTTCTCGAGTTGGTCAGTGCGTTCGCGAGATATGGGAGTTTGAAGTTAAGGAATGGTTGAGAAACCATCAAAATTTTCGCTGGTCTGATACTGGAAACCAATAACTGGAATGGCCTAGGGGAAAAGTACACACACCATTGTAATCGGGCGAGTTTCTACTTTCAGATGCAACGGGAATTTCTCGAGTTCGTCAATCCTTTCGCGAGATATGGGAGTTTGAAGTTAAGGAATAGTTGAGAAACCATCAAAATTTTCGCAAGTCTGATACTCGAAACCAATAACAACTATGGCCTAGGGCAAAAATACACACACCATTGTAATCGGGCGAGTTTCTACTTTCAGATGCAACGGGAATTTCTCGAGATCGTCAATCCGTTCGCGAGATATGGGAGTTTGAAGTTAAGGAATGATTGAGGAACCATCAAAATTTTCGCAAGTCTGATACTTGAAACCAATACCAGGAATGACCTAGGGGAAAAGTACACGCACCATTGTAATCGGGCGAGTTTCTGCTTTTAGATGCAACGGGAATTTCTCGAGTTCGTCAATCCGTTCGCGAGATATGAGAGCTTGAAGAAAAGGAATGGTTGAGAAACCATCAAAATTTTCGCAAGTCTGATACCCGAAACCAATAACTGAAATGGCCCAGGGGAAAAGTACACACACCATTGTAATCGGGCGAGATTCTAATTTCAGATGCAACGGGAATTTCTCGAGTTCGTCAATCCTTTCGCGAGATGTGGGAGTTTGAAGTTAAGGAATGGTTGAGAAACCATCAAAATTTTCGCAAGTCTGATACTCGAAACCAATAACTACTAGGGCCTTGGGCAAAAATACACACACCATTGTAATCGGGCGAGTTTCTACTTTCAGATGCAACTGGAATTTCTCGAGTTCTTCAATCCGATCGCGAGATATGGGAGTTTGAAGTTAAGGAAAGATTGAGGAACCATCAAAGTTTTCGCAAGTCTGATACTCGAAACCAATAACTGGAATGGCCTAGGGGAAAAGTACACAACCCATTGTAATCGGGCGAGTTTCTACTTTCAGATGCAACGCGAATTTCTCGAGTTCGCCAGTCTGTTCGCGAGATATGGGAGTTTGAAGTTAAGGAATGGTTGAGGAACCATCAAAATTTTCGCTGGTCTGATACTCGAAACCAATAACTGGAATGGACTAGGGGAAAAGTACACACACCATTGTAACCGGGCGAGCTTCTACTTTCAGATGCAACGGGAATTTCTCGAGTTCGTCAATCCTTTCGCGAGATATGGGAGCTTGAAGTTAAGGAATGGTTGAGAAACCATCAAAATTTTCGCAAGTCTGATACTCGAAACCAATAACTGGAATGGCCTAGGGGAAAAGTACACACACCATTGTAATCGGGCGAGTTTCTACTTTCAGATGCAACGGGAATTTCTCGAGTTCGTCAATCCTTTCGCGAGATATGGGAGCTTGAAGTTAAGGAATGGTTGAGAAACCATCAAAATTTTCGCAATTCTGATACTCGAAACCAATAACTGGAATGGCCTAGGGGAAAAGTACACACAATTGTAATCGGGTGAGTTTCTGCTTTCAGATGCAACAGAAATTTCTCGAGTTCGTCAATCCGTTCGCGAGATATGGGAGTTTGAAATTAAGGAATGGCTGAGAAACCATCAAAGTTTTCGCAAGTCTGATACTCGGAACCAATAACTACAATGGCCAAGGGGAAAAATACACATACCGTTGTAATCGGGCGAGTTTCTACTTTCAGATGCAACAGGAATTTGTCAATTTCCTCAATCCGTTCGCGAGATATAAGAGTTTGAAATTAAGGAATGGTTGAGAAACCATCAAAGTTTTCGCAAGTCTGATACTCGAAACCAACAACTACAATGGCCAAGGGGAAAAATACACATACCGTTGTAATCGGGCAAGTTTCTACTTTCAGATACAACAGGAATTTCTCGAGTTCGTCAATCCGTTCAAGAGATATGGGGGTTTGAAATTAAGGAATGGTTGAGAAACCATAAAAATTTTTGCAAGTCTAATACTCGAAACCAATAACTGAAATGGCCTAAGGGAAAAGTACACACACCATTGTAATCGGGCAAGTTTCTGCTTTCAGATGCAACAGGAATTTCTCGATTTCCTCAATCCGTTCGTGAGATATGGGAGTTTGAAGTTAAGGAATGGTTGAGAAACCATCAAAATTTTCGCAAGTCTGATACTCGAAACCAATAACTACTATGGTCTAGGGCAAAAATACACATACCGTTGTAATCGGGCGAGTTCCTACTTTCAGATGCAATAGGAGTTTCTCGAGTTCGTCAATCCGTTCGCGAAATATGGGAGCTTTAATTTAAGGAATGGTTGAGGAACCATCAAAATTTTCGCAAGTCTGATACTCGAAACAAATAACCTGAATGGCCTAGGGGAAAAGTACACACACCATTGTAATCGGGCGAGTTTCTACTTTCAGATACAACGGGAATTTTTCGAGATCGTCAATCCTTTCGCGAGATATGGGAGTTTGAAGTTAAGGAATAGTTGAGAAACCATCAAAATTTTCGCTATCTGATACTCGAAATCAATAACTACTATGGCCTAGGGCAAAAATGCACACACCATTGTAATCGGGCGAGTTTCTACTTTCAGATGCAATAGGAGTTTCTCGAGTTCGTCAATCCGTTCGCGAAATATGGGAGCTTTAAATTAAGGAATGGTTGAGGAACCATCAAAATTTTCGCTATCTGATACTCGAAATCAATAACTACTATGGCCTAGGGCAAAAATACACACACCATTGCAATCGGGCGAGTTTCTACTTTCAGATGCAACGCGAATTTCTCGAGTTCGTCAGTGCGTTCGCGAGTTATGGGAGTTTGAAGTTAAGGAATGGTTGAGAAACCATCAAAATTTTCCCAAGTCTGATACTCGAAACCGATAACTACTATGGCCTTGGGCAAAAATACACACACCATTCTAATCGGGCGAGTTTCTACTTTCAGATGCAACGGGAATTTCTCGAGTTCGTCAATCCTTTCGCGAGATATGGGAGCTTGAAGTTAAGGAATGGTTGAGAAACCATCAAAATTTTCGCAAGTCTGATACTCGAAACCAGTAACTACTATGGCCTAGGGCAAAAATACACACACCATTGTAATCGGGCGAGTTTCTACTTTCAGATGCAACGCGAATTTCTCGAGTTCGTCAGTGCGTTCGCGAGATATGGGAGTTTGAAGTTAAGGAATGGTTGAGAAACCATCAAAATTTTCCCAAGTCTGATACTCGAACCGATAACTACTATGGCCTTGGGCAAAAATACACACACCATTGTAATCGGGCGAGTTTCTACTTTCAGATGCAACGGGAATTTCTCGAGTTCTTCAATCCGTTCGCGAGATATGGGAGTTTGAAGTTAAGGAATGATTGAGGAACCATCAAAGTTTTCGCAAGTCTGATACTCGAAACCAATAACTGGAATGGCATAGGGGAAAAGTACACACACCATTGTAATCGGGCGAGCTTCTACTTTCAGATGCAACGCGAATTTCTCGAGTTCGTCAGTCCGTTCGCGAGATATGGGAGTTTGAAGTTAAGGAATGGTTGAGAAACAATCAAAATTTTCGCTGGTCTGATACTCGAAACCAATAACTAGTATGGCCTAGGGCAAAAATACACACACCATTCTAATCGGGCGAGTTCCTACTTTCAGATGCAATAGGAGTTTCTCGAGTTCGTCATTCCGTTCGCGAAATATGGGAGCTTTAAATTAAGGAATGGTTGAGGAACCATCAAAATTTTCACTATCTGATACTCGAAATCAATAACTACTATGGCCTAGGGGCAAAAATACACACACCATTGCAATCGGGCGAGTTTCTACTTTCAGATGCAACGCGAATTTCTCGAGTTCGTCAGTGCGTTCGCGAGATATGGGAGTTTGAAGTTAAGGAATGGTTGAGAAACCATCAAAATTTTCGCAATTCTGATACTCGAAATCAATAACTACTATGGCCTAGGGCAAAAATACACACACCATTGCAATCGGGCGAGTTTCTACTTTCAGATGCAACGCGAATTTCTCGAGTTCGTCAGTGCGTTCGCGAGATATGGGAGTTTGAAGTTAAGGAATGGTTGAGAAACCATCAAAATTTTCGCAATTCTGATACTCGAAACCAATAACTGGAATGGCCTAGGGGAAAAGTACACACACCATTGTAATCGGGCGAGTTCCTACTTTCAAATGCAACAGCAATTTCTCGAGTTCGTCAATCCGTTCGCGAGATATGGGAGCTTGAAGAAAAGGAATGGTTGAGAAACCATCAAAATTTTCGCAAGTCTGATACTCGAAACCAATAACTGGAATAGCCCAGGGGAAAAGTACACACACCATTGTAATCGGGCGAGTTTCTACTTTCAGATGCAACGGGAATTTCTCGAGTTCGTCAAACCTTTCGCGAGATGTGGGAGTTTGAAGTTAAGGAATGGTTGAGAAACCATCAAAATTTTCGCAATTCTGATACTCGAAACCAATAACTGGAATGGCCTAGGGGAAAAGTACACACACCATTGTAATCGGGCGAGTTCCTACTTTCAAATGCAACAGCAATTTCTCGAGTTCGTCAATCCGTTCGCGAGATATGGGAGCTTGAAGAAAAGGAATGGTTGAGAAACCATCAAAATTTTCGCAAGTCTGATACTCGAAACCAATAACTGGAATAGCCCAGGGGAAAAGTACACACACCATTGTAATCGGGCGAGTTTCTACTTTCAGATGCAACGGGAATTTCTCGAGTTCGTCAAACCTTTCGCGAGATGTGGGAGTTTGAAGTTAAGGAATGGTTGAGAAACCATCAAAATTTTCGCAAGTCTGATACTCGAAACCAATAACTACTAGGGCCTTGGGCAAAAATACACACACCATTGTAATCGGGCGAGTTTCTACTTTCAGATGCAACGGGAATTTCTCGAGTTCGTCAATCCTTTCGCGAGATATGGGAGTTTGAAGTTAAGGAATAGTTGAGAAACCATCAAAATTTTCGCAAGTCTGATACTCGAAACCAATAACAACTATGGCCTAGGGCAAAAATACACACACCATTGTAATCGGGCGAGTTTCTACTTTCAGATGCAACGGGAATTTCTCGAGTTCGTCAATCCGTTCGCGAGATATGGGAGTTTGAAGTTAAGGAATGATTGAGGAACCATCAAAATTTTCGCAAGTCTGATACTTGAAACCAATACCAGGAATGACCTAGGGGAAAAGTACACGCACCATTGTAATCGGGCGAGTTTCTGCTTTTAGATGCAACGGGAATTTCTCGAGTTCGTCAATCCGTTCGCGAGATATGAGAGCTTGAAGAAAAGGAATGGTTGAGAAACCATCAAAATTTTCGCAAGTCTGATACCCGAAACCAATAACTGAAATGGCCCAGGGGAAAAGTACACACACCATTGTAATCGGGCGAGATTCTAATTTCAGATGCAACGGGAATTTCTCGAGTTCGTCAATCCTTTCGCGAGATGTGGGAGTTTGAAGTTAAGGAATGGTTGAGAAACCATCAAAATTTTCGCAAGTCTGATACTCGAAACCAATAACTGGAATGGCCTAGGGGAAAAGTACACAGACCATTGTAATCGGGCGAGTTTCTACTTTCAGATGCAACGGGAATTTCTCGAGTTCGTCAATCCTTTCGCGAGATATGGGAGCTTGAAGTTAAGGAATGGTTGAGAAACCATCAAAATTTTCGCAATTCTGATACTCGAAACCAATAACTGGAATGGCCTAGGGGAAAAGTACACACAATTGTAATCGGGTGAGTTTCTGCTTTCAGATGCAACAGAAATTTCTCGAGTTCGTCAATCCGTTCGCGAGATATGGGAGTTTGAAATTAAGGAATGGCTGAGAAACCATCAAAGTTTTCGCAAGTCTGATACTCGGAACCAATAACTACAATGGCCAAGGGGAAAAATACACATACCGTTGTAATCGGGCGAGTTTCTACTTTCAGATGCAACAGGAATTTGTCAATTTCCTCAATCCGTTCGCGAGATATAAGAGTTTGAAATTAAGGAATGGTTGAGAAACCATCAAAGTTTTCGCAAGTCTGATACTCGAAACCAACAACTACAATGGCCAAGGGGAAAAATACACATACCGTTGTAATCGGGCAAGTTTCTACTTTCAGATACAACAGGAATTTCTCGAGTTCGTCAATCCGTTCAAGAGATATGGGGGTTTGAAATTAAGGAATGGTTGAGAAACCATAAAAATTTTTGCAAGTCTAATACTCGAAACCAATAACTGAAATGGCCTAAGGGAAAAGTACACACACCATTGTAATCGGGCAAGTTTCTGCTTTCAGATGCAACAGGAATTTCTCGATTTCCTCAATCCGTTCGTGAGATATGGGAGTTTGAAGTTAAGGAATGGTTGAGAAACCATCAAAATTTTCGCAAGTCTGATACTCGAAACCAATAACTACTATGGTCTAGGGCAAAAATACACATACCGTTGTAATCGGGCGAGTTCCTACTTTCAGATGCAATAGGAGTTTCTCGAGTTCGTCAATCCGTTCGCGAAATATGGGAGCTTTAATTTAAGGAATGGTTGAGGAACCATCAAAATTTTCGCAAGTCTGATACTCGAAACAAATAACCTGAATGGCCTAGGGGAAAAGTACACACACCATTGTAATCGGGCGAGTTTCTACTTTCAGATACAACGGGAATTTTTCGAGATCGTCAATCCTTTCGCGAGATATGGGAGTTTGAAGTTAAGGAATAGTTGAGAAACCATCAAAATTTTCGCTATCTGATACTCGAAATCAATAACTACTATGGCCTAGGGCAAAAATACACACACCATTGTAATCGGGCGAGTTTCTACTTTCAGATGCAATAGGAGTTTCTCGAGTTCGTCAATCCGTTCGCGAAATATGGGAGCTTTAAATTAAGGAATGGTTGAGGAACCATCAAAATTTTCGCTATCTGATACTCGAAATCAATAACTACTATGGCCTAGGGCAAAAATACACACACCATTGCAATCGGGCGAGTTTCTACTTTCAGATGCAACGCGAATTTCTCGAGTTCGTCAGTGCGTTCGCGAGATATGGGAGTTTGAAGTTAAGGAATGGTTGAGAAACCATCAAAATTTTCCCAAGTCTGATACTCGAAACCGATAACTACTATGGCCTTGGGCAAAAATACACACACCATTCTAATCGGGCGAGTTTCTACTTTCAGATGCAACGGGAATTTCTCGAGTTCGTCAATCCTTTCGCGAGATATGGGAGCTTGAAGTTAAGGAATGGTTGAGAAACCATCAAAATTTTCGCAAGTCTGATACTCGAAACCAGTAACTACTATGGCCTAGGGCAAAAATACACACACCATTGTAATCGGGCGAGTTTCTACTTTCAGATGCAACGCGAATTTCTCGAGTTCGTCAGTGCGTTCGCGAGATATGGGAGTTTGAAGTTAAGGAATGGTTGAGAAACCATCAAAATTTTCCCAAGTCTGATACTCGAACCGATAACTACTATGGCCTTGGGCAAAAATACACACACCATTGTAATCGGGCGAGTTTCTACTTTCAGATGCAACGGGAATTTCTCGAGTTCTTCAATCCGTTCGCGAGATATGGGAGTTTGAAGTTAAGGAATGATTGAGGAACCATCAAAGTTTTCGCAAGTTTGATACTCGAAACCAATAACTGGAATGGCATAGGGGAAAAGTACACACACCATTGTAATCGGGCGAGCTTCTACTTTCAGATGCAACGCGAATTTCTCGAGTTCGTCAGTCCGTTCGCGAGATATGGGAGTTTGAAGTTAAGGAATGGTTGAGAAACAATCAAAATTTTCGCTGGTCTGATACTCGAAACCAATAACTAGTATGGCCTAGGGCAAAAATACACACACCATTCTAATCGGGCGAGTTCCTACTTTCAGATGCAATAGGAGTTTCTCGAGTTCGTCATTCCGTTCGCGAAATATGGGAGCTTTAAATTAAGGAATGGTTGAGGAACCATCAAAATTTTCACTATCTGATACTCGAAATCAATAACTACTATGGCCTAGGGGCAAAAATACACACACCATTGCAATCGGGCGAGTTTCTACTTTCAGATGCAACGCGAATTTCTCGAGTTCGTCAGTGCGTTCGCGAGATATGGGAGTTTGAAGTTAAGGAATGGTTGAGAAACCATCAAAATTTTCGCAATTCTGATACTCGAAATCAATAACTACTATGGCCTAGGGCAAAAATACACACACCATTGCAATCGGGCGAGTTTCTACTTTCAGATGCAACGCGAATTTCTCGAGTTCGTCAGTGCGTTCGCGAGATATGGGAGTTTGAAGTTAAGGAATGGTTGAGAAACCATCAAAATTTTCGCAATTCTGATACTCGAAACCAATACCTGGAATGGCCTAGGGGAAAAGTACACACACCATTGTAATCGGGCGAGTTCCTACTTTCAAATGCAACAGCAATTTCTCGAGTTCGTCAATCCGTTCGCGAGATATGGGAGCTTGAAGAAAAGGAATGGTTGAGAAACCATCAAAATTTTCGCAAGTCTGATACTCGAAACCAATAACTGGAATAGCCCAGGGGAAAAGTACACACACCATTGTAATCGGGCGAGTTTCTACTTTCAGATGCAACGGGAATTTCTCGAGTTCGTCAAACCTTTCGCGAGATGTGGGAGTTTGAAGTTAAGGAATGGTTGAGAAACCATCAAAATTTTCGCAAGTCTGATACTCGAAACCAATAACTACTAGGGCCTTGGGCAAAAATACACACACCATTGTAATCGGGCGAGTTTCTACTTTCAGATGCAACGGGAATTTCTCGAGTTCTCCAATCCGTTCGCGAGATATGGGAGTTTGAAGTTAAGGAAAGATTGAGCAACCAACAAAGTTTTCGCAAGTCTGATACTCGAAACCAATAACTGGAATGGCCGAGGGGAAAAGTACACAACCAATTGTAATCGGGCGAGTTTCTACTTTCAGATGCAACGCGAATTTCTCGAGTTCGCCAGTCCGTTCGCGAGATATGGGAGTTTGAATTTAAGGAATGGTTGAGAAACCATCAAAATTTTCGCTCGTCTGATACTCGAAACCAATAACTGGAATGGACTAGGGGAAAGGTACACACACCATTGTAATCGGGCGAGTTTCTACTTTCAGATGCAACGGGAATTTCTCGAGTTCGTCAATCCGTTCGCGAAATATGGGAGCTTTAATTTAAGGAATGGTTGAGGAACCATCAAAATTTTCGCAAGTCTGATACTCGAAACAAATAACCTGAATGGCCTAGGGGAAAAGTACACACACCATTGTAATCGGGCGAGTTTCTACTTTCAGATACAACGGGAATTTTTCGAGATCGTCAATCCTTTCGCGAGATATGGGAGTTTGAAGTTAAGGAATAGTTGAGAAACCATCAAAATTTTCGCTATCTGATACTCGAAATCAATAACTACTATGGCCTAGGGCAAAAATACACACACCATTGTAATCGGGCGAGTTTCTACTTTCAGATGCAATAGGAGTTTCTCGAGTTCGTCAATCCGTTCGCGAAATATGGGAGCTTTAAATTAAGGAATGGTTGAGGAACCATCAAAATTTTCGCTATCTGATACTCGAAATCAATAACTACTATGGCCTAGGGCAAAAATACACACACCATTGCAATCGGGCGAGTTTCTACTTTCAGATGCAACGCGAATTTCTCGAGTTCGTCAGTGCGTTCGCGAGATATGGGAGTTTGAAGTTAAGGAATGGTTGAGAAACCATCAAAATTTTCCCAAGTCTGATACTCGAAACCGATAACTACTATGGCCTTGGGCAAAAATACACACACCATTCTAATCGGGCGAGTTTCTACTTTCAGATGCAACGGGAATTTCTCGAGTTCGTCAATCCTTTCGCGAGATATGGGAGCTTGAAGTTAAGGAATGGTTGAGAAACCATCAAAATTTTCGCAAGTCTGATACTCGAAACCAGTAACTACTATGGCCTAGGGCAAAAATACACACACCATTGTAATCGGGCGAGTTTCTACTTTCAGATGCAACGCGAATTTCTCGAGTTCGTCAGTGCGTTCGCGAGATATGGGAGTTTGAAGTTAAGGAATGGTTGAGAAACCATCAAAATTTTCCCAAGTCTGATACTCGAACCGATAACTACTATGGCCTTGGGCAAAAATACACACACCATTGTAATCGGGCGAGTTTCTACTTTCAGATGCAACGGGAATTTCTCGAGTTCTTCAATCCGTTCGCGAGATATGGGAGTTTGAAGTTAAGGAATGATTGAGGAACCATCAAAGTTTTCGCAAGTCTGATACTCGAAACCAATAACTGGAATGGCATAGGGGAAAAGTACACACACCATTGTAATCGGGCGAGCTTCTACTTTCAGATGCAACGCGAATTTCTCGAGTTCGTCAGTCCGTTCGCGAGATATGGGAGTTTGAAGTTAAGGAATGGTTGAGAAACAATCAAAATTTTCGCTGGTCTGATACTCGAAACCAATAACTAGTATGGCCTAGGGCAAAAATACACACACCATTCTAATCGGGCGAGTTCCTACTTTCAGATGCAATAGGAGTTTCTCGAGTTCGTCATTCCGTTCGCGAAATATGGGAGCTTTAAATTAAGGAATGGTTGAGGAACCATCAAAATTTTCACTATCTGATACTCGAAATCAATAACTACTATGGCCTAGGGGCAAAAATACACACACCATTGCAATCGGGCGAGTTTCTACTTTCAGATGCAACGCGAATTTCTCGAGTTCGTCAGTGCGTTCGCGAGATATGGGAGTTTGAAGTTAAGGAATGGTTGAGAAACCATCAAAATTTTCGCAATTCTGATACTCGAAATCAATAACTACTATGGCCTAGGGCAAAAATACACACACCATTGCAATCGGGCGAGTTTCTACTTTCAGATGCAACGCGAATTTCTCGAGTTCGTCAGTGCGTTCGCGAGATATGGGAGTTTGAAGTTAAGGAATGGTTGAGAAACCATCAAAATTTTCGCAATTCTGATACTCGAAACCAATAACTGGAATGGCCTAGGGGAAAAGTACACACACCATTGTAATCGGGCGAGTTCCTACTTTCAAATGCAACAGCAATTTCTCGAGTTCGTCAATCCGTTCGCGAGATATGGGAGCTTGAAGAAAAGGAATGGTTGAGAAACCATCAAAATTTTCGCAAGTCTGATACTCGAAACCAATAACTGGAATAGCCCAGGGGAAAAGTACACACACCATTGTAATCGGGCGAGTTTCTACTTTCAGATGCAACGGGAATTTCTCGAGTTCGTCAAACCTTTCGCGAGATGTGGGAGTTTGAAGTTAAGGAATGGTTGAGAAACCATCAAAATTTTCGCAAGTCTGATACTCGAAACCAATAACTACTAGGGCCTTGGGCAAAAATACACACACCATTGTAATCGGGCGAGTTTCTACTTTCAGATGCAACGGGAATTTCTCGAGTTCTCCAATCCGTTCGCGAGATATGGGAGTTTGAAGTTAAGGAAAGATTGAGCAACCAACAAAGTTTTCGCAAGTCTGATACTCGAAACCAATAACTGGAATGGCCGAGGGGAAAAGTACACAACCAATTGTAATCGGGCGAGTTTCTACTTTCAGATGCAACGCGAATTTCTCGAGTTCGCCAGTCCGTTCGCGAGATATGGGAGTTTGAATTTAAGGAATGGTTGAGAAACCATCAAAATTTTCGCTCGTCTGATACTCGAAACCAATAACTGGAATGGACTAGGGGAAAGGTACACACACCATTGTAATCGGGCGAGTTTCTACTTTCAGATGCAACGGGAATTTCTCGAGTTCGTCAATCCGTTCGCGAGATATGGGAGTTTGAAGTTAAGGAATGATTGAGGAACCATCAAAATTTTCGCAAGTCTCATACTCGAAACCAATTCCTGGAATGACCTAGCGGAAAAGTACACACACCATTGTAATCGAGCGAGTTTCTACTTTCAGATGCAACGGGAATTTCTCGAGTTCTTCAATCCGTTCGCGAGATATGGGAGTTTGAAGTTAAGGAATGATTGAGGAACCATTAAAGTTTTCGCAAGTCTGATACTCGAAACCAATAACTGGAATGGCCTAGGGGAAAAGTACACACACCATTGTAATCGGGCGAGTTTCTACTTTCAGATGCAACGCGAATTTCTCGAGTTCGTCAGTCCGTTCGCGAGATATGGGAGTTTGAAGTTAAGGAATGGTTGAGAAACCATCAAAATTTTCGCTGGTCTGATACTCGAAACCAATAACTACTATGGCCTAGGGCAAAAATACACACACCATTCTAATCGGCCGAGTTCCTACTTTCAGATGCAATAGGAGTTTCTCGAGTTCGTCAATCCGTTCGCGAAATATGGGAGCTTTAAATTAAGGAATGGTTGAGGAACCATCAAAATTTTCGTAAGTCTGATACTCGAAACCAATAACCGGAATGGCCTAGGGGAAAGGTACGCACACCATTGTAATCGGGCGAGTTTCTACTTTCAGATACAACGGGAATTTTTCGAGTTCGTCAATCCTTTCGCGAGATATGGGAGTTTGAAGTTAAGGAATAGTTGAGAAACCATCAAAATTTTCGCAAGTCTGATACTCGAAACCAGTAACTACTATGGCCTAGGGCAAAAATACACACACCATTGTAATCGGGCGAGTTCCTACATTCAGATGCAATAGGAGTTTCTCGAGTTCGTCAATCCGTTCGCGAAATATGGGAGCTTTAATTTAAGGAATGGTTGAGGAACCATCAAAATTTTCGCAAGTCTGATACTCGAAACAAATAACCTGAATGGCCTAGGGGAAAAGTACACACACCATTGTAATCGGGCGAGTTTCTACTTTCAGATACAACGGGAATTTTTCGAGTTCGTCAATCCTTTCGCGAGATATGGGAGTTTGAAGTTAAGGAATAGTTGAGAAACCATCAAAATTTTCGCAAGTCTGATACTCGAAACCAGTAACTACTATGGCCTAGGGCAAAAATACACACACCATTGTAATCGGGCGAGTTTCTACTTTCAGATGCAACGCGAATTTCTCGAGTTCGTCAGTGCGTTCGCGAGATATGGGAGTTTGAAGTTAAGGAATGGTTGAGAAACCATCAAAATTTTCCCAAGTCTGATACTCGAAACCAATAACTACTATGGCCTTGGGCAAAAATACACACACCATTGTAATCGGGCGAGTTTCTACTTTCAGATGCAACGGGAATTTCTCGAGTTCTTCAATCCGTTCGCGAGATATGGGAGTTTGAAGTTAAGGAATGATTGAGGAACCATCAAAGTTTTCGCAAGTCTGATACTCGAAACCAATAACTGGAATGGCCTAGGGGAAAAGTACACACACCATTGTAATCGGGCGAGTTTCTACTTTCAGATGCAACGCGAATTTCTCGAGTTCGTCAGTCCGTTCGCGAGATATGGGAGTTTGAAGTTAAGGAATGGTTGAGAAACCATCAAAACTTTCGCTGGTCTGATACTCGAAACCAATAACTACATGGCCTAGGGCAAAAATACACACACCATTGTAATCGGGCGAGTTCCTACTTTCAGATGCAATAGGAGTTTCTCGAGTTCGTCAATCCGTTCGCGAAATATGGGAGCTTTAAATTAAGGAATGGTTGAGGAACCATCAAAATTTTCGCAAGTCTGATACTCGAAACCAATAACCGGAATGGCCTAGGGGAAATGTACGCACACCATTGTAATCGGGCGAGTTTCTACTTTCAGATACAACGGGAATTTTTCGAATTCGTCAATCCTTTCGCGAGATATGGGAGTTTGAAGTTAAGGAATAGTTGAGAAACCATCAAAATTTTCGCTATCTGATACTCGAAATCAATAACTACTATGGCCTAGGGCAAAAATACACACACCATTGTAATCGGGCGAGTTTCTACTTTCAGATGCAACGCGAATTTCTCGAGTTCGTCAGTGCGTTCGCGAGATATGGGAGTTTGAAGTTAAGGAATGGTTGAGAAACCATCAAAATTTTCCCAAGTCTGATACTCGAAACCAATAACTACTATGGCCTTGGTCAAAAATACACACACCATTGTAATCGGGCGAGTTTCTACTTTCAGATGCAACGGGAATTTCTCGAGTTCTTCAATCCGTTCGCGAGATATGGGAGTTTGAAGTTAAGGAATGATTGAGGAACCATCAAAGTTTTCGCAAGTCTGATACTCGAAACCAATAACTGGAATGGCCTAGGGGAAAAGTACACACACCATTGTAATCGAGCGAGTTCCTACTTTCAAATGCAACAGCAATTTCTCGAGTTCGTCAATCCGTTCGCGAGATATGGGAGCTTGAAGAAAAGGAATGGTTGAGAAACCATCAATGTTTTCGCAAGTCTGATACTCGAAACCAATAACTGGAATAGCCCAGGGGAAAAGTACACACACCATTGTAATCGGGCGAGTTTCTACTTTCAGATGCAACGGGAATTTCTCGAGTTCGTCAAACCTTTCGCGAGATGTGGGAGTTTGAAGTTAAGGAATGGTTGAGAAACCATCAAAATTTTCGCAAGTCTGATACGCGAAACCAATAACTACTAGGGCCTTGGGCAAAAATACACACACCATTGTAATCGGGCGAGTTTCTACTTTCAGATGCAACGGGAATTTCTCGAGTTCTCCAATCCGTTCGCGAGATATGGGAGTTTGAAGTTAAGGAAAGATTGAGGATCCAACAAAGTTTTCGCAAGTCTGATACTCGAAACCAATAACTGGAATGGCCGAGGGGAAAAGTACACAACCCATTGTAATCGGGCGAGTTTCTACTTTCAGATGCAACGCGAATTTCTCGAGTTCGCCAGTCCGTTCGCGAGATATTGGAGTTTGAAGTTAAGGAATGGTTGAGAAACCATCAAAATTTTCGCAAATCTGATACTCGAAACCAATAACTACAATGGCCTACGGGAAAAGAACACATACCGTTGGAATCGGGCGAGTTTCTACTTTCAGATTCAACAGGAATTTCTCGAGTTCGTCAATCCGTTCGCGAGATATGGGAGTTTGAAGTTAAGGAATGATTGAGGAACCATCAAAATTTTCGCAAGTCTCATACTCGAAACCAATTCCTGGAATGACCTAGGGGAAAAGTACACACACCATTGTAATCGGGCGAGTTTCTACTTTCAGATGCAACGGGAATTTCTCGAGTTCGTCAATCCGTTCGCGAGATATGGGAGTTTGAAGTTAAGGAATGATTGAGGAACCATCAAAATTTTCGCAAGTCTGATACCAGAAACCAATAACTGGAATGGCCTAGGGGAAAAGTACACACACCATTGTAATCGGGCGAGTTCCTACTTTCAGAGGCAATAGCAGTTTCTCGAGTTCGTCAATCCGTTCGCGAGATACGGGAGCTTGAAGTTATGGAATGATTGAGGAACCATCAAAATTTTCGCAAGTCTCATACTCGAAACCAATTCCTGGAATGACCTAGGGGAAAAGTACACACACCATTGTAATCGGGCGAGTTTCTACTTTCAGATGCAACGCGAATTTCTCGAGTTCGTCAATCCGTTCGCGAGATATTGGAGTTTGAAGTTAAGGAATGGTTGAGAAACCATCAAAATTTTCGCAAATCTGATACTCGAAACCAATAACTACAATGGCCTACGGGAAAAGAACACATACCGTTGGAATCGGGCGAGTTTCTACTTTCAGATTCAACAGGAATTTCTCGAGTTCGTCAATCCGTTCGCGAAATATCGGAGTTTGGATTTAAGAGATGGTTGTGAAACCATCAAAATTTTCGCAAGTCTGATACCCGAAACCAATAACTGAAATGGCCCAGGGGAAAAGTACACACACCATTGTAATCGGGCGAGTTTCTACTTTCAGATGCAACGCGAATTTCTCGAGTTCGTCAGTCCGTTCGCGAGATATGGGAGTTTGAAGTTAAGGAATGGTTGAGAAACCATCAAAATTTTCGCAAGTCTGATACTCGAAACCAATAACTACTAGGGCCTTGGGCAAAAATACACAAACCATTGTAATCGGGCGAGTTTCTACTTTCAGATGCAACTGGAATTTCTCGAGTTCTTCAATCCGTTCGCGAGGTATGGGAGTTTGAAGTTAAGGAAAGATTGAGGAACCATCAAAGTTTTCGCAAGTCTGATACTCGAAACCAATAACTGGAATGGCCTAGGGGAAAAGTACACAACCCATTGTAATCGGGCGAGTTTCTACTTTCAGATGCAACGCGAATTTCTCGAGTTCGCCAGTCCGTTCGCGAGATATGGGAGCTTGAAGAAAAGGAATGGTTGAGAAACCATCAAAATTTTCGCAAGTCTGATACCCGAAACCAATAACTGAAATGGCCCAGGGGAAAAGTATACACACCATTGTAATCGGGCGAGTTTCTAGTTTCAGATGCAACTGGAATTTCTCGAGTTCGTCAATCCTTTCGCGAGATGTGGGAGTTTGAAGTTAAGGAATGGTTGAGAAACCATCAAAATTTTCGCAAGTCTGATACTCGAAACCAATAACTACTAGGGCCTTGGGCAAAAATACACAAACCATTGTAATCGGGCGAGTTTCTACTTTCAGATGCAACTGGAATTTCTCGAGTTCTTCAATCCGTTCGCGAGATATGAGAGTTTGAAGGTAAGGGAAGATTGAGGAACCATCAAAGTTTTCGCAAGTCCGATACTCGAAACCAATAACTGGAATGGCCTAGGGGAAAAGTACACAACCCATTGTAATCGGGCGAGTTTCTACTTTCAGATGCAACGCGAATTTCTCGAGTTCGCCAGTCCGTTCGCGAGATATGGGAGTTTGAAGTAAAGGAATGGTTGAGGAACCATCAAAATTTTCGCTGGTCTGATACTCGAAACCAATAACTGGAATGGACTGGGGGAAAAGTACACAAACCATTGTAATCGGGCGAGTTTCTACTTTCAGATACAACGGGAATTTTTCCAGTTCGTCAATCCTTTCGCGAGATATGGGAGTTTGAAGTTAAGGAATAGTTGAGAAACCATCAAAATTTTCGCTATCTGATACTCGAAATCAATAACTACTATGGCCTAGGGCAAAAATACACACACCATTGTAATCGGGCGAGTTTCTACTTTCAGATGCAACGCGAATTTCTCGAGTTCGTCAGTGAGTTCGCGAGATATGGGAGTTTGAAGTTAAGGAATGGTTGAGAAACCATCAAAGTTTTCGCAAGTCTGATACTCGAAACCAATAACTGGAATGGCCTAGGGGAAAAGTACACACACCATTGTAATCGGGCGAGTTTCTACTTTCAGATGCAACGCGAATTTCTCGAGTTCGTCAGTCCGTTCGCGAGATATGGGAGTTTGAAGTTAAGGAATGGTTGAGAAACCATCAAAATTTTCGCTGGTCTGATACTCGAAACCAATAACTACTATGGCCTAGGGCAAAAATACACACACCATTCTAATCGGGCGAGTTCCTACTTTCAGATGCAATAGGAGTTTCTCGAGTTCGTCAATCCGTTCGCGAAATATGGGAGCTTTAAATTAAGGAATGGTTGAGGAACCATCAAAATTTTCGCAAGTCTGATACTCGAAACCAATAACCGGAATGGCCTAGGGGAAAAGTACACACACCATTTTAATCGGGCGAGTTTCTACTTTCAGATACAACGGGAATTTCTCGAGTTCGTCAATCCGTTCGTGAGATATGGGAGTTTGAAGTTAAGGAATGGTTGAGAAACCATCAAAATTTTCGCAAGTCTGATACTCGAAACCAATAACTACTATGGTCTAGGGCAAAAATACACATACCGTTGTAATCGGGCGAGTTTCTGCTTTCAGATGCAACAGAAATTTCTCGAGTTCGTCAATCCGTTCGCTAGATATGGGAGTTTTAAGTTAAGGTATGGTTGAGAAACAATCAATATTTTCGGAATCTGATACTCGAAACCAATAACTACTATGGTCTAGTGCAAAAATACACATACCATTGTAATCGGGCGAGTTTGTGACTTCAGATGCAATAGGAATTTCTCGAGTTCGTCAATCCGTGCGCGAGATATGGGCGTTTGACGTTAAGGAATGGTTGAGAAACAATCAAAAATTTCGCAAGTCTGATACTCGAAGCCAATAACTACCATGGCCTAGGGCAAAAGTAGACATACCGTTGTAATCGGGCGAGTTTCTGCTTTCAGATGCAACAGGTGTTTCCCGATTTCGTCAATCCGTTCGCGAGATATGGGAGTTTGAAGTTAAGGAATGGTTGAGAAACCATCAAAATTTTCGCTGGTCTGATACTCGAAACCAATAACTACTATGGCCTAGGGCAAAAATACACACACCATTCTAATCGGGCGAGTTCCTACTTTCAGATGCAATAGGAGTTTCTCGAGTTCGTCAATCCGTTCGCGAAATATGGGAGCTTTAAATTAAGGAATGGTTGAGGAACCATCAAAATTTTCGCAAGTCTGATACTCGAAACCAATAACCGGAATGGCCTAGGGGAAAAGTACACACACCATTTTAATCGGGCGAGTTTCTACTTTCAGATACAACGGGAATTTCTCGAGTTCGTCAATCCGTTCGTGAGATATGGGAGTTTGAAGTTAAGGAATGGTTGAGAAACCATCAAAATTTTCGCAAGTCTGATACTCGAAACCAATAACTACTATGGTCTAGGGCAAAAATACACATACCGTTGTAATCGGGCGAGTTTCTGCTTTCAGATGCAACAGAAATTTCTCGAGTTCGTCAATCCGTTCGCTAGATATGGGAGTTTTAAGTTAAGGTATGGTTGAGAAACAATCAATATTTTCGGAATCTGATACTCGAAACCAATAACTACTATGGTCTAGTGCAAAAATACACATACCATTGTAATCGGGCGAGTTTGTGACTTCAGATGCAATAGGAATTTCTCGAGTTCGTCAATCCGTGCGCGAGATATGGGCGTTTGACGTTAAGGAATGGTTGAGAAACAATCAAAAATTTCGCAAGTCTGATACTCGAAGCCAATAACTACCATGGCCTAGGGCAAAAGTAGACATACCGTTGTAATCGGGCGAGTTTCTGCTTTCAGATGCAACAGGTGTTTCCCGATTTCGTCAATCCGTTCGCGAGATATGGGAGTTTGAAGTTAAGGTATGGTCGAGAAACCATCAAAATTTTCGCAAGTCTGATACTCGATACCAATAACTGCTATGGTCTAGGGCGAAAATACGCATACCTTTGTAATCGGGCGAGTTTCTGCTTTCAGATGCAACAGGAATTTCCCGAGTTCGTCAATCCGTTCGCGAGATATGGGAGTTTGAAGATAAGGAATGGTTGAGAAACCATCAAAATTTTCGCAAGTCTGATACTCGAAACCAATAACTACAATCGCCTAGGGGAAAAATACACATATCAGTGTAATCGGGAGAGTTTCTACTTTCAGATGCAACAGAAATTTTTCGGATTCGTCAATCCGTTCGCGAAATATCGGAGTTTGGAATTAAGAGATGGTTGAGAAACCATCAAAATTTTCGCAAGTCTGATACACGAAACCAATAACTACAATGGCCTAGGGGAAAAGTACACATACCGTTGTAATGGGGCGAGTTTCTACTTTCAAGTGCAACAGGAATTTCTCGAGTTCGTCAATCCGTTCGAGAGATATGGGAGTTTGAAGTTAAGGAATAGTTGAGAAACCATAAAAATTTGCGGAATCTGATACTCGAAACCAATAACTACTATGGTCTAGGGCAAAAATACACATACCGTTGTAATCGGGCTAGTTTCTGCTTTCAGATTCAACAGCAATTACTCGAGTTCGTCAATCCGTTCGCTAGATATGGGAGTTTTAAGTTAAGGAATGGTTGAGAAACCATAAAAATTTTCGGAATCTGATACTCGAAACCAATAACTACTATGGTCTAGTGCAAAAATACACATACCGTTGTAATCGGGCGTATTTCTGCTTTCAGATGCAACAGGAATTTCTCGAGTTCGTCAATCCGTTCGCGAGATATGCGAGTTTGAAATTGACGAATGGTTGAGAAACCATCAAAATTTTCGCAAGTCTGATACTCGAAATCAATAACCACTATGGCCTAGGGCAAAAATACACATACCGTTGTAATCGGGCGAGTTTCTACTTTCAGATGCAACCGGAATTTCTCGAGTTCACCAATCCGTTCGCGAGATATGGGCGTTTGAAGATAAGGAATGGTTGAGAAACAATCAAAAATTTCGCAAGTCTGGTACACGAAACCAATTACTGGAACGGCCTAGGGGAAAAGTACACACACCATTGTAATCGGGCGAGTTTGTGCCTTCAGATGCAATAGGAATTTCTCGAGTTCGTCAATCCGTTCGCGAGATATGGGCGTTTGAAGTTAAGGAATGGTTGAGAAACAATCAAAAATTTCGCAAGTCTGATACACGAAACCAATTACTGGAACGGCCTAGGGGAAAAGTACACACACCATTGTAATCGGGCGAGTTTCTACTTTCAGATGCAACCGGAATTTCTCGAGTTCGCCGATCCGTTCGCGAGATATGGGAGTTTGAAGATAAGGAATGGTTGAGAAACCATCAAAATTTTTGCAAGTCTGATACTCGAAACCAATAAGTACAATGGCCTAGGGGAAAAATGCACATACCGTTGTAATCGGGCGAGTTTCTACTTTAAGATGCAATAGGAATTTTTGGGTTAGGTCAATCCGTTCGCGAGATATGGGAGTTTGAAGCCAAGAAATGGTTGAGAAGGCAAAAAATTTTTCGCATTTCTGCTGCTCCAAACGCTTAACCAGAATGGCCTAGGGAAAAAATACACATACCGTTGTAATCGGGCGAGTTTCTACTTTCAGACGCAACTGGAATTTTTGGGTTAGGTCAATCCGTTCGCGAGATATGGGAGTTTGAAGCCAAGAAATGGTTGAGAAGGCAAAAAATGTTTCGCAATTCTGCTGCTCCATACGCTTAACCAGAATTGCCTAGGGAAAAAATACACATACCGTTGTAATCGGGCGAGTTTCTACTTTCAAATGCAATAGGAATTTTTGGGTTAGGTCAATACGTTCGCGAGATATGAGAGTTTGAAGCTAAGAAATGGTTGAGAAGACAACAAATTTTTCGCAAATCTGCTGCTCCAAACGCTTAACCAGAGTGCCCTAGCGAAAAAATACACATACCGTAGTAATCGGGCGAGTTTCTACTTTAAGATGCAATAGGAATTTTTGGGTTAGGTCAATCTGTTCGCGAGGTATGGGAGTTTGAAGCCAAGAAATGGTAGACAAGGCAAAAAAATTTTCGCAATACTGCTGATACAAACGCTTAACCAGAATGGCCTAGGGAAAAAATACACATACCGCTGTAGTCGGGCGAGTTTCTACTTTCAGATGCAATAGGAATTTTTGGGTAAGGTCAATCCGTTCGCGAGATATGGGAGTTTGAAGCCAAGAAATGGTTGAGAAGGCAAAAAATTTTTCGCAATTCTGCTGCTCCATACGCTTAACAAGAATGGCCTAGGGAAAAAATACACATACCGCTGTAATCGGGCGAGTTTCTGCTTTCAGACGCAACAGGAATTTTTGGGTTAGGTCAATCCGTTCGCGAGATATGGGAGTTTGAAGCCAAGAAATGGTTGAGAAGGCAAAAAATTTTTCGCAATACTGCTGATACGAACGCTTAACCAGAATGGCCTAGGGAAAAAATACAGATACCGTTGTAATCGGGAGAGTTTCTAATTTCACAAGCAACAGGAATTTTTGGGTTTGGTCAATCCGTTCGCGAGATATGGGAGTTTGAAGCCAAGAAATGGTTGAGAAGGCAAAAAATTTTTCGCATTTCTGCTGCTCCAAACGCTTAACCAGAATGGCCTAGGGAAAAAATACACATACCGTTGTAATCGGGCGAGTTTCTACTTTCAGACGCAACTGGAATTTTTGGGTTAGGTCAATCCGTTCGCGAGATATGGGAGTTTGAAGCCAAGAAATGGTTGAGAAGGCAAAAAATGTTTCGCAATTCTGCTGCTCCATACGCTTAACCAGAATTGCCTAGGGAAAAAATACACATACCGTTGTAATCGGGCGTGTTTCTACTTTCAAATGCAATAGGAATTTTTGGGTTAGGTCAATACGTTCGCGAGATATAAGAGTTTGAAGCTAAGAAATGGTTGAGAAGACAACAAATTTTTCGCAAATCTGCTGCTCCAAACGCTTAACCAGAGTGCCCTAGCGAAAAAATACACATACCGTTGTAATCGGGCGAGTTTCTACTTTAAGATGCAATAGGAATTTTTGGGTTAGGTCAATCTGTTCGCGAGGTATGGGAGTTTGAAGCCAAGAAATGGTAGACAAGGCAAAAAAATTTTCACAATTCTGCTGCTCCAAACGCTTAACCAGAATGGGCTAGGGAAAAAATACACATACCGTTGTAATCGGGAGAGTTTCTAATTTCACAAGCAACAGGAATTTTTGGGTTTGGTCAATCCGTTCGCGATATATGGGAGTTTGAAGCCAAGAAATGGTTGAGAAGGCATAAAATTTTTCGCAATACTGCTGATACAAACGCTTAACCAGAATGGCCTAGGGAAAAAATACACATACCGCTGTAGTCGGGCGAGTTTCTACTTTCAGATGCAATAGGAATTTTTGGGTAAGGTCAATCCGTTCGCGAGATATGGGAGTTTGAAGCCAAGAAATGGTTGAGAAGGCAAAAAATTTTTCGCAATTCTGCTGCTCCATACGCTTAACAAGAATGGCCTAGGCAAAAAATACACATACCGCTGTAATCGGGCGAGTTTCTGCTTTCAGACGCAACAGGAATTTTTGGGTTAGGTCAATCCGTTCGCGAGATATGGGAGTTTGAAGCCAAGAAATGGTTGAGAAGGCAAAAAATTTTTCGCAATACTGCTGATACTAACGCTTAACCAGAATGGCCTAGGGAAAAAATACACATACCGTTGTAATCGGGAGAGTTTCTAATTTCACAAGCAACAGGAATTTTTGGGTTTGGTCAATCCGTTCGCGAGATATGGGAGTTTGAAGCCAAGAAATTGTTGAGAAGGCATAAAATTTTTCGCAATACTGCTGATCCAAACGCTTAACCAGAATGGCCTAGGGAAAAAATACACATACCGCTGTAGTCGGGCGAGTTTCTACTTTCAGATGCAATAGGAATTTTTGGGTAAGGTCAATCCGTTCGCGAGATATGGGAGTTTGAAGCCAAGAAATGGTTGAGAAGGCAAAAAATTTTTCGCATTTCTGCTGCTCCAAACGCTTAACCAGAATGGCCTAGGGAAAAAATACACATACCGTTGTAATCGGGCGGGTTTCTACTTTCAGACGCAACTGGAATTTTTGGGTTAGGTCAATCCGTTCGCGAGATATGGGAGTTTGAAGCCAAGAAATGGTTGAGAAGGCAAAAAATGTTTGGCAATTCTGCTGCTCCATACGCTTAACCAGAATTGCCTAGGGAAAAAATACACATACCGTTGTAATCGGGCGTGTTTCTACTTTCAAATGCAATAGGAATTTTTGGGTTAGGTCAATACGTTCGCGAGATATGAGAGTTTGAAGCTAAGAAATGGTTGAGAAGACAACAAATTTTTCGCAAATCTGCTGCTCCAAACGCTTAACTAGAGTGCCCTAGCGAAAAAATACACATACCGTTGTAATCGGGCGAGTTTCTACTTTAAGATGCAATAGGAATTTTTGGGTTAGGTCAATCTGTTCGCGAGGTATGGGAGTTTGAAGCCAAGAAATGGTAGACAAGGCAAAAAAATTTTCACAATTCTGCTGCTCCAAACGCTTAACCAGAATGGGCTAGGGAAAAAATACACATACCGTTGTAATCGGGAGAGTTTCTAATTTCACAAGCAACAGGAATTTTTGGGTTTGGTCAATCCGTTCGCGATATATGGGAGTTTGAAGCCAAGAAATGGTTGAGAAGGCATAAAATTTTTCGCAATACTGCTGATACAAACGCTTAACCAGAATGGCCTAGGGAAAAGATACACATACCGCTGTAGTCGGGCGAGGGTCTACTTTCAGATGCAATAGGAATTTTTGGGTAAGGTCAATCCGTTCGCGAGATATGGGAGTTTGAAGCCAAGAAATGGTTGAGAAGGCAAAAAATTTTTCGCAATTCTGCTGCTCCATACGCTTAACAAGAATGGCCTAGGGAAAAAATACACATACCGCTGTAATCGGGCGAGTTTCTGCTTTCAGACGCAACAGGAATTTTTGGGTTAGGTCAATCCGTTCGCGAGATATGGGAGTTTGAAGCCAAGAAATGGTTGAGAAGGCAAAAAATTTTTCGCAATACTGCTGATACTAACGCTTAACCAGAATGGCCTAGGGAAAAAATACACATACCGTTGTAATCGGGAGAGTTTCTAATTTCACAAGCAACAGGAATTTTTGGGTTTGGTCAATCCGTTCGCGAGATATGGGAGTTTGAAGCCAAGAAATGGTTGAGAAGGCATAAAATTTTTCGCAATACTGCTGATCCAAACGCTTAACCAGAATGGCCTAGGGAAAAAATACACATACCGCTGTAGTCGGGCGAGTTTCTACTTTCAGATGCAATAGGAATTTTTGGGTAAGGTCAATCCGTTCGCGAGATATGGGAGTTTGAAGCCAAGAAATGGTTGAGAAGGCAAAAAATTTTTCGCATTTCTGCTGCTCCAAACGCTTAACCAGAATGGCCTAGGGAAAAAATACACATACCGTTGTAATCGGGAGAGTTTCTAATTTCACAAGCAACAGGAATTTTTGGGTTTGGTCAATCCGTTCGCGATATATGGGAGTTTGAAGCCAAGAAATGGTTGAGAAGGCATAAAATTTTTCGCAATACTGCTGATACAAACGCTTAACCAGAATGGCCTAGGGAAAAGATACACATACCGCTGTAGTCGGGCGAGGGTCTACTTTCAGATGCAATAGGAATTTTTGGGTAAGGTCAATCCGTTCGCGAGATATGGGAGTTTGAAGCCAAGAAATGGTTGAGAAGGCAAAAAATTTTTCGCAATTCTGCTGCTCCATACGCTTAACAAGAATGGCCTAGGCAAAAAATACACATACCGCTGTAATCGGGCGAGTTTCTGCTTTCAGACGCAACAGGAATTTTTGGGTTAGGTCAATCCGTTCGCGAGATATGGGAGTTTGAAGCCACGAAATGGTTGAGAAGGCAAAAAATTTTTCGCAATTCTGCTGCTCCATACGCTTAACAAGAATGGCCTAGGGAAAAAATACACATACCGCTGTAATCGGGCGAGTTTCTGCTTTCAGACGCAACAGGAATTTTTGGGTTAGGTCAATCCGTTCGCGAGATATGGGAGTTTGAAGCCAAGAAATGGTTGAGAAGGCAAAAAATTTTTCGCAATACTGCTGATACTAACGCATAACCAGAATGGCCTAGGGAAAAAATACACATACCGTTGTAATCGGGAGAGTTTCTAATTTCACAAGCAACAGGAATTTTTGGGTTTGGTCAATCCGTTCGCGAGATATGGGAGTTTGAAGCCAAGAAATGGTTGAGAAGGCATAAAATTTTTCGCAATACTGCTGATCCAAACGCTTAACCAGAATGGCCTAGGGAAAAAATACACATACCGCTGTAGTCGGGCGAGTTTCTACTTTCAGATGCAATAGGAATTTTTGGGTAAGGTCAATCCGTTCGCGAGATATGGGAGTTTGAAGCCAAGAAATGGTTGAGAAGGCAAAAAATTTTTCGCATTTCTGCTGCTCCAAACGCTTAACCAGAATGGCCTAGGGAAAAAATACACATACCGTTGTAATCGTGCGAGTTTCTACTTTCAGACGGAACAGGAATTTTTGGGTTAGGTCAATCCGTTCGCGAGATATGGGAGTTTGAAGCCAAGAAATGGTTGAGAAGGCAATAAATTTTTCGCAATTCTGCTGCTCCAACCGCTTAACCCGAATGGCCTAGGGAAAAAATACACATACCGTTGTAATCGGGCGAGTTTCTACTTTCAGACGCAACCGGAATTTTTGGGTTAGGTCTATCCGTTCGCGAGATATGGGAGTTTGAAGCCAAGAAATGGTTGAGAAGGCAAAAAATTTTTCGCAATACTGCTGATACTAACGCTTAACCAGAATGTCCTAGGGAAAAAATACACATACCGTTGTAATCGGGAGAGTTTCTAATTTCACAAGCAACAGGAATTTTTGGGTTAGGTCAATCCGTTCGCGAGATATGGGAGTTTGAAGCCAAGAAATGGTTGTGAAGGCAAAAAATGTTTCGCAATTCTGCTGCTCCAAACGCTTAACCAGAGTGCCCTAGGGAAAAAATACACATACCGTTGTAATCGGGCGAGTTTCTACTTTAAGATGCAATAGGAATTTTTGGATTAGGTCAATCCGTTCGCGAGATATGGGAGTTTGAAGCCAAGAAATGGTTGAGAAGGCAAAAAATTTTTCGCATTTCTGTTGCTCCAAACGCTTAACCAGAATGGCCTAGGGAAAAAATACACATACCGTTGTAATCGGGCGAGTTTCTACTTTCAGACGGAACAGGAATTTTTGGGTGAGGTCAATCCGTTCGCGAGATATGGGAGTTTGAGCCAAGAAATGGTTGAGAAGGCAAAAAATTTTTCGCAATACTGCTGATACTAACGCTTAACCAGAATGGCCTAGGGAAAAAATACACATACCGTTGTAATCGGGAGAGTTTCTAATTTCACAAGCAACAGGAATTTTTGGGTTTGGTCAATCCGTTCGCGAGATATGGGAGTTTGAAGCCAAGAAATGGTTGAGAAGGCAAAAAATTTTTCGCATTTCTGCTGCTCCAAACGCTTAACCAGAATGGCCTAGGGAAAAAATACACATACCGTTGTAATCGGGCGAGTTTCTACTTTCAGACGGAACAGGAATTTTTGGGTTAGGTCAATCCGTTCGCGAGATATGGGAGTTTGAAGCCAAGAAATGGTTGAGAAGGCAATAAATTTTTCGCAATTCTGCTGCTCCAACCGCTTAACCCGAATGGCCTAGGGAAAAAATACACATACCGTTGTAATCGGGCGAGTTTCTACTTTCAGACGCAACCGGAATTTTTGGGTTAGGTCAATCCGTTCGCGAGATATGGGAGTTTGAAGCCAAGAAATGGTTGAGAAAGCAAAAAATTTTTCGCAATTCTGCTGCTCCGAACGCTTAACCAGAATGCCCTAGGGAAAAAATACACATACCGTTGTAATCGGGCGAGTTTCTACTTTCAGACGCAACTGGAATTTTTGGGTTAGGTCAATCCGTTCGCGAGATATGGGAGTTTGAAGCCAAGAAATGGTTGAGAAGGCAAAAAATGTTTCGCAATTCTGCTGCTCCAAACGCTTAACCAGAGTGCCCTAGGGAAAAAATACACATACCGTTGTAATCGGGCGAGTTTCTACATTAAGATGCAATAGGAATTTTTGGATTAGGTCAATCCGTTCGCGAGATATGGGAGTTTGAAGCCAAGAAATGGTTGAGAAGGCAAAAAATTTTTCGCATTTCTGCTGCTCCAAACGCTTAACCAGAATGGCCTAGGGAAAAAATACACATACCATTGTAATCGGGCGAGTTTCTACTTTCAGACGGAACAGGAATTTTTGGGTGAGTTCAATCCGTTCGCGAGATATGGGAGTTTGAAGCCAAGAAATTGTTGAGAAGGCAAGAAATTTTTCGCAATTCTGCTGCTCCAACCGCTTAACCCGAATGGCCTAGGGAAAAAATACACATACCGTTGTAATCGGGCGAGTTTCTACTTTCAGACGCAACCGGAATTTTTGGGTTAGGTCAATCCGTTCGCGAGATATGGGAGTTTGAAGCCAAGAAATGGTTGAGAAGGCAAAAAATTTTTCGCAATTCTGCTGCTCCGAACGCTTAACCAGAATGCCCTAGGGAAAAAATACACATACCGTTGTAATCGGGCGAGTTTCTACTTTCAGATGCAATAGGAATTTTTGGATTAGCTCAATCCGTTCGCGAGATATGGGAGTTTGAAGCCAAGAAATGGTTGAGAAGGCAAAAAATTTTTCGCAATTTTGCTGCTCCAAACGCTTAACCAGAATGGCCTAGGGAAAAAATACACATACCGTTGTAATCGGGCGAGTTTCTACTTTCATATTCAACTGGAATTTTTGGGTTAGGTCAATCCGTTCGCGAGATATGGGAGTTGAAGCCAAGAAATGGTTGAGAAGGCAAAAAAATTTTCGCAATTCTGCTGCTCCAAACGCTTAACCAGAATGGCCTAGGGAAAAAATACACATACCGTTGTAATCGGGCGAGTTTCTATTTTCAGACGCAACTGGAATTTTTGGGTTAGGTCAATCCGTTCGCGAGATATGGGAGTTTGAAGCCAGGAAATGTTTGAGAAGGCAAAAAATTTTTCGCAATTCTGCTGCTCCATACGCTTAACCAGAATGGCCTAGGGAAAAAATACACATACCGCTGTAATCGGGCGAGTTTCTGCTTTCAGACGCAACAGGAATTTTTGGGTTAGGTCAATCCGTTCGCGAGATATGGGAGTTTGAAGCCAAGAAATGGTTGAGAAGGCAAAAAATTTTTCGCAATTATGCTGCTCCGAACGCTTAACCAGAATGCCATAGGGAAAAAATACACATACCGTTGTAATCGGGCGAGTTTCTACTTTCAGATGCAATAGGAATTTTTGGATTAGGTCAATCCGTTCGCGAGATATGGGAGTTTGAAGCCAAGAAATGGTTGAGAAGGCAAAAAATTTTTCGCAATTCTGCTGCTCCAAACGCTTAACCAGAATGGCCTAGGGAAAAAATACACATACCGTTGTAATCGGGCGAGTTTCTACTTTCAGTCGCAATTGGAATCTTTGGGTTAGGTCAATCCGTTCGCGAGATATGGGAGTTTGAAGCCAAGAAATGGTTGAGAAGGCAAAAAATGTTTCGCAATTCTGCTGCTCCATACGCTTAACGAGAATTGGCTAGGGAAAAAATACACATACCGTAGTAATCGGGCGAGTTTCTACTTTCAAATGCAATAGGAATTTTTGGGTTAGGTCAATCCGTTCGCGAGATATGAGAGTTTGAAGCCAAGAAATGGTTGAGAAGGCAAAAAATTTTTCGCATTTCTGCTGCTCCAAACGCTTAACCAGAATGGCCTAGGGAAAAAATACACATACCGTTGTAATCGGGCGAGTTTCTACTTTCAGACGGAACAGGAATTTTTGGGTTAGGTCAATCCGTTCGCGAGATATGGGAGTTTGAAGCCAAGAAATGGTTGAGAAGGCAATAAATTTTTCGCAATTCTGCTGCTCCAACCGCTTAACCCGAATGGCCTAGGGAAAAAATACACATACCGTTGTAATCGGGCGAGTTTCTACTTTCAGACGCAACCGGAATTTTTGGGTTAGGTCAATCCGTTCGCGAGATATGGGAGTTTGAAGCCAAGAAATGGTTGAGAAAGCAAAAAATTTTTCGCAATTCTGCTGCTCCGAACGCTTAACCAGAATGCCCTAGGGAAAAAATACACATACCGTTGTAATCGGGCGAGTTTCTACTTTCAGACGCAACTGGAATTTTTGGGTTAGGTCAATCCGTTCGCGAGATATGGGAGTTTGAAGCCAAGAAATGGTTGAGAAGGCAAAAAATGTTTCGCAATTCTGCTGCTCCAAACGCTTAACCAGAGTGCCCTAGGGAAAAAATACACATACCGTTGTAATCGGGCGAGTTTCTACTTTAAGATGCAATAGGAATTTTTGGATTAGGTCAATCCGTTCGCGAGATATGGGAGTTTGAAGCCAAGAAATGGTTGAGAAGGCAAAAAATTTTTCGCATTTCTGCTGCTCCAAACGCTTAACCAGAATGGCCTAGGGAAAAAATACACATACCATTGTAATCGGGCGAGTTTCTACTTTCAGACGGAACAGGAATTTTTGGGTGAGTTCAATCCGTTCGCGAGATATGGGAGTTTGAAGCCAAGAAATTGTTGAGAAGCTAAGAAATTTTTCGCAATTCTGCTGCTCCAACCGCTTAACCCGAATGGCCTAGGGAAAAAATACACATACCGTTGTAATCGGGCGAGTTTCTACTTTCAGACGCAACCGGAATTTTTGGGTTAGGTCAATCGGTTCGCGAGATATGGGAGTTTGAAGCCAAGAAATGGTTGAGAAGGCAAAAAATTTTTCGCAATTCTGCTGCTCCGAACGCTTAACCAGAATGCCCTAGGGAAAAAATACACATACCGTTGTAATCGGGCGAGTTTCTACTTTCAGATGCAATAGGAATTTTTGGATTAGGTCAATCCGTTCGCGAGATATGGGAGTTTGAAGCCAAGAAATGGTTGAGAAGGCAAAAAATTTTTCGCAATTTTGCTGCTCCAAACGCTTAACCAGAATGGCCTAGGGAAAAAATACACATACCGTTGTAATCGGGCGAGTTTCTACTTTCATATTCAACTGGAATTTTTGGGTTAGGTCAATCCGTTCGCGAGATATGGGAGTTGAAGCCAAGAAATGGTTGAGAAGGCAAAAAAATTTTCGCAATTCAGCTGCTCCAAACGCTTAACCAGAATGGCCTAGGGAAAAAATACACATACCGTTGTAATCGGGCGAGTTTCTACTTTCAGACGCAACTGGAATTTTTGGGTTAGGTCAATCCGTTCGCGAGATATGGGAGTTTGAAGCCAGGAAATGTTTGAGAAGGCAAAAAATTTTTCGCAATTCTGCTGCTCCATACGCTTAACCAGAATGGCCTAGGGAAAAAATACACATACCGCTGTAATCGGGCGAGTTTCTACTTTCAGATGCAATAGGAATTTTTGGGTAAGGTCAATCCGTTCGCGAGATATGGGATTTTGAAGCCAAGAAATGGTTGAGAATGCAAAAAAATTTTCACAATTCTGCTGCTACAAACGCTTAACCAGAATGGCCTAGGGAAAAAATACACATACCGTAGTAATCGGGCGAGTTTCTACTTTCAAATGCAATAGGAATTTTTGGGTTAGGTCAATCCGTTCGCGAGATATGAGAGTTTGAAGCCAAGAAATGGTTGAGAAGGCAAAAAATTTTTCGCATTTCTGCTGCTCCAAACGCTTAACCAGAATGGCCTAGGGAAAAAATACACATACCGTTGTAATCGGGCGAGTTTCTACTTTCAGACGGAACAGGAATTTTTGGGTTATGTCAATCCGTTCGCGAGATATGGGAGTTTGAAGCCAAGAAATGGTTGAGAAGGCAATAAATTTTTCGCAATTCTGCTGCTCCAACCGCTTAACCCGAATGGCCTAGGGAAAAAATACACATACCGTTGTAATCGGGCGAGTTTCTACTTTCAGACGCAACCGGAATTTTTGGGTTAGGTCAATCCGTTCGCGAGATATGGGAGTTTGAAGCCAAGAAATGGTTGAGAAAGCAAAAAATTTTTCGCAATTCTGCTGCTCCGAACGCTTAACCAGAATGCCCTAGGGAAAAAATACACATACCGTTGTAATCGGGCGAGTTTCTACTTTCAGACGCAACTGGAATTTTTGGGTTAGGTCAATCCGTTCGCGAGATATGGGAGTTTGAAGCCAAGAAATGGTTGAGAAGGCAAAAAAATTTTCACAATTCTGCTGCTACAAACGCTTAACCAGAATGGCCTAGGGAAAAAATACGCATACCGTTGTAATCGGGCGAGTTTCTGCTTTCAGACGCAACAGGAATTTTTGGGTTAGGTCAATCCGTTCGCGAGATATGGGAGTTTGAAGCCAAGAAATGGTTGAGAAGGCAAAAAATTTTTCGCAAATCTGCTGCTCCAAACGCTTAACCAGAGTGCCCTAGGGAAAAAATACACATACCGTTGTAATCGGGCGAGTTTCTACTTTCAGACGGAACAGGAATTTTTGGGTTAGGTCAATCCGTTCGCGAGATATGGGAGTTTGAAGCCAAGAAATGGTTGAGAAGGCAATAAGTTTTTCGCAATTCTGCTGCTCCAACCGCTTAACCCGAATGGCCTAGGGAAAAAATACACATACCGTTGTAATCGGGCGAGTTTCTACTTTCAGACGCAACCGGAATTTTTGGGTTAGGTCAATCCGTTCGCGAGATATGGGAGTTTGAAGCCAAGAAATGGTTGAGAAGGCAAAAAATTTTTCGCAATTCTGCTGCTCCGAACGCTTAACCAGAATGCCCTAGGGAAAAAATACACATACCGTTGTAATCGGGCGAGTTTCTACTTTCAGACGCAACTGGAATTTTTGGGTTAGGTCAATCCGTTCGCGAGATATGGGAGTTTGAAGCCAAGAAATGGTTGTGAAGGCAAAAAATGTTTCGCAATTCTGCTGCTCCAAACGCTTAACCAGAGTGCCCTAGGGAAAAAATACACATACCGTTGTTATCGGGCGAGTTTCTACTTTAAGATGCAATAGGAATTTTTGGATTAGGTCAATCCGTTCGCGAGATATGGGAGTTTGAAGCCAAGAAATGGTTGAGGAGGCAAAAAATTTTTCGCATTTCTGCTGCTCCAAACGCTTAACCAGAATGGCCTAGGGAAAAAATACACATACCGTTGTAATCGGGCGAGTTTCTACTTTCAGACGGAACAGGAATTTTTGGGTGAGGTCAATCCGTTCGCGAGATATGAGAGTTTGAAGCCAAGAAATGGTTGAGAAGGCAAAAAATTTTTCGCAATACTGCTGATACTAACGCTTAACCAGAATGGCCTGGGGAAAAAATACACATACCGTTGTAATCGGGAGAGTTTCTAATTTCACAAGCAACAGGAATTTTTGGGTTTGGTCAATCCGTTCGCGAGATATGGGAGTTTGAAGCCAAGAAATGGTTGAGAAGGCATAAAATTTTTCGCAATACTGCTGATCCAAACGCTTAACCAGAATGGCCTAGGGAAAAAATACACATACCGCTGTAGTCGGGCGAGTTTCTACTTTCAGATGCAATAGGAGTTTTTGGGTAAGGTCAATCCGTTCGCGAGATATGGGAGTTTGAAGCCAAGAAATGGTTGAGAAGGCAAAAAATTTTTCGCATTTCTGCTGCTCCAAACGCTTAACCAGAATGGCCTAGGGAAAAAATACACATACCGTTGTAATCGGGCGAGTTTCTACTTTCAGACGGAACAGGAATTTTTGGGTTAAGTCAATCCGTTCGCGAGATATGGGAGTTTGAAGCCAAGAAATGGTTGAGAAGGCAATAAATTTTTCGCAATTCTGCTGCTCCAACCGCTTAACCCGAATGGCCTAGGGAAAAAATACACATACCGTTGTAATCGGGCGAGTTTCTACTTTCAGACGCAACCGCAATTTTTGGGTTAGGTCAATCCGTTCGCGAGATATGGGAGTTTGAAGCCAAGAAATGGTTGAGAAGGCAATAAATTTTTCGCAATTCTGCTGCTCCAACCGCTTAACCCGAATGGCCTAGGGAAAAAATACACATACCGTTGTAATCGGGCGAGTTTCTACTTTCAGACGCAACCGGAATTTTTGGGTTAGGTCAATCCGTTCGCGAGATATGGGAGTTTGAAGCCAAGAAATGGTTGAGAAAGCAAAAAATTTTTCGCAATTCTGCTGCTCCGAACGCTTAACCAGAATGCCCTAGGGAAAAAATACACATACCGTTGTAATCGGGCGAGTTTCTACTTTCAGACGCAACTGGAATTTTTGGGTTAGGTCAATCCGTTCGCGAGATATGGGAGTTTGAAGCCAAGAAATGGTTGAGAAGGCAAAAAAATTTTCACAATTCTGCTGCTACAAACGCTTAACCAGAATGGCCTAGGGAAAAAATACGCATACCGTTGTAATCGGGCGAGTTTCTGCTTTCAGACGCAACAGGAATTTTTGGGTTAGGTCAATCCGTTCGCGAGATATGGGAGTTTGAAGCCAAGAAATGGTTGAGAAGGCAAAAAATTTTTCGCAAATCTGCTGCTCCAAACGCTTAACCAGAGTGCCCTAGGGAAAAAATACACATACCGTTGTAATCGGGCGAGTTTCTACTTTCAGACGGAACAGGAATTTTTGGGTTAGGTCAATCCGTTCGCGAGATATGGGAGTTTGAAGCCAAGAAATGGTTGAGAAGGCAATAAGTTTTTCGCAATTCTGCTGCTCCAACCGCTTAACCCGAATGGCCTAGGGAAAAAATACACATACCGTTGTAATCGGGCGAGTTTCTACTTTCAGACGCAACCGGAATTTTTGGGTTAGGTCAATCCGTTCGCGAGATATGGGAGTTTGAAGCCAAGAAATGGTTGAGAAGGCAAAAAATTTTTCGCAATTCTGCTGCTCCGAACGCTTAACCAGAATGCCCTAGGGAAAAAATACACATACCGTTGTAATCGGGCGAGTTTCTACTTTCAGACGCAACTGGAATTTTTGGGTTAGGTCAATCCGTTCGCGAGATATGGGAGTTTGAAGCCAAGAAATGGTTGTGAAGGCAAAAAATGTTTCGCAATTCTGCTGCTCCAAACGCTTAACCAGAGTGCCCTAGGGAAAAAATACACATACCGTTGTTATCGGGCGAGTTTCTACTTTAAGATGCAATAGGAATTTTTGGATTAGGTCAATCCGTTCGCGAGATATGGGAGTTTGAAGCCAAGAAATGGTTGAGGAGGCAAAAAATTTTTCGCATTTCTGCTGCTCCAAACGCTTAACCAGAATGGCCTAGGGAAAAAATACACATACCGTTGTAATCGGGCGAGTTTCTACTTTCAGACGGAACAGGAATTTTTGGGTGAGGTCAATCCGTTCGCGAGATATGAGAGTTTGAAGCCAAGAAATGGTTGAGAAGGCAAAAAATTTTTCGCAATACTGCTGATACTAACGCTTAACCAGAATGGCCTGGGGAAAAAATACACATACCGTTGTAATCGGGAGAGTTTCTAATTTCACAAGCAACAGGAATTTTTGGGTTTGGTCAATCCGTTCGCGAGATATGGGAGTTTGAAGCCAAGAAATGGTTGAGAAGGCATAAAATTTTTCGCAATACTGCTGATCCAAACGCTTAACCAGAATGGCCTAGGGAAAAAATACACATACCGCTGTAGTCGGGCGAGTTTCTACTTTCAGATGCAATAGGAGTTTTTGGGTAAGGTCAATCCGTTCGCGAGATATGGGAGTTTGAAGCCAAGAAATGGTTGAGAAGGCAAAAAATTTTTCGCATTTCTGCTGCTCCAAACGCTTAACCAGAATGGCCTAGGGAAAAAATACACATACCGTTGTAATCGGGCGAGTTTCTACTTTCAGACGGAACAGGAATTTTTGGGTTAAGTCAATCCGTTCGCGAGATATGGGAGTTTGAAGCCAAGAAATGGTTGAGAAGGCAATAAATTTTTCGCAATTCTGCTGCTCCAACCGCTTAACCCGAATGGCCTAGGGAAAAAATACACATACCGTTGTAATCGGGCGAGTTTCTACTTTCAGACGCAACCGCAATTTTTGGGTTAGGTCAATCCGTTCGCGAGATATGGGAGTTTGAAGCCAAGAAATGGTTGAGAAAGCAAAAAATTTTTCGCAATTCTGCTGCTCCGAACGCTTAACCAGAATGCCCTAGGGAAAAAATACACATACCGTTGTAATCGGGCGAGTTTCTACTTTCAGACGCAACTGGAATTTTTGGGTTAGGTCAATCCGTTCGCGAGATATGGGAGTTTGAAGCCAAGAAATGGTTGAGAAGGCAAAAAATGTTTCGCAATTCTGCTGCTCCAAACGCTTAACCAGAGTGCCCTAGGGAAAGAATACACATACCGTTGTAATCGGGCGAGTTTCTACTTTAAGATGCAATAGGAATTTTTGGATTAGGTCAATCCGTTCGCGAGATATGGGAGTTTGAAGCCAAGAAATGGTTGAGAAGGCAAAAAATTTTTCGCATTTCTGCTGCTCCAAACGCTTAACCAGAATGGCCTAGGGAAAAAATACACATACCATTGTAATCGGGCGAGTTTCTACTTTCAGACGGAACAGCAATTTTTGGGTGAGTTCAATCCGTTCGCGAGATATGGGAGTTTGAAGCCAAGAAATTGTTGAGAAGGCAAGAAATTTTTCGCAATTCTGCTGCTCCAACCGCTTAACCCGAATGGCCTAGGGAAAAAATACACATACCGTTGTAATCGGGCGAGTTTCTACTTTCAGACGCAACCGGAATTTTTGGGTTAGGTCAATCCGTTCGCGAGATATGGGAGTTTGAAGCCAAGAAATGGTTGAGAAGGCAAAAAATTTTTCGCAATTCTGCTGCTCCGAACGCTTAACCAGAATGCCCTAGGGAAAAAATACACATACCGTTGTAATCGGGCGAGTTTCTACTTTCAGATGCAATAGGAATTTTTGGATTAGGTCAATCCGTTCGCGAGATATGGGAGTTTGAAGCCAAGAAATGGTTGAGAAGGCAAAAAATTTTTCGCAATTCTGCTGCTCCAAAGGCTTAACCAGAATGGCCTAGGGAAAAAATACACATACCGTTGTAATCGGGCGAGTTTCTACTTTCATATTCAACTGGAATTTTTGGGTTAGGTCAATCCGTTCGCGAGATATGGGAGTTGAAGCCAAGAAATGGTTGAGAAGGCAAAAAAATTTTCGCAATTCTGCTGCTCCAAACGCTTAACCAGAATGGCCTAGGGAAAAAATACACATACCGTTGTATTCGGGCGAGTTTCTACTTTCAGACGCAACTGGAATTTTTGGGTTAGGTCAATCCGTTCGCGAGATATGGGAGTTTGAAGCCAGGAAATGTTTGAGAAGGCAAAAAATTTTTCGCAATTCTGCTGCTCCATACGCTTAACCAGAATGGCCTAGGGAAAAAATACACATACCGCTGTAATCGGGCGAGTTTCTGCTTTCAGACGCAACCGGAATTTTTGGGTTAGGTCAATCCGTTCGCGAGATATGGGAGTTTGAAGCCAAGAAATGGTTGAGAAGGCAAAAAATTTTTCGCAATTCTGCTGCTCCGAACGCTTAACCAGAATGCCCTAGGGAAAAAATACACATACCGTTGTAATCGGGCGAGTTTCTACTTTCAGATGCAATAGGAGTTTTTGGATTAGGTCAATCCGTTCGCGAGATATGGGAGTTTGAAGCCAAGAAATGGTTGAGAAGGCAAAAAATTTTTCGCAATTCTGCTGCTCCAAACGCTTAACCAGAATGGCCTAGGGAAAAAATACACATACCGTTGTAATCGGGCGAGTTTCTACTTTCATATTCAACTGGAATTTTTGGGTTAGGTCAATCCGTTCGCGAGATATGGGAGTTGAAGCCAAGAAATGGTTGAGAAGGCAAAAAAATTTTCGCAATTCTGCTGCTCCAAACGCTTAACCAGAATGGCCTAGGGAAAAAATACACATACCGTTGTAATCGGGCGAGTTTCTACTTTCAGATGCAATAGGAATTTTTGGATTAGGTCAATCCGTTCGCGAGATATGGGAGTTTGAAGCCAAGAAATGGTTGAGAAGGCAAAAAATTTTTCGCAATTCTGCTGCTCCAAAGGCTTAACCAGAATGGCCTAGGGAAAAAATACACATACCGTTGTAATCGGGCGAGTTTCTACTTTCATATTCAACTGGAATTTTTGGGTTAGGTCAATCCGTTCGCGAGATATGGGAGTTGAAGCCAAGAAATGGTTGAGAAGGCAAAAAAATTTTCGCAATTCTGCTGCTCCAAACGCTTAACCAGAATGGCCTAGGGAAAAAATACACATACCGTTGTATTCGGGCGAGTTTCTACTTTCAGACGCAACTGGAATTTTTGGGTTAGGTCAATCCGTTCGCGAGATATGGGAGTTTGAAGCCAGGAAATGTTTGAGAAGGCAAAAAATTTTTCGCAATTCTGCTGCTCCATACGCTTAACCAGAATGGCCTAGGGAAAAAATACACATACCGCTGTAATCGGGCGAGTTTCTGCTTTCAGACGCAACCGGAATTTTTGGGTTAGGTCAATCCGTTCGCGAGATATGGGACTTTGAAGCCAAGAAATGGTTGAGAAGGCAAAAAATTTTTCGCAATTCTGCTGCTCCGAACGCTTAACCAGAATGCCCTAGGGAAAAAATACACATACCGTTGTAATCGGGCGAGTTTCTACTTTCATATTCAACTGGAATTTTTGGGTTAGGTCAATCCGTTCGCGAGATATGGGAGTTGAAGCCAAGAAATGGTTGAGAAGGCAAAAAAATTTTCGCAATTCTGCTGCTCCAAACGCTTAACCAGAATGGCCTAGGGAAAAAATACACATACCGTTGTAATCGGGCGAGTTTCTACTTTCAGACGCAACTGGAATTTTTGGGTTAGGTCAATCCGTTCGCGAGATATGGGAGTTTGAAGCCAGGAAATGTTTGAGAAGGCAAAAAATTTTTCGCAATTCTGCTGCTCCATACGCTTAACCAGAATGGCCTAGGGAAAAAATACACATACCGCTGTAATCGGGCGAGTTTCTGCTTTCAGACGCAACAGGAATTTTTGGGTTAGGTCAATCCGTTCGCGAGATATGGGAGTTTGAAGCCAAGAAATGGTTGAGAAGGCAAAAAATTTTTCGCAATTATGCTGCTCCGAACGCTTAACCAGAATGCCATAGGGAAAGAATACACATACCGTTGTAATCGGGCGAGTTTCTACTTTCAGATGCAATAGGAATTTTTGGATTAGGTCAATCCGTTCGCGAGATATGGGAGTTTGAAGCCAAGAAATGGTTGAGAAGGCAAAAAACTTTTCGCAATTCTGCTGCTCCAAACGCTTAACCAGAATGGCCTAGGGAAAAAATACACATACCGTTGTAATCGGGCGAGTTTCTACTTTCAGACGCAATTGGAATTTTTGGGTTAGGTCAATCCGTTCGCGAGATATGGGAGTTTGAAGCCAAGAAATGGTTGAGAAGGCAAAAAATGTTTCGCAATTCTGCTGCTCCATACGCTTAACGAGAATTGGCTAGGGAAAAAATACACATACCGTAGTAATCGGGCGAGTTTCTACTTTCAAATGCAATAGGAATTTTTGGGTTAGGTCAATCCGTTCGCGAGATATGAGAGTTTGAAGCTAAGAAATGGTTGAGAAGACAAAAAATTTTTCGCAAATCTGCTGCTCCAAACGCTTAACCAGAGTGCCCTAGGGAAAAAATACACATACCGTTGTAATCGGGCGAGTTTCTACTTTAAGATGCAATAGGAATTTTTGGGTTAGGTCAGTCCGTTCGCGAGGTATGGGAGTTTGAAGCCAAGAAATGGTAGAAAAGGCAAAAAAATTTTCACAATTCTGCTGCTCCAAACGCTTAACCAGAATGGGCTAGGGAAAAAATACACATACCGTTGTAATCGGGAGAGTTTCTAATTTCACAAGCAACAGGAATTTTTGGGTTTGGTCAATCCGTTCGCGAGATATGGGAGTTTGAAGCCAAGAAATGGTTGAGAAGGCATAAAATTTTTCGCAATACTGCTGATACAAACGCTTAACCAGAATGGCCTAGGGAAAAAATACACATACCGCTGTAGTCGGGCGAGTTTCTACTTTCAGATGCAATAGGAATTTTTGGGTAAGGTCAATCCGTTCGCGAGATATGGGAGTTTGAAGCCAAGAAATGGTTGAGAAGGCAAAAAAATTTTCACAATTCTGCTGCTACAAACGCTTAACCAGAATGGCCTAGGGAAAAAATACGCATACCGTTGTAATCGGGCGAGTTTCTGCTTTCAGACGCAACAGGAATTTTTGGGTTAGGTTAATCCGTTCGCGAGATATGGGACTTTGAAGCTAAGAAATGTTTGACAAGACAACAAATTTTTCATAATTATGCTGCTCCAATCGCTTAACTAGAATGGCCTAGGGAAAAAATACGACTACCGTTGTAATCGGGCCAGTTTCTACTTTCAGACGGAGCAGGAATTTTTGGGTTTGGTCAATCCGTTCGCGAGATATGAGAGTTTGAAGCCAAGAAATGGTTGAGAGGGCAAAAAATTTATCGCAATTCTGCTGCTCCAAACGCTTAACCAGAATGCCCTAGGGAAAAAGTACACATACCGTTGTAATCGGGCGAGTTTCTACTTTCAAATGCAATAGGAATTATTGGGTTAGGTCAATCCGTTCGCGAGATATGAGAGTTTGAAGCTAAGAAATGGTTGAGAAGACAACAAATTTTTCGCAAATCTGCTGCTCCAAACGCTTAACCAGAATGGCCTGGGGAAAAAATACGCATACCGTTGTAATCGGGCGAGTTTCTGCTTTCAGACGCAACAGGAATTTTTGGGTTAGGTTAATCCGTTCGCGAGATATGGGACTTTGAAGCTAAGAAATGTTTGACAAGACAACAAATTTTTCATAATTATGCTGCTCCAATCGCTTAACTAGAATGGCCTAGGGGAAAAATACACGTACCGTTGTAATCGGGCGAGTTTCTACTTTCAAATGCAATAGGAATTTTTGGGTTAGGCCAATCCGTTCGCGAGATATGGGAGTTTGAAGCCAGGAAATGGTTGAGAAGGCAAAAAATTTTTCGCAATTCTGTGGCTCCATACGCTTAACCAGAATGGCCTAGGGAAAAAATACACATACTGTTGTAATCGGGCGAGTTTCTACTTTCAAATGCAATAGGAATTTTTGGATTAGGTCAATCCGTTCGCGAGATATGAGAGCTTGAAGCTAAGAAATGGTTGAGAAGACAACAAATTTTTCGCAATTCTGCTGCTCCAAACGCTTAACCAGAATGGCCTAGGGAAAAAATTCACATACCGTTGTAATCGGGCGAGTTTCTACTTTCAGACGCAACTGGAATTTTTGGGTTAGGTCAATCCGTTCGCGAGATATGGGAGTTTGATGCCAGGAAATGGTTGAGAAGGCAAAAAATTTTTCGCAATTCTGCTGCTCCAAACGCTTAACCAGAATGGCCTAGGGGAAAAACACGCATACCGTTGTAATCGGGCGAGTTTCTACTTTCAGATGCAATAGGAATTTTTGGGTTAGGTCAATCCGTTCGCGAGATATGGGAGTTTGAAGCCAAGAAATGGTTGAGCAGGCAAAAAATTTTTCGCATTTCTGCTGCTCCAAACGCTTAACCAGAATGGCCTAGGGAAAAAATACGCATACCGTTGTAATCGGGCGAGTTTCTACTTTCAGACGGAGCAGGAATTTTTGGGTTTGGTCAATCCGTTCGCGAGATATGAGAGTTTGAAGCCAAGAAATGGTTGAGAAGGCAAAAAATTTATCGCAATTCTGCTGCTCCAAACGCTTAACCAGAATGCCCTAGGGAAAAAATACACATACCGTTGTAATCGGGCGAGTTTCTACTTTCAGATGCAATAGGAATTTTTGGGTTAGGTCAATCCGTTCGCCAGATATGGGAGTTTGAAGCCAAGAAATGGTTGAGAAGGCAAAAAATTTTTCGCAATTCTGCTGCTCCAAACGCTTAACCAGAATGGCCCAGGGAAAAAACACGCATACCGTTGTAATCGGGCGAGTTTCTACTTTCAGATGCAATAGGAATTTTTGGGTTAGGTCAATCCGTTCGCGAGATATGGGAGTTTGAAGCCAAGAAATGGTTGAGCAGGCAAAAAATTTTTCGCATTTCTGCTGCTCCAAACGCTTAACCAGAATGGCCTAGGGAAAAAATACGCATACCGTTGTAATCGGGCGAGTTTCTACTTTCAGACGGAGCAGGAATTTTTGGGTTTGGTCAATCCGTTCGCGAGATATGAGAGTTTGAAGCCAAGAAATGGTTGAGAAGGCAAAAAATTTATCGCAATTCTGCTGCTCCAAACGCTTAACCAGAATGCCCTAGGGAAAAAATACACATACCGTTGTAATCGGGCGAGTTTCTACTTTCAGATGCAATAGGAATTTTTGGGTTAGGTCAATCCGTTCGCCAGATATGGGAGTTTGAAGCCAAGAAATGGTTGAGAAGGCAAAAAATTTTTCGCAATTCTGCTGCTCCAAACGCTTAACCAGAATGGCCCAGGGAAAAAACACGCATACCGTTGTAATCGGGCGAGTTTCTACTTTCAGATGCAATAGGTATTTTGGGTTAGGTCAATCCGTTCGCGAGATATGGGAGTTTGAAGCCAAGAAATGGTTGAGAAGGCAAAAAATTTTTCGCAATTCTGCTTCTCCAAACGCTTAACCAGAATGGCCTAGGGAAAAAATACGCATACCGTTGTAATCGGGCGAGTTTCTACTTTCAGACGGAGCAGGAATTTTTGGGTTTGGTCAATCCGTTCGCGAGATATGAGAGTTTGAAGCCAAGAAATGGTTGAGAAGGCAAAAAATTTATCGCAATTCTGCTGCTCCAAACGCTTAACCAGAATGCCCTAGGGAAAAAATACACATACCGTTGTAATCGGGCGAGTTTCTACTTTCAGATGCAATAGGAATTTTTGGGTTAGGTCAATCCGTTCGCGAGATATGGGAGTTTGAAGCCAAGAAATGGTTGAGAAGGCAAAAAATTTTTCGCAAATCTGCTGCTCCAAACGCTTAACCAGAATGCCCTAGGGGAAAAACACGCATACCGTTGTAATCGGGCGAGTTTCTACTTTCAGATGCAATAGGAATTTTTGGGTTAGGTCAATCCGTTCGCGAGATATGGGAGTTTGAAGCAAAGAAATGGTTGAGAAGGCAAAAAATTTTACGCTATTCTGCTGCTCCAAACGCTTAACCAGAATGGCCTAGGGAAAAAATACACATACCGTTGTAATCGGGCGAGTTTCTACTTTCAGACGCAACTGGAATTTTTCGGTTAGGTCAATCCGTTCGCGAGATATGGGAGTTTGAAGCCAGGAAATGGTTGAGAAGGCAAACAATTTTTCGCAATTCTGTGGCTCCATACGCTTAACCAGAATGGCCTAGGGAAAAAATACACATACCGTTGTAATCGGGCGAGTTTCTACATTCAAATGCAATAGGAATTTTTGGGTTAGGTCAATCCGTTCGCGAGATATGAGAGTTTGAAGCTAAGAAATGGTTGAGAAGACAACAAATTTTTCGCAAATCTGCTGCTCCAAACGCTTAACCAGAATGGCCTAGGGAAAAAATACGAATACCGTTGTAATCGGGCGAGTTTCTACTTTCAGACGGAGCAGGAATTTTTGGGTTTGGTCAATCCGTTCGCGAGATATGAGAGTTTGAAGCCAAGAAATGGTTGAGAGGGCAAAAAATTTATCGCTATTCTGCTGCTCCAAACGCTTAACCAGAATGCCCTAGGGAAAAAGTACACATACCGTTGTAATCGGGCGAGTTTCTACTTTCAGATGCAATAGGAATTTTTGGGTTAGGTCAATCCGTTCGCGAGATATGGGAGTTTGAAGCCAAGAAATGGTTGAGAAGGCAAAAAATTTTACGCAATTCTGCTGCTCCAAACGCTTAACCAGAATGGCCCAGGGAAAAAACACGCATACCGTTGTAATCGGGCGAGTTTCTACTTTCAGATGCAATAGGAATTTTGGGTTAGGTCAATCCGTTCGCGAGATATGGGAGTTTGAAGCCAAGAAATGGTTGAGAAGGCAAAAAATTTTTCGCAATTCTGCTTCTCCAAACGCTTAACCAGAATGGCCTAGGGAAAAAATACGAATACCGTTGTAATCGGGCGAGTTTCTACTTTCAGACGGAGCAGGAATTTTTGGGTTTGGTCAATCCGTTCGCGAGATATGAGAGTTTGAAGCCAAGAAATGGTTGAGAGGGCAAAAAATTTATCGCAATTCTGCTGCTCCAAACGCTTAACCAGAATGCCCTAGGGAAAAAGTACACATACCGTTGTAATCGGGCGAGTTTCTACTTTCAGATGCAATAGGAATTTTTGGGTTAGGTCAATCCGTTCGCGAGATATGGGAGTTTGAAGCCAAGAAATGGTTGAGAAGGCAAAAAATTTTACGCAATTCTGCTGCTCCAAACGCTTAACCAGAATGGCCTAGGGAAAAAATACACATACCGTTGTAATCGGGCGAGTTTCTACTTTCAGACGCAACTGGAATTTTTGGGTTAGGTCAATCCGTTCGCGAGATATGGGAGTTTGAAGCTAAGAAATGGTTGACAAGACAACAAATTTTTCGCAATTCTGCTGCTCCAATCGCTTAACCAGAATGGCCTATTGGAAAAATACACGTACCGTTGTAATCGGGCGAGTTTCTACTTTCAGATGCATAAGGAATTTTTGGGTTAGGTCAATCGGTTCGCCAGATATGGGAGTTTGAAGCCAAGAAATGGTTGAGAAGGCAAAAAATTTTTCGCAATTCTGCTGCTCCAAACGCTTAAGCAGAATGGCCTAGGGAAAAAATACACATACCGCTGTAATCGGGCGAGTTTCTACTTTCAAATGCAATAGGAATTTTTGGGTTAGGTCAATCCGTTCGCGAGATATGAGAGTTTGAAGCTAAGAAATGGTTGAGATGACAACAAATTTTTCGCAAATCTGCTGCACCAAACGCTTAAGCAGAATGGCCTAGTGGAAAAATACGCATACCGTTGTAATCGGGCGAGTTTCTACTTTCAGATGCAATAGGAATATTTGGGTTAGGTCAATCCGTTCGCGAGATATGGGAGTTTGAAGCCAAGAAATGGTTGAGAAGGCAAAAAATTTTTCGCAAATCTGCTGCTCCAAACGCTTAACCAGAATGGCCTAGGGGAAAAACACGCGTACCGTTGTAATCGGGCGAGTTTCTACTTTCAGATGCAATAGGAATTTTTGGGTTAGGTCAATCCGTTCGCGAGATATGGGAGTTTGAAGCAAAGAAATGGTTGAGAAGGCAAAAAATTTTTCGCAATTCTGCTTCTCCAAACGCTTAACCAGAATGGCCTAGGGAAAAAATACGAATACCGTTGTAATCGGGCGAGTTTCTACTTTCAGACGGAGCAGGAATTTTTGGATTTGGTCAATCCGTTCGCGAGATATGAGAGTTTGAAGCCAAGAAATGGTTGAGAGGGCAAAAAATTTAACGCAATTCTGCTGCTCCAAACGCTTAACCAGAATGCCCTAGGGAAAAAGTACACATACCGTTGTAATCGGGCGAGTTTCTACTTTCAGATGCAATAGGAATTTTTGGGTTAGGTCAATCCGTTCGCGAGATATGGGAGATTGAAGCCAAGAAATGGTTGAGAAGGCAAAAAATTTTACGCAATTCTGCTGCTCCAAACGCTTAACCAGAATGGCCTAGGGAAAAAATACACATACCGTTGTAATCGGGCGAGTTTCTACTTTCAGACGCAACTGGAATTTTTGGGTTAGGTCAATCCGTTCGCGAGATATGGGAGTTTGAAGCCAGGAAATGGTTGAGAAGGCAAACAATTTTTCGCAATTCTGTGGCTCCATACGCTTAACCAGAATGGCCTAGGGAAAAAATACACATACCGTTGTAATCGGGCGAGTTTCTACATTCAAATGCAATAGGAATTTTTGGGTTAGGTCAATCCGTTCGCGAGATATGAGAGTTTGAAGCTAAGAAATGGTTGAGAAGACAACAAATTTTTCGCAAATCTGCTGCTCCAAACGCTTAACCAGAATGGCCTAGGGAAAAAATACGAATACCGTTGTAATCGGGCGAGTTTCTACTTTCAGACGGAGCAGGAATTTTTGGGTTTGGTCAATCCGTTCGCGAGATATGAGAGTTTGAAGCCAAGAAATGGTTGAGAGGGCAAAAAATTTATCGCAATTCTGCTGCTCCAAACGCTTAACCAGAATGCCCTAGGGAAAAAGTACACATACCGTTGTAATCGGGCGAGTTTCTACTTTCAGATGCAATAGGAATTTTTGGGTTAGGTCAATCCGTTCGCGAGATATGGGAGTTTGAAGCCAAGAAATGGTTGAGAAGGCAAAAAATTTTACGCAATTCTGCTGCTCCAAACGCTTAACCAGAATGGCCCAGGGAAAAAACACGCATACCGTTGTAATCGGGCGAGTTTCTACTTTCAGATGCAATAGGAATTTTGGGTTAGGTCAATCCGTTCGCGAGATATGGGAGTTTGAAGCCAAGAAATGGTTGAGAAGGCAAAAAATTTTTCGCAATTCTGCTTCTCCAAACGCTTAACCAGAATGGCCTAGGGAAAAAATACGAATACCGTTGTAATCGGGCGAGTTTCTACTTTCAGACGGAGCAGGAATTTTTGGGTTTGGTCAATCCGTTCGCGAGATATGAGAGTTTGAAGCCAAGAAATGGTTGAGAGGGCAAAAAATTTATCGCAATTCTGCTGCTCCAAACGCTTAACCAGAATGCCCTAGGGAAAAAGTACACATACCGTTGTAATCGGGCGAGTTTCTACTTTCAGATGCAATAGGAATTTTTGGGTTAGGTCAATCCGTTCGCGAGATATGGGAGTTTGAAGCCAAGAAATGGTTGAGAAGGCAAAAAATTTTACGCAATTCTGCTGCTCCAAACGCTTAACCAGAATGGCCTAGGGAAAAAATACACATACCGTTGTAATCGGGCGAGTTTCTACTTTCAGACGCAACTGGAATTTTTGGGTTAGGTCAATCCGTTCGCGAGATATGGGAGTTTGAAGCTAAGAAATGGTTGACAAGACAACAAATTTTTCGCAATTCTGCTGCTCCAATCGCTTAACCAGAATGGCCTATTGGAAAAATACACGTACCGTTGTAATCGGGCGAGTTTCTACTTTCAGATGCATAAGGAATTTTTGGGTTAGGTCAATCGGTTCGCCAGATATGGGAGTTTGAAGCCAAGAAATGGTTGAGAAGGCAAAAAATTTTTCGCAATTCTGCTGCTCCAAACGCTTAAGCAGAATGGCCTAGGGAAAAAATACACATACCGCTGTAATCGGGCGAGTTTCTACTTTCAAATGCAATAGGAATTTTTGGGTTAGGTCAATCCGTTCGCGAGATATGAGAGTTTGAAGCTAAGAAATGGTTGAGATGACAACAAATTTTTCGCAAATCTGCTGCACCAAACGCTTAAGCAGAATGGCCTAGTGGAAAAATACGCATACCGTTGTAATCGGGCGAGTTTCTACTTTCAGATGCAATAGGAATATTTGGGTTAGGTCAATCCGTTCGCGAGATATGGGAGTTTGAAGCCAAGAAATGGTTGAGAAGGCAAAAAATTTTTCGCAAATCTGCTGCTCCAAACGCTTAACCAGAATGGCCTAGGGGAAAAACACGCGTACCGTTGTAATCGGGCGAGTTTCTACTTTCAGATGCAATAGGAATTTTTGGGTTAGGTCAATCCGTTCGCGAGATATGGGAGTTTGAAGCAAAGAAATGGTTGAGAAGGCAAAAAATTTTTCGCAATTCTGCTTCTCCAAACGCTTAACCAGAATGGCCTAGGGAAAAAATACGAATACCGTTGTAATCGGGCGAGTTTCTACTTTCAGACGGAGCAGGAATTTTTGGATTTGGTCAATCCGTTCGCGAGATATGAGAGTTTGAAGCCAAGAAATGGTTGAGAGGGCAAAAAATTTAACGCAATTCTGCTGCTCCAAACGCTTAACCAGAATGCCCTAGGGAAAAAGTACACATACCGTTGTAATCGGGCGAGTTTCTACTTTCAGATGCAATAGGAATTTTTGGGTTAGGTCAATCCGTTCGCGAGATATGGGAGATTGAAGCCAAGAAATGGTTGAGAAGGCAACAAATTTTACGCAATTCTGCTGCTCCAAACGCTTAACCAGAATGGCCTAGGGAAAAAATACACATACCGTTGTAATCGGGCGAGTTTCTACTTTCAGACGCAACTGGAATTTTTGGGTTAGGTCAATCCGTTCGCGAGATATGGGAGTTTGAAGCCAGGAAATGGTTGAGAAGGCAAACAATTTTTCGCAATTCTGTGGCTCCATACGCTTAACCAGAATGGCCTAGGGAAAAAATACACATACCGTTGTAATCGGGCGAGTTTCTACTTTCAAGTGCAATAGGAATTTTTGGGTTAGGTCAATCCGTTCGCGAGATATGAGAGTTTGAAGCTAAGAAATGGTTGAGAAGACATCAAATTTTTCGCAAATCTGCTGCTCCAAACGCTTAACCAGAATGGCCTAGGGAAAAAATACGCATACCGTTGTAATCGGGCGAGTTTCTACTTTCAGACGCAACAGGAATTTTTGGGTTAGGTCAATCCGTTCGCGAGATATGGGACTTTGAAGCTAAGAAATGGTTGACAAGACAACAAATTTTTCGCAATTCTGCTGCTCCAATCGCTTAACCAGAATGGCCTATTGGAAAAATACACGTACCGTTGTAATCGGGCGAGTTTCTACTTTCAGATGCATAAGGAATTTTTGGGTTAGGTCAATCGGTTCGCCAGATATGGGAGTTTGAAGCCAAGAAATGGTTGAGAAGGCAAAAAATTTTTCGCAATTCTGCTTCTCCAAACGCTTAAGCAGAATGGCCTAGGGAAAAAATACACATACCGCTGTAATCGGGCGAGTTTCTACTTTCAAATGCAATAGGAATTTTTGGGTTAGGTCAATCCGTTCGCGAGATATGAGAGTTTGAAGCTAAGAAATGGTTGAGATGACAACAAATTTTTCGCAAATCTGCTGCACCAAACGCTTAAGCAGAATGGCCTAGGGGAAAAATACGCATACCGTTGTAATCGGGCGAGTTTCTACTTTCAGATGCAATAGGAATATTTGGGTTAGGTCAATCCGTTCGCGAGATATGGGAGTTTGAAGCCAAGAAATGGTTGACAAGGCAAAAAATTTTTCGCAATTCTGCTTCTCCAAACGCTTAACCAGAATGGCCTAGGGAAAAAATACGCATACCGTTGTAATCGGGCGACTTTCTACTTTAAGAAGGAGCAGGAATTTTTGGGTTTGGTCAATCCGTTCGCGAGATATGGGAGTTTGAAGCCAAGAAATGGTTGAGAAGACAAGAAATTTTTCGCAAATCTGCTGCTCCAAACGCTTAACCAGAATGGCCTAGGGGAAAAATACACGTACCTTTGTAATCGGGCGAGTTTCTACTTTCAAATGCAATAGGAATTTTTGGGTTAGGACAATCCGTTCGCGAGATACGGAAGTTTGAAGCTAAGAAATGGTTGAGAAGACAATAAATTTTTCGCAATTCTGCTGTTCCAAACGCTTAACCAGAATGGCCTAGGGAAAAAATACACATACCGTTGTAATCGGGCGAGTTTCTACTTTCAGACGGAGCAGGAATTTTTGGGTTTGGTCAATCCGTTCGCGAGATATGAGAGTTTGAAGCCAAGAAATGGTTGAGAAGGCAAAGAATTTATCGCAATTCTGCTGCTCCAAACGCTTAAGCAGAATGCCCTAGGGAAAAAATACACATACCGTTGTAATCGGGCGAGTTTCTACTTTCAGATGCAATAGGAATTTTTTGGTTAGGTCAATCCGTTCGCGAGATATGGGAGTTTGAAGCCAAGAAATGGTTGAGAAGGCAAAAAATTTTTCGCAATTCTGCTGCTCCAAACGCTTAACCAGAATGGCCTAGGAAAAAAATACGCATACCGTTGTAATCGGGCGAGTTTCTACTTTAAGAAGGAGCAGGAATTTTTGGGTTTGGTCAATCCGTTCGCGAGATATGGGAGTTTGAAGCCAAGAAATGGTTGAGAAGACAAGAAATTTTTCGCAAATCTGCTGCTCCAAACGCTTAACCAGAATGGCCTAGGGGAAAAATACACGTACCTTTGTAATCGGGCGAGTTTCTACTTTCAAATGCAATAGGAATTTTTGGGTTAGGACAATCCGTTCGCGAGATACGGAAGGTTGAAGCTAAGAAATGGTTGAGAAGACAATAAATTTTTCGCAATTCTGCTGCTCCAAACGCTTAACCAGAATGGCCTAGGGAAAAAATACACATACCGTTGTAATCGGGCGAGTTTCTACTTTCAGACGCAACTGGAATTTTTGGGTTAGGTCAATCCGTTCGCGAGATATGGGAGTTTGAAGCCAGGAAATGGTTGAGAAGGCAAACAATTTTTCGCAATTCTGTGGCTCCATACGCTTAACCAGAATGGCCTAGGGAAAAAATACACATACCGTTGTAATCGGGCGAGTTTCTACTTTCAAATGCAATAGGAATTTTTGGGTTAGGTCAATCCGTTCGCGAGATATGAGAGTTTGAAGCTAAGAAATGGTTGAGAAGACATCAAATTTTTCGCAAATCTGCTGCTCCAAACGCTTAACCAGAATGGCCTAGGGAAAAAATACGCATACCGTTGTAATCGGGCGAGTTTCTACTTTCAGACGCAACAGGAATTTTTGGGTTAGGTCAATCCGTTCGCGAGATATGGGACTTTGAAGCTAAGAAATGGTTGACAAGACAACAAATTTTTCGCAATTCTGCTGCTCCAATCGCTTAACCAGAATGGCCTATTGGAAAAATACACGTACCGTTGTAATCGGGCGAGTTTCTACTTTCAGATGCATAAGGAATTTTTGGGTTAGGTCAATCGGTTCGCCAGATATGGGAGTTTGAAGCCAAGAAATGGTTGAGAAGGCAAAAAATTTTTCGCAATTCTGCTGCTCCAAACGCTTAAGCAGAATGGCCTAGGGAAAAAATACACATACCGCTGTAATCGGGCGAGTTTCTACTTTCAAATGCAATAGGAATTTTTGGGTTAGGTCAATCCGTTCGCGAGATATGAGAGTTTGAAGCTAAGAAATGGTTGAGATGACAACAAATTTTTCGCAAATCTGCTGCACCAAACGCTTAAGCAGAATGGCCTAGGGGAAAAATACGCATACCGTTGTAATCGGGCGAGTTTCTACTTTCAGATGCAATAGGAATATTTGGGTTAGGTCAATCCGTTCGCGAGATATGGGAGTTTGAAGCCAAGAAATGGTTGACAAGGCAAAAAATTTTTCGCAATTCTGCTTCTCCAAACGCTTAACCAGAATGGCCTAGGGAAAAAATACGCATACCGTTGTAATCGGGCGACTTTCTACTTTAAGAAGGAGCAGGAATTTTTGGGTTTGGTCAATCCGTTCGCGAGATATGGGAGTTTGAAGCCAAGAAATGGTTGAGAAGACAAGAAATTTTTCGCAAATCTGCTGCTCCAAACGCTTAACCAGAATGGCCTAGGGGAAAAATACACGTACCTTTGTAATCGGGCGAGTTTCTACTTTCAAATGCAATAGGAATTTTTGGGTTAGGACAATCCGTTCGCGAGATACGGAAGTTTGAAGCTAAGAAATGGTTGAGAAGACAATAAATTTTTCGCAATTCTGCTGTTCCAAACGCTTAACCAGAATGGCCTAGGGAAAAAATACACATACCGTTGTAATCGGGCGAGTTTCTACTTTCAGACGGAGCAGGAATTTTTGGGTTTGGTCAATCCGTTCGCGAGATATGAGAGTTTGAAGCCAAGAAATGGTTGAGAAGGCAAAGAATTTATCGCAATTCTGCTGCTCCAAACGCTTAAGCAGAATGCCCTAGGGAAAAAATACACATACCGTTGTAATCGGGCGAGTTTCTACTTTCAGATGCAATAGGAATTTTTTGGTTAGGTCAATCCGTTCGCGAGATATGGGAGTTTGAAGCCAAGAAATGGTTGAGAAGGCAAAAAATTTTTCGCAATTCTGCTGCTCCAAACGCTTAACCAGAATGGCCTAGGGAAAAAATACGCATACCGTTGTAATCGGGCGAGTTTCTACTTTAAGAAGGAGCAGGAATTTTTGGGTTTGGTCAATCCGTTCGCGAGATATGGGAGTTTGAAGCCAAGAAATGGTTGAGAAGACAAGAAATTTTTCGCAAATCTGCTGCTCCAAACGCTTAACCAGAATGGCCTAGGGGAAAAATACACGTACCTTTGTAATCGGGCGAGTTTCTACTTTCAAATGCAATAGGAATTTTTGGGTTAGGACAATCCGTTCGCGAGATACGGAAGGTTGAAGCTAAGAAATGGTTGAGAAGACAATAAATTTTTCGCAATTCTGCTGCTCCAAACGCTTAACCAGAATGGCCTAGGGAAAAAATATGCATACCGTTGTAATCGGGCGAGTCTCTACTTTCAGACGCAGAAGGAATTTTGGGTTTGGTCAATCCGTTCGCGAGATATGGAACATTGAAGCTAAGAAATGGTTGAGAAGAAAACAAATTTTTCGCAATTCTGCTTCTCCAAACGCTTAACCAGAATGGGCTAGGGTAAAAATACACATACCGTTGCAATCGGGCGAGTTTCTACTTTCAGACGCAACAGGAATTTTTGGGTTAGGTCAATCCGTTCGCGAGATACGGAAGTTTGAAGCCAAGAAATGGTTGAGAAGGCAAAAAATTTTTCACAATTCTGCTGCTCCAAACGCGTAACCAGAATGGCCTAGGGAAAAAATACACATACCGTTGTAATCGGGCGAGTTTCTACTTTCAGACGGAGCAGGAATTTTTGGGTTTGGTCAATCCGTTCGCGAGATATGAGAGTTTGAAGCCAAGAAATGGTTGAGAAGGCAAAGAATTTATCGCAATTCTGCTGCTCCAAACGCTTAAGCAGAATGCCCTAGGGAAAAAATACACATACCGTTGTAATCGGGCGAGTTTCTACTTTCAGATGCAATAGGAATTTTTTGGTTAGGTCAATCCGTTCGCGAGATATGGGAGTTTGAAGCCAAGAAATGGTTGAGAAGGCAAAAAATTTTTCGCAATTCTGCTGCTCCAAACGCTTAACCAGAATGGCCTAGGGAAAAAATACACATACCGTTGTAATCGGGCGAGTTTCTACTTTCAGACGCAACTGGAATTTTTGGGTTAGGTCAATCCGTTCGCGAGATATGGGAGTTTGAAGCCAGGAAATGGTTGAGAAGGCAAACAATTTTTCGCAATTCTGTGGCTCCATACGCTTAACCAGAATGGCCTAGGGAAAAAATACACATACCGTTGTAATCGGGCGAGTTTCTACATTCAAATGCAATAGGAATTTTTGGGTTAGGTCAATCCGTTCGCGAGATATGAGAGTTTGAAGCTAAGAAATGGTTGAGAAGACAACAAATTTTTCGCAAATCTGCTGCTCCAAACGCTTAACCAGAATGGCCTAGGGAAAAAATACGAATACCGTTGTAATCGGGCGAGTTTCTACTTTCAGACGGAGCAGGAATTTTTGGGTTTGGTCAATCCGTTCGCGAGATATGAGAGTTTGAAGCCAAGAAATGGTTGAGAAGGCAAAGAATTTATCGCAATTCTGCTGCTCCAAACGCTTAAGCAGAATGCCCTAGGGAAAAAATACACATACCGTTGTAATCGGGCGAGTTTCTACTTTCAGATGCAATAGGAATTTTTTGGTTAGGTCAATCCGTTCGCGAGATATGGGAGTTTGAAGCCAAGAAATGGTTGAGAAGGCAAAAAATTTTTCGCAATTCTGCTGCTCCAAACGCTTAACCAGAATGGCCTAGGGAAAAAATACGCATACCGTTGTAATCGGGCGAGTTTCTACTTTAAGAAGGAGCAGGAATTTTTGGGTTTGGTCAATCCGTTCGCGAGATATGGGAGTTTGAAGCCAAGAAATGGTTGAGAAGACAAGAAATTTTTCGCAAATCTGCTGCTCCAAACGCTTAACCAGAATGGCCTAGGGGAAAAATACACGTACCTTTGTAATCGGGCGAGTTTCTACTTTCAAATGCAATAGGAATTTTTGGGTTAGGACAATCCGTTCGCGAGATACGGAAGGTTGAAGCTAAGAAATGGTTGAGAAGACAATAAATTTTTCGCAATTCTGCTGCTCCAAACGCTTAACCAGAATGGCCTAGGGAAAAAATATGCATACCGTTGTAATCGGGCGAGTCTCTACTTTCAGACGCAGAAGGAATTTTGGGTTTGGTCAATCCGTTCGCGAGATATGGAACATTGAAGCTAAGAAATGGTTGAGAAGAAAACAAATTTTTCGCAATTCTGCTTCTCCAAACGCTTAACCAGAATGGGCTAGGGTAAAAATACACATACCGTTGCAATCGGGCGAGTTTCTACTTTCAGACGCAACAGGAATTTTTGGGTTAGGTCAATCCGTTCGCGAGATACGGAAGTTTGAAGCCAAGAAATGGTTGAGAAGGCAAAAAATTTTTCACAATTCTGCTGCTCCAAACGCGTAACCAGAATGGCCTAGGGAAAAAATACACATACCGTTGTAATCGGGCGAGTTTCTACTTTCAGACGGAGCAGGAATTTTTGGGTTTGGTCAATCCGTTCGCGAGATATGAGAGTTTGAAGCCAAGAAATGGTTGAGAAGGCAAAGAATTTATCGCAATTCTGCTGCTCCAAACGCTTAAGCAGAATGCCCTAGGGAAAAAATACACATACCGTTGTAATCGGGCGAGTTTCTACTTTCAGATGCAATAGGAATTTTTTGGTTAGGTCAATCCGTTCGCGAGATATGGGAGTTTGAAGCCAAGAAATGGTTGAGAAGGCAAAAAATTTTTCGCAATTCTGCTGCTCCAAACGCTTAACCAGAATGGCCTAGGGAAAAAATACACATACCGTTGTAATCGGGCGAGTTTCTACTTTCAGACGCAACTGGAATTTTTGGGTTAGGTCAATCCGTTCGCGAGATATGGGAGTTTGAAGCCAGGAAATGGTTGAGAAGGCAAACAATTTTTCGCAATTCTGTGGCTCCATACGCTTAACCAGAATGGCCTAGGGAAAAAATACACATACCGTTGTAATCGGGCGAGTTTCTACATTCAAATGCAATAGGAATTTTTGGGTTAGGTCAATCCGTTCGCGAGATATGAGAGTTTGAAGCTAAGAAATGGTTGAGAAGACAACAAATTTTTCGCAAATCTGCTGCTCCAAACGCTTAACCAGAATGGCCTAGGGAAAAAATACGAATACCGTTGTAATCGGGCGAGTTTCTACTTTCAGACGGAGCAGGAATTTTTGGGTTTGGTCAATCCGTTCGCGAGATATGAGAGTTTGAAGCCAAGAAATGGTTGAGAGGGCAAAAAATTTATCGCAATTCTGCTGCTCCAAACGCTTAACCAGAATGCCCTAGGGAAAAAGTACACGTACCGTTGTAATCGGGCGAGTTTCTACTTTCAGATGCAATAGGAATTTTTGGGTTAGGTCAATCCGTTCGCGAGATATGGGAGTTTGAAGCCAGGAAATGGTTGAGAAGGCAAACAATTTTTCGCAATTCTGTGGCTCCATACGCTTAACCAGAATGGCCTAGGGAAAAAATACACATACCGTTGTAATCGGGCGAGTTTCTACTTTCAAATGCAATAGGAATTTTTGGGTTAGGTCAATCCGTTCGCGAGATATGGGAGTTTGAAGCCAAGAAATGGTTGACAAGGCAAAAAATTTTTCGCAATTCTGCTGCTCCAAACGCTTAACCAGAATGGCCTAGGGAAAAAATACGCATACCGTTGTAATCGGGCGACTTTCTACTTTAAGAAGGAGCAGGAATTTTTGGGTTTGGTCAATCCGTTCGCGAGATATGGGAGTTTGAAGCCAAGAAATGGTTGAGAAGACAAGAAATTTTTCGCAAATCTGCTGCTCCAAACGCTTAACCAGAATGGCCTAGGGGAAAAATACACGTACCTTTGTAATCGGGCGAGTTTCTACTTTCAAATGCAATAGGAATTTTTGGGTTAGGACAATCCGTTCGCGAGATACGGAAGTGTGAAGCTAAGAAATGGTTGAGAAGACAATAAATTTTTCGCAATTCTGCTGTTCCAAACGCTTAACCAGAATGGCCTAGGGAAAAAATACACATACCGTTGTAATCGGGCGAGTTTCTACTTTCAGATGCAATAGGAATTTTTTGGTTAGGTCAATCCGTTCGCGAGATATGGGAGTTTGAAGCCAAGAAATGGTTGAGAAGGCAAAAAATTTTTCGCAATTCTGCTGCTCCAAACGCTTAACCAGAATGGCCTAGGGAAAAAATACGCATACCGTTGTAATCGGGCGAGTTTCTACTTTAAGAAGGAGCAGGAATTTTTGGGTTTGGTCAATCCGTTCGCGAGATATGGGAGTTTGAAGCCAAGAAATGGTTGAGAAGACAAGAAATTTTTCGCAAATCTGCTGCTCCAAACGCTTATCCAGAATGGCCTAGGGGAAAAATACACGTACCTTTGTAATCGGGCGAGTTTCTACTTTTAAATGCAATAGGAATTTTTGGGTTAGGACAATCCGTTCGCGAGATACGGAAGGTTGAAGCTAAGAAATGGTTGAGAAGACAATAAATTTTTCGCAATTCTGCTGCTCCAAACGCTTAACCAGAATGGCCTAGGGAAAAAATATGCATACCGTTGTAATCGGGCGAGTCTCTACTTTCAGACGCAGAAGGAATTTTGGGTTTGGTCAATCCGTTCGCGAGATATGGGACTTTGAAGCTAAGAAATGGTTGAGAAGAAAACAAATTTTTCGCAATTCTGCTGCTCCAAACGCTTAACCAGAATGGCCTAGGGAAAAAATACGCATACCGTTGTAATCGGGCGAGTTTCTACTTTCAGACGCAACAGGAATTTTTGGGTTAGGTCAATCCGTTCGCGAGATATGGGACTTTGAAGCTAAGAAATGGTTGACAAGACAACAAATTTTTCGCAATTCTGCTGCTCCAATCGCTTAACCAGAATGGCCTATTGGAAAAATACACGTACCGTTGTAATCGGGCGAGTTTCTACTTTCAGATGCATAAGGAATTTTTGGGTTAGGTCAATCGGTTCGCCAGATATGGGAGTTTGAAGCCAAGAAATGGTTGAGAAGGCAACAAATTTTTCGCAATTCTGCTGCTCCAAACGCTTAAGCAGAATGGCCTAGGGAAAAAATACACATACCGCTGTAATCGGGCGAGTTTCTACTTTCAAATGCAATAGGAATTTTTGGGTTAGGTCAATCCGTTCGCGAGATATGAGAGTTTGAAGCTAAGAAATGGTTGAGGTGACAACAAATTTTTCGCAAATCTGCTGCACCAAACGCTTAAGCAGAATGGCCTAGGGGAAAAATACGCATACCGTTGTAATCGGGCGAGTTTCTACTTTCAGATGCAATAGGAATATTTGGGTTAGGTCAATCCGTTCGCGAGATATGGGAGTTTGAAGCCAAGAAATGGTTGACAAGGCAAAAAATTTTTCGCAATTCTGCTGCTCCAAACGCTTAACCAGAATGGCCTAGGGAAAAAATACGCATACCGTTGTAATCGGGCGAGTTTCTACTTTCAGATGCAATAGGAATATTTGGGTTAGGTCAATCCGTTCGCGAGATATGGGAGTTTGAAGCCAAGAAATGGTTGAGAAGGCAAAAAATTTTTCGCAATTCTGCTGCTCCAAACGCTTAAGCAGAATGGCCTAGGGAAAAAATACACATACCGCTGTAATCGGGCGAGTTTCTACTTTCAAATGCAATAGGAATTTTTGGGTTAGGTCAATCCGTTCGCGAGATATGAGAGTTTGAAGCTAAGAAATGGTTGAGGTGACAACAAATTTTTCGCAAATCTGCTGCACCAAACGCTTAAGCAGAATGGCCTAGGGGAAAAATACGCATACCGTTGTAATCGGGCGAGTTTCTACTTTCAGATGCAATAGGAATATTTGGGTTAGGTCAATCCGTTCGCGAGATATGGGAGTTTGAAGCCAAGAAATGGTTGACAAGGCAAAAAATTTTTCGCAATTCTGCTGCTCCAAACGCTTAACCAGAATGGCCTAGGGAAAAAATACGCATACCGTTGTAATCGGGCGACTTTCTACTTTAAGAAGGAGCAGGAATTTTTGGGTTTGGTCAATCCGTTCGCGAGATATGGGAGTTTGAAGCCAAGAAATGGTTGAGAAGACAAGAAATTTTTCGCAAATCTGCTGCTCCAAACGCTTAACCAGAATGGCCTAGGGGAAAAATACACGTACCTTTGTAATCGGGCGAGTTTCTACTTTCAAATGCAATAGGAATTTTTGGGTTAGGACAATCCGTTCGCGAGATACGGAAGTGTGAAGCTAAGAAATGGTTGAGAAGACAATAAATTTTTCGCAATTCTGCTGTTCCAAACGCTTAACCAGAATGGCCTAGGGAAAAAATACACATACCGTTGTAATCGGGCGAGTTTCTACTTTCAGATGCAATAGGAATTTTTTGGTTAGGTCAATCCGTTCGCGAGATATGGGAGTTTGAAGCCAAGAAATGGTTGAGAAGGCAAAAAATTTTTCGCAATTCTGCTGCTCCAAACGCTTAACCAGAATGGCCTAGGGAAAAAATACGCATACCGTTGTAATCGGGCGAGTTTCTACTTTAAGAAGGAGCAGGAATTTTTGGGTTTGGTCAATCCGTTCGCGAGATATGGGAGTTTGAAGCCAAGAAATGGTTGAGAAGACAAGAAATTTTTCGCAAATCTGCTGCTCCAAACGCTTAACCAGAATGGCCTAGGGGAAAAATACACGTACCTTTGTAATCGGGCGAGTTTCTACTTTTAAATGCAATAGGAATTTTTGGGTTAGGACAATCCGTTCGCGAGATACGGAAGGTTGAAGCTAAGAAATGGTTGAGAAGACAATAAATTTTTCGCAATTCTGCTGCTCCAAACGCTTAACCAGAATGGTCTAGGGAAAAAATATGCATACCGTTGTAATCGGGCGAGTCTCTACTTTCAGACGCAGAAGGAATTTTGGGTTTGGTCAATCCGTTCGCGAGATATGGGACTTTGAAGCTAAGAAATGGTTGAGAAGAAAACAAATTTTTCGCAATTCTGCTTCTCCAAACGCTTAACCAGAATGGGCTAGGGTAAAAATACACATACCGTTGCAATCGGGCGAGTTTCTACTTTCAGACGCAACAGGAATTTTCGGGTTAGGTCAATCCGTTCGCGAGATACGGAAGTTTGAAGCCAAGAAATGGTTGAGAAGGCAAAAAATTTTTCACAATTCTGCTGCTCCAAACGCGTAACCAGAATGGCCTAGGGAAAAAATACACATACCGTTGTAATCGGGCGAGTTTCTACTTTCAGACGGAGCAGGAATTTTTGGGTTTGGTCAATCCGTTCGCGAGATATGAGAGTTTGAAGCCAAGAAATGGTTGAGAAGGCAAAGAATTTATCGCAATTCTGCTGCTCCAAACGCTTAAGCAGAATGCCCTAGGGAAAAAATACACATACCGTTGTAATCGGGCGAGTTTCTACTTTCAGATGCAATAGGAATTTTTTGGTTAGGTCAATCCGTTCGCGAGATATGGGAGTTTGAAGCCAAGAAATGGTTGAGAAGGCAAAAAATTTTTCGCAATTCTGCTGCTCCAAACGCTTAACCAGAATGGCCTAGGGAAAAAATACACATACCGTTGTAATCGGGCGAGTTTCTACTTTCAGACGCAACTGGAATTTTTAGGTTAGGTAAATCCGTTCGCGAGATATGGGAGTTTGAAGCCAGGAAATGGTTGAGAAGGCAAAAAATTTTTCGCAATTCTGCTGCTCCAAACGCTTAACCAGAATGGCATAGGGAAAAAATACACATACCGTTGTAATCGGGCGAGTTTCTACTTTCAAATGCAATAGGAATTTTTGGGTTAGGCCAATCCGTTCGCGAGATATGGGAGTTTGAAGCCAGGAAATGGTTGAGAAGGCAAAAAATTTTTCGCAATTCTGTGGCTCCATACGCTTAACCAGAATGGCCTAGGGAAAAAATACACATACTGTTGTGATCGGGCGAGTTTCTACTTTCAAATGCAATAGGAATTTTTGGGTTAGGTCAATCCGTTCGCGAGATATGAGAGCTTGAAGCTAAGAAATGGTTGAGAAGACAACAAATTTTTCGCAATTCTGCTGCTCCAAACGCTTAACCAGAATGGCCTAGGGAAAAAATTCACATACCGTTGTAATCGGGCGAGTTTCTACTTTCAAATGCAATAGGAATTTTTGGGTTAGGTCAATCCGTTCGCGACATATGAGAGTTTGAAGCTAAGAAATGGTTGACAAGACAACAAATTTTTCATAATTCTGCTGCTCCAATCGCTTAACCCGAATGGCCTAGGGGAAAAATACACGTACCGTTGTAATCGGGCGAGTTTCTACTTTCAGATGCATAAGGAATTTTTGGGTTAGGTCAATCCGTTCGCCAGATATGGGAGTTTGAAGCCAAGAAATGGTTGAGAAGGCAAAAAATTTTTCGCAATTCTGCTGCTCCAAACGCTTAACCAGAATGGCCTAGGGAAAAAATACACATACCGTTGTAATCGGCCGAGTTTCTACTTTCAAATGCAATAGGAATTTTTGGGTTAGGTCAATCCGTTCGCGAGATATGAGAGTTTGAAGCTGAGAAATGGTTGAGAAGACAACAAATTTTTCGCAAATATGCTGCTCCAAACGCTTAACCAGAATGGCCTAGGGGAAAAACACGCATACCGTTGTAATCGGGCGAGTTTCTACTTTCAGATGCAATAGGAATTTTTGCGTTAGGTCAATCCGTTCGCGAGATATGGGAGTTTGAAGCCAAGAAATGGTTGAGAAGGCAAAAAATTTTTCGCAATTCTGCTGCTCCAAACGTTTAACCAGAATGGCCTAGGGAAAAAATACGCATACCGTTGTAATCGGGCGAGTTTCTACTTTCAGACGGAGCAGGAATTTTTGGGTTTGGTCAATCCGTTCGCGAGATATGAGAGTTTGAAGCCAAGAAATGGTTGAGAAGGCAAAAAATTTATCGCAATTCTGCTGCTCCAAACGCTTAACCAGAATGCCCTAGGGAAAAAATACACATACCGTTGTAATCGGGCGAGTTTCTACTTTCAGATGCAATAGGAATTTTTGAGTTAGGTCAATCCGTTCGCGAGATATGAGAGCTTGAATCTAAGAAATGGTTGAAAAGACAACAAATTTTTCGCAATTCTGCTGCTCCAAACGCTTAACCAGAATGGCCTAGGGGAAAAACACGCATACCGTTGTAATCGGGCGAGATTCTACTTTCAGATGCAATAGGAATTTTTGAGTTAGGTCAATCCGTTCGCGAGATATGAGAGCTTGAATCTAAGAAATGGTTGAAAAGACAACAAATTTTTCGCAATTCTGCTGCTCCAAACGCTTAACCAGAATGGCCTAGGGGAAAAACACGCATACCGTTGTAATCGGGCGAGTTTCTACTTTCAGATGCAATAGGAATTTTTGGGTTAGGTCAATCCGTTCGCGAGATGTGGGAGTTTGAAGCCAAGAAATGGTTGAGAAGGCAAAAAATTTTTCGCAATTCTGCTGCTCCAAACGCTTAACCAGAATGGCCTAGGGACAAAATACGCATACCGTTGTAATCGGGCGAGTTTCTACTTTCAGACGGAGCAGGAATTTTTGGGTTTGGTCAATCCGTTCGCGAGATATGAGAGTTTGAAGCCAAGAAATGGTTGAGAGGGCAAAAAATTTATCGCAATTCTGCTGCTCCAAACGCTTATCCAGAATGCCCTAGGGAAAAAATACACATACCGTTTTAATCGGGCGAGTTTCTACTTTCAGATGCAATAGGAATTTTTGGGTTAGGTCAATCCGTTCGCGAGATATGGGAGTTTGAAGCCAAGAAATGGTTGAGAAGGCAAAAAATTTTACGCAATTCTGCTGCTCCAAACGCTTAACCAGAATGGCCTAGGGAAAAAATACACATACCGTTGTAATCGGGCGAGTTTCTACTTTCAGACGCAACTGGAATTTTTGGGTTAGGTCAATCCGTTCGCGAGATATGAGAGTTTGAAGCTAAGAAATGGTTGAGAAGACAACAAATTTTTCGCAAATCTGCTGCTCCAAACGCTTAACCAGAATGGCCTAGGGAAAAAATACGCATACCGTTGTAATCGGGCGAGTTTCTACTTTCAGACGAAACAGGAATTTTTGGGTTAGGTCAATCCGTTCGCGAGATATGGGACTTTGAAGCTAAGAAATGGTTGACAAGACAACAAATTTTTCGCAATTCTGCTGCTCCAATCGCTTAACCAGAATGGCCTATTGGAAAAATACACATACCGTTGTAATCGGGCGAGTTTCTACTTTCAAATGCAATAGGAATTTTTGGGTTAGGTCAATCCGTTCGCGAGATATGAGAGTTTGAAGCTGAGAAATGGTTGAGAAGACAACAAATTTTTCGCAAATATGCTGCTCCAAACGCTTAACCAGAATGGCCTAGGGGAAAAACACGCATACCGTTGTAATCGGGCGAGTTTGTACTTTCAGATGCAATAGGAATTTTTGGGTTAGGTCAATCCGTTCGCGAGATATGGGAGTTTGAAGCCAAGAAATGGTTGAGAAGGCAAAAAATTTTTCGCAATTCTGCTGCTCCAAACGCTTAACCAGAATGGCCTAGGGAAAAAATACGCAAACCGTTGTAATCGAGCGAGTTTCTACTTTCAGACGGAGCAGGAATTTTTGGGTTTGGTCAATCCGTTCGCGAGATATGAGAGTTTGAATCCAAGAAATGGTTGAGAGGGCAAAAAATTTATCGCAATTCTGCTGCTCCGAACGCTTAACCAGAATGCCCTAGGGAAAAAGTACACATACCTTTGTAATCGGGCGAGTTTCTACTTTCAGATGCAATAGGAATTTTTGGGTTAGGTCAATCCGTTCGCGAGATATGGGAGTTTGAATCCAAGAAATGGTTGAGAAGGCAAAAAATTTTACGCAATTCTGCTGCTCCAAACGCTTAGCCAGAATGGCCTAGGGAAAAAATACACATACCGCTGTAATCGGGCGAGTTTCTACTTTCAGACGCAACTGGAATTTTTGGGTTAGGTCAATCCGTTCGCGAGATATGAGAGTTTGAAGCTAAGAAATGGTTGAGAAGACAACAAATTTTTCGCAAATCTGCTGCTCCAAACGCTTAACCAGAATGGCCTAGGGAAAAAATACGCATACCGTTGTAATCGGGCGAGTTTCTACTTTCAGACGCAACAGGAATTTTTGGGTTAGGTCAATCCGTTCGCGAGATATGGGACTTTGAATCTAAGAAATGGTTGACAAGACAACAAATTTTTCGCAATTCTGCTGCTCCAATCGCTTAACCAGAATGGCCTAGGGGAAAAATACACGTACCGTTGTAATCGGGCGAGTTTCTACTTTCACATGCATCAGGAATTTTTGGGTTAGGTCAATCCGTTCGCCAGATATGGGAGTTTGAAGCCAAGAAATGGTTGAGAAGGCAAAAAATTTTTCGCAATTCTGCTGCTCCAAACGCTTAACCAGAATGGCCTAGGGAAAAAATACGCAAACCGTTGTAATCGAGCGAGTTTCTACTTTCAGACGGAGCAGGAATTTTTGGGTTTGGTCAATCCGTTCGCGAGATATGAGAGTTTGAAGCCAAGAAATGGTTGAGAGGGCAAAAAATTTATCGCAATTCTGCTGCTCCAAACGCTTAACCAGAATGCCCTAGGAAAAAAGTACACATACCTTTGTAATCGGGCGAGTTTCTACTTTCAGATGCAATAGGAATTTTTGGGTTAGGTCAATCCGTTCGCGAGATATGGGAGTTTGAAGCCAAGAAATGGTTGAGAAGGCAAAAAATTTTACGCAGTTCTGCTGCTCCAAACGCTTAACCAGAATGGCCTAGGGAAAAAATACACATACCGTTGTAATCGGGCGAGTTTCTACTTTCATACCCAACTGGAATTCTTGGGTTAGGTCAATCCGTTCGCGAGATATGGGAGTTTGAAGCCAGGAAATGGTTGAGAAGGCAAACAATTTTTCGCAATTCTGTGGCTCCATACGATTAACCAGAATGGCCTGGGGAAAAAATACACATACCGTTGTAATCGGGCGAGTTTCTACTTTCAAATGCAATAGGAATTTTTGGCTTAGGTCAATCCGTTCGCGAGATATGAGAGTTTGAAGCTAAGAAATGGTTGAGAAGACATCAAATTTTTCGCAAATCTGCTGCTCCAAACGCTTAACAAGAATGGCCTAGGGAAAAAATACACGTACCGTTGTAATCGGGCGAGTTTCTACTTTCAGACGCAACAGGAATTTTTGGGTTAGGTCAATCCGTTCGCGAGATATGGGACTTTGAAGCTAAGAATTGGTTGACAAGACAACAAATTTTTCGCAATTCTGCTGCTCCAATCGCTTAACCAGAATGGCCTATTGGAAAAATACACATACCGTTGTAATCGGGCGAGTTTCTACTTTCAAATGCAATAGGAATTTTTGGGTTAGGTCAATCCGTTCGCGAGATATGAGAGTTTGAAGCTGAGAAATGGTTGAGAAGACAACAAATTTTTCGCAAATATGCTGCTCCAAACGCTTAACCAGAATGGCCTAGGGGAAAAACACGCATACCGTTGTAATCGGGCGAGTTTCTACTTTCAGATGCAATAGGAATTTTTGGGTTAGGTCAATCCGTTCGCGAGATATGGGAGTTTGAAGCCAAGAAATCGTTGAGAAGGCAAAAAATTTTTCGCAATTCTGCTGCTCCAAACGCTTAACCAGAATGGCCTAGGGAAAAAATACGCATACCGTTGTAATCGGGCGAGTTTCTACTTTCAGACGGAGCAGGAATTTTTGGGTTTGGTCAATCCGTTCGCGAGATATGAGAGTTTGAAGCCAAGAAATGGTTGAGAAGGCAAAAAATTTATCGCAATTCTGCTGCTCCAAACGCTTAACCAGAATGCCCTAGGGAAAAAATACACATACCGTTGTAATCGGGCAAGTTTCTACTTTCAGATGCAATAGGAATTTTTGGGTTAGGTCAATCCGTTCGCGAGATGTGGGAGTTTGAAGCCAAGAAATGGTTGAGAAGGCAAAAAATTTTTCGCAATTCTGCTGCTCCAATCGCTTAACCAGAATGGCCTATTGGAAAAATACACATACCGTTGTAATCGGGCGAGTTTCTACTTTCAAATGCAATAGGAATTTTTGGGTTAGGTCAATCCGTTCGCGAGATATGAGAGTTTGAAGCTGAGAAATGGTTGAGAAGACAACAAATTTTTCGCAAATATGCTGCTCCAAACGCTTAACCAGAATGGCCTAGGGGAAAAACACGCATACCGTTGTAATCGGGCGAGATTCTACTTTCAGATGCAATAGGAATTTTTGGGTTAGGTCAATCCGTTCGCGAGATATGGGAGTTTGAAGCCAAGAAATGGTTGAGAAGGCAAAAAATTTTTCGCAATTCTGCTGCTCCAAACGCTTAACCAGAATGGCCTAGGGAAAAAATACGCATACCGTTGTAATCGGGCGAGTTTCTACTTTCAGACGGAGCAGGAATTTTTGGGTTTGGTCAATCCGTTCGCGAGATATGAGAGTTTGAAGCCAAGAAATGGTTGAGAAGGCAAAAAATTTATCGCAATTCTGCTGCTCCAAACGCTTAACCAGAATGCCCTAGGGAAAAAATACACATACCCTTGTAATCGGTCAAGTTTCTACTTTCAGATGCAATAGGAATTTTTGGGTTAGGTCAATCCGTTCGCGAGATATGGGAGTTTGAAGCCAAGAAATGGTTGAGAAGGCAAAAAATTTTTCGCAAATCTGCTGCTCCAAACGCTTAACCAGAATGGCCTAGGGGAAAAACACGCATACCGTTTTAATCGGGCGAGATTCTACTTTCAGATGCAATAGGAATTTTTGGGTTAGGTCAATCCGTTCGCGAGATATGAGAGCTTGAATCTAAGAAATGGTTGAGAAGACAACAAATTTTTCGCAATTCTGCTGCTCCAAACGCTTAACCAGAATGGCCTAGGGGAAAAACACGCATACCGTTGTAATCGGGCGAGTTTCTACTTTCAGATGCAATAGGAATTTTTGGGTTAGGTCAATCCGTTCGCGAGATGTGGGAGTTTGAAGCCAAGAAATGGTTGAGAAGGCAAAAAATTTTTCGCAATTCTGCTGCTCCAAACGCTTAACCAGAATGGCCTAGGGGAAAAACACGCATACCGTTGTAATCGGGCGAGTTTCTACTTTCAGATGCAATAGGAATTTTTGGGTTAGGTCAATCCGTTCGCGAGATGTGGGAGTTTGAAGCCAAGAAATGGTTGAGAAGGCAAAAAATTTTTCGCAATTCTGCTGCTCCAAACGCTTAACCAGAATGGCCTAGGGAAAAAATACGCATACCGCTGTAATCGGGCGAGTTTCTACTTTCAGACGGAGCAGGAATTTTTGGGTTTGGTCAATCCGTTCGCGAGATATGAGAGCTTGAATCTAAGAAATGGTTGAGAAGAAAACAAATTTTTCGCAATTCTGCTGCTCCAAACGCTTAACCAGAATGGCCTAGGGGAAAAACACGCATACCGTTGTAATCGGGCGAGTTTCTACTTTCAGATGCAATAGGAATTTTTGGGTTAGGTCAATCCGTTCGCGAGATGTGGGAGTTTGAAGCCAAGAAATGGTTGAGAAGGCAAAAAATTTTTCGCAATTCTGCTGCTCCAAACGCTTAACCAGAATGGCCTAGGGAAAAAATACGCATACCGCTGTAATCGGACGAGTTTCTACTTTCAGACGGAGCAGGAATTTTTTGGTTTGGTCAATCCGTTCGCGAGATATGGGACTTTGAATCTAAGAAATGGTTGACAAGACAACAAATTTTTCGCAATTCTGCTGCTCCAATCGCTTAACCAGAATGGCCTATTGGAAAAATACACGTACCGTTGTAATCGGGCGAGTTTCTACTTTCAGATGCATAAGGAATTTTTGGGTTAGGTCAATCGGTTCGCCAGATATGGGAGTTTGAAGCCAAGAAATGGATGAGAAGGCAAAAAATTTTTCGCAATTCTGCTGCTCCAAACGCTTAACCAGAATGGCCTAGGGAAAAAATACACATACCGTTGTAATCGGGCGAGTTTCTACTTTCAGACGCAACTGGAATTTTTGGGTTAGGTCAATCCGTTCGCGAGATATGGGAGTTTGAAGCCAGGAAATGGTTGAGAAGGCAAACAATTTTTCGCAATTCTGTGGCAACATAGGCTTAACCAGAATGGCCTAGGGAAAAAATACACATACCGTTGTAATCGGGCGAGTTTCTACTTTCAGACGAAACAGGAATTTTTGGGTTAGGTCAATCCGTTCGCGAGATATGGGACTTTGAAGCTAAGAAATGGTTGACAAGACAACAAATTTTTCGCAATTCTGCTGCTCCAATCGCTTAACCAGAATGGCCTATTGGAAAAATACACATACCGTTGTAATCGGGCGAGTTTCTACTTTCAAATGCAATAGGAATTTTTGGGTTAGGTCAATCCGTTCGCGAGATATGAGAGTTTGAAGCTGAGAAATGGTTGAGAAGACAACAAATTTTTCGCAAATATGCTGCTCCAAACGCTTAACCAGAATGGCCTAGGGGAAAAACACGCATACCGTTGTAATCGGGCGAGTTTCTACTTTCAGATGCAATAGGAATTTTTGGGTTAGGTCAATCCGTTCGCGAGATATGGGAGTTTGAAGCCAAGAAATGGTTGAGAAGGCAAAAAATTTTTCGCAATTCTGCTGCTCCAAACGCTTAACCAGAATGGCCTAGGGAAAAAATACGCAAACCGTTGTAATCGAGCGAGTTTCTACTTTCAGACGGAGCAGGAATTTTTGGGTTAGGTCAATCCGTTCGCGAGATATGAGAGTTTGAATCCAAGAAATGGTTGAGAGGGCAAAAAATTTATCGCAATTCTGCTGCTCCGAACGCTTAACCAGAATGCCCTAGGGAAAAAGTACACATACCTTTGTAATCGGGCGAGTTTCTACTTTCAGATGCAATAGGAATTTTTGGGTTAGGTCAATCCGTTCGCGAGATATGGGAGTTTGAAGCCAAGAAATGGTTGAGAAGGCAAAAAATTTTACGCAATTCTGCTGCTCCAAACGCTTAACCAGAATGGCCTAGGGAAAAAATACGCTTACCGTTGTAATCGGGCGAGTTTCTACTTTCAGACGGAGCAGGAATTTTTGGGTTTGGTCAATCCGTTCGCGAGATATGAGAGTTTGAAGCCAAGAAATGGTTGAGAGGGCAAAAAATTTATCGCAATTCTGCTGCTCCAAACGCTTAACCAGAATGCCCTAGGGAAAAAATACACATACCGTTTTAATCGGGCGAGTTTCTACTTTCAGATGCAATAGGAATTTTTGGGTTAGGTCAATCCGTTCGCGAGATATGGGAGTTTGAATCCAAGAAATGGTTGAGAAGGCAAAAAATTTTACGCAATTCTGCTGCTCCAAACGCTTAGCCAGAATGGCCTAGGGAAAAAATACACATACCGTTGTAATCGGGCGAGTTTCTACTTTCAGACGCAACTGGAATTTTTGGGTTAGGTCAATCCGTTCGCGAGATATGAGAGTTTGAAGCTAAGAAATGGTTGAGAAGACAACAAATTTTTCGCAAATCTGCTGCTCCAAACGCTTAACCAGAATGGCCTAGGGAAAAAATACGCATACCGCTGTAATCGGGCGAGTTTCTACTTTCAGACGCAACAGGAATTTTTGGGTTAGGTCAATCCGTTCGCGAGATATGGGACTTTGAATCTAAGAAATGGTTGACAAGACAACAAATTTTTCGCAATTCTGCTGCTCCAATCGCTTAACCAGAATGGCCTAGGGGAAAAATACACGTACCGTTGTAATCGGGCGAGTTTCTACTTTCACATGCATCAGGAATTTTTGGGTTAGGTCAATCCGTTCGCCAGATATGGGAGTTTGAAGCCAAGAAATGGTTGAGAAGGCAAAAAATTGTTCGCAATTCTGCTGCTCCAAACGCTTAACCAGAATGGCCTAGGGAAAAAATACGCAAACCGTTGTAATCGAGCGAGTTTCTACTTTCAGACGGAGCAGGAATTTTTGGGTTTGGTCAATCCGTTCGCGAGATATGAGAGTTTGAAGCCAAGAAATGGTTGAGAGGGCAAAAAATTTATCGCAATTCTGCTGCTCCAAACGCTTAACCAGAATGCCCTAGGAAAAAAGTACACATACCTTTGTAATCGGGCGAGTTTCTACTTTCAGATGCAATAGGAATTTTTGGGTTAGGTCAATCCGTTCGCGAGATATGAGAGTTTGAAGCTAAGAAATGGTTGAGAAGACATCAAATTTTTCGCAAATCTGCTGCTCCAAACGCTTAACCAGAATGGCCTAGGGAAAAAATACACGTACCATTGTAATCGGGCGAGTTTCTACTCTCAGATGCAATAGGAATTTTTGGGTTAGGTCAATCCGTTCGCGAGATATGGGAGTTTGAAGCCAAGAAATGGTTGAGAAGGCAAAAAATTTTACGCAATTCTGCTGCTCCAAACGCTTAACCAGAATGGCCTAGGGAAAAAATACACATACCGTTGTAATCGGGCGAGTTTCTACTTTCATACCCAACTGGAATTCTTGGGTTAGGTCAATCCGTTCGCGAGATATGGGAGTTTGAAGCCAGGAAATGGTTGAGAAGGCAAACAGTTTTTCGCAATTCTGTGGCTCCATACGATTAACCAGAATGGCCTAGGGAAAAAATACACATACCGTTGTAATCGGGCGAGTTTCTACTTTCAAATGCAATAGGAATTTTTGGCTTAGGTCAATCCGTTCGCGAGATATGAGAGTTTGAAGCTAAGAAATGGTTGAGAAGACATCAAATTTTTCGCAAATCTGCTGCTCCAAACGCTTAACCAGAATGGCCTAGGGAAAAAATACACGTACCATTGTAATCGGGCGAGTTTCTACTTTCAGACACAACAGGAATTTTTGGGTTAGGTCAATCCGTTCGCGAGATATGGGACTTTGAAGCTAAGAAATGGTTGACAAGACAACAAATTTTTCGCAATTCTGCTGCTCCAATCGCTTAACCAGAATGGCCTATTGGAAAAATACACATACCGTTGTAATCGGGCGAGTTTCTACTTTCAAATGCAATAGGAATTTTTGGGTTAGGTCAATCCGTTCGCGAGATATGGGAGTTTGAAGCCAAGAAATGGTTGAGAAGGCAAAAAATTTTACGCAATTCTGCTGCTCCAAACGCTTAACCAGAATGGCCTAGGGAAAAAATACACATACCGTTGTAATCGGGCGAGTTTCTACTTTCAGACGCAACTGGAATTTTTGGGTTAGGTCAATCCGTTCGCGAGATATGAGAGTTTGAAGCTAAGAAATGGTTGAGAAGACAACAAATTTTTCGCAAATCTGCTGCTCCAAACGCTTAACCAGAATGGCCTAGGGAAAAAAATACGCATACCGTTGTAATCGGGCGAGTTTCTACTTTCAGACGAAACAGGAATTTTTGGGTTAGGTCAATCCGTTCGCGAGATATGGGACTTTGAAGCTAAGAAATGTTTGACTAGACAACAAATTTTTCGCAATTCTGCTGCTCCAATCGCTTAACCAGAATGGCCTAGGGGAAAAATACACGTACCGTTGTAATCGGGCGAGTTTCTACTTTCACATGCATCAGGAATTTTTGGGTTAGGTTAATCCGTTCGCCAGATATGGGAGTTTGAAGCCAAGAAATGGTTGAGAAGGCAAAAAATTTTTCGCAATTCTGCTGCTCCAAACGCTTAACCAGAATGGCCTCGGGAAAAAATACGCAAACCGTTGTAATCGAGCGAGTTTCTACTTTCAGACGGAGCAGGAATTTTTGGGTTTGGTCAATCCGTTCGCGAGATATGAGAGTTTGAAGCCAAGAAATGGTTGAGAGGGCAAAAAATTTATCGCAATTCTGCTGCTCCAAACGCTTAACCAGAATGCCCTAGGGAAAAAGTACACATACCTTTGTAATCGGGCGAGTTTCTACTTTCAGATGCAATAGGAATTTTTGGGTTAGGTCAATCCGTTCGCGAGATATGGGAGTTTGAAGCCAAGAAATGGTTGAGAAGGCAAAAAATTTTACGCAATTCGGCTGCTCCAAACGCTTAACCAGAATGGCCTAGGGAAAAAACACACATACCGTTGTAATCGGGCGAGTTTCTACTTTCATACCCAACTGGAATTTTTGGGTTAGGTCAATCCGTTCGCGAGATATGGGAGTTTGAAGCCAGGAAATGGTTGAGAAGGCAAACAATTTTTCGCAATTCTGTGGCTCCATACGATTAACCAGAATGGCCTAGGGAAAAAATACACATACCGTTGTAATCGGGCGAGTTTCTACTTTCAAATGCAATAGGAATTTTTGGCTTAGGTCAATCCGTTCGCGAGATATGAGAGTTTGAAGCTAAGAAATGGTTGAGAAGACATCAAATTTTTCGCAAATCTGCTGCTCCAAACGCTTAACCAGAATGGCCTAGGGAAAAAATACACGTACCATTGTAATCGGGCGAGTTTCTACTTTCAGACGCAACAGGAATTTTTGGGTTAGGTCAATCCGTTCGCGAGATATGGGACTTTGAAGCTAAGAAATGGTTGACAAGACAACAAATTTTTCGCAATTCTGCTGCTCCAATCGCTTAACCAGAATGGCCTATTGGAAAAATACACATACCGTTGTAATCGGGCGAGTTTCTACTTTCAAATGCAATAGGAATTTTTGGGTTAGGTCAATCCGTTCGCGAGATATGAGAGTTTGAAGCTGAGAAATGGTTGAGAAGACAACTAATTTTTCGCAAATATGCTGCTCCAAACGCTTAACCAGAATGGCCTAGGGGAAAAACACGCATACCGTTGTAATCGGGCGAGTTTCTACTTTCAGATGCAATAGGAATTTTTGGGTTAGGTCAATCCGTTCGCGAGGTATGGGAGTTTGAAGCCAAGAAATGGTTGAGAAGGCAAAAAATTTTTCGCAATTCTGCTGCTCCAAACGCTTAACCAGAATGGCCTAGGGAAAAAATACGCATACCGTTGTAATCGGGCGAGTTTCTACTTTCAGACGGAGCAGGAATTTTTGGGTTTGGTCAATCCGTTCGCGAGATATGAGAGTTTGAAGCCAAGAAATGGTTGAGAAGGCAAAAAATTTATCGCAATTCTGCTGCTCCAAACGCTTAACCAGAATGCCCTAGGGAAAAAATACACATACCCTTGTAATCGGGCAAGTTTCTACTTTCAGATGCAATAGGAATTTTTGGGTTAGGTCAATCCGTTCGCGAGATATGGGAGTTTGAAGCCAAGAAATGGTTGAGAAGGCAACAAATTTTTCGCAAATCTGCTGCTCCAAACGCTTAACCAGAATGGCCTAGGGGAAAAACACGCATACCGTTGTAATCGGGCGAGATTCTACTTTCAGATGCAATAGGAATTTTTGGGTTAGGTCAATCCGTTCGCGAGATATGAGAGCTTGAATCTAAGAAATGGTTGAGAAGACAACAAATTTTTCGCAATTCTGCTGCTCCAAACGCTTAACCAGAATGGCCTAGGGGAAAAACACGCATACCGTTGTAATCGGGCGAGTTTCTACTTTCAGATGCAATAGGAATTTTTGGGTTAGGTCAATCCGTTCGCGAGATGTGGGAGTTTGAAGCCAAGAAATGGTTGAGAAGGCAAAAAATTTTTCGCAATTCTGCTGCTCCAAACGCTTAACCAGAATGGCCTAGGGGAAAAACACGCATACCGTTGTAATCGGGCGAGTTTCTACTTTCAGATGCAATAGGAATTTTTGGGTTAGGTCAATCCGTTCGCGAGATGTGGGAGTTTGAAGCCAAGAAATGGTTGAGAAGGCAAAAAATTTTTCGCAATTCTGCTGCTCCAAACGCTTAACCAGAATGGCCTAGGGAAAAAATACGCATACCGCTGTAATCGGGCGAGTTTCTACTTTCAGACGGAGCAGGAATTTTTGGGTTTGGTCAATCCGTTCGCGAGATATGAGACCTTGAATCTAAGAAATGGTTGAGAAGAAAACAAATTTTTCGCAATTCTGCTGCTCCAAACGCTTAACCAGAATGGCCTAGGGGAAAAACACGCATACCGTTGTAATCGGGCGAGTTTCTACTTTCAGATGCAATAGGAATTTTTGGGTTAGGTCAATCCGTTCGCGAGATGTGGGAGTTTGAAGCCAAGAAATGGTTGAGAAGGCAAAAAATTTTTCGCAATTCTGCTGCTCCAAACGCTTAACCAGAATGGCCTAGGGAAAAAATACGCATACCGCTGTAATCGGACGAGTTTCTACTTTCAGACGGAGCAGGAATTTTTTGGTTTGGTCAATCCGTTCGCGAGATATGAGAGTTTGAAGCCAAGAAATGGTTGAGAGGGCAAAAAATTTATAGCAATTCTGCTGCTCCAAACGCTTAATCAGAATGCCCTAGGGAAAAAATACACATACCGTTGTAATCGGGCGAGTTTCTACTCTCAGATGCAATAGGAATTTTTGGGTTAGGTCAATCCGTTCGCGAGATATGGGAGTTTGAAGCCAAGAAATGGTTGAGAAGGCAAAAAATTTTACGCAATTCTGCTGCTCCAAACGCTTAACCAGAATGGCCTAGGGAAAAAATACACATACCGTTGTAATCGGGCGAGTTTCTACTTTCAGACGCAACTGGAATTTTTGGGTTAGGTCAATCCGTTCGCGAGATGTGGGAGTTTGAAGCCAAGAAATGGTTGAGAAGGCAAAAAATTTTTCGCAATTCTGCTGCTCCAAACGCTTAACCAGAATGGCCTAGGGAAAAAATACGCATACCGCTGTAATCGGACGAGTTTCTACTTTCAGACGGAGCAGGAATTTTTTGGTTTGGTCAATCCGTTCGCGAGATATGAGAGTTTGAAGCCAAGAAATGGTTGAGAGGGCAAAAAATTTATAGCAATTCTGCTGCTCCAAACGCTTTATCAGAATGCCCTAGGGAAAAAATACACATACCGTTGTAATCGGGCGAGTTTCTACTCTCAGATGCAATAGGAATTTTTGGGTTAGGTCAATCCGTTCGCGAGATATGGGAGTTTGAAGCCAAGAAATGGTTGAGAAGGCAAAAAATTTTACGCAATTCTGCTGCTCCAAACGCTTAACCAGAATGGCCTAGGGAAAAAATACACATACCGTTGTAATCGGGCGAGTTTCTACTTTCAGACGCAACTGGAATTTTTGGGTTAGGTCAATCCGTTCGCGAGATATGGGAGTTTGAAGCCAGGAAATGGTTGAGAAGGCAAACAATTTTTCGCAATTCTGTGGCAACATAGGCTTAACCAGAATGGCCTAGGGAAAAAATACACATACCGTTGTAATCGGGCGAGTTTCTACTTTCAGACGCAACAGGAATTTTTGGGTTAGGTCAATCCGTTCGCGAGATATGGGACTTTGAAGCTAAGAAATGGTTGACAAGACAACAAATTTTTCGCAATTCTGCTGCTCCAATCGCTTAACCAGAATGGCCTATTGGAAAAATACACATACCGTTGTAATCGGGCGAGTTTCTACTTTCAAATGCAATAGGAATTTTTGGGTTAGGTCAATCCGTTCGCGAGATATGAGAGTTTGAAGCTGAGAAATGGTTGAGAAGACAACTAATTTTTCGCAAATATGCTGCTCCAAACGCTTAACCAGAATGGCCTAGGGGAAAAACACGCATACCGTTGTAATCGGGCGAGTTTCTACTTTCAGATGCAATAGGAATTTTTGGGTTAGGTCAATCCGTTCGCGAGGTATGGGAGTTTGAAGCCAAGAAATGGTTGAGAAGGCAAAAAATTTTTCGCAATTCTGCTGCTCCAAACGCTTAACCAGAATGGCCTAGGGAAAAAATACGCATACCGTTGTAATCGGGCGAGTTTCTACTTTCAGACGGAGCAGGAATTTTTGGGTTTGGTCAATCCGTTCGCGAGATATGAGAGTTTGAAGCCAAGAAATGGTTGAGAAGGCAAAAAATTTATCGCAATTCTGCTGCTCCAAACGCTTAACCAGAATGCCCTAGGGAAAAAATACACATACCCTTGTAATCGGGCAAGTTTCTACTTTCAGATGCAATAGGAATTTTTGGGTTAGGTCAATCCGTTCGCGAGATATGGGAGTTTGAAGCCAAGAAATGGTTGAGAAGGCAAAAAATTTTTCGCAAATCTGCTGCTCCAAACGCTTAACCAGAATGGCCTAGGGGAAAAACACGCATACCGTTGTAATCGGGCGAGATTCTACTTTCAGATGCAATAGGAATTTTTGGGTTAGGTCAATCCGTTCGCGAGATATGAGAGCTTGAATCTAAGAAATGGTTGAGAAGACAACAAATTTTTCGCAATTCTGCTGCTCCAAACGCTTAACCAGAATGGCCTAGGGGAAAAACACGCATACCGTTGTAATCGGGCGAGTTTCTACTTTCAGATGCAATAGGAATTTTTGGGTTAGGTCAATCCGTTCGCGAGATGTGGGAGTTTGAAGCCAAGAAATGGTTGAGAAGGCAAAAAATTTTTCGCAATTCTGCTGCTCCAAACGCTTAACCAGAATGGCCTAGGGGAAAAACACGCATACCGTTGTAATCGGGCGAGTTTCTACTTTCAGATGCAATAGGAATTTTTGGGTTAGGTCAATCCGTTCGCGAGATGTGGGAGTTTGAAGCCAAGAAATGGTTGAGAAGGCAAAAAATTTTTCGCAATTCTGCTGCTCCAAACGCTTAACCAGAATGGCCTAGGGAAAAAATACGCATACCGCTGTAATCGGGCGAGTTTCTACTTTCAGACGGAGCAGGAATTTTTGGGTTTGGTCAATCCGTTCGCGAGATATGAGAGCTTGAATCTAAGAAATGGTTGAGAAGAAAACAAATTTTTCGCAATTCTGCTGCTCCAAACGCTTAACCAGAATGGCCTAGGGGAAAAACACGCATACCGTTGTAATCGGGCGAGTTTCTACTTTCAGATGCAATAGGAATTTTTGGGTTAGGTCAATCCGTTCGCGAGATGTGGGAGTTTGAAGCCAAGAAATGGTTGAGAAGGCAAAAAATTTTTCGCAATTCTGCTGCTCCAAACGCTTAACCAGAATGGCCTAGGGAAAAAATACGCATACCGCTGTAATCGGACGAGTTTCTACTTTCAGACGGAGCAGGAATTTTTTGGTTTGGTCAATCCGTTCGCGAGATATGAGAGTTTGAAGCCAAGAAATGGTTGAGAGGGCAAAAAATTTATAGCAATTCTGCTGCTCCAAACGCTTAATCAGAATGCCCTAGGGAAAAAATACACAAACCGTTGTAATCGGGCGAGTTTCTACTCTCAGATGCAATAGGAATTTTTGGGTTAGGTCAATCCGTTCGCGAGATATGGGAGTTTGAAGCCAAGAAATGGTTGAGAAGGCAAAAAATTTTACGCAATTCTGCTGCTCCAAACGCTTAACCAGAATGGCCTAGGGAAAAAATACACATACCGTTGTAATCGGGCGAGTTTCTACTTTCAGACGCAACTGGAATTTTTGGGTTAGGTCAATCCGTTCGCGAGATATGGGAGTTTGAAGCCAGGAAATGGTTGAGAAGGCAAACAATTTTTCGCAATTCTGTGGCAACATAGGCTTAACCAGAATGGCCTAGGGAAAAAATACACATACCGTTGTAATCGGGCGAGTTTCTACTTTCAAATGCAGTAGGAATTTTTGGGTTAGGTCAATCCGTTCGCGAGATATGAGAGTTTGAAGCTAAGAAATGGTTGAGAAGACATCAAATTTTTCACAAATCTGCTGCTCCAAACGCTTAACCAGAATGGCCTAGGGAAAAAATACGCATACCGTTGTAATCGGGCGAGTTTCTACTTTCAGACGCAACAGGAATTTTTGGGTTAGGTCAATCCGTTCGCGAGATATGGGACTTTGAATCTAAGAAATGGTTGACAAGACAACAAATTTTTCGCAATTCTGCTGCTCCAATCGCTTAACCAGAATGGCCTATTGGAAAAATACACGTACCGTTGTAATCGGGCGAGTTTCTACTTTCAGATGCATAAGGAATTTTTGGGTTAGGTCAATCGGTTCGCCAGATATGGGAGTTTGAAGCCAAGAAATGGATGAGAAGGCAAAAAATTTTTCGCAATTCTGCTGCTCCAAACGCTTAACCAGAATGGCCTAGGGAAAAAATACGCATACCGCTGTAATCGGACAAGTTTCTACTTTCAGACGGAGCAGGAATTTTTTGGTTTGGTCAATCCGTTCGCGAGATATGAGAGTTTGAAGCCAAGAAATGGTTGAGAGGGCAAAAAATTTATCGCAATTCTGCTGCTCCAAACGCTTAACCAGAATGCCCTAGGGAAAAAATACACATACCGTTGTAATCGGGCGAGTTTCTACTCTCAGATGCAATAGGAATTTTTGGGTTAGGTCAATCCGTTCGCGAGATATGGGAGTTTGAAGCCAAGAAATGGTTGAGAAGGCAAAAAATTTTACGCAATTCTGCTGCTCCAAACGCTTAACCAGAATGGCCTAGGGAAAAAATACACATACCGTTGTAATCGGGCGAGTTTCTACTTTCAGACGCAACTGGAATTTTTGGGTTAGGTCAATCCGTTCGCGAGATATGGGAGTTTGAAGCCAGGAAATGGTTGAGAAGGCAAACAATTTTTCGCAATTCTGTGGCAACATAGGCTTAACCAGAATGGCCTAGGGAAAAAATACACATACCGTTGTAATCGGGCGAGTTTCTACTTTCAAATGCAATAGGAATTTTTGGGTTAGGTCAATCCGTTCGCGAGATATGAGAGTTTGAATCTAAGAAATGGTTGAGAAGACAACAAATTTTTCGCAATTCTGCTGCTCCAAACGCTTAACCAGAATGGCCTAGGGGAAAAACACGCATACCGTTGTAATCGGGCGAGTTTCTACTTTCAGATGCAATAGGAATTTTTGGGTTAGGTCAATCCGTTCGCGAGATGTGGGAGTTTGAAGCCAAGAAATGGTTGAGAAGGCAAAAAATTTTTCGCAATTCTGCTGCTCCAAACGCTTAACCAGAATGGCCTAGGGAAAAAATACGCATACCGCTGTAATCGGGCGAGTTTCTACTTTCAGACGGAGCAGGAATTTTTGGGTTTGGTCAATCCGTTCGCGAGATACGAGAGCTTGAATCTAAGAAATGGTTGAGAAGAAAACAAATTTTTCGCAATTCTGCTGCTCCAAACGCTTAACCAGAATGGCCTAGGGGAAAAACACGCATACCGTTGTAATCGGGCGAGTTTCTACTTTCAGATGCAATAGGAATTTTTGGGTTAGGTCAATCCGTTCGCGAGATGTGGGAGTTTGAAGCCAAGAAATGGTTGAGAAGGCAAAAAATTTTTCGCAATTCTGCTGCTCCAAACGCTTAACCAGAATGGCCTAGGGAAAAAATACGCATACCGCTGTAATCGGACGAGTTTCTACTTTCAGACGGAGCAGGAATTTTTTGGTTTGGTCAATCCGTTCGCGAGATATGAGAGTTTGAAGCCAAGAAATGGTTGAGAGGGCAAAAAATTTATAGCAATTCTGCTGCTCCAAACGCTTAATCAGAATGCCCTAGGGAAAAAATACACATACCGTTGTAATCGGGCGAGTTTCTACTCTCAGATGCAATAGGAATTTTTGGGTTAGGTCAATCCGTTCGCGAGATATGGGAGTTTGAAGCCAAGAAATGGTTGAGAAGGCAAAAAATTTTACGCAATTCTGCTGCTCCAAACGCTTAACCAGAATGGCCTAGGGAAAAAATACACATACCGTTGTAATCGGGCGAGTTTCTACTTTCAGACGCAACTGGAATTTTTGGGTTAGGTCAATCCGTTCGCGAGATATGGGAGTTTGAAGCCAGGAAATGGTTGAGAAGGCAAACAATTTTTCGCAATTCTGTGGCAACATAGGCTTAACCAGAATGGCCTAGGGAAAAAATACACATACCGTTGTAATCGGGCGAGTTTCTACTTTCAAATGCAATAGGAATTTTTGGGTTAGGTCAATCCGTTCGCGAGATATGAGAGTTTGAAGCTAAGAAATGGTTGAGAAGACATCAAATTTTTCACAAATCTGCTGCTCCAAACGCTTAACCAGAATGGCCTAGGGAAAAAATACGCATACCGTTGTAATCGGGCGAGTTTCTACTTTCAGACGCAACAGGAATTTTTGGGTTAGGTCAATCCGTTCGCGAGATATGGGACTTTGAATCTAAGAAATGGTTGACAAGACAACAAATTTTTCGCAATTCTGCTGCTCCAATCGCTTAACCAGAATGGCCTATTGGAAAAATACACGTACCGTTGTAATCGGGCGAGTTTCTACTTTCAGATGCATAAGGAATTTTTGGGTTAGGTCAATCGGTTCGCCAGATATGGGAGTTTGAAGCCAAGAAATGGATGAGAAGGCAAAAAATTTTTCGCAATTCTGCTGCTCCAAACGCTTAACCAGAATGGCCTAGGGAAAAAATACGCATACCGCTGTAATCGGACAAGTTTCTACTTTCAGACGGAGCAGGAATTTTTTGGTTTGGTCAATCCGTTCGCGAGATATGAGAGTTTGAAGCCAAGAAATGGTTGAGAGGGCAAAAAATTTATCGCAATTCTGCTGCTCCAAACGCTTAACCAGAATGCCCTAGGGAAAAAATACACATACCGTTGTAATCGGGCGAGTTTCTACTCTCAGATGCAATAGGAATTTTTGGGTTAGGTCAATCCGTTCGCGAGATATGGGAGTTTGAAGCCAAGAAATGGTTGAGAAGGCAAAAAATTTTACGCAATTCTGCTGCTCCAAACGCTTAACCAGAATGGCCTAGGGAAAAAATACACATACCGTTGTAATCGGGCGAGTTTCTACTTTCAGACGCAACTGGAATTTTTGGGTTAGGTCAATCCGTTCGCGAGATATGGGAGTTTGAAGCCAGGAAATGGTTGAGAAGGCAAACAATTTTTCGCAATTCTGTGGCAACATAGGCTTAACCAGAATGGCCTAGGGAAAAAATACACATACCGTTGTAATCGGGCGAGTTTCTACTTTCAAATGCAATAGGAATTTTTGGGTTAGGTCAATCCGTTCGCGAGATATGAGAGTTTGAAGCTAAGAAATGGTTGAGAAGACATCAAATTTTTCGCAAATCTGCTGCTCCAAACGCTTAACCAGAATGGCCTAGGGAAAAAATACGCATACCGTTGTAATCGGGCGAGTTTCTACTTTCAGACGCAACAGGAATTTTTGGGTTAGGTCAATCCGTTCGCGAGATATGGGACTTTGAATCTAAGAAATGGTTGACAAGACAACAAATTTTTCGCAATTCTGCTGCTCCAATCGCTTAACCAGAATGGCCTATTGGAAAAATACACGTACCGTTGTAATCGGGCGAGTTTCTACTTTCAGATGCATAAGGAATTTTTGGGTTAGGTCAATCGGTTCGCCAGATATGGGAGTTTGAAGCCAAGAAATGGATGAGAAGGCAAAAAATTTTTCGCAATTCTGCTGCTCCAAACGCTTAACCAGAATGGCCTAGGGAAAAAATACGCATACCGTTGTAATCGGGCGAGTTTCTACTTTAAGACGGAGCAGGAATTTTTGGGTTTGGTCAATCCGTTCGCGAGATATGGGAGTTTGATGCCAAGAAATGGTTGACAAGGCAAAAAATTTTTCGCAATTCTGCTGCTCCAAACGCTTAACCAGAATGGCCTAGGGAAAAAATACGCATACCGTTGTAATCGGGCGAGTTTCTACTTTAAGACGGAGCAGGAATTTTTGGGTTTGGTCAATCCGTTCGCGAGATATGGGAGTTTGAAGCCAAGAAATGGTTGAGAAGACAAGAAATTTTTCGCAAATCTGCTGCTCCAAACGCTTAACCAGAATGGCCTAGGGGAAAAATACACGTACCGTTGTAATCGGGCGAGTTTCTACTTTCAAATGCAATAGGAATTTTTGGGTTAGGAAAATCCGTTCGCGAGATACGGAAGTTTGAAGCTAAGAAATGGTTGAGAAGACAACAAATTTTTCGCAAATCTGCTGCTCCAAACGCTTAACCAGAATGGCCTAGGGAAAAAATACGCACACCGTTGTAATCGGGCGAGTTTCAACTTTCAGTTACAATAGGAATTTTTGGGTTAGGTCAATCCGTTCGCGAGATATGGGACTTTGAAGCTAAGAAGTGGTTGACAAGACAACAAATTTTTCGCACTTCTGCTGCTCCAATTGCTTAACCAGAATGGCCTAGGGGAAAAATACACGTACCGTTGTAATCGGGCGAGTTTCTACTTTCATATGCAATAAGAATTTTTGGGTTAGGTCAATCCGTTCGCGAGATATGGGAGTTTGAAGCCAAGAAATGGTTGAGAAGGCATAAAATTTTTCGCAATACTGCTGATCCAAACGCTTAACCAGAATGGCCTAGGGAAAAAATACACATACCGCTGTAGTCGGGCGAGTTTCTACTTTCAGATGCAATAGGAATTTTTGGGTGAGGTCAATCCGTTCGCGAGATATGGGAGTTTGAAGCCAAGAAATGGTTGAGAAGGAAAAAAATTTTTCGCATTTCTGCTGCTCCAAACGCTTAACCAGAATGGCCTAGGTAAAAAATACGCATACCGTTGTAATCGGGCGAGTTTCTACTTTCAGATGGAGCAGGAATTTTTGGGTTTGGTCAATCCGTTCGCGAGATATGGGAGTTTGAAGCCAAGAAATGGTTGAGAAGGCAAAAAATTTATCGCAATTCTGCTGCTCCAAACGCTTAACCAGAGTGCCCTAGGGAAATAATACACATACCGTTGTAATCTGGCGAGTTTCTACTTTAAGATGCAATAGGAATTTTCGAGTTAGGTCAATCCGTTCGCGAGATATGGGAGTTTGAAGCCAAGAAATGGTAGAAAGGCAAAAAAATTTTCACAATTCTGCTGCTCCAAACGCTTAACCAGAATGGGCTAGGGAAAAAATACACATACCTTTGTAATCGGGCGAGTTTCTACTTTCACATGCAATAGGAATTTTTGGATTAGGTCAATCCGTTCGCGAGATATGGGAGTTTGAAGCCAAGAAATGGTTGAGAAGGAAAAAAATTTTTCGCAATTCTGCTGCTCCAAACGCTTAAACAGAATGGCCTAGGGAAAAAATACGCATACCGTTGTAATCGGGCTAGTTTCAACTTTCAGTTACAATAGGAATTTTTGGGTTAGGTCAATCCGTTCGCGAGATATGGGAGTTTGAAGCCAGGAAATGGTTGAGAAGGCAAAAAATTTTTCGCAATTCTGCTGCTCCAAACGCTTAACCAGAATGGCCTAGGGAAAAAATACGCATACCGTTGTAATCGGGCGAGTTTCTGCTTTCAGACGCAACAGGAATTTTTGGGTTAGGTTAATCCGTTCGCGAGATATGGGACTTTGAAGCTAAGAAATGTTTGACAAGACAACAAATTTTTCATAATTATGCTGCTCCAATCGCTTAACTAGAATGGCCTAGGGGAAAAATACACGTACCGTGGTAATCGGGCGAGTTTCTACTTTCAAATGCAATAGGAATTTTTGGGTTAGGCCAATCCGTTCGCGAGATATGGGAGTTTGAAGCCAGGAAATGGTTGAGAAGGCAAAAAATTTTTCGCAATTCTGTGGCTCCATACGCTTAACCAGAATGGCCTAGGGAAAAAATACACATACTGTTGTAATCGGGCGAGTTTCTACTTTCAAATGCAATAGGAATTTTTGGGTTAGGTCAATCCGTTCGCGAGATATGAGAGCTTGAAGCTAAGAAATGGTAGAGAAGACAACAAATTTTTCGCAATTCTGCTGCTCCAAACGCTTAACCAGAATGGCCTAGGGAAAAAATTCACATACCGTTGTAATCGGGCGAGTTTCTACTTTCAGACGCAACTGGAATTTTTGGGTTAGGTCAATCCGTTCGCGAGATATGGGAGTTTGATGCCAGGAAATGGTTGAGAAGGCAAAAAATTTTTCGCAATTCTGCTGCTCCAAACGCTTAACCAGAATGGGCTAGGGAAAAAATACACATACCTTTGTAATCGGGCGAGTTTCTACTCTCAGATGCAATAGGAATTTTTGGATTAGGTCAATCCGTTCGCGAGATATGGGAGTTTGAAGCCAAGAAATGGTTGAGAAGGAAAAAAATTTTTCGCAATTCTGCTGCTCCAAACGCTTAACCAGAATGGCCTAGGGAAAAAATACACATTCCGTTGTAATCGGGCGAGTTTCTACTTTCAAATGCAATAGGAATTTTTGGGTTAGGTCAATCCGTTCGCGACATATGGGACTTTGAAGCTAAGAAATGGTTGACAAGACAACAAATTTTTCGCAATTCTGCTGCTCCAATCGCTTAACCCGAATGGCCTAGGGGAAAAATACACGTACCGTTGTAATCGGGCGAGTTTCTACTTTCAGATGCATAAGGAATTTTTGGGTTAGGTCAATCCGTTCGCCAGATATGGGAGTTTGAAGCCAAGAAATGGTTGAGAAGGCAAAAAATTTGTCGCAATTCTGCTGCTCCAAACGCTTAACCAGAATGGCCTAGGGAAAAAATACACATACCGTTGTAATCGGGCGAGTTTCTACTTTCAAATGCAATAGGAATTTTTGGGTTAAGTCAATCCGTTCGCGAGATATGAGAGTTTGAAGCTGAGAAATGGTTGAGAAGACAACAAATTTTTCGCAAATATGCTGCTCCAAACGCTTAACCAGAATGGCCTAGGGGAAAAACACGCATACCGTTGTAATCGGGCGAGTTTCTACTTTCAGATGCAATAGGAATTTTTGGGTTAGGTCAATCCATTCGCGAGATATGGGAGTTTGAAGCCAAGAAATGGTTGAGCAGGCAAAAAATTTTTCGCAATTCTGCTGCTCCAAACGCTTAACCAGAATGGCCTAGGGAAAAAATACGCATACCGTTGTAATCGGGCGAGTTTCTACTTTCAGACGGAGCAGGAATTTTTGGGTTTGGTCAATCCGTTCGCGAGATATGAGAGTTTGAAGCCAAGAAATGGTTGAGAAGGCAAAAAATTTATCGCAATTCTGCTCCCCCAAACGCTTAACCAGAATGCCCTAGGGAAAAAATACACATACCGTTGTAATCGGGCGAGTTTCTACTTTCAGATGCAATAGGAATTTTTGGGTTAGGTCAATCCGTTCGCGAGATATGGGAGTTTGAAGCCAAGAAATGGTTGAGAAGGCAAAAAATTTTTCGCAAATCTGCTGCTCCAAACGCTTAACCAGAATGGCCTAGGGGAAAAACACGCATACCGTTGTAATCGGGCGAGATTCTACTTTCAGATGCAATAGGAATTTTTGGGTTAGGTCAATCCGTTCGCGAGATATGGGAGTTTGAAGCCAAGAAATGGTTGAGAAGGCAAAAAATTTTACGCAATTCTGCTGCTCCAAACGCTTAACCAGAATGGCCTAGGGAAAAAATACACATACCGTTGTAATCGGGCGAGTTTCTACTTTCAGACGCAACTGGAATTTTTGGGTTAGGTCAATCCGTTCGCGAGATATGGGAGTTTGAAGCCAGGAAATGGTTGAGAAGGCAAACAATTTTTCGCAATTCTGTGGCAACATAGGCTTAACCAGAATGGCCTAGGGAAAAAATACACATACCGTTGTAATCGGGCGAGTTTCTACTTTCAAATGCAATAGGAATTTTTGGGTTAGGTCAATCCGTTCGCGAGATATGAGAGTTTGAAGCTAAGAAATGGTTGAGAAGACATCAAATTTTTCGCAAATCTGCTGCTCCAAACGCTTAACCAGAATGGCCTAGGGAAAAAATACGCATACCGTTGTAATCGGGCGAGTTTCTACTTTCAGACGCAACAGGAATTTTTGGGTTAGGTCAATCCGTTCGCGAGATATGGGACTTTGAATCTAAGAAATGGTTGACAAGACAACAAATTTTTCGCAATTCTGCTGCTCCAATCGCTTAACCAGAATGGCCTATTGGAAAAATACACGTACCGTTGTAATCGGGCGAGTTTCTACTTTCAGATGCATAAGGAATTTTTGGGTTAGGTCAATCGGTTCGCCAGATATGGGAGTTTGAAGCCAAGAAATGGATGAGAAGGCAAAAAATTTTTCGCAATTCTGCTGCTCCAAACGCTTAACCAGAATGGCCTAGGGAAAAAATACGCATACCGTTGTAATCGGGCGAGTTTCTACTTTAAGACGGAGCAGGAATTTTTGGGTTTGGTCAATCCGTTCGCGAGATATGGGAGTTTGATGCCAAGAAATGGTTGACAAGGCAAAAAATTTTTCGCAATTCTGCTGCTCCAAACGCTTAACCAGAATGGCCTAGGGAAAAAATACGCATACCGTTGTAATCGGGCGAGTTTCTACTTTAAGACGGAGCAGGAATTTTTGGGTTTGGTCAATCCGTTCGCGAGATATGGGAGTTTGAAGCCAAGAAATGGTTGAGAAGACAAGAAATTTTTCGCAAATCTGCTGCTCCAAACGCTTAACCAGAATGGCCTAGGGGAAAAATACACGTACCGTTGTAATCGGGCGAGTTTCTACTTTCAAATGCAATAGGAATTTTTGGGTTAGGAAAATCCGTTCGCGAGATACGGAAGTTTGAAGCTAAGAAATGGTTGAGAAGACAACAAATTTTTCGCAAATCTGCTGCTCCAAACGCTTAACCAGAATGGCCTAGGGAAAAAATACGCACACCGTTGTAATCGGGCGAGTTTCAACTTTCAGTTACAATAGGAATTTTTGGGTTAGGTCAATCCGTTCGCGAGATATGGGACTTTGAAGCTAAGAAGTGGTTGACAAGACAACAAATTTTTCGCACTTCTGCTGCTCCAATTGCTTAACCAGAATGGCCTAGGGGAAAAATACACGTACCGTTGTAATCGGGCGAGTTTCTACTTTCATATGCAATAAGAATTTTTGGGTTAGGTCAATCCGTTCGCGAGATATGGGAGTTTGAAGCCAAGAAATGGTTGAGAAGGCATAAAATTTTTCGCAATACTGCTGATCCAAACGCTTAACCAGAATGGCCTAGGGAAAAAATACACATACCGCTGTAGTCGGGCGAGTTTCTACTTTCAGATGCAATAGGAATTTTTGGGTGAGGTCAATCCGTTCGCGAGATATGGGAGTTTGAAGCCAAGAAATGGTTGAGAAGGAAAAAAATTTTTCGCATTTCTGCTGCTCCAAACGCTTAACCAGAATGGCCTAGGTAAAAAATACGCATACCGTTGTAATCGGGCGAGTTTCTACTTTCAGATGGAGCAGGAATTTTTGGGTTTGGTCAATCCGTTCGCGAGATATGGGAGTTTGAAGCCAAGAAATGGTTGAGAAGGCAAAAAATTTATCGCAATTCTGCTGCTCCAAACGCTTAACCAGAGTGCCCTAGGGAAATAATACACATACCGTTGTAATCTGGCGAGTTTCTACTTTAAGATGCAATAGGAATTTTCGAGTTAGGTCAATCCGTTCGCGAGATATGGGAGTTTGAAGCCAAGAAATGGTAGAAAGGCAAAAAAATTTTCACAATTCTGCTGCTCCAAACGCTTAACCAGAATGGGCTAGGGAAAAAATACACATACCTTTGTAATCGGGCGAGTTTCTACTTTCAGATGCAATAGGAATTTTTGGATTAGGTCAATCCGTTCGCGAGATATGGGAGTTTGAAGCCAAGAAATGGTTGAGAAGGAAAAAAATTTTTCGCAATTCTGCTGCTCCAAACGCTTAAACAGAATGGCCTAGGGAAAAAATACGCATACCGTTGTAATCGGGCTAGTTTCAACTTTCAGTTACAATAGGAATTTTTGGGTTAGGTCAATCCGTTCGCGAGATATGGGAGTTTGAAGCCAGGAAATGGTTGAGAAGGCAAAAAATTTTTCGCAATTCTGCTGCTCCAAACGCTTAACCAGAATGGCCTAGGGAAAAAATACGCATACCGTTGTAATCGGGCGAGTTTCTGCTTTCAGACGCAACAGGAATTTTTGGGTTAGGTTAATCCGTTCGCGAGATATGGGACTTTGAAGCTAAGAAATGTTTGACAAGACAACAAATTTTTCATAATTATGCTGCTCCAATCGCTTAACTAGAATGGCCTAGGGGAAAAATACACGTACCGTGGTAATCGGGCGAGTTTCTACTTTCAAATGCAATAGGAATTTTTGGGTTAGGCCAATCCGTTCGCGAGATATGGGAGTTTGAAGCCAGGAAATGGTTGAGAAGGCAAAAAATTTTTCGCAATTCTGTGGCTCCATACGCTTAACCAGAATGGCCTAGGGAAAAAATACACATACTGTTGTAATCGGGCGAGTTTCTACTTTCAAATGCAATAGGAATTTTTGGGTTAGGTCAATCCGTTCGCGAGATATGAGAGCTTGAAGCTAAGAAATGGTAGAGAAGACAACAAATTTTTCGCAATTCTGCTGCTCCAAACGCTTAACCAGAATGGCCTAGGGAAAAAATTCACATACCGTTGTAATCGGGCGAGTTTCTACTTTCAGACGCAACTGGAATTTTTGGGTTAGGTCAATCCGTTCGCGAGATATGGGAGTTTGATGCCAGGAAATGGTTGAGAAGGCAAAAAATTTTTCGCAATTCTGCTGCTCCAAACGCTTAACCAGAATGGGCTAGGGAAAAAATACACATACCTTTGTAATCGGGCGAGTTTCTACTCTCAGATGCAATAGGAATTTTTGGATTAGGTCAATCCGTTCGCGAGATATGGGAGTTTGAAGCCAAGAAATGGTTGAGAAGGAAAAAAATTTTTCGCAATTCTGCTGCTCCAAACGCTTAACCAGAATGGCCTAGGGAAAAAATACACATTCCGTTGTAATCGGGCGAGTTTCTACTTTCAAATGCAATAGGAATTTTTGGGTTAGGTCAATCCGTTCGCGACATATGGGACTTTGAAGCTAAGAAATGGTTGACAAGACAACAAATTTTTCGCAATTCTGCTGCTCCAATCGCTTAACCCGAATGGCCTAGGGGAAAAATACACGTACCGTTGTAATCGGGCGAGTTTCTACTTTCAGATGCATAAGGAATTTTTGGGTTAGGTCAATCCGTTCGCCAGATATGGGAGTTTGAAGCCAAGAAATGGTTGAGAAGGCAAAAAATTTGTCGCAATTCTGCTGCTCCAAACGCTTAACCAGAATGGCCTAGGGAAAAAATACACATACCGTTGTAATCGGGCGAGTTTCTACTTTCAAATGCAATAGGAATTTTTGGGTTAAGTCAATCCGTTCGCGAGATATGAGAGTTTGAAGCTGAGAAATGGTTGAGAAGACAACAAATTTTTCGCAAATATGCTGCTCCAAACGCTTAACCAGAATGGCCTAGGGGAAAAACACGCATACCGTTGTAATCGGGCGAGTTTCTACTTTCAGATGCAATAGGAATTTTTGGGTTAGGTCAATCCGTTCGCGAGATATGGGAGTTTGAAGCCAAGAAATGGTTGAGCAGGCAAAAAATTTTTCGCAATTCTGCTGCTCCAAACGCTTAACCAGAATGGCCTAGGGAAAAAATACGCATACCGTTGTAATCGGGCGAGTTTCTACTTTCAGACGGAGCAGGAATTTTTGGGTTTGGTCAATCCGTTCGCGAGATATGAGAGTTTGAAGCCAAGAAATGGTTGAGAAGGCAAAAAATTTATCGCAATTCTGCTCCCCCAAACGCTTAACCAGAATGCCCTAGGGAAAAAATACACATACCGTTGTAATCGGGCGAGTTTCTACTTTCAGATGCAATAGGAATTTTTGGGTTAGGTCAATCCGTTCGCGAGATATGGGAGTTTGAAGCCAAGAAATGGTTGAGAAGGCAAAAAATTTTTCGCAAATCTGCTGCTCCAAACGCTTAACCAGAATGGCCTAGGGGAAAAACACGCATACCGTTGTAATCGGGCGAGATTCTACTTTCAGATGCAATAGGAATTTTTGGGTTAGGTCAATCCGTTCGCGAGATATGAGAGCTGAATCTAAGAAATGGTTGAGAAGACAACAAATTTTTCGCAATTCTGCTGCTCCAAACGCTTAACCAGAATGCCCTAGGGGAAAAACACGCATACCGTTGTAATCGGGCGAGTTTCTACTTTCAGATGCAATAGGAATTTTTGGGTTAGGTCAATCCGTTCGCGAGATATGGGAGTTTGAAGCAAAGAAATGGTTGAGAAGGCAAAAAATTTTACGCTATTCCGCTGCTCCAAACGCTTAACCAGAATGGCCTAGGGAAAAAATACACATACCGTTGTAATCGGGCGAGTTTCTACTTTCAGACGCAACTGGAATTTTTGGGTTAGGTCAATCCGTTCGCGAGATATGGGAGTTTGAAGACAGGAAATGGTTGAGAAGGCAAACAATTTTTCGCAATTCTGTGGCTCCATACGCTTAACCAGAATGGCCTAGGGAAAAAATACACATACCGTTGTAATCGGGCGAGTTTCTACTTTCAAATGCAATAGGAATTATTGGGTTAGGTCAATCCGTTCGCGAGATATGAGAGTTTGAAGCTAAGAAATGGTTGAGAAGACAACAAATTTTTCGCAAATCTGCTGCTCCAAACGCTTAACCAGAATGGCCTAGGGAAAAAATACGCATACCGTTGTAATCGGGCGAGTTTCTGCTTTCAGAGGCAACAGGAATTTTTGGGTTAGGTTAATCCGTTCGCGAGATATGGGACTTTGAAGCTAAGAAATGTTTGACAAGACAACAAATTTTTCATAATTATGCTGCTCCAATCGCTTAACTAGAATGGCCTAGGGGAAAAATACACGTACCGTGGTAATCGGGCGAGCTTCTACTTTCAAATGCAATAGGAATTTTTGGGTTAGGCCAATCCGTTCGCGAGATATGGGAGTTTGAAGCCAGGAAATGGTTGAGAAGGCAAAAAATTTTTCGCAATTCTGTGGCTCCATACGCTTAACCAGAATGGCCTAGGGAAAAAATACACATACTGTTGTAATCGGGCGAGTTTCTACTTTCAAATGCAATAGGAATTTTTGGGTTAGGTCAATCCGTTCGCGAGATATGAGAGCTTGAAGCTAAGAAATGGTAGAGAAGACAACAAATTTTTCGCAATTCTGCTGCTCCAAACGCTTAACCAGAATGGCCTAGGGAAAAAATTCACATACCGTTGTAATCGGGCGAGTTTCTACTTTCAGACGCAACTGGAATTTTTGGGTTAGGTCAATCCGTTCGCGAGATATGGGAGTTTGATGCCAGGAAATGGTTGAGAAGGCAAAAAATTTTTCGCAATTCTGCTGCTCCAAACGCTTAACCAGAATGGGCTAGGGAAAAAATACACATACCTTTGTAATCGGGCGAGTTTCTACTTTCAGATGCAATAGGAATTTTTGGATTAGGTCAATCCGTTCGCGAGATATGGGAGTTTGAAGCCAAGAAATGGTTGAGAAGGAAAAAAATTTTTCGCAATTCTGCTGCTCCAAACGCTTAACCAGATTGGCCTAGGGAAAAAATACACATTCCGTTGTAATCGGGCGAGTTTCTACTTTCAAATGCAATAGGAATTTTTGGGTTAGGTCAATCCGTTCGCGACATATGGGACTTTGAAGCTAAGAAATGGTTGACAAGACAACAAATTTTTCGCAATTCTGCTGCTCCAATCGCTTAACCCGAATGGCCTAGGGGAAAAATACACGTACCGTTGTAATCGGGCGAGTTTCTACTTTCAGATGCATAAGGAATTTTTGGGTTAGGTCAATCCGTTCGCCAGATATGGGAGTTTGAAGCCAAGAAATGGTTGAGAAGGCAAAAAATTTGTCGCAATTCTGCTGCTCCAAACGCTTAACCAGAATGGCCTAGGGAAAAAATACACATACCGTTGTAATCGGGCGAGTTTCTACTTTCAAATGCAATAGGAATTTTTGGGTTAAGTCAATCCGTTCGCGAGATATGAGAGTTTGAAGCTGAGAAATGGTTGAGAAGACAACAAATTTTTCGCAAATATGCTGCTCCAAACGCTTAACCAGAATGGCCTAGGGGAAAAACACGCATACCGTTGTAATCGGGCGAGTTTCTACTTTCAGATGCAATAGGAATTTTTGGGTTAGGTCAATCCGTTCGCGAGATATGGGAGTTTGAAGCCAAGAAATGGTTGAGCAGGCAAAAAATTTTTCGCAATTCTGCTGCTCCAAACGCTTAACCAGAATGGCCTAGGGAAAAAATACGCATACCGTTGTAATCGGGCGAGTTTCTACTTTCAGACGGAGCAGGAATTTTTGGGTTTGGTCAATCCGTTCGCGAGATATGAGAGTTTGAAGCCAAGAAATGGTTGAGAAGGCAAAAAATTTATCGCAATTCTGCTCCCCCAAACGCTTAACCAGAATGCCCTAGGGAAAAAATACACATACCGTTGTAATCGGGCGAGTTTCTACTTTCAGATGCAATAGGAATTTTTGGGTTAGGTCAATCCGTTCGCGAGATATGGGAGTTTGAAGCCAAGAAATGGTTGAGAAGGCAAAAAATTTTTCGCAAATCTGCTGCTCCAAACGCTTAACCAGAATGGCCTAGGGGAAAAACACGCATACCGTTGTAATCGGGCGAGTTTCTACTATCAGATGCAATAGGAATTTTTGGGTTAGGTCAATCCGTTCGCGAGATATGGGAGTTTGAAGCAAAGAAATGGTTGAGAAGGCAAAAAATTTTACGCTATTCTGCTGCTCCAAACGCTTAACCAGAATGGCCTAGGGAAAAAATACACATACCGTTGTAATCGGGCGAGTTTCTACTTTCAGACGCAACTGGAATTTTTGGGTTAGGTCAATCCGTTCGCGAGATATGGGAGTTTGAAGCCAGGAAATGGTTGAGAAGGCAAACAATTTTTCGCAATTCTGTGGCTCCATACGCTTAACCAGAATGGCCTAGGGAAAAAATACACATACCGTTGTAATCGGGCGAGTTTCTACATTCAAATGCAATATGAATTTTTGGGTTAGGTCAATCCGTTCGCGAGATATGAGAGTTTGAAGCTAAGAAATGGTTGAGAAGACAACAAATTTTTCGCAAATCTGCTGCTCCAAACGCTTAACCAGAATGGCCTAGGGAAAAAATACGCATACCGTTGTAATCGGGCGAGTTTCTACTTTCAGACGCAACAGGAATTTTTGGGTTAGGTCAATCCGTTCGCGAGATATGGGACTTTGAAGCTAAGAAATGGTTGACAAGACAACAAATTTTTCGCAATTCTGCTGCTCCAATCGCTTAACCAGAATCGCCTAGGGGAAAAATACACGTACCGTTGTAATCGGTCGAGTTTCTACTTTCACATGCATCAGGAATTTTTGGGTTAGGTCAATCCGTTCGCCAGATATGGGAGTTTGAAGCCAAGAAATGGTTGAGAAGGCAAAAAATTTTTCGCAATTCTGCTGCTCCAAACGCTTAACCAGAATGGCCCAGGGAAAAAACACGCATACCGTTGTAATCGGGCGAGTTTCTACTTTCAGATGCAATAGGAATTTTGGGTTAGGTCAATCCGTTCGCGAGATATGGGAGTTTGAAGCCAAGAAATGGTTGAGAAGGCAAAAAATTTTTCGCAATTCTGCTTCTCCAAACGCTTAACCAGAATGGCCTAGGGAAAAAATACGAATACCGTTGTAATCGGGCGAGTTTCTACTTTCAGACGGAGCAGGAATTTTTGGGTTTGGTCAATCCGTTCGCGAGATATGAGAGTTTGAAGCCAAGAAATGGTTGAGAGGGCAAAAAATTTATCGCAATTCTGCTGCTCCAAACGCTTAACCAGAATGGCCTAGGGGAAAAACACGCATACCGTTGTAATCGGGCGAGATTCTACTTTCAGATGCAATAGGAATTTTTGGGTTAGGTCAATCCGTTCGCGAGATATGAGAGCTGAATCTAAGAAATGGTTGAGAAGACAACAAATTTTTCGCAATTCTGCTGCTCCAAACGCTTAACCAGAATGCCCTAGGGGAAAAACACGCATACCGTTGTAATCGGGCGAGTTTCTACTTTCAGATGCAATAGGAATTTTTGGGTTAGGTCAATCCGTTCGCGAGATATGGGAGTTTGAAGCAAAGAAATGGTTGAGAAGGCAAAAAATTTTACGCTATTCTGCTGCTCCAAACGCTTAACCAGAATGGCCTAGGGAAAAAATACACATACCGTTGTAATCGGGCGAGTTTCTACTTTCAGACGCAACTGGAATTTTTGGGTTAGGTCAATCCGTTCGCGAGATATGGGAGTTTGAAGCCAGGAAATGGTTGAGAAGGCAAACAATTTTTCGCAATTCTGTGGCTCCATACGCTTAACCAGAACGGCCTAGGGAAAAAATACACATACCGTTGTAATCGGGCGAGTTTCTACATTCAAATGCAATATGAATTTTTGGGTTAGGTCAATCCGTTCGCGAGATATGAGAGTTTGAAGCTAAGAAATGGTTGAGAAGACAACAAATTTTTCGCAAATCTGCTGCTCCAAACGCTTAACCAGCATGGCCTAGGGAAAAAATACGCATACCGTTGTAATCGGGCGAGTTTCTACTTTCAGACGCAACAGGAATTTTTGGGTTAGGTCAATCCGTTCGCCAGATATGGGAGTTTGAAGCCAAGAAATGGTTGAGAAGGCAAAAAATTTTTCGCAATTCTGCTGCTCCAAACGCTTAACCAGAATGGCCCAGGGAAAAAACACGCATACCGTTGTAATCGGGCGAGTTTCTACTTTCAGATGCAATAGGAATTTTGGGTTAGGTCAATCCGTTCGCGAGATATGGGAGTTTGAAGCCAAGAAATGGTTGAGAAGGCAAAAAATTTTTCGCAATTCTGCTTCTCCAAACGCTTAACCAGAATGGCCTAGGGAAAAAATACGAATACCGTTGTAATCGGGCGAGTTTCTACTTTCAGACGGAGCAGGAATTTTTGGGTTTGGTCAATCCGTTCGCGAGATATGAGAGTTTGAAGCCAAGAAATGGTTGAGAGGGCAAAAAATTTATCGCAATTCTGCTGCTCCAAACGCTTAACCAGAATGCCCTAGGGAAAAAGTACACATACCGTTGTAATCGGGCGAGTTTCTACTTTCAGATGCAATAGGAATTTTTGGGTTAGGTCAATCCGTTCGCGAGATATGGGAGTTTGAAGCCAAGAAATGGTTGAGAAGGCAAAAAATTTTACGCAATTCTGCTGCTCCAAACGCTTAACCAGAATGGCCTAGGGAAAGAATACACATACCGTTGTAATCGGGCGAGTTTCTACTTTCAGACGCAACTGGAATTTTTGGGTTAGGTCAATCCGTTCGCGAGATATGGGAGTTTGAAGCCAGGAAATGGTTGAGAAGGCAAACAATTTTTCGCAATTCTGTGGCTCCATACGCTTAACCAGAATGGCCTAGGGAAAAAATACACATACCGTTGTAATCGGGCGAGTTTCTACTTTCAAATGCAATAGGAATTTTTGGGTTAGGTCAATCCGTTCGCGAGATATGAGAGTTTGAAGCTAAGAAATGGTTGAGAAGACATCAAATTTTTCGCAAATCTGCTGCTCCAAACGCTTAACCAGAATGGCCTAGGGAAAAAATACGCATACCGTTGTAATCGGGCGAGTTTCTACTTTCAGACGCAACAGGAATTTTTGGGTTAGGTCAATCCGTTCGCGAGATATGGGACTTTGAAGCTAAGAAATGGTTGACAAGACAACAAATTTTTCGCAATTCTGCTGCTCCAATCGCGAACCAGAATGGCCTATTGGAAAAATACACGTACCGTTGTAATCGGGCGAGTTTCTACTTTCAGATGCATAAGGAATTTTTGGGTTAGGTCAATCGGTTCGCCAGATATGGGAGTTTGAAGCCAAGAAATGGTTGAGAAGGCAAAAAATTTTTCGCAATTCTGCTGCTCCAAACGCTTAAGCAGAATGGCCTAGGGAAAAAATACACATACCGCTGTAATCGGGCGAGTTTCTACTTTCAAATGCAACAGGAATTTTTGGGTTAGGTCAATCCGTTCGCGAGATATGAGAGTTTGAAGCTAAGAAATGGTTGAGATGACAACAAATTTTTCGCAAATCTGCTGCACCAAACGCTTAAGCAGAATGGCCTAGGGGAAAAATACGCATACCTTTGTAATCGGGCGAGTTTCTACTTTCAGATGCAATAGGAATATTTGGGTTAGGTCAATCCGTTCGCGAGATATGGGAGTTTGAAGCCAAGAAATGGTTGAGAAGGCAAAAAATTTTTCGCAAATCTGCTGCTCCAAACGCTTAACCAGAATGGCCTAGGGGAAAAACACGCGTACCGTTGTAATCGGGCGAGTTTCTACTTTCAGATGCAATAGGAATTTTTGGGTTAGGTCAATCCGTTCGCGAGATATGGGAGTTTGAAGCAAAGAAATGGTTGAGAAGGCAAAAAATTTTTCGCAATTCTGCTTCTCCAAACGCTTAACCAGAATGGCCTAGGGAAAAAATACGAATACCGTTGTAATCGGGCGAGTTTCTACTTTCAGACGGAGCAGGAATTTTTGGGTTTGGTCAATGCGTTCGCGAGATATGAGAGTTTGAAGCCAAGAAATGGTTGAGAGGGCAAAAAATTTATCGCAATTCTGCTGCTCCAAACGCTTAACCATAATGCCCTAGGGAAAAAGGGCACATACCGTTGTAATCGGGCGAGTTTCTACTTTCAGATGCAATAGGAATTTTTGGGTTAGGTCAATCCGTTCGCGAGATATGGGAGTTTGAAGCCAAGAAATGGTTGAGGAGGCAAAAAATTTTACGCAATTCTGCTGCTCCAAACGCTTAACCAGAATGGCCTAGGGAAAAAATACACATACCGTTGTAATCGGGCGAGTTTCTACTTTCAGACGCAACTGGAATTTTTGGGTTAGGTCAATCCGTTCGCGAGATATGGGAGTTTGAAGCCAGGAAATGGTTGAGAAGGCAAACAATTTTTCGCAATTCTGTGGCTCCATACGCTTAACCAGAATGGCCTAGGGAAAAAATACACATACCGTTGTAATCGGGCGAGTTTCTACATTCAAATGCAATATGAATTGTTGGGTTAGGTCAATCCGTTCGCGAGATATGAGAGTTTGAAGCTAAGAAATGGTTGAGAAGACAACAAATTTTTCGCAAATCTGCTGCTCCAAACGCTTAACCAGAATGGCCTAGGGAAAAAATACGCATACCGTTGTAATCGGGCGAGTTTCTACTTTCAGACGCAACAGGAATTTTTGGGTTAGGTCAATCCGTTCGCGAGATATGGGACTTTGAAGCTAAGAAATGGTTGACATGACAACAAATTTTTCGCAATTCTGCTGCTCCAATCGCTTAACCAGAATCGCCTAGGGGAAAAATACACGTACCGTTGTAATCGGGCGAGTTTCTACTTTCACATGCATCAGGAATTTTTGGGTTAGGTCAATCCGTTCGCCAGATATGGGAGTTTGAATCCAAGAAATGGTTGAGAAGGCAAAAAATTTTTCGCAATTCTGCTGCTCCAAACGCTTAACCAGAATGGCCCAGGGAAAAAACACGCATACCGTTGTAATCGGGCCAGTTTCTACTTTCAGATGCAATAGGAATTTTGGGTTAGGTCAATCCGTTCGCGAGATATGGGAGTTTGAAGCCAAGAAATGGTTGAGAAGGCAAAAAATTTTTCGCAATTCTGCTTCTCCAAACGCTTAACCAGAATGGCCTAGGGAAAAAATACGAATACCGTTGTAATCGGGCGAGTTTCTACTTTCAGATGCAATAGGAATTTTTGGGTTAGGTCAATCCGTTCGCGAGATATGGGAGTTTGAAGCCAAGAAATGGTTGAGAAGGCAAAAAATTTTACGCAATTCTGCTGCTCCAAACGCTTAACCAGAATGGCCTAGGGAAAGAATACACATACCGTTGTAATCGGGCGAGTTTCTACTTTCAGACGCAACAGGAATTTTTGGGTTAGGTCAATCCGTTCGCGAGATATGGGACTTTGAAGCTAAGAAATGGTTGACATGACAACAAATTTTTCGCAATTCTGCTGCTCCAATCGCTTAACCAGAATCGCCTAGGGGAAAAATACACGTACCGTTGTAATCGGGCGAGTTTCTACTTTCACATGCATCAGGAATTTGTGGGTTAGGTCAATCCGTTCGCCAGATATGGGAGTTTGAAGCCAAGAAATGGTTGAGAAGGCAAAAAATTTTTCGCAATTCTGCTGCTCCAAACGCTTAACCAGAATGGCCCAGGGAAAAAACACGCATACCGTTGTAATCGGGCGAGTTTCTACTTTCAGATGCAATAGGAATTTTGGGTTAGGTCAATCCGTTCGCGAGATATGGGAGTTTGAAGCCAAGAAATGGTTGAGAAGGCAAAAAATTTTTCGCAATTCTGCTTCTCCAAACGCTTAACCAGAATGGCCTAGGGAAAAAATACGAATACCGTTGTAATCGGGCGAGTTTCTACTTTCAGATGCAATAGGAATTTTTGGGTTAGGTCAATCCGTTCGCGAGATATGGGAGTTTGAAGCCAAGAAATGGTTGAGAAGGCAAAAAATTTTACGCAATTCTGCTGCTCCAAACGCTTAACCAGAATGGCCTAGGGAAAGAATACACATACCGTTGTAATCGGGCGAGTTTCTACTTTCAGATGCATAAGGAATTTTTGGGTTAGGTCAATCGGTTCGCCAGATATGGGAGTTTGAAGCCAAGAAATGGTTGAGAAGGCAAAAAATTTTTCGCAATTCTGCTGCTCCAAACGCTTAAGCAGAATGGCCTAGGGAAAAAATACACATACCGCTGTAATCGGGCGAGTTTCTACTTTCAAATGCAATAGGAATTTTTGGGTTAGGTCAATCCGTTCGCGAGATATGGCAGTTTGAAGCCAGGAAATGGTTGAGAAGGCAAACAATTTTTCGCAATTCTGTGGCTCCATACGCTTAACCAGAATGGCCTAGGAAAAAAATACACATACCGTTGTAATCGGGCGAGTTTCTACTTTCAAATGCAATAGGAATTTTTGGGTTAGGTCAACCCGTTCGCGAGATATGAGAGTTTGAAGCTAAGAAATGGTTGAGAAGGCAAACAATTTTTCGCAATTCTGTGGCTCCATACGCTTAACCAGAATGGCCTAGGGAAAAAATACACATACCGTTGTAATCGGGCGAGTTTCTACATTCAAATGCAATATGAATTTTTGGGTTAGGTCAATCCGTTCGCGAGATATGAGAGTTTGAAGCTAAGAAATGGTTGAGAAGACAACAAATTTTTCGCAAATCTGCTGCTCCAAACGCTTAACCAGAATGGCCTAGGGAAAAAATACGCATACCGTTGTAATCGGGCGAGTTTCTACTTTCAGACGCAACAGGAATTTTTGGGTTAGGTCAATCCGTTCGCGAGATATGGGACTTTGAAGCTAAGAAATGGTTGACAAGACAACAAATTTTTCGCAATTCTGCTGCTCCAATCGCTTAACCAGAATCGCCTAGGGGAAAAATACACGTACCGTTGTAATCGGTCGAGTTTCTACTTTCACATGCATCAGGAATTTTTGGGTTAGGTCAATCCGTTCGCCAGATATGGGAGTTTGAAGCCAAGAAATGGTTGAGAAGGCAAAAAATTTTTCGCAATTCTGCTGCTCCAAACGCTTAACCAGAATGGCCCAGGGAAAAAACACGCATACCGTTGTAATCGGGCGAGTTTCTACTTTCAGATGCAATAGGAATTTTGGGTTAGGTCAATCCGTTCGCGAGATATGGGAGTTTGAAGCCAAGAAATGGTTGAGAAGGCAAAAAATTTTTCGCAATTCTGCTTCTCCAAACGCTTAACCAGAATGGCCTAGGGAAAAAATACGAATACCGTTGTAATCGGGCGAGTTTCTACTTTCAGACGGAGCAGGAATTTTTGGGTTTGGTCAATCCGTTCGCGAGATATGAGAGTTTGAAGCCAAGAAATGGTTGAGAGGGCAAAAAATTTATCGCAATTCTGCTGCTCCAAACGCTTAACCAGAATGGCCTAGGGGAAAAACACGCATACCGTTGTAATCGGGCGAGATTCTACTTTCAGATGCAATAGGAATTTTTGGGTTAGGTCAATCCGTTCGCGAGATATGAGAGCTGAATCTAAGAAATGGTTGAGAAGACAACAAATTTTTCGCAATTCTGCTGCTCCAAACGCTTAACCAGAATGCCCTAGGGGAAAAACACGCATACCGTTGTAATCGGGCGAGTTTCTACTTTCAGATGCAATAGGAATTTTTGGGTTAGGTCAATCCGTTCGCGAGATATGGGAGTTTGAAGCAAAGAAATGGTTGAGAAGGCAAAAAATTTTACGCTATTCTGCTGCTCCAAACGCTTAACCAGAATGGCCTAGGGAAAAAATACACATACCGTTGTAATCGGGCGAGTTTCTACTTTCAGACGCAACTGGAATTTTTGGGTTAGGTCAATCCGTTCGCGAGATATGGGAGTTTGAAGCCAGGAAATGGTTGAGAAGGCAAACAATTTTTCGCAATTCTGTGGCTCCATACGCTTAACCAGAACGGCCTAGGGAAAAAATACACATACCGTTGTAATCGGGCGAGTTTCTACATTCAAATGCAATATGAATTTTTGGGTTAGGTCAATCCGTTCGCGAGATATGAGAGTTTGAAGCTAAGAAATGGTTGAGAAGACAACAAATTTTTCGCAAATCTGCTGCTCCAAACGCTTAACCAGCATGGCCTAGGGAAAAAATACGCATACCGTTGTAATCGGGCGAGTTTCTACTTTCAGACGCAACAGGAATTTTTGGGTTAGGTCAATCCGTTCGCCAGATATGGGAGTTTGAAGCCAAGAAATGGTTGAGAAGGCAAAAAATTTTTCGCAATTCTGCTGCTCCAAACGCTTAACCAGAATGGCCCAGGGAAAAAACACGCATACCGTTGTAATCGGGCGAGTTTCTACTTTCAGATGCAATAGGAATTTTGGGTTAGGTCAATCCGTTCGCGAGATATGGGAGTTTGAAGCCAAGAAATGGTTGAGAAGGCAAAAAATTTTTCGCAATTCTGCTTCTCCAAACGCTTAACCAGAATGGCCTAGGGAAAAAATACGAATACCGTTGTAATCGGGCGAGTTTCTACTTTCAGACGGAGCAGGAATTTTTGGGTTTGGTCAATCCGTTCGCGAGATATGAGAGTTTGAAGCCAAGAAATGGTTGAGAGGGCAAAAAATTTATCGCAATTCTGCTGCTCCAAACGCTTAACCAGAATGCCCTAGGGAAAAAGTACACATACCGTTGTAATCGGGCGAGTTTCTACTTTCAGATGCAATAGGAATTTTTGGGTTAGGTCAATCCGTTCGCGAGATATGGGAGTTTGAAGCCAAGAAATGGTTGAGAAGGCAAAAAATTTTACGCAATTCTGCTGCTCCAAACGCTTAACCAGAATGGCCTAGGGAAAGAATACACATACCGTTGTAATCGGGCGAGTTTCTACTTTCAGACGCAACTGGAATTTTTGGGTTAGGTCAATCCGTTCGCGATATATGGGAGTTTGAAGCCAGGAAATGGTTGAGAAGGCAAACAATTTTTCGCAATTCTGTGGCTCCATACGCTTAACCAGAATGGCCTAGGGAAAAAATACACATACCGTTGTAATCGGGCGAGTTTCTACTTTCAAATGCAATAGGAATTTTTGGGTTAGGTCAATCCGTTCGCGAGATATGAGAGTTTGAAGCTAAGAAATGGTTGAGAAGACATCAAATTTTTCGCAAATCTGCTGCTCCAAACGCTTAACCAGAATGGCCTAGGGAAAAAATACGCATACCGTTGTAATCGGGCGAGTTTCTACTTTCAGACGCAACAGGAATTTTTGGGTTAGGTCAATCCGTTCGCGAGATATGGGACTTTGAAGCTAAGAAATGGTTGACAAGACAACAAATTTTTCGCAATTCTGCTGCTCCAATCGCGAACCAGAATGGCCTATTGGAAAAATACACGTACCGTTGTAATCGGGCGAGTTTCTACTTTCAGATGCATAAGGAATTTTTGGGTTAGGTCAATCGGTTCGCCAGATATGGGAGTTTGAAGCCAAGAAATGGTTGAGAAGGCAAAAAATTTTTCGCAATTCTGCTGCTCCAAACGCTTAAGCAGAATGGCCTAGGGAAAAAATACACATACCGCTGTAATCGGGCGAGTTTCTACTTTCAAGTGCAACAGGAATTTTTGGGTTAGGTCAATCCGTTCGCGAGATATGAGAGTTTGAAGCTAAGAAATGGTTGAGATGACAACAAATTTTTCGCAAATCTGCTGCACCAAACGCTTAAGCAGAATGGCCTAGGGGAAAAATACGCATACCGTTGTAATCGGGCGAGTTTCTACTTTCAGATGCTATAGGAATATTTGGGTTAGGTCAATCCGTTCGCGAGATATGGGAGTTTGAAGCCAAGAAATGGTTGAGAAGGCAAAAAATTTTTCGCAAATCTGCTGCTCCAAACGCTTAACCAGAATGGCCTAGGGGAAAAACACGCGTACCGTTGTAATCGGGCGAGTTTCTACTTTCAGATGCAATAGGAATTTTTGGGTTAGGTCAATCCGTTCGCGAGATATGGGAGTTTGAAGCAAAGAAATGGTTGAGAAGGCAAAAAATTTTTCGCAATTCTGCTTCTCCAAACGCTTAACCAGAATGGCCTAGGGAAAAAATACGAATACCGTTGTAATCGGGCGAGTTTCTACTTTCAGACGGAGCAGGAATTTTTGGGTTTGGTCAATGCGTTCGCGAGATATGAGAGTTTGAAGCCAAGAAATGGTTGAGAGGGCAAAAAATTTATCGCAATTCTGCTGCTCCAAACGCTTAACCATAATGCCCTAGGGAAAAAGGGCACATACCGTTGTAATCGGGCGAGTTTCTACTTTCAGATGCAATAGGAATTTTTGGGTTAGGTCAATCCGTTCGCGAGATATGGGAGTTTGAAGCCAAGAAATGGTTGAGGAGGCAAAAAATTTTACGCAATTCTGCTGCTCCAAACGCTTAACCAGAATGGCCTAGGGAAAAAATACACATACCGTTGTAATCGGGCGAGTTTCTACTTTCAGACGCAACTGGAATTTTTGGGTTAGGTCAATCCGTTCGCGAGATATGGGAGTTTGAAGCCAGGAAATGGTTGAGAAGGCAAACAATTTTTCGCAATTCTGTGGCTCCATACGCTTAACCAGAATGGCCTAGGGAAAAAATACACATACCGTTGTAATCGGGCGAGTTTCTACATTCAAATGCAATATGAATTGTTGGGTTAGGTCAATCCGTTCGCGAGATATGAGAGTTTGAAGCTAAGAAATGGTTGAGAAGACAACAAATTTTTCGCAAATCTGCTGCTCCAAACGCTTAACCAGAATGGCCTAGGGAAAAAATACGCATACCGTTGTAATCGGGCGAGTTTCTACTTTCAGACGCAACAGGAATTTTTGGGTTAGGTCAATCCGTTCGCGAGATATGGGACTTTGAAGCTAAGAAATGGTTGACATGACAACAAATTTTTCGCAATTCTGCTGCTCCAATCGCTTAACCAGAATCGCCTAGGGGAAAAATACACGTACCGTTGTAATCGGGCGAGTTTCTACTTTCACATGCATCAGGAATTTTTGGGTTAGGTCAATCCGTTCGCCAGATATGGGAGTTTGAAGCCAAGAAATGGTTGAGAAGGCAAAAAATTTTTCGCAATTCTGCTGCTCCAAACGCTTAACCAGAATGGCCCAGGGAAAAAACACGCATACCGTTGTAATCGGGCGAGTTTCTACTTTCAGATGCAATAGGAATTTTGGGTTAGGTCAATCCGTTCGCGAGATATGGGAGTTTGAAGCCAAGAAATGGTTGAGAAGGCAAAAAATTTTTCGCAATTCTGCTTCTCCAAACGCTTAACCAGAATGGCCTAGGGAAAAAATACGAATACCGTTGTAATCGGGCGAGTTTCTACTTTCAGATGCAATAGGAATTTTTGGGTTAGGTCAATCCGTTCGCGAGATATGGGAGTTTGAAGCCAAGAAATGGTTGAGAAGGCAAAAAATTTTACGCAATTCTGCTGCTCCAAACGCTTAACCAGAATGGCCTAGGGAAAGAATACACATACCGTTGTAATCGGGCGAGTTTCTACTTTCAGACGCAACAGGAATTTTTGGGTTAGGTCAATCCGTTCGCGAGATATGGGACTTTGAAGCTAAGAAATGGTTGACATGACAACAAATTTTTCGCAATTCTGCTGCTCCAATCGCTTAACCAGAATCGCCTAGGGGAAAAATACACGTACCGTTGTAATCGGGCGAGTTTCTACTTTCACATGCATCAGGAATTTGTGGGTTAGGTCAATCCGTTCGCCAGATATGGGAGTTTGAAGCCAAGAAATGGTTGAGAAGGCAAAAAATTTTTCGCAATTCTGCTGCTCCAAACGCTTAACCAGAATGGCCCAGGGAAAAAACACGCATACCGTTGTAATCGGGCGAGTTTCTACTTTCAGATGCAATAGGAATTTTGGGTTAGGTCAATCCGTTCGCGAGATATGGGAGTTTGAAGCCAAGAAATGGTTGAGAAGGCAAAAAATTTTTCGCAATTCTGCTTCTCCAAACGCTTAACCAGAATGGCCTAGGGAAAAAATACGAATACCGTTGTAATCGGGCGAGTTTCTACTTTCAGATGCAATAGGAATTTTTGGGTTAGGTCAATCCGTTCGCGAGATATGGGAGTTTGAAGCCAAGAAATGGTTGAGAAGGCAAAAAATTTTACGCAATTCTGCTGCTCCAAACGCTTAACCAGAATGGCCTAGGGAAAGAATACACATACCGTTGTAATCGGGCGAGTTTCTACTTTCAGATGCATAAGGAATTTTTGGGTTAGGTCAATCGGTTCGCCAGATATGGGAGTTTGAAGCCAAGAAATGGTTGAGAAGGCAAAAAATTTTTCGCAATTCTGCTGCTCCAAACGCTTAAGCAGAATGGCCTAGGGAAAAAATACACATACCGCTGTAATCGGGCGAGTTTCTACTTTCAAATGCAATAGGAATTTTTGGGTTAGGTCAATCCGTTCGCGAGATATGAGAGTTTGAAGCTAAGAAATGGTTGAGATGACAACAAATTTTTCGCAAATCTGCTGCACCAAACGCTTAAGCAGTATGGCCTAGGGGAAAAATACGCATACCGTTGTAATCGGGCGAGTTTCTACTTTCAGATGCAATAGGAATTTTTGGGTTAGGTCAATCCGTTCGCGAGATATGGGAGTTTGAAGCAAAGAAATGGTTGAGAAGGCAAAAAATTTTTCGCAATTCTGCTTCTCCAAACGCTTAACCAGAATGGCCTAGGGAAAAAATACGAATACCGTTGTAATCGGGCGAGTTTCTACTTTCAGACGGAGCAGGAATTTTTGGGTTTGGTCAATCCGTTCGCGAGATATGAGAGTTTGAAGCCAAGAAATGGTTGAGAGGGCAAAAAATTTATCGCAATTCTGCTGCTCCAAACGCTTAACCATAATGCCCTAGGGAAAAAGTACACATACCGTTGTAATCGGGCGAGTTTCTACTTTCAGATGCAATAGGAATTTTTGGGTTAGGTCAATCCGTTCGCGAGATATGGGAGTTTGAAGCCAAGAAATGGTTGAGGAGGAAAAAATTTTACGCAATTCTGCTGCTCCAAACGCTTAACCAGAATGGCCTAGGGAAAAAATACACATACCGTTGTAATCGGGCGAGTTTCTACTTTCAGACGCAACTGGAATTTTTGGGTTAGGTCAATCCGTTCGCGAGATATGGGAGTTTGAAGCCAGGAAATGGTTGAGAAGGCAAACAATTTTTCGCAATTCTGTGGCTCCATACGCTTAACCAGAATGGCCTAGGGAAAAAATACACATACCGTTGTAATCGGGCGAGTTTCTACTTTCAAATGCAATAGGAATTTTTGGGTTAGGTCAACCCGTTCGCGAGATATGAGAGTTTGAAGCTAAGAAATGGTTGAGAAGACATCAAATTTTTCGCAAATCTGCTGCTCCAAACGCTTAACCAGAATGGCCTAGGGAAAAAATACGCATACCGTTGTAATCGGGCGAGTTTCTACTTTCAGACGCAACAGGAATTTTTGGGGTAGGTCAATCCGTTCGCGAGATATGGGACTTTGAAGCTAAGAAATGGTTGACAAGACAACAAATTTTTCGCAATTCTGCTGCTCCAATCGCTTAACCAGAATGGCCTATTGGAAAAATACACGTACCGTTGTAATCGGGCGAGTTTCTACTTTCAGATGCATAAGGAATTTTTGGGTTAGGTCAATCGGTTCGCCAGATATGGGAGTTTGAAGCCAAGAAATGGTTGAGAAGGCAAAAAATTTTTCGCAATTCTGCTGCTCCAAACGCTTAAGCAGAATGGCCTAGGGAAAAAATACACATACCGCTGTAATCGGGCGAGTTTCTACTTTCAAATGCAATAGGAATTTTTGGGTTAGGTCAATCCGTTCGCGAGATATGAGAGTTTGAAGCTAAGAAATGGTTGAGATGACAACAAATTTTTCGCAAATCTGCTGCACCAAACGCTTAAGCAGAATGGCCTAGGGGAAAAATACGCATACCGTTGTAATCGGGCGAGTTTCTACTTTCAGATGCAATAGGAATATTTGGGTTAGGTCAATCCGTTCGCGAGATATGGGAGTTTGAAGCCAAGAAATGGTTGACAAGGCAAAAAATTTTTCGCAATTCTGCTGCTCCAAACGCTTAACCAGAATGGCCTAGGAAAAAAATACGCATACCGTTGTAATCGGGCGAGTTTCTACTTTAAGAAGGAGCAGGAATTTTTGGGTTTGGTCAATCCGTTCGCGAGATATGGGTGTTTGAAGCCAAGAAATGGTTGAGAAGACAAGAAATTTTTCGCAAATCTGCTGCTCCAAACGCTTAACCAGAATGGCCTAGGGGAAAAATACACGTACCGTTGTAATCGGGCGAGTTTCTACTTTCAAATGCAATAGGAATTTTTGGGTTAGGACAATCCGTTCGCGAGATACGGAAGTTTGAAGCTAAGAAATGGTTGAGAAGACAATAAATTTTTCGCAATTCTGCTGCTCCAAACGCTTAACCAGAATGGCCTAGGGAAAAAATATGCATACCGTTGTAATCGGGCGAGTTTCTACTTTCAGACGCAGAAGGAATTTTGGGTTAGGTCAATCCGTTCGCGAGATATGGGACTTTGAAGCTAAGAAATGGTTGAGAAGAAAACAAATTTTTCGCAATTCTGCTTCTCCAAACGCTTAACCAGAATGGGCTAGGGAAAAAATACACATACCGTTGCAATCGGGCGAGTTTCTACTTTCAGACGCAACAGGAATTTTTGGGTTAGGTCATTCCGTTCGCGAGATACGGAAGTTTGAAGCCAAGAAATGGTTGATAAGGCAAAAAATTTTTCACAATTCTGCTGCTCCAAACGCGTAACCAGAATGGCCTAGGGAAAAAATACACATACCGTTGTAATCGGGCGAGTTTCTGCTTTCAGATGCAACAGGAACTTCTCGAGTTCGCCAATCCGTTCGCGATATATGGGAGTTTGAACTTAAGGAATGTTTGAGAAACCATGAAAATTTTCGCAAGTCTGATACTAGTAACCTATAACTGGAATTGCCTCGGGGAAAAGTACACACACCATTGTAATCGGGCGAGTTTCTACTTTCAGATGCAACAGGAATTTCTCGAGTTCGTCAATCCGTTCGCGAGGTATGGGAGTTTGATGTTTAGGAATTGTTGAGAAACCATCAAAATTTTCGCTAGTCTGATACTCGAAACCAATAACAGGAATGGCCTAGGGGAAAAGTACACACGCCACTGTAATCGGGCGAGTTTCTAGTTTCAGATGCAAAAGGAATTTCTCGATTTCCTCAGTCCGTTCGCGAGATATAGGAGTTTGAAGTGAAGGAATGGTTGAGAAACCATCATAGTTTCGCAAGTCTGATACTCGAAACCAATAACTACAATGGACTAGGGGAAAAATACACATACCGTTCTAATCGGGCGAGTTTCTGCTTTCAGATGCTTCAGGAATTTCTCAAGTTCGTCAATCCGTTCGCGAGATATCGGAGTTTGAAGTTAATGAATGGTTGAGAAACCATCAAAATTTTCGCAAGTCTGATACTCGAAACCAATAGCTACAATTGCCTAGGGGAAAAATACACATACCGTTCTAATCGGGCGAGTTTCTGCTTTCAGATGCTTCAGGAATTTCTCAAGTTCGTCAATCCGTTCGCGAGATATCGGAGTTTGAAGTTAATGAATGGTTGAGAAACCATCAAAATTTTCGCAAGTCTGATACTCGGAACCAATACCTACTATGGCCTAGGGCAACAATACACATACCGTTGTAATCGGGCTAGTTTCTGCATTCAGATGCGTCAGGAATTTCTCGAGTACGTCGATCCGTTCGCGAGATATGGGAGTTTGAAGTTAAGGAATGGTTGAGAATCCATTAAAAGTTTCACAAGTCTGATACTCGAAACCAATAGCTGGAATGGCGTAGGGGAGAAATACACACACCATTGTACTCGGGCGAGTTTCGACTTTCAGATTGAACAGGAATTCCTCGAGTTCGTCAATCCGTTCGCGAGATATGGGAGTTCGAAGTTAAGGAATGGTTGAGAAACCATCAAAATTTTCGCCAGTCTGATACTCGAAACCAATAACTATTATGGACAAGGGCAAAAATACACACACCTTTGTAATCGGGCGAGTTTCTGCTTTTAGATGCCATAGGCATTTCTCGAGTTCGTCAGTCTGTTCGCGAGATATGGGAGTTTTAAGATAAGGAATGCTTGAGAAACCATCAAAATTTTCGAAATTCTTATACTCGAACCCAATAACTACTATGATCTTGGGCAAAAATACCCCTACCGTTGTAATCGGGCGAGTTTCTGCTTTCAGATGCAACAGGAATTTCTCGAGTTCGTCAATCCGTTCGCGATATATTGGAGTTTGAAGTTGAGGAATGGTTGAGGAACCATCAAAATATTCGCTGGTCTGATACTCGAAACCAATAACTACAATTGCCCAGGGGAAAAACACACATACCGTTGTAATTAGGAGAGTTTCTACTTTCGGATGCAACAGGAATTTCTCGAGTTCGTCAATCCGTTCGCGAGATATGGGAGTTTGAAGTTAACGAATGCTTGAGAACCCATCAAATTTTTCGAAAGTCTGATACTCGAAACCAGTAACTGGAATGGTCTAGGGGAAAAGTACACACAACATTGTAATCGGGCGAGCTTCTACTTTCAGATGCAACAGGAATTTCTCGAGTTCGTCAACCCGTTCGCGAGATATGGGAGTTTGAAGATACGGATTGGTTGAGAAACCATCAAAATTTTCGCAAGTCTGATACTCGAAACCAATAACAACAATGGCCCAGGGGAAAAACACACATACCTTTGTAATTGGGAGAGTTTCTACTTTCACATGCAACAGGAATTTCTCGAGTTCGTCAATCCGTTCGCGAGATATGGAAGTGTGAAGTTAAGGAATGGTTGAGAAACCATCCAAATTTTCGCAAGTCTGATAATCGAAACCAATAGCTGGAATGGTCTAGGGGAAAAGTACACACACCATTGTAATCGGGCGTGTTTCTACTTTCAGATGCAACAGGAATTTCTCGAGTTCGTCAACCCGTTCGCGAGATATGGGAGTTTGAACTTAAGGAATGTTTGAAAAACCATCAAAATTTTCGCAAGTCTGATACTCGAAACCAATAACTACAATGGCCTAGGGGCAAAATACACATACCGTTGTAATTGGGAGAGTTTCTACTTTCAGATGCAACAGAAATTTTCGAGTTCGTCAATCCGTTCGCGAGATATGGGAGTTTGAAGTTAAGGAATGGTTGAGGAACCATCAAAATTTTCGCAAGTCTGATACTCGAAATCAATAACTGGAATGGCCTAGGGGAAAAGTACACACACCATTGTACTCGGGCGAGTTTCTAGTTTCAGATGCAACAGAAATTTCTAGAGTTCGTCAGTCTGTTCGCGAGATATGGGAGTTTGAAGATAAGGAATGCTTGAGAAACCATCAAAATTTTCGAAATTCTTATACTCGAACCCAATAACTACTATGATCTTGGGCAAAAATACCCCTACCGTTGTAATCGGGCGAGTTTCTGCTTTCAGATGCAACAGGAATTTCTCGAGTTCGTCAATCCGTTCGCGATATATTGGAGTTTGAAGTTGAGGAATGGTTGAGGAACCATCAAAATATTCGCTGGTCTGATTCTCGAAACCAATAACTACAAAGGCCTAGGGGAAAAATACACATACCGTTGTAATCGGGCGAATTTCTACTTTCACATGCAACAGGAATTTCTCGAGTTCGTCAATCCGTTCGCGAGATATGGGAGTTTCAAGTTAAGGAATGGTTGAGAATCCATCAAAATTTTCGCTGGTCTGATACTCGAAATCAATAACTGGAATGGCCTAGGGGAAAAGTACACACACCATTGTAATCGGGCGAGTTTCTACTTTCAGATGCAACAGGAATTTCTCGAGTTCGTCAATCCGTTCGCGAGGTATGGGAGTTTGATGTTTAGGAATTGTTGAGAAACCATCAAAATTTTCGCTAGTCTGATACTCGAAACCAATAACAGGAATGGCCTAGGGGAAAAGTACACACGCCACTGTAATCGGGCGAGTTTCTAGTTTCAGATGCAAAAGGAATTTCTCGATTTCCTCAGTCCGTTCGCGAGATATAGGAGTTTGAAGTGAAGGAATGGTTGAGAAACCATCATAGTTTCGCAAGTCTGATACTCGAAACCAATAACTACAATGGACTAGGGGAAAAATACACATACCGTTCTAATCGGGCGAGTTTCTGCTTTCAGATGCTTCAGGAATTTCTCAAGTTCGTCAATCCGTTCGCGAGATATCGGAGTTTGAAGTTAATGAATGGTTGAGAAACCATCAAAATTTTCGCAAGTCTGATACTCGAAACCAATAGCTACAATTGCCTAGGGGAAAAATACACATACCGTTCTAATCGGGCGAGTTTCTGCTTTCAGATGCTTCAGGAATTTCTCAAGTTCGTCAATCCGTTCGCGAGATATCGGAGTTTGAAGTTAATGAATGGTTGAGAAACCATCAAAATTTTCGCAAGTCTGATACTCGGAACCAATACCTACTATGGCCTAGGGCAACAATACACATACCGTTGTAATCGGGCTAGTTTCTGCATTCAGATGCGTCAGGAATTTCTCGAGTACGTCGATCCGTTCGCGAGATATGGGAGTTTGAAGTTAAGGAATGGTTGAGAATCCATTAAAAGTTTCACAAGTCTGATACTCGAAACCAATAGCTGGAATGGCGTAGGGGAGAAATACACACACCATTGTACTCGGGCGAGTTTCGACTTTCAGATTGAACAGGAATTCCTCGAGTTCGTCAATCCGTTCGCGAGATATGGGAGTTCGAAGTTAAGGAATGGTTGAGAAACCATCAAAATTTTCGCCAGTCTGATACTCGAAACCAATAACTATTATGGACAAGGGCAAAAATACACACACCTTTGTAATCGGGCGAGTTTCTGCTTTTAGATGCCATAGGCATTTCTCGAGTTCGTCAGTCTGTTCGCGAGATATGGGAGTTTTAAGATAAGGAATGCTTGAGAAACCATCAAAATTTTCGAAATTCTTATACTCGAACCCAATAACTACTATGATCTTGGGCAAAAATACCCCTACCGTTGTAATCGGGCGAGTTTCTGCTTTCAGATGCAACAGGAATTTCTCGAGTTCGTCAATCCGTTCGCGATATATTGGAGTTTGAAGTTGAGGAATGGTTGAGGAACCATCAAAATATTCGCTGGTCTGATACTCGAAACCAATAACTACAATTGCCCAGGGGAAAAACACACATACCGTTGTAATTAGGAGAGTTTCTACTTTCGGATGCAACAGGAATTTCTCGAGTTCGTCAATCCGTTCGCGAGATATGGGAGTTTGAAGTTAACGAATGCTTGAGAACCCATCAAATTTTTCGAAAGTCTGATACTCGAAACCAGTAACTGGAATGGTCTAGGGGAAAAGTACACACAACATTGTAATCGGGCGAGCTTCTACTTTCAGATGCAACAGGAATTTCTCGAGTTCGTCAACCCGTTCGCGAGATATGGGAGTTTGAAGATACGGATTGGTTGAGAAACCATCAAAATTTTCGCAAGTCTGATACTCGAAACCAATAACTACAATGGCCCAGGGGAAAAACACACATACCTTTGTAATTGGGAGAGTTTCTACTTTCACATGCAACAGGAATTTCTCGAGTTCGTCAATCCGTTCGCGAGATATGGAAGTGTGAAGTTAAGGAATGGTTGAGAAACCATCCAAATTTTCGCAAGTCTGATAATCGAAACCAATAGCTGGAATGGTCTAGGGGAAAAGTACACACACCATTGTAATCGGGCGTGTTTCTACTTTCAGATGCAACAGGAATTTCTCGAGTTCGTCAACCCGTTCGCGAGATATGGGAGTTTGAACTTAAGGAATGTTTGAAAAACCATCAAAATTTTCGCAAGTCTGATACTCGAAACCAATAACTACAATGGCCTAGGGGCAAAATACACATACCGTTGTAATTGGGAGAGTTTCTACTTTCAGATGCAACAGAAATTTTCGAGTTCGTCAATCCGTTCGCGAGATATGGGAGTTTGAAGTTAAGGAATGGTTGAGGAACCATCAAAATTTTCGCAAGTCTGATACTCGAAATCAATAACTGGAATGGCCTAGGGGAAAAGTACACACACCATTGTACTCGGGCGAGTTTCTAGTTTCAGATGCAACAGAAATTTCTAGAGTTCGTCAGTCTGTTCGCGAGATATGGGAGTTTGAAGATAAGGAATGCTTGAGAAACCATCAAAATTTTCGAAATTCTTATACTCGAACCCAATAACTACTATGATCTTGGGCAAAAATACCCCTACCGTTGTAATCGGGCGAGTTTCTGCTTTCAGATGCAACAGGAATTTCTCGAGTTCGTCAATCCGTTCGCGATATATTGGAGTTTGAAGTTGAGGAATGGTTGAGGAACCATCAAAATATTCGCTGGTCTGATTCTCGAAACCAATAACTACAAAGGCCTAGGGGAAAAATACACATACCGTTGTAATCGGGCGAATTTCTACTTTCACATGCAACAGGAATTTCTCGAGTTCGTCAATCCGTTCGCGAGATATGGGAGTTTCAAGTTAAGGAATGGTTGAGAATCCATCAAAATTTTCGCTGGTCTGATACTCGAAATCAATAACTGGAATGGCCTAGGGGAAAACTACACACACCTTTGTAATCGGGCGAGTTTCTACTTTCAGATGCAACAGAAATTTCTCGAGTTCGTCAATCCGTTCGCGAGATATGGGAGTTTGAAGTTAAGGAATGGTTGAGAAACCATCAAAATTTTCGCAAGTCTGATAATCGAAACCAATAGCTGGATTGGTCTAGGGGAAAAGTACACACACCATTGTAATCGGGCGTGTTTCTACTTTCAGATGCAACAGGAATTTCTCGAGTTCGTCAATCCGTTCGCGAGATATGGGACTGTGAAATTAAGGAATGCTTGAGGAACCATCAAAATTTTCGAAAGTCAGATTCTCGAAACCAATTACTACAAAGGCCTAGGGGAAAAATACACATAGCGTTGTAATCGGGCGAGTTTCTACTTTCACATGCAACAGGAATTTCTCGAGTGCGTCAATCCGTTCGTGAGATATGGAAGTGTGAAATTAAGGAATGCTTGAGGAACCATCAAAATTTTCGAACGTCTGATTCTCGAAACCAATAACTACAAAGGCCTAGGGGAAAAATACACATAGCGTTGTAATCGGGCGAGTTTTTACTTTCACATGCAACAGGAATTTCTCGAGTTCGTCAATCCGTTCGCGAGATATGGAAGTGTGAAGTTAAGGAATGGTTCAGAAACCATCAAAATTTACGCTGGTCTGATACTCGAAACTAATAACTGGAATGGCCTAGGGGAAAAGTATACACACCATTGTAATCGGGCGAGTTTCTACTTTCAGATGCAACAGGAAATAATCGAGTTCGTCAATCCGTTCGCGAGATATGGGAGTTTGAAGTTAAGGAATGGTTGAGGAACCATCAAAACTTTCGCAAGTCTGATACTCGAAATCAATAACTGGAATGGCCTAGGGGAAAAGTACACACACCATTGTACTCGGGCGAGTTTCTAGTTTCAGATGCAACAGAAATTTCTAGAGTTCGTCAGTCTGTTCGCGAGATATGGGAGTTTGAAGATAAGGAATGCTTGAGAAACCATCAAAATTTTCGAAATTCTTACACTCGAACCCAATAACTACTATGATCTTGGGCAAAAATACCCCTACCGTTGTAATCGGGCGAGTTTCTGCTTTCAGATGCAACAGGAATTTCTCGAGTTCGTCAATCCGTTCGCGATATATTGGAGTTTGAAGTTGAGGAATGGTTGAGGAACCATCAAAATATTCGCTGGTCTGATTCTCGAAACCAATAACTACAAAGGCCTAGGGGAAAAATACACATACCGTTGTAATCGGGCGAATTTCTACTTTCACATGCAACAGGAATTTCTCGAGTTCGTCAATCCGTTCGCGAGATATGGGAGTTTCAAGTTAAGGAATGGTTGAGAATCCATCAAAATTTTCGCTGGTCTGATACTCGAAATCAATAACTGGAATGGCCTAGGGGAAAAGTACACACACCATTGTAATCGGGCGAGTTTCTACTTTCAGATGCAACAGGAATTTCTCGAGTTCGTCAATCCGTTCGCGAGGTATGGGAGTTTGATGTTTAGGAATTGTTGAGAAACCATCAAAATTTTCGCTAGTCTGATACTCGAAACCAATAACAGGAATGGCCTAGGGGAAAAGTACACACGCCACTGTAATCGGGCGAGTTTCTAGTTTCAGATGCAAAAGGAATTTCTCGATTTCCTCAGTCCGTTCGCGAGATATAGGAGTTTGAAGTGAAGGAATGGTTGAGAAACCATCATAGTTTCGCAAGTCTGATACTCGAAACCAATAACTACAATGGACTAGGGGAAAAATACACATACCGTTCTAATCGGGCGAGTTTCTGCTTTCAGATGCTTCAGGAATTTCTCAAGTTCGTCAATCCGTTCGCGAGATATCGGAGTTTGAAGTTAATGAATGGTTGAGAAACCATCAAAATTTTCGCAAGTCTGATACTCGAAACCAATAGCTACAATTGCCTAGGGGAAAAATACACATACCGTTCTAATCGGGCGAGTTTCTGCTTTCAGATGCTTCAGGAATTTCTCAAGTTCGTCAATCCGTTCGCGAGATATCGGAGTTTGAAGTTAATGAATGGTTGAGAAACCATCAAAATTTTCGCAAGTCTGATACTCGGAACCAATACCTACTATGGCCTAGGGCAACAATACACATACCGTTGTAATCGGGCTAGTTTCTGCATTCAGATGCGTCAGGAATTTCTCGAGTACGTCGATCCGTTCGCGAGATATGGGAGTTTGAAGTTAAGGAATGGTTGAGAATCCATTAAAAGTTTCACAAGTCTGATACTCGAAACCAATAGCTGGAATGGCGTAGGGGAGAAATACACACACCATTGTACTCGGGCGAGTTTCGACTTTCAGATTGAACAGGAATTCCTCGAGTTCGTCAATCCGTTCGCGAGATATGGGAGTTCGAAGTTAAGGAATGGTTGAGAAACCATCAAAATTTTCGCCAGTCTGATACTCGAAACCAATAACTATTATGGACAAGGGCAAAAATACACACACCTTTGTAATCGGGCGAGTTTCTGCTTTTAGATGCCATAGGCATTTCTCGAGTTCGTCAGTCTGTTCGCGAGATATGGGAGTTTTAAGATAAGGAATGCTTGAGAAACCATCAAAATTTTCGAAATTCTTATACTCGAACCCAATAACTACTATGATCTTGGGCAAAAATACCCCTACCGTTGTAATCGGGCGAGTTTCTGCTTTCAGATGCAACAGGAATTTCTCGAGTTCGTCAATCCGTTCGCGATATATTGGAGTTTGAAGTTGAGGAATGGTTGAGGAACCATCAAAATATTCGCTGGTCTGATACTCGAAACCAATAACTACAATTGCCCAGGGGAAAAACACACATACCGTTGTAATTAGGAGAGTTTCTACTTTCGGATGCAACAGGAATTTCTCGAGTTCGTCAATCCGTTCGCGAGATATGGGAGTTTGAAGTTAACGAATGCTTGAGAACCCATCAAATTTTTCGAAAGTCTGATACTCGAAACCAGTAACTGGAATGGTCTAGGGGAAAAGTACACACAACATTGTAATCGGGCGAGCTTCTACTTTCAGATGCAACAGGAATTTCTCGAGTTCGTCAACCCGTTCGCGAGATATGGGAGTTTGAAGATACGGATTGGTTGAGAAACCATCAAAATTTTCGCAAGTCTGATACTCGAAACCAATAACTACAATGGCCCAGGGGAAAAACACACATACCTTTGTAATTGGGAGAGTTTCTACTTTCACATGCAACAGGAATTTCTCGAGTTCGTCAATCCGTTCGCGAGATATGGAAGTGTGAAGTTAAGGAATGGTTGAGAAACCATCCAAATTTTCGCAAGTCTGATAATCGAAACCAATAGCTGGAATGGTCTAGGGGAAAAGTACACACACCATTGTAATCGGGCGTGTTTCTACTTTCAGATGCAACAGGAATTTCTCGAGTTCGTCAACCCGTTCGCGAGATATGGGAGTTTGAACTTAAGGAATGTTTGAAAAACCATCAAAATTTTCGCAAGTCTGATACTCGAAACCAATAACTACAATGGCCTAGGGGCAAAATACACATACCGTTGTAATTGGGAGAGTTTCTACTTTCAGATGCAACAGAAATTTTCGAGTTCGTCAATCCGTTCGCGAGATATGGGAGTTTGAAGTTAAGGAATGGTTGAGGAACCATCAAAATTTTCGCAAGTCTGATACTCGAAATCAATAACTGGAATGGCCTAGGGGAAAAGTACACACACCATTGTACTCGGGCGAGTTTCTAGTTTCAGATGCAACAGAAATTTCTAGAGTTCGTCAGTCTGTTCGCGAGATATGGGAGTTTGAAGATAAGGAATGCTTGAGAAACCATCAAAATTTTCGAAATTCTTATACTCGAACCCAATAACTACTATGATCTTGGGCAAAAATACCCCTACCGTTGTAATCGGGCGAGTTTCTGCTTTCAGATGCAACAGGAATTTCTCGAGTTCGTCAATCCGTTCGCGATATATTGGAGTTTGAAGTTGAGGAATGGTTGAGGAACCATCAAAATATTCGCTGGTCTGATTCTCGAAACCAATAACTACAAAGGCCTAGGGGAAAAATACACATACCGTTGTAATCGGGCGAATTTCTACTTTCACATGCAACAGGAATTTCTCGAGTTCGTCAATCCGTTCGCGAGATATGGGAGTTTCAAGTTAAGGAATGGTTGAGAATCCATCAAAATTTTCGCTGGTCTGATACTCGAAATCAATAACTGGAATGGCCTAGGGGAAAACTACACACACCTTTGTAATCGGGCGAGTTTCTACTTTCAGATGCAACAGAAATTTCTCGAGTTCGTCAATCCGTTCGCGAGATATGGGAGTTTGAAGTTAAGGAATGGTTGAGAAACCATCAAAATTTTCGCAAGTCTGATAATCGAAACCAATAGCTGGATTGGTCTAGGGGAAAAGTACACACACCATTGTAATCGGGCGTGTTTCTACTTTCAGATGCAACAGGAATTTCTCGAGTTCGTCAATCCGTTCGCGAGATATGGGACTGTGAAATTAAGGAATGCTTGAGGAACCATCAAAATTTTCGAAAGTCAGATTCTCGAAACCAATTACTACAAAGGCCTAGGGGAAAAATACACATAGCGTTGTAATCGGGCGAGTTTCTACTTTCACATGCAACAGGAATTTCTCGAGTGCGTCAATCCGTTCGTGAGATATGGAAGTGTGAAATTAAGGAATGCTTGAGGAACCATCAAAATTTTCGAACGTCTGATTCTCGAAACCAATAACTACAAAGGCCTAGGGGAAAAATACACATAGCGTTGTAATCGGGCGAGTTTTTACTTTCACATGCAACAGGAATTTCTCGAGTTCGTCAATCCGTTCGCGAGATATGGAAGTGTGAAGTTAAGGAATGGTTCAGAAACCATCAAAATTTACGCTGGTCTGATACTCGAAACTAATAACTGGAATGGCCTAGGGGAAAAGTATACACACCATTGTAATCGGGCGAGTTTCTACTTTCAGATGCAACAGGAAATAATCGAGTTCGTCAATCCGTTCGCGAGATATGGGAGTTTGAAGTTAAGGAATGGTTGAGGAACCATCAAAACTTTCGCAAGTCTGATACTCGAAATCAATAACTGGAATGGCCTAGGGGAAAAGTACACACACCATTGTACTCGGGCGAGTTTCTAGTTTCAGATGCAACAGAAATTTCTAGAGTTCGTCAGTCTGTTCGCGAGATATGGGAGTTTGAAGATAAGGAATGCTTGAGAAACCATCAAAATTTTCGAAATTCTTACACTCGAACCCAATAACTACTATGATCTTGGGCAAAAATACCCCTACCGTTGTAATCGGGCGAGTTTCTGCTTTCAGATGCAACAGGAATTTCTCGAGTTCGTCAATCCGTTCGCGATATATTGGAGTTTGAAGTTGAGGAATGGTTGAGGAACCATCAAAATATTCGCTGGACTGATACTCGAAACCAATAACTACAATTGCCCAGGGGAAAAACACACATACCGTTGTAATTAGGAGAGTTTCTACTTTCGGATGCAACAGGAATTTCTCGAGTTCGTCAATCCGTTCGCGAGATATGGGAGTTTGAAGTTAACGAATGCTTGAGAACCCATCAAATTTTTCGAAAGTCTGATACTCGAAACCAGTAACTGGAATGGTCTAGGGGAAAAGTACACACAACATTGTAATCGGGCGAGCTTCTACTTTCAGATGCAACAGGAATTTCTCGAGTTCGTCAACCCGTTCGCGAGATATGGGAGTTTGAAGATACGGATTGGTTGAGAAACCATCAAAATTTTCGCAAGTCTGATACTCGAAACCAATAACTACAATGGCCCAGGGGAAAAACACACATACCTTTGTAATTGGGAGAGTTTCTACTTTCACATGCAACAGGAATTTCTCGAGTTCGTCAATCCGTTCGCGAGATATGGAAGTGTGAAGTTAAGGAATGGTTGAGAAACCATCAAAATTTTCGAAAGTCTGATACTCGAAACCAATAACCACAGGCGCCTAGGGGAAAAAATCACATACCCTTGTAATCGGGCGAGTTTCTACTTTCACATGCAACAGGAATTTCTCGAGTTCGTCAATCCGTTCGCGAGATATGGGAGTTTGAAGTTAAGGAATGGTTGAGAAACCATCAAAATTTTCGCAAGTCTGATAATCGAAACCAATAGCTGGATTGGTCTAGGGGAAAAGTACACACACCATTGTAATCGGGCGTGTTTCTACTTTCAGATGCAACAGGAATTTCTCGAGTTCGTCAATCCGTTCGCGAGATATGGGAATGTGAAATTAAGGAATGCTTGAGGAACCATCAAAATTTTCGAAAGTCTGATTCTCGAAACCAATAACTACAAAGGCCTAGGGGAAAAATACACATAGCGTTGTAATCGGGCGAGTTTCTACTTTCACATGCAACAGGAATTTCTCGAGTTCGTCAATCCGTTCGTGAGATATGGAAGTGTGAAATTAAGGAATGCTTGAGGAACCATCAAAATTTTCGAAAGTCTGATTCTCGAAACCAATAACTACAAAGGCCTAGGGGAAAAATACACATAGCGTTGTAATCGGGCGAGTTTTTACTTTCACATGCAACAGGAATTTCTCGAGTTCGTCAATCCGTTCGCGAGATATGGAAGTGTGAAGTTAAGGAATGGTTCAGAAACCATCAAAATTTACGCTGGTCTGATACTCGAAACTAATAACTGGAATGGCCTAGGGGAAAAGTACACACACCATTGTAATCGGGCGAGTTTCTACTTTCAGATGCAACAGGAAATAATCGAGTTCGTCAATCCGTTCGCGAGATATGGGAGTTTGAAGTTAAGGAATGGTTGAGGAACCATCAAAATTTTCGCAAGTCTGATACTCGAAATCAATAACTGGAATGGCCTAGGGGAAAAGTACACACACCATTGTACTCGGGCGAGTTTCTAGTTTCAGATGCAACAGAAATTTCTAGAGTTCGTCAGTCTGTTCGCGAGATATGGGAGTTTGAAGATAAGGAATGCTTGAGAAACCATCAAAATTTTCGAAATTCTTATACTCGAACCCAATAACTACTATGATCTTGGGCAAAAATACCCCTACCGTTGTAATCGGGCGAGTTTCTGCTTTCAGATGCAACAGGAATTTCTCGAGTTCGTCAATCCGTTCGCGATATATTGGAGTTTGAAGTTGAGGAATGGTTGAGGAACCATCAAAATATTCGCTGGACTGATACTCGAAACCAAGAACTACAATTGCCCAGGGGAAAAACACACATACCGTTGTAATTAGGAGAGTTTCTACTTTCGGATGCAACAGGAATTTCTCGAGTTCGTCAATCCGTTCGCGAGATATGGGAGTTTGAAGTTAACGAATGCTTGAGAACCCATCAAATTTTTCGAAAGTCTGATACTCGAAACCAGTAACTGGAATGGTCTAGGGGAAAAGTACACACAACATTGTAATCGGGCGAGCTTCTACTTTCAGATGCAACAGGAATTTCTCGAGTTCGTCAACCCGTTCGCGAGATATGGGAGTTTGAAGATACGGATTGGTTGAGAAACCATCAAAATTTTCGCAAGTCTGATACTCGAAACCAATAACAACAATGGCCCAGGGGAAAAACACACATACCTTTGTAATTGGGAGAGTTTCTACTTTCACATGCAACAGGAATTTCTCGAGTTCGTCAATCCGTTCGCGAGATATGGAAGTGTGAAGTTAAGGAATGGTTGAGAAACCATCAAAATTTTCGAAAGTCTGATACTCGAAACCAATAACCACAGGCGCCTAGGGGAAAAAATCACATACCCTTGTAATCGGGCGAGTTTCTACTTTCACATGCAACAGGAATTTCTCGAGTTCGTCAATCCGTTCGCGAGATATGGGAGTTTGAAGTTAAGGAATGCTTGAGAATCCATCAAAATTTTCGAAAGTCTGATACTCGAAACCAATAACCACGAAGGCCTAGGGGAAAAATACACATACCGTTGTAATCGGGCGAGTTTCTACTTTCACATGCAACCGGAATTTCTCGAGTTCGTCAATCCGTTCGCGGGATATGGGAGTTTGAAGTTAAGGAATGCTTGAGAATCCATCAAAATTTTCGCAAGTCTGATACTCGAAACCAATAACTACAATGGCCCAGGGGAAAAACACACTTACCTTTGTAATTAGGAGAGTTTCTACTTTCACATGCAACAGGAATTTCTCGAGTTCGTCAACCCGTTCGCGAGATATGGGAGTTTGAAGATACGGAATGGTTGAGAAACCATCAAAATTTTCGCAAGTCTGATACTCGAAACCAATGACTACAATGGCCCAGGGGAAAAACACACATACCGTTGTAATTGGGAGAGTTTCTACTTTCAGATGCAAAAGGAATTTCTCGAGTTCGTCAATCTGTTCGCGAGATATGGAAGTGTGAAGTTAAAGAATGCTTGAGAAACCATCAAAATTTTCGAAAGTCTGATACTCGAAACCAATAACCACGAAGGCCTAGGGGAAAAATACACATACCGTTGTAATCGGGCGAGTTTCTACTTTCACATGCAACCGGAATTTCTCGAGTTCGTCAATCCGTTCGCGAGATATGGAAGTGTGAAGTTAAGGAATGCTTGAGAAACCATCAAAATTTTCGAAAGTCTGATACTCGAAACCAATAACCACGAAGGCCTAGGGTAAAAATACACATACCGTTGTAATCGGGCGAGTTTCTACTTTCACATGCAACCGGAATTTCTCGAGTTCGTCAATCCGTTCGCGAGATATGGAAGTGTGAAGTTAAGGAATGGTTGAGAAACCATCAAAATTTTCGCAAGTCTGATAATCGAAACCAATAGCTGGAATGGTCTAGGGGAAAAGTACACACACCATTGTAATCGGGCGTGTTTCTACTTTCAGATGCAACAGGAATTTCTCGAGTTCGTCAACCCGTTCGCGAGATATGGGAGTTTGAACTTAAGGAATGTTTGAAAAACCATCAAAATTTTCGCAAGTCTGATACTCGAAACCAATAACTACAATGGCCTAGGGGCAAAATACACATACCGTTGTAATTGGGAGAGTTTCTACTTTCAGATGCAACAGAAATTTTCGAGTTCGTCAATCCGTTCGCGAGATATGGGAGTTTGAAGTTAAGGAATGGTTGAGGAACCATCAAAATTTTCGCAAGTCTGATACTCGAAATCAATAACTGGAATGGCCTAGGGGAAAAGTACACACACCATTGTACTCGGGCGAGTTTCTAGTTTCAGATGCAACAGAAATTTCTAGAGTTCGTCAGTCTGTTCGCGAGATATGGGAGTTTGAAGATAAGGAATGCTTGAGAAACCATCAAAATTTTCGAAATTCTTATACTCGAACCCAATAACTACTATGATCTTGGGCAAAAATACCCCTACCGTTGTAATCGGGCGAGTTTCTGCTTTCAGATGCAACAGGAATTTCTCGAGTTCGTCAATCCGTTCGCGATATATTGGAGTTTGAAGTTGAGGAATGGTTGAGGAACCATCAAAATATTCGCTGGTCTGATTCTCGAAACCAATAACTACAAAGGCCTAGGGGAAAAATACACATACCGTTGTAATCGGGCGAATTTCTACTTTCACATGCAACAGGAATTTCTCGAGTTCGTCAATCCGTTCGCGAGATATGGGAGTTTCAAGTTAAGGAATGGTTGAGAATCCATCAAAATTTTCGCTGGTCTGATACTCGAAACCAGTAACTGGAATGGTCTAGGGGAAAAGTACACACAACATTGTAATCGGGCGAGCTTCTACTTTCAGATGCAACAGGAATTTCTCGAGTTCGTCAACCCGTTCGCGAGATATGGGAGTTTGAAGATACGGATTGGTTGAGAAACCATCAAAATTTTCGCCAGTCTGATACTCGAAACCAATAACTACAATGGCCCAGGGGAAAAACACACATACCTTTGTAATTGGGAGAGTTTCTACTTTCACATGCAACAGGAATTTCTCGAGTTCGTCAATCCGTTCGCGAGATATGGAAGTGTGAAGTTAAGGAATGGTTGAGAAACCATCAAAATTTTCGAAAGTCTGATACTCGAAACCAATAACCACAGGCGCCTAGGGGAAAAAATCACATACCCTTGTAATCGGGCGAGTTTGTACTTTCACATGCAACAGGAATTTCTCGAGTTCGTCAATCCGTTCGCGAGATATGGGAGTTTGAAGTTAAGGAATGGTTGAGAAACCATCAAAATTTTCGCAAGTCTGATAATCGAAACCAATAGCTGGATTGGTCTAGGGGAAAAGTACACACACCATTGTAATCGGGCGTGTTTCTACTTTCAGATGCAACAGGAATTTCTCGAGTTCGTCAATCCGTTCGCGAGATATGGGAGTGTGAAATTAAGGAATGCTTGAGGAACCATCAAAATTTTCGAAAGTCTGATTCTCGAAACCAATAACTACAAAGGCCTAGGGGAAAAATACACATAGCGTTGTAATCGGGCGAGTTTCTACTTTCACATGCAACAGGAATTTCTCGAGTTCGTCAATCCGTTCGTGAGATATGGAAGTGTGAAATTAAGGAATGCTTGAGGAACCATCAAAATTTTCGAAAGTCTGATTCTCGAAACCAATAACTACAAAGGCCTAGGGGAAAAATACACATAGCGTTGTAATCGGGCGAGTTTTTACTTTCACATGCAACAGGAATTTCTCGAGTTCGTCAATCCGTTCGCGAGATATGGAAGTGTGAAGTTAAGGAATGGTTCAGAAACCATCAAAATTTACGCTGGTCTGATACTCGAAACTAATAACTGGAATGGCCTAGGGGAAAAGTACACACACCATTGTAATCGGGCGAGTTTCTACTTTCAGATGCAACAGGAAATAATCGAGTTCGTCAATCCGTTCGCGAGATATGGGAGTTTGAAGTTAAGGAATGGTTGAGGAACCATCAAAATTTTCGCAAGTCTGATACTCGAAATCAATAACTGGAATGGCCTAGGGGAAAAGTACACACACCATAGTACTCGGGCGAGTTTCTAGTTTCAGATGCAACAGAAATTTCTAGAGTTCGTCAGTCTGTTCGCGAGATATGGGAGTTTGAAGATAAGGAATGCTTGAGAAACCATCAAAATTTTCGAAATTCTTATACTCGAACCCAATAACTACTATGATCTTGGGCAAAAATACCCCTACCGTTGTAATCGGGCGAGTTTCTGCTTTCAGATGCAACAGGAATTTCTCGAGTTCGTCAATCCGTTCGCGATATATTGGAGTTTGAAGTTGAGGAATGGTTGAGGAACCATCAAAATATTCGCTGGACTGATACTCGAAACCAAGAACTACAATTGCCCAGGGGAAAAACACACATACCGTTGTAATTAGGAGAGTTTCTACTTTCGGATGCAACAGGAATTTCTCGAGTTCGTCAATCCGTTCGCGAGATATGGGAGTTTGAAGTTAACGAATGCTTGAGAACCCATCAAATTTTTCGAAAGTCTGATACTCGAAACCAGTAACTGGAATGGTCTAGGGGAAAAGTACACACAACATTGTAATCGGGCGAGCTTCTACTTTCAGATGCAACAGGAATTTCTCGAGTTCGTCAACCCGTTCGCGAGATATGGGAGTTTGAAGATACGGATTGGTTGAGAAACCATCAAAATTTTCGCAAGTCTGATACTCGAAACCAATAACTACAATGGCCCAGGGGAAAAACACACATACCTTTGTAATTGGGAGAGTTTCTACTTTCACATGCAACAGGAATTTCTCGAGTTCGTCAATCCGTTCGCGAGATATGGAAGTGTGAAGTTAAGGAATGGTTGAGAAACCATCAAAATTTTCGAAAGTCTGATACTCGAAACCAATAACCACAGGCGCCTAGGGGAAAAAATCACATACCCTTGTAATCGGGCGAGTTTCTACTTTCACATGCAACAGGAATTTCTCGAGTTCGTCAATCCGTTCGCGAGATATGGGAGTTTGAAGTTAAGGAATGCTTGAGAATCCATCAAAATTTTCGAAAGTCTGATACTCGAAACCAATAACCACGAAGGCCTAGGGGAAAAATACACATACCGTTGTAATCGGGCGAGTTTCTACTTTCACATGCAACCGGAATTTCTCGAGTTCGTCAATCCGTTCGTGAGATATGGAAGTGTGAAGTTAAGGAATGCTTGAGAAACCATCAAAATTTTCGCAAGTCTGATAATCGAAACCAATAGCTGGAATGGTCTAGGGGAAAAGTACACACACCATTGTAATCGGGCGTGTTTCTACTTTCAGATGCAACAGGAATTTCTCGAGTTCGTCAACCCGTTCGCGAGGTACGGGAGTTTGAAGTTAAGGAATGCTTGAGAATCCATCAAAATTTTCGAAAGTCTGATACTCGAAACCAATAACCACGAAGGCCTAGGGGAAAAATACACATACCGTTGTAATCGGGCGAGTTTCTACTTTCACATGCAACCGGAATTTCTCGAGTTCGTCAATCCGTTCGCGGGATATGGGAGTTTGAAGTTAAGGAATGCTTGAGAATCCATCAAAATTTTCGCAAGTCTGATACTCGAAACCAATAACTACAATGGCCCAGGGGAAAAACACACTTACCTTTGTAATTAGGAGAGTTTCTACTTTCACATGCAACAGGAATTTCTCGAGTTCGTCAACCCGTTCGCGAGATATGGGAGTTTGAAGATACGGAATGGTTGAGAAACCATCAAAATTTTCGCAAGTCTGATACTCGAAACCAATGACTACAATGGCCCAGGGGAAAAACACACATACCGTTGTAATTGGGAGAGTTTCTACTTTCAGATGCAAAAGGAATTTCTCGAGTTCGTCAATCTGTTCGCGAGATATGGAAGTGTGAAGTTAAAGAATGCTTGAGAAACCATCAAAATTTTCGAAAGTCTGATACTCGAAACCAATAACCACGAAGGCCTAGGGGAAAAATACACATACCGTTGTAATCGGGCGAGTTTCTACTTTCACATGCAACCGGAATTTCTCGAGTTCGTCAATCCGTTCGCGAGATATGGAAGTGTGAAGTTAAGGAATGCTTGAGAAACCATCAAAATTTTCGAAAGTCTGATACTCGAAACCAATAACCACGAAGGCCTAGGGTAAAAATACACATACCGTTGTAATCGGGCGAGTTTCTACTTTCACATGCAACCGGAATTTCTCGAGTTCGTCAATCCGTTCGCGAGATATGGAAGTGTGAAGTTAAGGAATGGTTGAGAAACCATCAAAATTTTCGCAAGTCTGATAATCGAAACCAATAGCTGGAATGGTCTAGGGGAAAAGTACACACACCATTGTAATCGGGCGTGTTTCTACTTTCAGATGCAACAGGAATTTCTCGAGTTCGTCAACCCGTTCGCGAGATATGGGAGTTTGAACTTAAGGAATGTTTGAAAAACCATCAAAATTTTCGCAAGTCTGATACTCGAAACCAATAACTACAATGGCCTAGGGGCAAAATACACATACCGTTGTAATTGGGAGAGTTTCTACTTTCAGATGCAACAGAAATTTTCGAGTTCGTCAATCCGTTCGCGAGATATGGGAGTTTGAAGTTAAGGAATGGTTGAGGAACCATCAAAATTTTCGCAAGTCTGATACTCGAAATCAATAACTGGAATGGCCTAGGGGAAAAGTACACACACCATTGTACTCGGGCGAGTTTCTAGTTTCAGATGCAACAGAAATTTCTAGAGTTCGTCAGTCTGTTCGCGAGATATGGGAGTTTGAAGATAAGGAATGCTTGAGAAACCATCAAAATTTTCGAAATTCTTATACTCGAACCCAATAACTACTATGATCTTGGGCAAAAATACCCCTACCGTTGTAATCGGGCGAGTTTCTGCTTTCAGATGCAACAGGAATTTCTCGAGTTCGTCAATCCGTTCGCGATATATTGGAGTTTGAAGTTGAGGAATGGTTGAGGAACCATCAAAATATTCGCTGGTCTGATTCTCGAAACCAATAACTACAAAGGCCTAGGGGAAAAATACACATACCGTTGTAATCGGGCGAATTTCTACTTTCACATGCAACAGGAATTTCTCGAGTTCGTCAATCCGTTCGCGAGATATGGGAGTTTCAAGTTAAGGAATGGTTGAGAATCCATCAAAATTTTCGCTGGTCTGATACTCGAAACCAGTAACTGGAATGGTCTAGGGGAAAAGTACACACAACATTGTAATCGGGCGAGCTTCTACTTTCAGATGCAACAGGAATTTCTCGAGTTCGTCAACCCGTTCGCGAGATATGGGAGTTTGAAGATACGGATTGGTTGAGAAACCATCAAAATTTTCGCCAGTCTGATACTCGAAACCAATAACTACAATGGCCCAGGGGAAAAACACACATACCTTTGTAATTGGGAGAGTTTCTACTTTCACATGCAACAGGAATTTCTCGAGTTCGTCAATCCGTTCGCGAGATATGGAAGTGTGAAGTTAAGGAATGGTTGAGAAACCATCAAAATTTTCGAAAGTCTGATACTCGAAACCAATAACCACAGGCGCCTAGGGGAAAAAATCACATACCCTTGTAATCGGGCGAGTTTGTACTTTCACATGCAACAGGAATTTCTCGAGTTCGTCAATCCGTTCGCGAGATATGGGAGTTTGAAGTTAAGGAATGGTTGAGAAACCATCAAAATTTTCGCAAGTCTGATAATCGAAACCAATAGCTGGATTGGTCTAGGGGAAAAGTACACACACCATTGTAATCGGGCGTGTTTCTACTTTCAGATGCAACAGGAATTTCTCGAGTTCGTCAATCCGTTCGCGAGATATGGGAGTGTGAAATTAAGGAATGCTTGAGGAACCATCAAAATTTTCGAAAGTCTGATTCTCGAAACCAATAACTACAAAGGCCTAGGGGAAAAATACACATAGCGTTGTAATCGGGCGAGTTTCTACTTTCACATGCAACAGGAATTTCTCGAGTTCGTCAATCCGTTCGTGAGATATGGAAGTGTGAAATTAAGGAATGCTTGAGGAACCATCAAAATTTTCGAAAGTCTGATTCTCGAAACCAATAACTACAAAGGCCTAGGGGAAAAATACACATAGCGTTGTAATCGGGCGAGTTTTTACTTTCACATGCAACAGGAATTTCTCGAGTTCGTCAATCCGTTCGCGAGATATGGAAGTGTGAAGTTAAGGAATGGTTCAGAAACCATCAAAATTTACGCTGGTCTGATACTCGAAACTAATAACTGGAATGGCCTAGGGGAAAAGTACACACACCATTGTAATCGGGCGAGTTTCTACTTTCAGATGCAACAGGAAATAATCGAGTTCGTCAATCCGTTCGCGAGATATGGGAGTTTGAAGTTAAGGAATGGTTGAGGAACCATCAAAATTTTCGCAAGTCTGATACTCGAAATCAATAACTGGAATGGCCTAGGGGAAAAGTACACACACCATAGTACTCGGGCGAGTTTCTAGTTTCAGATGCAACAGAAATTTCTAGAGTTCGTCAGTCTGTTCGCGAGATATGGGAGTTTGAAGATAAGGAATGCTTGAGAAACCATCAAAATTTTCGAAATTCTTATACTCGAACCCAATAACTACTATGATCTTGGGCAAAAATACCCCTACCGTTGTAATCGGGCGAGTTTCTGCTTTCAGATGCAACAGGAATTTCTCGAGTTCGTCAATCCGTTCGCGATATATTGCAGTTTGAAGTTGAGGAATGGTTGAGGAACCATCAAAATATTCGCTGGACTGATACTCGAAACCAAGAACTACAATTGCCCAGGGGAAAAACACACATACCGTTGTAATTAGGAGAGTTTCTACTTTCGGATGCAACAGGAATTTCTCGAGTTCGTCAATCCGTTCGCGAGATATGGGAGTTTGAAGTTAACGAATGCTTGAGAACCCATCAAATTTTTCGAAAGTCTGATACTCGAAACCAGTAACTGGAATGGTCTAGGGGAAAAGTACACACAACATTGTAATCGGGCGAGCTTCTACTTTCAGATGCAACAGGAATTTCTCGAGTTCGTCAACCCGTTCGCGAGATATGGGAGTTTGAAGATACGGATTGGTTGAGAAACCATCAAAATTTTCGCAAGTCTGATACTCGAAACCAATAACTACAATGGCCCAGGGGAAAAACACACATACCTTTGTAATTGGGAGAGTTTCTACTTTCACATGCAACAGGAATTTCTCGAGTTCGTCAATCCGTTCGCGAGATATGGAAGTGTGAAGTTAAGGAATGGTTGAGAAACCATCAAAATTTTCGAAAGTCTGATACTCGAAACCAATAACCACAGGCGCCTAGGGGAAAAAATCACATACCCTTGTAATCGGGCGAGTTTCTACTTTCACATGCAACAGGAATTTCTCGAGTTCGTCAATCCGTTCGCGAGATATGGGAGTTTGAAGTTAAGGAATGCTTGAGAATCCATCAAAATTTTCGAAAGTCTGATACTCGAAACCAATAACCACGAAGGCCTAGGGGAAAAATACACATACCGTTGTAATCGGGCGAGTTTCTACTTTCACATGCAACCGGAATTTCTCGAGTTCGTCAATCCGTTCGTGAGATATGGAAGTGTGAAGTTAAGGAATGCTTGAGAAACCATCAAAATTTTCGCAAGTCTGATAATCGAAACCAATAGCTGGAATGGTCTAGGGGAAAAGTACACACACCATTGTAATCGGGCGTGTTTCTACTTTCAGATGCAACAGGAATTTCTCGAGTTCGTCAACCCGTTCGCGAGGTACGGGAGTTTGAAGTTAAGGAATGCTTGAGAATCCATCAAAATTTTCGAAAGTCTGATACTCGAAACCAATAACCACGAAGGCCTAGGGGAAAAATACACATACCGTTGTAATCGGGCGAGTTTCTACTTTCACATGCAACCGGAATTTCTCGAGTTCGTCAATCCGTTCGCGGGATATGGGAGTTTGAAGTTAAGGAATGCTTGAGAATCCATCAAAATTTTCGCAAGTCTGATACTCGAAACCAATAACTACAATGGCCCAGGGGAAAAACACACTTACCTTTGTAATTAGGAGAGTTTCTACTTTCACATGCAACAGGAATTTCTCGAGTTCGTCAACCCGTTCGCGAGATATGGGAGTTTGAAGATACGGAATGGTTGAGAAACCATCAAAATTTTCGCAAGTCTGATACTCGAAACCAATGACTACAATGGCCCAGGGGAAAAACACACATACCGTTGTAATTGGGAGAGTTTCTACTTTCAGATGCAAAAGGAATTTCTCGAGTTCGTCAATCTGTTCGCGAGATATGGAAGTGTGAAGTTAAAGAATGCTTGAGAAACCATCAAAATTTTCGAAAGTCTGATACTCGAAACCAATAACCACGAAGGCCTAGGGGAAAAATACACATACCGTTGTAATCGGGCGAGTTTCTACTTTCACATGCAACCGGAATTTCTCGAGTTCGTCAATCCGTTCGCGAGATATGGAAGTGTGAAGTTAAGGAATGCTTGAGAAACCATCAAAATTTTCGAAAGTCTGATACTCGAAACCAATAACCACGAAGGCCTAGGGTAAAAATACACATACCGTTGTAATCGGGCGAGTTTCTACTTTCACATGCAACCGGAATTTCTCGAGTTCGTCAATCCGTTCGCGAGATATGGAAGTGTGAAGATAAGGAATGGTTGAGAAACCATCAAAATTTTCGCAAGTCTGATAATCGAAACCAATAGCTGGAATGGTCTAGGGGAAAAGTACACACACCATTGTAATCGGGCGTGTTTCTACTTTCAGATGCAACAGGAATTTCTGGAGTTCGTCAACCCGTTCGCGAGATATGGGAGTTTGAACTTAAGGAATGTTTGAAAAACCATCAAAATTTTCGCAAGTCTGATACTCGAAACCAATAACTACAAAGGCCTAGGGGAAAAATACACATACCGTTGTAATCGGGCGAGTTTCTACTTTGACATGCAACAGGAATTTCTCGAGTTCGTCAATCCGTTCGCGAGATATGGGAGTTTGAAGTTAAGGAATGGTTGAGAATCCATCAAAATTTTCGCTGGTCTGATACTCGAAATCAATAACTGGAATGCCCTAGGGGAAAAGTACACACACCATTGTAATCGGGCGAGTTTCTACTTTCAGATGCAACAGGAATTTCTCGAGTTCGTCAATCCGTTCGCGAGATATGGGAGTTTGAAGTTAAGGAATGGTTGAGAAACCATCAAAATTTTCGCAAGTCTGATAATCGAAACCAATAACGACAAATGCCTAGGGGAAAAATACACATAGCGTTGTAATCGGGCGAGTTTTTACTTTCACATGCAACAGGAATTTCTCGAGTTCGTCAATCCGTTCGCGAGATATGGGAGTTTGAAATTAACGAATGCTTGAGAACCCATCAAATTTTTCGAAAGTCTGATACTCGAAACCAATAACTACAAAGGCCTAGGGGAAAAATACACATACCGTTGCAATCGGGCTAGTTTCCACTTTCACATGCAACAGGAATTTCTCGAGTTCGTCAATCCGTTCGCGAGATATGGAAGTGTGAAGTTAAGGAATGGTTGAGAAACCATCAAAATTTTCGAAAGTCTGATTCTCGAAACCAATAACTACAAAGGCCTAGGTGAAAAATACACATAGCGTTGTAATCGGGCGAGTTTTTACTTTCACATGCAACAGGAATTTCTCGAGTTCGTCAATCCGTTCGCGAGATATGGGAGTTTGAAATTAACGAATGCTTGAGAACCCATCAAATTTTTCGAAAGTCTGATACTCGAAACCAATAACTACAAAGGCCTAGGGGAAAAATACACATACCGTTGCAATCGGGCGAGTTTCTACTTTCACATGCAACAGGAATTTCTCGAGTTCGTCCATCCGTTCGCGAGATATGGGAGTTTGAAGTTAAGGAATGGTTGAGAATCCATCAAAATTTTCGCAAGTCTGATACTCGAAACCAATAACGACAAAGGCCTAGGGGAAAAATACACATACCGTTGCAATCGGGCTAGTTTCCACTTTCACATGCAACAGGAATTTCTCGAGTTCGTCAATCCGTTCGCGAGATATGGAAGTGTGAAGTTAAGGAATGGTTGAGAAACCATCAAAATTTTCGCAAGTCTGATAATCGAAACCAATAGCTGGATTGGTCTAGGGGAAAAGTACACACACCATTGTAATCGGGCGTGTTTCTACTTTCAGATGCAACAGGAATTTCTGGAGTTCGTCAACCCGTTCGCGAGATATGGGAGTTTGAACTTAAGGAATGTTTGAAAAACCATCAAAATTTTCGCAAGTCTGATACTCGAAACCAATAACTACAAAGGCCTAGGTGAAAAATACACATAGCGTTGTAATCGGGCGAGTTTTTACTTTCACATGCAACAGGAATTTCTCGAGTTCGTCAATCCGTTCGCGAGATATGGGAGTTTGAAATTAACGAATGCTTGAGAACCCATCAAATTTTTCGAAAGTCTGATACTCGAAACCAATAACTACAAAGGCCTAGGGGAAAAATACACATACCGTTGCAATCGGGCTAGTTTCCACTTTCACATGCAACAGGAATTTCTCGAGTTCGTCAATCCGTTCGCGAGATATGGAAGTGTGAAGTTAAGGAATGGTTGAGAAACCATCAAAATTTTCGAAAGTCTGATTCTCGAAACCAATAACTACAAAGGCCTAGGTGAAAAATACACATAGCGTTGTAATCGGGCGAGTTTTTACTTTCACATGCAACAGGAATTTCTCGAGTTCGTCAATCCGTTCGCGAGATATGGGAGTTTGAAGTTAAGGAATGGTTGAGAAACCATCAAAATTTTCGCAAGTCTGATAATCGAAACCAATAACGACAAATGCCTAGGGGAAAAATACACATACCGTTGTAATCGGGCGAGTTTCTACTTTCACATGCAACAGGAATTTCTCGAGTTCGTCCATCCGTTCGCGAGATATGGGAGTTTGAAGTTAAGGAATGGTTGAGAATCCATCAAAATTTTCGCAAGTCTGATACTCGAAACCAATAACGACAAAGGCCTAGGGGAAAAATACACATACCGTTGTAATCGGGCGAGTTTCTACTTTCACATGCAACAGGAATTTCTCGAGTTCGTCAATCCGTTCGCGAGATATGGGAGTTTGAAGTTAAGGAATGGTTGAGAATCCATCAAAATTTTCGCTGGTCTGATACTCGAAATCAATAACTGGAATGGCCTAGGGGAAAAGTACACACACCATTGTAATCGGGCGAGTTTCTACTTTCAGATGCAACAGGAATTTCTCGAGTTCGTCAATCCGTTCGCGAGATATGGGAGTTTGAAATTAACGAATGCTTGAGAACCCATCAAATTTTTCGAAAGTCTGATACTCGAAACCAATAACTACAAAGGCCTAGGGGAAAAATACACATACCGTTGCAATCGGGCTAGTTTCCACTTTCACATGCAACAGGAATTTCTCGAGTTCGTCAATCCGTTCGCGAGATATGGAAGTGTGAAGTTAAGGAATGGTTGAGAAACCATCAAAATTTTCGAAAGTCTGATTCTCGAAACCAATAACTACAAAGGCCTAGGGGAAAAATACACATACCGTTGTAATCGGGCGTGTTTCTACTTTCACATGCAACAGGAATTTCTCGAGTTCGTCAATCCGTTCGCGAGATATGGGAGATTCAAGTTAAGGAATGGTTGAGAATCCATCAAAATTTTCGCTGGTCTGATACTCGAAATCAATAACTGGAATGGCCTAGGGGAAAAGTACACACACCATTGTAATCGGGCGAGTTTCCACTTTCAGATGCAACAGGAATTCCTCGAGTTCGTCATTCCGTTCGGGAGATATGGGAGTTTGAAGTTAAGGAATGATAGGGAAACCTTCAAAATTTTCGCTGGTCTGATACTCGAAATCAATAACTGGAATGGCCTAGGGGAAAAGTACACACACCATTGTAATCGGGCGAGTTTCTACTTTCAGATGCAACAGGAATTTCTCGAGTTCGTCAATCCGTTCGCGATATATGGGAGTGTGAAGTTACGGAATGTTTGAGAAACCATCAAAATTTTCGCAAGTCTGATAATCGAAACCAATAGCTGGATTGGTCTAGGGGAAAAGTACACACACCATTGTAATCGGGCATGTTTCTACTTTCAGATGCAACAGGAATTTCTCGAGTTCGTCAATCCGTTCGCGAGATATGGGAGTTTGAAGTTAAGGAATGGTTGAGAAACCATCAAAGTTTTAGCAAATCTGGTACACGAAACCAATAACTAGAAAGGCCTAGGGGAAAAACACACATATCTTTGTATTCGGGCGAGTTTCTACTTTCAGATGCAACCGGAATTTCTCGAGTTCGTCAATCCGTTCGTGAGATATGGAAGTGTGAAGTTAAGGAATGCTTGAGAAACCATCAAAATTTTCGCAAGTCTGATAATCGAAACCAATAGCAGGAATGGTCTAGGGGAAAAGTACACACACCATTGTAATCGGGCGTGTTTCTACTTTCAGATGCAACAGGAATTTCTCGAGTTCGTCAACCCGTTCGCGAGATATGGGAGTTTGAAGTTAAGGAATGCTTGAGAATCCATCAAAATTTTCGAAAGTCTGATACTCGAAACCAATAACCACGAAGGCCTAGGGGAAAAATACACATACTGTTGTAATCGGGCGAGTTTCTACTTTCACATGCAACCGGAATTTCTCGAGTTCGTCAATCCGTTCGCGGGATATGGGAGTTTGAAGTTAAGGAATGCTTGAGAATCCATCAAAATTTTCGCAAGTCTGATACTCGAAACCAATAACTACAATGGCCCAGGGGAAAAACACACATACCTTTGTAATTAGGAGAGTTTCTACTTTCACATGCAACAGGAATTTCTAGAGTTCGTCAACCCGTTCGCGAGATATGGGAGTTTGAAGATACGGAATGGTTGAGAAACCATCAAAATTTTCGCAAGTCTGATACTCGAAACCAATGACTACAATGGCCCAGGGGAAAAACACACATACCGTTGTAATTGGGAGAATTTCTACTTTTAGATGCAAAAGGAATTTCTCGAGTTCGTCAATCTGTTCGCGAGATATGGAAGTGTGAAGTTAAAGAATGCTTGAGAAACCATCAAAATTTTCGAAAGTCTGATACTCGAAACCAATAACCACGAAGGCCTAGGGGAAAAATACACATACCGTTGTAATCGGGCGTGTTTCTACTTTCACATGCAACAGGAATTTCTCGAGTTCGTCAATCCGTTCGCGAGATATGGGAGATTCAAGTTAAGGAATGGTTGAGAATCCATCAAAATTTTCGCTGGTCTGATACTCGAAATCAATAACTGGAATGGCCTAGGGGAAAAGTACACACACCATTGTAATCGGGCGAGTTTCCACTTTCAGATGCAACAGGAATTTCTCGAGTTCGTCAATCCGTTCGCGAGATATGGAAGTGTGAAGTTAAGGAATGGTTGAGAAACCATCAAAATTTTCGAAAGTCTGATTCTCGAAACCAATAACTACAAAGGCCTAGGTGAAAAATACACATAGCGTTGTAATCGGGCGAGTTTTTACTTTCACATGCAACAGGAATTTCTCGAGTTCGTCAATCCGTTCGCGAGATATGGGAGTTTGAAGTTAAGGAATGGTTGAGAAACCATCAAAATTTTCGCAAGTCTGATAATCGAAACCAATAACGACAAATGCCTAGGGGAAAAATACACATACCGTTGTAATCGGGCGAGTTTCTACTTTCACATGCAACAGGAATTTCTCGAGTTCGTCCATCCGTTCGCGAGATACGGGAGTTTGAAGTTAAGGAATGGTTGAGAACCCATCAAAATTTTCGCAAGTCTGATACTCGAAACCAATAACGACAAAGGCCTAGGGGAAAAATACACATACCGTTGTAATCGGGCGAGTTTCTACTTTCACATGCAACAGGAATTTCTCGAGTTCGTCAATCCGTTCGCGAGATATGGGAGTTTGAAGTTGAGGAATGGTTGAGAATCCATCAAAATTTTCGCTGGTCTGATACTCGAAATCAATAACTGGAATGGCCTAGGGGAAAAGTACACACACCATTGTAATCGGGCGAGTTTCTACTTTCAGATGCAACAGGAATTTCTCGAGTTCGTCAATCCGTTCGCGATATATGGGAGTGTGAAGTTACGGAATGTTTGAGAAACCATCAAAATTTTCGCAAGTCTGATAATCGAAACCAATAGCTGGATTGGTCTAGGGGAAAAGTACACACACCATTGTAATCGGGCATGTTTCTACTTTCAGATGCAACAGGAATTTCTCGAGTTCGTCAATCCGTTCGCGAGATATGGGAGTTTGAAGTTAAGGAATGGTTGAGAAACCATCAAAGTTTTAGCAAATCTGGTACACGAAACCAATAACTAGAAAGGCCTAGGGGAAAAACACACATATCTTTGTATTCGGGCGAGTTTCTACTTTCAGATGCAACCGGAATTTCTCGAGTTCGTCAATCCGTTCGTGAGATATGGAAGTGTGAAGTTAAGGAATGCTTGAGAAACCATCAAAATTTTCGCAAGTCTGATAATCGAAACCAATAGCTGGAATGGTCTAGGGGAAAAGTACACACACCATTGTAATCGGGCGTGTTTCTACTTTCAGATGCAACAGGAATTTCTCGAGTTCGTCAACCCGTTCGCGAGATATGGGAGTTTGAAGTTAAGGAATGCTTGAGAATCCATCAAAATTTTCGAAAGTCTGATACTCGAAACCAATAACCACGAAGGCCTAGGGGAAAAATACACATACTGTTGTAATCGGGCGAGTTTCTACTTTCACATGCAACCGGAATTTCTCGAGTTCGTCAATCCGTTCGCGGGATATGGGAGTTTGAAGTTAAGGAATGCTTGAGAATCCATCAAAATTTTCGCAAGTCTGATACTCGAAACCAATAACTACAATGGCCCAGGGGAAAAACACACATACCTTTGTAATTAGGAGAGTTTCTACTTTCACATGCAACAGGAATTTCTAGAGTTCGTCAACCCGTTCGCGAGATATGGGAGTTTGAAGATACGGAATGGTTGAGAAACCATCAAAATTTTCGCAAGTCTGATACTCGAAACCAATGACTACAATGGCCCAGGGGAAAAACACACATACCGTTGTAATTGGGAGAATTTCTACTTTTAGATGCAAAAGGAATTTCTCGAGTTCGTCAATCTGTTCGCGAGATATGGAAGTGTGAAGTTAAAGAATGCTTGAGAAACCATCAAAATTTTCAAAAGTCTGATACTCGAAACCAATAACCACGAAGGCCTAGGGGAAAAATACACATACCGTTGTAATCGGACGAGTTTCTACTTTCACATGCAACCGGAATTTCTCGAGTTCGTCAATCCGTTCGCGAGATATGGAAGTGTGAAGTTAAGGAATGCTTGAGAAACCATCAAAATTTTCGAAAGTCTGATACTCGAAACCAATAACCACGAAGGCCTAGGGGAAAAATACACATACCGTTGTAATCGGGCGAGTTTCTACTTTCACATGCAACCGGAATTTCTCGAGTTCGTCAATCCGTTCGCGAGATATGGAAGTGTGAAGTTAAGGAATGGTTGAGAAACCATCAAAATTTTCGCAAGTCTGATAATCGAAACCAATAGCTGGAATGGTCTAGGGGAAAAGTACACACACCATTGTAATCGGGCGCGTTTCTACTTTCAGATGCAACAGGAATTTCTGGAGTTCGTCAACCCGTTCGCGAGATATGGGAGTTTGAACTTAAGGAATGTTTGAAAAACCATCAAAATTTTCGCAAGTCTGATACTCGAAGCCAATAACTACAATGGCCTAGGGGCAAAATACACATACCGTTGTAATTGGGAGAGTTTCTACTTTCAGATGCAACAGAAATTATTCGTATTCGTCAATCCGTTCGCGAAATGTCGGAGTTGGGAGTTAAGAGATGGTTGAGAAACCATCAATACTTTCGCAAGTCTGATATTCGATAACAATAACTGGAGTGGCCTAGGGAGAAAGTACACACACAATTGTAATCGGGCGAGTTTCTGCTTCCAGATGCAACAGAAATTTCACGAGTTCGTCAATCCGTTCGCGAGATATGGGAGTTTGAAGTTAAGGAATGCTTGGGGAACCCACAAAATTTTCGCAAGTCTGATACTCGAAACCAATAACTACAAAGGCCTAGGGGAAAAATACACATACCGTTGTAATCGGGCGAGTTTCTACTTTGACATGCAACATGAATTTCTCGAGTTCGTCAATCCGTTCGCGACATATGGAAGTGTGAAGTTAAGGAATGGTTGAGAAACCATCAAAATTTTCGTAAGTCTGATACTCGAAACCAATAACTACAAAGGCCTAGGGGAAAAATACACATACCGTTGTAATCGGGCGAGTTTCTACTTTCACATGCAACAGGAATTTCTCGAGTTCGTCAATCCGTTCGCGAGATATGGGAGTTTGAAGTTAAGGAATGGTTGAGAATCCATCAAAATTTTCGCTGGTCTGATACTCGAAATCAATAACTGGAATGCCCTAGGGGAAAAGTACACACACCATTGTAATCGGGCGAGTTTCTACTTTCAGATGCAACAGGAATTTCTCTAGTTCGTCAATCCGTTCGCGAGATATGGGAGTTTGAAGTTAAGGAATGGTTGAGAAACCATCAAAATTTTCGCAAGTCTGATAATCGAAACCAATAACGACAAATGCCTAGGGGAAAAATACACATACCGTTGTAATCGGGCGAGTTTCTACTTTCACATGCAACAGGAATTTCTCGAGTTCGTCCATCCGTTCGCGAGATATGGGAGTTTGAAGTTAAGGAATGGTTGAGAATCCATCAAAATTTTCGCAAGTCTGATACTCGAAACCAATAACGACAAAGGCCTAGGGGAAAAATACACATACCGTTGTAATCGGGCGAGTTTCTACTTTCACATGCAACAGGAATTTCTCGAGTTCGTCAATCCGTTCGCGAGATATGGGAGTTTGAAGTTAAGGAATGGTTGAGAATCCATCAAAATTTTCGCTGGTCTGATACTCGAAATCAATAACTGGAATGGCCTAGGGGAAAAGTACACACACCATTGTAATCGGGCGAGTTTCTACTTTCAGATGCAACAGGAATTTCTCGAGTTCGTCAATCCGTTCGCGATATATGGGAGTGTGAAGTTACGGAATGTTTGAGAAACCATCAAAATTTTCGAAAGTCTGATACTCGAAACCAGTAACTGGAATGGTCTAGGGGAAAAATACACATACCGTTGTAATCGGGCGAGTTTCTACTTTCACATGCAACAGGAATTTCTCGAGTTCGTCAATCCGTTCGCGAGATATGGAAGTGTGAAGTTAAGGAATGGTGGAGAAACCATCAAAATTTTCGCAAGTCTGATACTCGAAACCAATAACTACAAAGGCCTAGGGGAAAAATACACATACCGTTGTAATCGGGCGTGTTTCTACTTTCACATGCAACAGGAATTTCTCGAGTTCGTCAATCCGTTCGCGAGATATGGGAGATTCAAGTTAAGGAATGGTTGAGAATCCATCAAAATTTTCGCTGGTCTGATACTCGAAATCAATAACTGGAATGGCCTAGGGGAAAAGTACACACACCATTGTAATCGGGCGAGTTTCCACTTTCAGATGCAACAGAAATTTCTCGAGTTCGTCAATCCGTTCGCGAGATATGGGAGTTTGAAGTTAAGGAATGGTTGAGAAACCATCAAAATTTTCGCAAGTCTGATAATCGAAACCAATAGCTGGATTGGTCTAGGGGAAAAGTACACACACCATTGTAATCGGGCATGTTTCTACTTTCAGATGCAACAGGAATTTCTCGAGTTCGTCAATCCGTTCGCGAGATATGGGAGTTTGAAGTTAAGGAATGGTTGAGAAACCATCAAAGTTTTAGCAAATCTGGTACACGAAACCAATAACTACAAAGGCCTAGGTGAAAAATACACATAGCGTTGTAATCGGGCGAGTTTTTACTTTCACATGCAACAGGAATTTCTCGAGTTCGTCAATCCGTTCGCGAGATATGGGAGTTTGAAGTTAAGGAATGGTTGAGAAACCATCAAAATTTTCGCAAGTCTGATAATCGAAACCAATAGCTGGATTGGTCTAGGGGAAAAGTACACACACCATTGTAATCGGGCATGTTTCTACTTTCAGATGCAACAGGAATTTCTCGAGTTCGTCAATCCGTTCGCGAGATATGGGAGTTTGAAGTTAAGGAATGGTTGAGAAACCATCAAAATTTTCGCAAGTCTGATAATCGAAACCAATAGCTGGATTGGTCTAGGGGAAAAGTACACACACCATTGTAATCGGGCATGTTTCTACTTTCAGATGCAACAGGAATTTCTCGAGTTCGTCAATCCGTTCGCGAGATATGGAAGTGTGAAGTTAAGGAATGGTTGAGAAACCATCAAAATTTTCGAAAGTCTGATTCTCGAAACCAATAACTACAAAGGCCTAGGTGAAAAATACACATAGCGTTGTAATCGGGCGAGTTTTTACTTTCACATGCAACAGGAATTTCTCGAGTTCGTCAATCCGTTCGCGAGATATGGGAGTTTGAAGTTAAGGAATGGTTGAGAAACCATCAAAATTTTCGCAAGTCTGATAATCGAAACCAATAACGACAAATGCCTAGGGGAAAAATACACATACCGTTGTAATCGGGCGAGTTTCTACTTTCACATGCAACAGGAATTTCTCGAGTTCGTCCATCCGTTCGCGAGATACGGGAGTTTGAAGTTAAGGAATGGTTGAGAACCCATCAAAATTTTCGCAAGTCTGATACTCGAAACCAATAACGACAAAGGCCTAGGGGAAAAATACACATACCGTTGTAATCGGGCGAGTTTCTACTTTCACATGCAACAGGAATTTCTCGAGTTCGTCAATCCGTTCGCGAGATATGGGAGTTTGAAGTTAAGGAATGGTTGAGAATCCATCAAAATTTTCGCTGGTCTGATACTCGAAATCAATAACTGGAATGGCCTAGGGGAAAAGTACACACACCATTGTAATCGGGCGAGTTTCTACTTTCAGATGCAACAGGAATTTCTCGAGTTCGTCAATCCGTTCGCGATATATGGGAGTGTGAAGTTACGGAATGTTTGAGAAACCATCAAAATTTTCGCAAGTCTGATAATCGAAACCAATAGCTGGATTGGTCTAGGGGAAAAGTACACACACCATTGTAATCGGGCATGTTTCTACTTTCAGATGCAACAGGAATTTCTCGAGTTCGTCAATCCGTTCGCGAGATATGGGAGTTTGAAGTTAAGGAATGGTTGAGAAACCATCAAAATTTTCGCAAGTCTGATAATCGAAACCAATAGCTGGATTGGTCTAGGGGAAAAGTACACACACCATTGTAATCGGGCATGTTTCTACTTTCAGATGCAACAGGAATTTCTCGAGTTCGTCAATCCGTTCGCGAGATATGGAAGTGTGAAGTTAAGGAATGGTTGAGAAACCATCAAAATTTTCGAAAGTCTGATTCTCGAAACCAATAACTACAAAGGCCTAGGTGAAAAATACACATAGCGTTGTAATCGGGCGAGTTTTTACTTTCACATGCAACAGGAATTTCTCGAGTTCGTCAATCCGTTCGCGAGATATGGGAGTTTGAAGTTAAGGAATGGTTGAGAAACCATCAAAATTTTCGCAAGTCTGATAATCGAAACCAATAACGACAAATGCCTAGGGGAAAAATACACATACCGTTGTAATCGGGCGAGTTTCTACTTTCACATGCAACAGGAATTTCTCGAGTTCGTCCATCCGTTCGCGAGATACGGGAGTTTGAAGTTAAGGAATGGTTGAGAACCCATCAAAATTTTCGCAAGTCTGATACTCGAAACCAATAACGACAAAGGCCTAGGGGAAAAATACACATACCGTTGTAATCGGGCGAGTTTCTACTTTCACATGCAACAGGAATTTCTCGAGTTCGTCAATCCGTTCGCGAGATATGGGAGTTTGAAGTTAAGGAATGGTTGAGAATCCATCAAAATTTTCGCTGGTCTGATACTCGAAATCAATAACTGGAATGGCCTAGGGGAAAAGTACACACACCATTGTAATCGGGCGAGTTTCTACTTTCAGATGCAACAGGAATTTCTCGAGTTCGTCAATCCGTTCGCGATATATGGGAGTGTGAAGTTACGGAATGTTTGAGAAACCATCAAAATTTTCGCAAGTCTGATAATCGAAACCAATAGCTGGATTGGTCTAGGGGAAAAGTACACACACCATTGTAATCGGGCATGTTTCTACTTTCAGATGCAACAGGAATTTCTCGAGTTCGTCAATCCGTTCGCGAGATATGGGAGTTTGAAGTTAAGGAATGGTTGAGAAACCATCAAAGTTTTAGCAAATCTGGTACACGAAACCAATAACTAGAAAGGCCTAGGGGAAAAACACACATATCTTTGTATTCGGGCGAGTTTCTACTTTCAGATGCAACCGGAATTTCTCGAGTTCGTCAATCCGTTCGTGAGATATGGAAGTGTGAAGTTAAGGAATGCTTGAGAAACCATCAAAATTTTCGCAAGTCTGATAATCGAAACCAATAGCTGGAATGGTCTAGGGGAAAAGTACACACACCATTGTAATCGGGCGTGTTTCTACTTTCAGATGCAACAGGAATTTCTCGAGTTCGTCAACCCGTTCGCGAGATATGGGAGTTTGAAGTTAAGGAATGCTTGAGAATCCATCAAAATTTTCGAAAGTCTGATACTCGAAACCAATAACCACGAAGGCCTAGGGGAAAAATACACATACTGTTGTAATCGGGCGAGTTTCTACTTTCACATGCAACCGGAATTTCTCGAGTTCGTCAATCCGTTCGCGGGATATGGGAGTTTGAAGTTAAGGAATGCTTGAGAATCCATCAAAATTTTCGCAAGTCTGATACTCGAAACCAATAACTACAATGGCCCAGGGGAAAAACACACATACCTTTGTAATTAGGAGAGTTTCTACTTTCACATGCAACAGGAATTTCTAGAGTTCGTCAACCCGTTCGCGAGATATGGGAGTTTGAAGATACGGAATGGTTGAGAAACCATCAAAATTTTCGCAAGTCTGATACTCGAAACCAATGACTACAATGGCCCAGGGGAAAAACACACATACCGTTGTAATTGGGAGAATTTCTACTTTTAGATGCAAAAGGAATTTCTCGAGTTCGTCAATCTGTTCGCGAGATATGGAAGTGTGAAGTTAAAGAATGCTTGAGAAACCATCAAAATTTTCGAAAGTCTGATACTCGAAACCAATAACCACGAAGGCCTAGGGGAAAAATACACATACCGTTGTAATCGGGCGTGTTTCTACTTTCACATGCAACAGGAATTTCTCGAGTTCGTCAATCCGTTCGCGAGATATGGGAGATTCAAGTTAAGGAATGGTTGAGAATCCATCAAAATTTTCGCTGGTCTGATACTCGAAATCAATAACTGGAATGGCCTAGGGGAAAAGTACACACACCATTGTAATCGGGCGAGTTTCCACTTTCAGATGCAACAGGAATTTCTCGAGTTCGTCAATCCGTTCGCGAGATATGGAAGTGTGAAGTTAAGGAATGGTTGAGAAACCATCAAAATTTTCGAAAGTCTGATTCTCGAAACCAATAACTACAAAGGCCTAGGTGAAAAATACACATAGCGTTGTAATCGGGCGAGTTTTTACTTTCACATGCAACAGGAATTTCTCGAGTTCGTCAATCCGTTCGCGAGATATGGGAGTTTGAAGTTAAGGAATGGTTGAGAAACCATCAAAATTTTCGCAAGTCTGATAATCGAAACCAATAACGACAAATGCCTAGGGGAAAAATACACATACCGTTGTAATCGGGCGAGTTTCTACTTTCACATGCAACAGGAATTTCTCGAGTTCGTCCATCCGTTCGCGAGATACGGGAGTTTGAAGTTAAGGAATGGTTGAGAACCCATCAAAATTTTCGCAAGTCTGATACTCGAAACCAATAACGACAAAGGCCTAGGGGAAAAATACACATACCGTTGTAATCGGGCGAGTTTCTACTTTCACATGCAACAGGAATTTCTCGAGTTCGTCAATCCGTTCGCGAGATATGGGAGTTTGAAGTTAAGGAATGGTTGAGAATCCATCAAAATTTTCGCTGGTCTGATACTCGAAATCAATAACTGGAATGGCCTAGGGGAAAAGTACACACACCATTGTAATCGGGCGAGTTTCTACTTTCAGATGCAACAGGAATTTCTCGAGTTCGTCAATCCGTTCGCGATATATGGGAGTGTGAAGTTACGGAATGTTTGAGAAACCATCAAAATTTTCGCAAGTCTGATAATCGAAACCAATAGCTGGATTGGTCTAGGGGAAAAGTACACACACCATTGTAATCGGGCATGTTTCTACTTTCAGATGCAACAGGAATTTCTCGAGTTCGTCAATCCGTTCGCGAGATATGGGAGTTTGAAGTTAAGGAATGGTTGAGAAACCATCAAAGTTTTAGCAAATCTGGTACACGAAACCAATAACTAGAAAGGCCTAGGGGAAAAACACACATATCTTTGTATTCGGGCGAGTTTCTACTTTCAGATGCAACCGGAATTTCTCGAGTTCGTCAATCCGTTCGTGAGATATGGAAGTGTGAAGTTAAGGAATGCTTGAGAAACCATCAAAATTTTCGCAAGTCTGATAATCGAAACCAATAGCTGGAATGGTCTAGGGGAAAAGTACACACACCATTGTAATCGGGCGTGTTTCTACTTTCAGATGCAACAGGAATTTCTCGAGTTCGTCAACCCGTTCGCGAGATATGGGAGTTTGAAGTTAAGGAATGCTTGAGAATCCATCAAAATTTTCGAAAGTCTGATACTCGAAACCAATAACCACGAAGGCCTAGGGGAAAAATACACATACTGTTGTAATCGGGCGAGTTTCTACTTTCACATGCAACCGGAATTTCTCGAGTTCGTCAATCCGTTCGCGGGATATGGGAGTTTGAAGTTAAGGAATGCTTGAGAATCCATCAAAATTTTCGCAAGTCTGATACTCGAAACCAATAACTACAATGGCCCAGGGGAAAAACACACATACCTTTGTAATTAGGAGAGTTTCTACTTTCACATGCAACAGGAATTTCTAGAGTTCGTCAACCCGTTCGCGAGATATGGGAGTTTGAAGATACGGAATGGTTGAGAAACCATCAAAATTTTCGCAAGTCTGATACTCGAAACCAATGACTACAATGGCCCAGGGGAAAAACACACATACCGTTGTAATTGGGAGAATTTCTACTTTTAGATGCAAAAGGAATTTCTCGAGTTCGTCAATCTGTTCGCGAGATATGGAAGTGTGAAGTTAAAGAATGCTTGAGAAACCATCAAAATTTTCGAAAGTCTGATACTCGAAACCAATAACCACGAAGGCCTAGGGGAAAAATACACATACCGTTGTAATCGGACGAGTTTCTACTTTCACATGCAACCGGAATTTCTCGAGTTCGTCAATCCGTTCGCGAGATATGGAAGTGTGAAGTTAAGGAATGCTTGAGAAACCATCAAAATTTTCGAAAGTCTGATACTCGAAACCAATAACCACGAAGGCCTAGGGGAAAAATACACATACCGTTGTAATCGGGCGAGTTTCTACTTTCACATGCAACCGGAATTTCTCGAGTTCGTCAATCCGTTCGCGAGATATGGAAGTGTGAAGTTAAGGAATGGTTGAGAAACCATCAAAATTTTCGCAAGTCTGATAATCGAAACCAATAGCTGGAATGGTCTAGGGGAAAAGTACACACACCATTGTAATCGGGCGCGTTTCTACTTTCAGATGCAACAGGAATTTCTGGAGTTCGTCAACCCGTTCGCGAGATATGGGAGTTTGAACTTAAGGAATGTTTGAAAAACCATCAAAATTTTCGCAAGTCTGATACTCGAAGCCAATAACTACAATGGCCTAGGGGCAAAATACACATACCGTTGTAATTGGGAGAGTTTCTACTTTCAGATGCAACAGAAATTATTCGTATTCGTCAATCCGTTCGCGAAATGTCGGAGTTGGGAGTTAAGAGATGGTTGAGAAACCATCAATACTTTCGCAAGTCTGATATTCGATAACAATAACTGGAGTGGCCTAGGGAGAAAGTACACACACAATTGTAATCGGGCGAGTTTCTGCTTCCAGATGCAACAGAAATTTCACGAGTTCGTCAATCCGTTCGCGAGATATGGGAGTTTGAAGTTAAGGAATGCTTGGGGAACCCACAAAATTTTCGCAAGTCTGATACTCGAAACCAATAACTACAAAGGCCTAGGGGAAAAATACACATACCGTTGTAATCGGGCGAGTTTCTACTTTGACATGCAACATGAATTTCTCGAGTTCGTCAATCCGTTCGCGACATATGGAAGTGTGAAGTTAAGGAATGGTTGAGAAACCATCAAAATTTTCGTAAGTCTGATACTCGAAACCAATAACTACAAAGGCCTAGGGGAAAAATACACATACCGTTGTAATCGGGCGAGTTTCTACTTTCACATGCAACAGGAATTTCTCGAGTTCGTCAATCCGTTCGCGAGATATGGGAGTTTGAAGTTAAGGAATGGTTGAGAATCCATCAAAATTTTCGCTGGTCTGATACTCGAAATCAATAACTGGAATGCCCTAGGGGAAAAGTACACACACCATTGTAATCGGGCGAGTTTCTACTTTCAGATGCAACAGGAATTTCTCTAGTTCGTCAATCCGTTCGCGAGATATGGGAGTTTGAAGTTAAGGAATGGTTGAGAAACCATCAAAATTTTCGCAAGTCTGATAATCGAAACCAATAACGACAAATGCCTAGGGGAAAAATACACATACCGTTGTAATCGGGCGAGTTTCTACTTTCACATGCAACAGGAATTTCTCGAGTTCGTCCATCCGTTCGCGAGATATGGGAGTTTGAAGTTAAGGAATGGTTGAGAATCCATCAAAATTTTCGCAAGTCTGATACTCGAAACCAATAACGACAAAGGCCTAGGGGAAAAATACACATACCGTTGTAATCGGGCGAGTTTCTACTTTCACATGCAACAGGAATTTCTCGAGTTCGTCAATCCGTTCGCGAGATATGGGAGTTTGAAGTTAAGGAATGGTTGAGAATCCATCAAAATTTTCGCTGGTCTGATACTCGAAATCAATAACTGGAATGGCCTAGGGGAAAAGTACACACACCATTGTAATCGGGCGAGTTTCTACTTTCAGATGCAACAGGAATTTCTCGAGTTCGTCAATCCGTTCGCGATATATGGGAGTGTGAAGTTACGGAATGTTTGAGAAACCATCAAAATTTTCGAAAGTCTGATACTCGAAACCAGTAACTGGAATGGTCTAGGGGAAAAATACACATACCGTTGTAATCGGGCGAGTTTCTACTTTCACATGCAACAGGAATTTCTCGAGTTCGTCAATCCGTTCGCGAGATATGGAAGTGTGAAGTTAAGGAATGGTGGAGAAACCATCAAAATTTTCGCAAGTCTGATACTCGAAACCAATAACTACAAAGGCCTAGGGGAAAAATACACATACCGTTGTAATCGGGCGTGTTTCTACTTTCACATGCAACAGGAATTTCTCGAGTTCGTCAATCCGTTCGCGAGATATGGGAGATTCAAGTTAAGGAATGGTTGAGAATCCATCAAAATTTTCGCTGGTCTGATACTCGAAATCAATAACTGGAATGGCCTAGGGGAAAAGTACACACACCATTGTAATCGGGCGAGTTTCCACTTTCAGATGCAACAGAAATTTCTCGAGTTCGTCAATCCGTTCGCGAGATATGGGAGTTTGAAGTTAAGGAATGGTTGAGAAACCATCAAAATTTTCGCAAGTCTGATAATCGAAACCAATAGCTGGATTGGTCTAGGGGAAAAGTACACACACCATTGTAATCGGGCATGTTTCTACTTTCAGATGCAACAGGAATTTCTCGAGTTCGTCAATCCGTTCGCGAGATATGGGAGTTTGAAGTTAAGGAATGGTTGAGAAACCATCAAAGTTTTAGCAAATCTGGTACACGAAACCAATAACTACAAAGGCCTAGGGGAAAAATACACATACCGTTGTAATCGGGCGAGTTTCTACTTTCACATGCAACAGGAATTTCTCGAGTTCGTCAATCCGTTCGTGAGATATGGAAGTGTGAAATTAAGGAATGCTTGAGGAACCATCAAAATTTTCGAAAGTCTGATTCTCGAAACCAATAACTACAAAGGCCTAGGTGAAAAATATACATAGCGTTGTAATCGGGCGTGTTTTTACTTTCACATGCAACAGGAATTTCTCGAGTTCGTCAATCCGTTCGCGAGATATGGGAGTTTGAAATTAACGAATGCTTGAGAACCCATCAAATTTTTCGAAAGTCTGATACTCGAAACCAATAACTACAAAGGCCTAGGGGAAAAACACACATACCGTTGCAATCGGGCTAGTTTCCACTTTCACATGCAACAGGAATTTCTCGAGTTCGTCAATCCGTTCGCGAGATATGGAAGTGTGAAGTTAAGGAATGGTTGAGAAACCATCAAAATTTTCGAAAGTCTGATTCTCGAAACCAATAACTACAAAGGCCTAGGTGAAAAATACACATAGCGTTGTAATCGGGCGAGTTTTTACTTTCACATGCAACAGGAATTTCTCGAGTTCGTCAATCCGTTCGCGAGATATGGGAGTTTGAAATTAACGAATGCTTGAGAACCCATCAAATTTTTCGAAAGTCTGATACTCGAAACCAATAACTACAAAGGCCTAGGGGAAAAATACACATACCGTTGCAATCGGGCTAGTTTCTACTTTCACATGCAACAGGAATTTCTCGAGTTCGTCAATCCGTTCGCGAGATATGGAAGTGTGAAGTTAAGGAATGGTTGAGAAACCATCAAAATTTTCGCTGGTCTGATACTCGAAACCAATAACTGGAATGGCCTAGGGGAAAAGTACACACACCATTGTAAACGGGCGAGTTTCTACTTTCAGATACAACAGGAATTTCTCGAGTTCGTCAATCCGTTCGCGAGATATGGGAGTTTGAATTTAAGGAATGGTTGAGAAACCATCAAAATTTTAGCAAATCTTGTACATGAAACCAATAACTACAAAGGCCTAGGGGAAAAACACACATATCTTTGTAATCGGGCGAGTTTCTACTTTCAGATGCAACAGGAATTTCTTGTGTTCGTCAATCTGTTCGCGAGATATGGGAGTTTGAGGATAAGGAATGCTTGAGAAACCATCAAAATTTTCGAAATTCTGATACCCGAAACCAATAACTACAAAGGCCTAGGGGAAAAATACACATACCGTTGTAATCGGGCGAGTTTCTACTTTCAAATGCAACAGGAATTTCTCGAGTTCGTCAATCCGTTCGCGAGATATGGAAGTGTGAAGTTAAGGAATGGTTGAGAAACCATCAAAATTTTCGCTGTTCTGATACTCGAAACCAATAACTGGAATGGCCTAGGGGAAAAGTACACACTCCATTGTAATCGGGCGTGTTTCTACTTTCAGATGCAACAGGAATTTCTCGAGTTCGTCAACCCGTTCGCGAGTTATGGGAGTTTGAACTTAAGGAATGGTTGAGGAACCACCAAAATTTTCGAAAGTCTGATTCTCGAAACCAATAACTACAAAGGCCTAGGGGAAAAATACACATAGCGTTGTAATCGGGCGAGTTCTTAATTTCACATGCAACAGGAATTTCTCGAGATCGTCAATCCGTTCGCGAGATATGGAAGTGTGAAGTTAAGGAATGGTTGAGAAACCATCAAAATTTTCGCTGGTCTGATACTCGAAACCAATAACTGGTATGGCCTCGGGAAAAGTACACACACCATTGTAATCGGGCGAGTTTCTACTTTCAGATGCAACAGGAAATAATCGAGTTCGTCAATCCGTTCGCGAGATATGGGAGTTTGAAGTTAAGGAATGGTTGAGGAACCATCAAAATTTTCGCTGGTCTGATACTCGAAACCAATAACTGGAATGGCCTAGGGGAAAAGTACACCCATGAGGAGCATCGAGCTCCTCATGGACGCCAAGATGGCGGCCATGATGGCCGTCATCCGCGGCGAAATCCGGGCGGCGCTTCGCCCCAAGGGCGGAGCGCCGGCGGGACCGAGGACCGGGCCCGGGAAACAACCGAGGGGCGGGGGACCGCAGGGGGGGACCATCGCGGTTCCGGGCCCTGCGGCAAAGACGAAGGGCAAGGGTGCCGTGGTGGGGGCGACGGCGGGGGCACAAATGCCTCCGCCGCCGCCCCCATCCGGTCCCTTGTGGACCGAGGTCCTGGGCCGAAGGGCGGGAAGGACGGCGAGGAGGGCGGCCCGGGTGCCGCCGCCTCCCCCGCCGGTTGCCCCGAAGAGGGACGGAAAGGCGGGGAGGGCGAAGCCCCGTCTGGGACGCCCCCCTTCAACGGCAGCAGTCATGCTGACCGTCCCGGAGGGGGGGGGCGTCTCCTACGGGGAGGTGATGGCAGCGGCCAAGGAAAAGATATCCTTGGCCGCACTCGCCATCGAGTCGGTCCGCCCGAGATGGGCGGTGACGGGGGCGCTCATGCTGCGCGTGAGCGGCCCCGACAACGCAGCCAGGGCGGACCGACTGGCCGAAAAGCTGGGCGAGGCCTTGGCACCCCGGGGTGTCAGGGTCGCCCGGCCCACAAAGAGCGCGGAGCTGCGCGTTTGTGGGCTGGACGACTCGGTCACCCGGGAGGAGGTGGCCAGGGCGCTGGCCCAGGCCGGTGGCTGCTCTGAGGGGGACATCCGGACCGGGGAGGTCCGGCGGTCCTCCACCGGCCTGGGAGCGGTGTGGGCACGGTGCCCTCTTCCGGCTGCCCGGAAGTTAGAAGCAGTCGGGAGGATCGTGGTGGGGTGGGTGTCGGCGAGGATCGAGGTCCTCGCCCAACGCCCACTCCAGTGCTACCGCTGTCTGGAGACGGGCCATGTCAGGCAGCGGTGCACCTCCGCGGTGGACCGCAGCGGTACTTGTTACCGCTGCGGTGCCGAAGGCCACCGCGCGAGCCACTGCGCGGCGGCCCCCAAGTGCCCGCTGTGTGCGGACATGGGGAGACCAGCCGCGCACCGAATGGGGGGGAAGCAATGTACCCCCCCATCCCGACGAGGGCAGTGGAGAGGGGCGCCGGGGCCGCTCCCGGCGCCGGTGAGAGCGGCCCCAGCTGCGAGCGCCGCGGCGCCCGCGGACCTGGCCGCGACCGACGCGACGGTCGCAAGGAAGAGGTCGGAGGCGGCGACGGCGTTGGTGTCCGCGATGGAGGTGGACATCGGCCCCGCCGCCGTCCTCACGGAGGTGCCACCAGGAGGCGGTGAGGAGGCCATCAAATAATGGCTCCCCGCCTCCTCCTGCAGGCCAACCTCAACCACTGCCGTGCAGCGCAGGACCTGATGTGTCAGACGCTGGCGGAGTGGGGGGGTGGTCTGGCAGTCGCCGCCGAGCCGTACCGCGTCCCCGACCATCCGCATTGGATGGGGGATGCGGCCGGCTTGGTGGCGGCTGTGTGGCAGGGCGGTGACGGGTCCCCTCCGTTCTCCTTACTGGAGAACGGGGCGGGATTCGTCGCCGTCCAGTGGGGGGGAGTCGCCGTGGTGGGGTGCTACGTTTCGCCCAACTGCGGCCTTGCTGCCTTCGAGCAGTACTTGGCCGGGGTGGGGGCGTGCCTCACAAGGATTGCGCCCCGGCCGGTGCTGGTCCTGGGGGACTTCAATGCCTGGTCTGTGGCATGTGGGTCCCCCAGGACCAATCGGAGGGGCGAGGCTCTGGGCGACTGGGCGGCGGGCTTCGACCTCCGGTTGATTAACCGGGGGTCGGAGCTGACGTGCGTGCGGCGCGGGGGAGGGTCCATAGTGGATTTGACGTTTGGATCCCCCGGCGCCGCGCGTATGGTGTCCGGGTGGGACGTGGTGGTGGGGGAGGAGACATTATCGGACCACCGGTATATCCGCGTGGTCTTGACCTCCCCCGAGGCCGCCGCGGCCCCGCACCGACACCTCCGCCCGGGAGCGGGTAGCGCCCCACCACCACCACGCAGATGGGCGCTTCGGCGCCTTGACAAGGACGTCCTGGTGGCGGCCGCTCTGGCCGAAACCTGGCCTCGACGGGAGACCAGGCTGCCCGACCTGGAGGGGGCCGTGGCTCGGCTCGGGAGCGCCGTCGCGCGCATTTGCGACGCGGCGATGCCCCGGGCCGGGCCGCGGTCTCCTCGTCGGGCGGTGTACTGGTGGTCGGGCGAAATCGGGGAATTGCGGACAGCATGCGTCCGGGCCCGACGCCAGTACACCCGCGCGCGTCGTCGGGCCGGACGGAACGGCGACGACGGCGCGCGGGCTAGGGCGGCGGAACTGTACGAGTCCTATCGCGCGGGAAAGAGGGCTCTGCAGGTCGCCATCAAACGGGCCAAGGCCCAGAGCTGGAAGGAGCTCCTCGAGACCCTCGAGCGGGATCCATGGGGGCGCCCATACCGGATAGTTCTGAATAAACTCCGGCCATGGGCGCCCCCGATCACCGAGGGTCTCGACCCCCAGCTCTTGAGGGACGTGGTCGACACGCTCTTCCCGATCGTGGGGGAGAGCGGGCCACGTCCCTCTGCGGACCCGACCACCTGGTCCGCGGAGCTGGGGGTCTCGGCTGGGGAGCTAGCCGCGGCCATCCGAAGACTCGGGGCGAAGGATACTGCCCCGGGTCCTTCGGGAGTGCCCGGCCGAGTCTTGGTCTTGGCCGCGGACGTCCTGGGTGACGGCCTCCGGGAGCTATTCGACCGCTGCCTGGAGGCCGGGCGATTCCCCTCCGCATGGAAGGTGGCCCGAATGGTCCTCCTCCGGAAAGAGGGTAGGCCCGCGGACTCTCCGTCAGCGTACCGGCCGATTTGCCTGCTCGACGATGTGGGCAAGCTCCTAGAAAGAGTCGTGGCGGCCCGCATCGTCGGGCACCTGTCGCGGGGTGGGCCCGGGCTGGCGGAGTGCCAGTTCGGGTTCCGGGAGGGCCGGTCGACGATCGACGCGATTCGACGCGTCCGGTCCCTCTCGGCCTCGGCGGTCTCCCGGGGTGGGGTGGCATTGGCGGTGTCCTTGGACATCGCCAATGCGTTTAACACCCTACCCTGGGCGGCGATTAGGCGGGGGCTTGAGGAACATCGAGTCCCCGCCTACCTTAGGGCAGTCGTCGAGGACTACCTCCGCGACAGGTGGATCGAGTATCCGGGCCGGTGCGGGACGGAGAGGAGAGCGGTGTACTCCGGGGTTCCGCAGGGGTCGGTGTTAGGACCCCTGCTGTGGAACCTCGGGTACGACACCGTCCTGCGGGCCGAAGACCTCCCCGACGGCGTCAGTCTGACATGTTACGCAGACGACACCTTGTTGTTGGCCGTCGGGGGGGACTGGAGGGGGGCTGTTCGGGCCGCCGAGGACGGTGTCCGGCGCGTCGTCTCCCGGATCAGGGGGATCGGTTTGGAGGTGGCTCTCCACAAAACCGAGGTACTCGGGATGTATAGACCCCGGGGAGAGCCGCCTCCCCCCCTGATCCGGGTGGGTGAGACAGACGTCGAGGTGAGGTCTCAGATGAAATATCTGGGACTTCACCTCGACAGCCACTGGCGCTTCGAGGGCCATTTCCGGGCCCTGGCCCCGCGGTTGGAGAGGATAGTTGGCGCTTTGGGCCGTATCCTCCCCAACCTGCGGGGCCCGAGTGACCGGGTTCGCCGCCTCTACGCGGGAATGGTCCACTCGGTGGCCCTATACGGGGCCCCCGTTTGGGCGGGCGACCTGGCCGCCTCCCGGCGCAGCAAGGTATTGCTGCGCCGGGTTCAAAGGCGGCTTGCACTGCGGATCGCCCGGGGGTACCGGACCGTTTCGTATGAGGCGGCGAGCGTCCTGTCAGGGCTACCCCCGGCGGACTTGATCGCGGGCGCGCATGCGGCTTTCTACGAGGGCCGCATGCGCGCCCGCGAGGATGGGGTGGTCCTGGCGGGATGCGAGGTGGAGGCCCTGAGGCGCCAGGCCCGGGAGTCCATGCTGCAGCTTTGGCAGCAGCGGCTGGCCGAGCCGTTGTTCGGCCAGAGGACTGTCCGGGCTATCCGGCCGGTCCTGTTTGAGTGGCTGGGTAGGCGCTTCGGCTCACTCACCTACCGGTTGGTGCAGGTGCTGTCCGGGCACGGATGCTTCGGTCAGTACCTGTGCCGGATCGGTGTGGAAGAGGCGGCGCGCTGCTGGCACTGTCCAGCGGACGAGGACACGGCGCAACACACCCTCGAGGTGTGTCCGGCCTGGGGGGTGGAGCGCCGTGTCCTCACGGCCGTGATTGGGGCGGACCTATCGCTGCCGGGCGTGGTACAGGCCATGCTCGGCAGCGAGACGAAGTGGCGGGCCGTGGCCTCCTTCTGCGAGGAGGTAATCTCGCAGAAGGAGGCCGCGAGCCGCATTCGCGAGAGCGGGAGACCGCGAGCGAGGCCCCGTCCGAGGCCGGGGGCGGGTGGGCCTCCGGAAGGGCCGGGGAGGCCACCCTGAGAGCGGCGGGCGGGGGTGCGTAGCCCTTGAGGCTCGTGCCACCGCCCGTCGTCTGAGGGGTGGGTAGAGTAAGGGACGGCGACGCTCTCGAGGGCGGAGAGGCCAGAGCCGCCCTCGGGAGCGTACGAGCCGGGGTGCGGCCGCGCCGACGGCACGGTCCCAGGGCCGTGCCCCCGGCGCGGCTATGGGGGCCGTGGGCGGTCGCGAGTGTGGGACTCGCGGCCGCCCTCGGGCGGCCCCCGGGAGTGGGACGTCGGAGCAGTGTGGCCCTGCTCCGACGTCGGGCGCCAGAGCGCCGAGGAGAAAACAGGGAAGGGAGGGTGAAGTACCCCCTCCCTTCCCTGGAACGGGAGGACACGGGCGCGAGAGCCCTGCACGGGGGAGCACCTGATGTTATGATGTCTTCGGTCCCAGGTGCTCCCCCTGCATAGTGCGAGGATGGCCACCGTGGTGGGTTTTAGTGGGTAGGTCCCGCGCCCGATGGGTTTCCTTCCGGGCGCGGGGAATCCCACACTCCCCCCGCCCCTCCCCAGGCGGCGGGGGGGTCTTTCGAAGATTTCCCCCACGTTAAAAAAAAAAAAAAAAAAAGGGGAAAAGTACACACACCATTGTACTCGGGCGACTTCCTAGTTTCTGATGCAACAGAAATTTCTCGAGTTCGTCAATCCGTTCGCGAGATATGGAAGTGTGAAGTTAAGGAATGGTTGAGAAACCATCAAAATTTTCGCCGGTCTGATACTCGAAACCAATAACTGGAATGGCCTAGGGGAAAAGTACACACACCATTGTAATCGGGCGAGTATCTACTTTCAGATGCAACTGGAAATAATCGAGTTCGTCAATCCGTTCGCGAGATATGGGAGTTTGAAGTTAAGGAATGGTTGAGGAACCATCAAAATTTTCGCAAGTCCGATACACGAAATCAATAACTGGAATGGCCTAGGGGAAAAGTACACACACCATTGTAATCGGTCGACATTCTACTTTCAGATGCAACTGGAAATAATCGAGTTCGTCAATCCGTTCGCGAGATATGGGAGTTTGAAGTTAAGGAATGGTTGAGGAACCATCAAAATTTTCGCAAGTCCGATACACGAAATCAATAACTGGAATGGCCTAGGGGAAAAGTACACACACCATTGTAATCGGGCGAGTTTCTACTTTCACATGCAACAGGAATTTCTCGAGTTCGTCAATCCGTTCGCGAGATATGGAAGTGTGAAGTTAAGGAATGGTTGAGAAACCATCAAAATTTTCGCAAGTCTGATAATCGAAACCAATAGCTGGAATGGTCTAGGGAAAAGTACACACACCATTGTAATCGGGCGTGTTTCTACTTTCAGATGCAACAGGAATTTCTCGAGTTCGTCAATCCGTTCGCGAGATATGGGAGTCTGAAGTTAAGGAATGGTTGAGAAACCATCAAAATTTTAGCAAGTCTGATACCCGAAACCAATAACTACAAAGGCCTAGGGGAAAAATACACATACCGTTGTAATCGGGCGAGTTTCTACTTTCAGATGCAACAGGAATTTCTCGAGTTCGTCAATCCGTTCGCGAGATATGGGAGTTTGAAGTTAAGGAATGGTTGAGAAACCATCAAAATTTTCGCTGGTCTGATACTCGAAACCAATAACTGGAATGGCCTAGGGGAAAAGTACACACACCATTGTACACGGGAGAGTTTCTAGTTTCAGATGCAACAGAAATTTCTCGAGTTCGTCAATCCGTTCGCGAGATATGGGAGTTTGAAGTTACGGAATGGTTGAGAAACCATCAAAATTTTCAAAAGTCTGATACTCGAAACCAATAACAACAATGGCCCAGGGGAAAAACACACATACCGTTGTAATTGGGAGAGTTTCTACTTTCAGATGCAACAGGAATTTCTCGAGTTCGTCAATCCGTTCGCTAGATATGGGAGTTTGAAGTTAAGGAATGCTTGAGAAACCATCAAAATTTTCGAATGTCTGATACTCGAAATCAATAACTGGAATGGCCTAGGGGAAAAGTACACACACCATTGTAATCGGTCGACCTTCTACTTTCAGATGCAACAGGAAATAATCGAGTTCGTCAATCCGTTCGCGAGATATGGGAATTTGAAGTTAAGAAATGGTTGAGAAACCATCAAAATTTTCGCTGGTCTGATACTCGAAACCAATAACTGGATTGGCCTAGGGGAAAAGTACACACACCGTTGTACTCGGGCGAGTTTCTAGTTTCAGATGCAACAGGAATTTCTCGAGTTCGTCAATCCGTTCGCGAGATATGGGAGTTTGAAGTTAAGGAATGGTTGAGAAACCATCAAAATTTTGACAAGTCTGATACTCGAAACCAATAACTACAAAGGCCTAGGGGAAAAACACACATATCTTTTTAATCGGGCGAGTTTCTACTTTCAGTTGCAACAGGAATTTCTCGAGTTCGTCAATCCGTTCGCGATATATGGGAGTTTGAAGTTAAGGAATGGTTGAGAAACCATCAAAATTTTCGCAAGTCTGATACGCGAAACCAATAACTAAAATGGCCTACGGGCAAAATACACATACCGTTGTAATTGGGAGAGTTTCTACTTTCAGATGCAACAGAAATTATTCGGATTCGTCGATCCGTTCGCGAAATGTCGGAGTTTGGAGTTAAGAGATGATTGAGAAACCATCAAAACTTTCGCAAGTGTGATATTCGATAACAATAACTGGAGTGGCCTAGGTGGAAAGTACACACAGCATTGTAATCGGGCGAGTTTCTACTTTCAGATACTACAGGAATTTCTCGAATTCGTCAATCCGTTCGCGAGGTATGGGAGTTTCAAGTTAAGGAATGGTTGAGGAACCATCAAAATTTTCGCAAGTCTGATACTCGAAATCAATAACTCCTATGGCCTAGGGCAAAAATGCACATACCGTTGTAATCGGGCGAGTTTCTGCTTTCAGATGCAATAGGAAATTCTCGAGTTCGTCAATCCGTTCGCGAGATATGGGAGTTTGAAGTTACGGAATGGTTGAGAAACCATCAAAATTTTCAAAAGTCTGATACTCGAAACCAATAACAACAATGGCCCAGGGGAAAAACACACACACCATTGTAATCGGGCGAGTTTCTACTTTCAGATGCAACGCGAATTTCTCGAGTTCGACAGTCCGTTCGCGAGATATGGGAGTTTGAATTTAAGGAATGGTTGAGAAACCATCAAAATTTTCGCCGGTCTGATACTCGAAACCAATAACTGGAATGGACTAGGGGAAAAGTACACACACCATTGTAATCGGGCGAGTTTCTACTTTCAGATGCAACGGGAATTTCTCGAGTTCGTCAATCCGCTCGCGAGATATAGGAGTTTGAAGTTAAGGAATGATTGAGGAACCATCAAAATTTTCCCAAGTCTCATACTCGAAACCAATTCCTGGAATGACCTAGGGGAAAAGTACACACACCATTGTAATCGGGCGAGTTTCTACTTTCAGATGCAACGGGAATTTCTCGAGTTCGTCAATCCGTTCGCGAGATATGGGAGTTTGAAGTTAAGGAATGATTGAGGAACCATCAAAATTTTAGCAAGTCTCATACTCGAAACCAATTCCTGGAATGACCTAGGGGAAAAGCACACACACCATTGTAATCGGGCGAGTTTCTACTTTCAGATGCAACGGGAATTTCTCGAGTTCGTCAATCCTTTCGCGAGATATGGGAGTTTGAATTAAGGAATGGTTGAGAGACCATCAAAATTTTCGCTGGTCTGATACTCGAAACCAATAACTGGAATGGCCTAGGGGAAAAGTACACACACCACTGTAATCGGGCGAGTTTCTACTTTCAGATGCAACGCGAATTTCTCGAGTTCGTCAGTCCGTTCGCGAGATATGGGAGTTTGAAGTTAAGGAATGGTTGAGAAACCATCAAAATTTTCGCTGGTCTGATACTCGAAACCAATAACTGGAATGGCCTAGGGGAAAAGTACACACACCATTGTAATCGGGCGAGTTTCTGCTTTCAGATGCAACGGGAATTTCTCGAGTTCGTCAATCCTTTCGCGAAATATCGGAGTTTGGATTTAAGAGATGTTTGAGAAACCATCAAAATTTTCGCAATTCAGATGCTAGAAACGAATAACTGGAGTTGCCTAGGGCAAAAGTACACACAACATTGTAATCGGGCGAGTTCCTACTCTCAGATGCAACGCGAATTTCTCGAGTTTGTCAGTCCGTTCGCGAAATATGGGAGTTTGAAGTTAAGGAATGGTTGAGAAACCATCAAAATTTTCGCTGGTCTGATACTCGAAACTAATAACTGGAATGGCCTAGGGCAAAAATACACAAACCATTGTAATCGGGCGAGTTTCTACTTTCAGATGCAACGCTAATTTCTCGAGTTCGTCAATCCGTTCGCGAGATATGGGAGCTTGAAATTAAGGAATGGTTGAGAAACCATCAAAATTTTCGCAAGTCTGATACTCGAAACCAATAACTGGAATGGCCCAGGGGAAAAGTACACACACCATTGTAATCGGGCGAGCTTCTACTTTCAGTTGCAACGGGAATTTCTCGAGTTCGTCAATCATTTCGCGAGATATGGGAGTTTGAAGTTAGGGAATAGTTGAGAAACTATCAAAATTTTCGCAAGTCTGACACTCGAAACCAATAACTACTATGGCCTAGGGCAAAAATACACACACCATTGTAATCGGGCGAGTTTCTACTTTCAGATGCAACGCGAATTTCTCGAGTTCGTCAATCCGTTCGCGAGATCTTGGAGTTTGAAGTTAAGGAAAGATTGAGGAACCATCAAAGTTTTCGCAAGTCTGATACTCGAAACCAATAACTGGAATGGCCTAGGGGAAAAGTACACAACCCATTGTAATCGGGCGAGTTTCTACTTTCAGATGCAACGCGAATTTCTCGAGTTCGCCAGTCCGTTCGCGAGATATGGGTGTTTGAAGTTAAGGAATGGTTGAGAAACCATCAAAATTTTCGCTGGTCTGATACTCGAAACCAATAACTGGAATGGACTAGGGAAAAAATACGCACACCATTGTAATCGGGCGAGTTCCTACTTTCAGATGCAATAGGAGTTTCTCGAGTTCGTCAATCCGTTCGCGAAATATGGGAGCTTTAAATTAAGGAATGGTTGAGGAACCATCAAAATTTTCGCAAGTCTGATACTCGAAACCAATAACCGGAATGGCCTAGGGGAAAAGTACACAACCCATTGTAATCGGGCGAGTTTCTACTCTCAGATGCAACGCGAATTTCTCGAGTTCGCCAGTCCGTTCGCGAGATATGGGAGTTTGAAGTTAAGGAAAGATTGAGGAACCATCAAAGTTTTCGCAAGTCTGATACTCGAAACCAATAACTGGAATGGCCTAGGGGAAAAGTACACAACCCATTGTAATCGGGCGAGTTTCTACTTTCAGATGCAACGCGAATTTCTCGAGTTCGCCAGTCCGTTCGCGAGATATGGGTGTTTGAAGTTAAGGAATGGTTGAGAAACCATCAAAATTTTCGCTGGTCTGATACTCGAAACCAATAACTGGAATGGACTAGGGAAAAAGTACACAAACCATTGTAATCGGGCGAGTTTCTACTTTCAGATGCAACGGGAATTTCTCAAGTTCGTCATTCCTTTCGCGAGATATGGGAGCTTGAAGTTAAGGAATGGTTGAGATACCATCAAAATTTTCGCAAGTCTGATACTCGAAATCAATAACTGGAATGGCCTAGGGGAAAAATACACATACCTTTGTAATCGGGCGAGTTTCCACTTTCAGATGCAACAGGAATTTCTCGAGTTCGTCAATCCGTTCGCGAGATGTGGGAGTTTGAAGTTAAGGAATGGTTGAGAAACCATCGAAATTTTCGCAATTCTGATGCTAGAAACGAATAACTGGAATGGCCTAGGGGAAAAGTACACACACCATTCTAATCGGGCGATTCTCTACTTTCAGATGCAACAGGAATTTCTCGAGTTCGTCAATCCGTTCGCGAGATATGGGAGTTTGAAGTTAAGGAATGGTTGAGAAACCCTCAAAATTTTTGCAAGTCTGATACTCGAAACCAATAACTACAAAGGCCTAGGGGAGAAACACACATATCTTTGTAATCGGGCGAGTTTCTGCGTTCAGATGCAACAAGAATTTCTCGAGTTCGTCAATCCGTGCGCGAGATATGGGAGTTTGAAGTTAAGGAATGCTTGCGAAACAAACAAAATTTTCGCAAGTCTGATACTCGAAACCAATAACTACAAAGGCCTAGGGGAAAATACACATACCGTTGTAATCGGGCGAGTTTCTGCATTCAGATGCAATAGGAAATTCTCGAGTTCGTCAATCCGTTCGCGAGATATGGGAGTTTGAAGTTAAGAAATGCTTGAGTAACCATCAAAATTTTCGCAATTCTGATGCTAGAAACCAATAACTACAAAGGCCCAGGGGAAAAATGCACATACCTTTGTAATTGGGCGAGCTTCCACTTTCAGATGCAACAGGAATTTCTCGAGTGCGTCATTCCGTTCGCGAGATATGGGAGGTTGAAGTTAAGGAATGGTTGAGAAACCATCAAAAGTCTCGCAATTCTGATAGTCGAAACCAATAATTACAAAGGCCCAGGGGAAAAATACACATACCTTTGTAATCGGGCGAGTTTCCACTTTCAGATGCAACAGGAATTTCTCGAGTTCGTCAATCCGTTCGCGAGATGTGGGAGTTTGAAGTTAAGGAATGGTTGAGAAACCATCAAAATTTTCGCTGGTCTGATACTCGAACCCAATAACTACAAAGGCCTAGGGGAAAAATGCACATACCTTTGTAATTGGGCGAGTTTCCAGTTTCAGATGCAACAGGAATTTCTCGAGTTCGTCATTCCGTTCGCGAGACATGAGAGTTTGAAGTTAGGAATGTTTGAGAACCATCAAAAGTCTCGCAATTCTGATGCTAGGAACGAATAACTGGAATGGCCTAGGGGAAAAGTACACACACCATTCTAATTGGGCGAGTATCTGCTTTCAGATGCAATAGGAAATTCTCGAGTTCGTCAATCCGTTCGCGAGATATGGAAGTTTGAAGTTAAGGAATGGTTGAGAAACCCTCAAAATTTTTGCAAGTCTGATACTCGAAAGCAATAACTACAAAGGCCTAGGGGTAAAATGCACATACCTTTGTAATCGGGCGAGTTTCCACTTTCAGATGCAACAGGAATTTCTCGAGTTCGTCATTCCGTTCGCGAGGCATGGGAGTTTGAAGTTAATGAATGGTTGAGAAACCCTCAAAATTTTTGCAAGTCTGATACTCGAAACCAATAACTACAAAGGCCTAGGGGAGAAACACACATATCTTTGTAATCGGGCGAGTTTCTGCGTTCAGATGCAACAAGAATTTCTCGTGTTCGTCAATCCGTGCGTGAGATATGGGAGTTTGAAGTTAAGGAATGCTTGCGAAACAATCAAAATTTTCGCAAGTCTGATACTCGAAACCAACAACTACAAAGGCCTAGGGGAAAATACACATACCGTTGTAATCGGGCGAGTTTCTGCATTCAGATGCAATAGGAAATTCTCGAGTTCGTCAATCCGTTCGCGAGATATGGGAGTTTGAAGTTAAGGAATGCTTGAGTAACCATCATAATTTTCGCAATTCTGATGCTAGAAACCAATAACTACAAAGGCCCAGGGGAAAAATGCACATACCTTTGTAATTGGGCGAGCTTCCACTTTCAGATGCAACAGGAATTTCTCGAGTGCGTCATTCCGTTCGCGAGATATGGGAGGTTGAAGTTAAGGAATGGTTGAGAAACCATCAAAAGTCTCGCAATTCTGATAGTCGAAACCAATAATTACAAAGGCCCAGGGGAAAAATACACATACCTTTGTAATCGGGCGAGTTTCCACTTTCAGATGCAACGGGAATTTCTTGAGTTCGTCAATCCGTTCGCGAGATGTGGGAGTTTGAAGTTAAGGAATGGTTGAGAAACCATCAAAATTTTCGCTGGTCTGATACTCGAACCCAATAACTACAAAGGCCTAGGGGAAAAATGCACATACCTTTGTAATTGGGCGAGTTTCCAGTTTCAGATGCAACAGGAATTTCTCGAGTTCGTCATTCCGTTCGCGAGACATGGGAGTTTGAAGTTAGGAATGTTTGAGAAACCATCAAAAGTCTCGCAATTCTGATGCTAGAAACGAATAACTGGAATGGCCTAGGGGAAAAGTACACACACCATTCTAATTGGGCGAGTATCTGCTTTCAGATGCAATAGGAAATTCTCGAGTTCGTCAATCCGTTCGCGAGATGTGGGAGTTTGAAGTTAAGGAATGGTTGAGAAACCATCGAAATTTTCGCAATTCTGATGCTAGAAACGAATAACTGGAATGGCCTAGGGGAAAAGTACACACACCATTCTAATCGGGCGATTCTCTACTTTCAGAGGCAACAGGAATTTCTCGAGTTCGTCAATCCGTTCGCGAGATATGGGAGTTTGAAGTTAAGGAATGGTTGAGATACCATCAAAATTTTCGCAAGTCTGATACTCGAAACCAATAACTGGAATGGCCTAGGGGAAAAATACACATACCTTTGTAATCGGGCGAGTTTCTGCGTTTAGATGCAACAAGAATTTCTCGAGTTCGTCAATCCGTGCGCGAGATATGGGTGTTTGAAGTTAAGGAATGCTTGAGAAACAATCAAAATTTTCGCAAGTATGATACTCGAAACCAATAACTACAAAGGCCTAGGGGAAAATACACATACCGTTGTAATCGGGCGAGTTTCTGCTTTCAGATGCAATAGGAAATTCTCGAGTTCGTCAATCCGTTCTCGAGATATGAGAGTTTGAAATTAAGGAATGGTTGAGAAACCATCAAAAGTCTCGCAATTCTGATAGTCGAAACCAATAACTACAAAGGCCTAGGGGAAAAATGCACATACCTTTGTAATCGGGCGAGTTTCCACTTTCAGATGCAACAGGAATTTCTCGAGTTCGTCAATCCGTTCGCGAGATGTGGGAGTTTGAAGTTAAGGAATGGTTGAGAAACCATCGAAATTTTCGCAATTCTGATGCTAGAAACGAATAACTGGAATGGCCTAGGGGAAAAGTACACACACCATTCTAATCGGGCGATTCTCTACTTTCAGATGCAACAGGAATTTCTCGAGTTCGTCAATCCGTTCGCGAGATATGGGAGTTTGAAGTTAAGGAATGGTTGAGATACCATCAAAATTTTCGCAAGTCTGATACTCGAAACCAATAACTGGAATGGCCTAGGGGAAAAATACACATACCTTTGTAATCGGGCGAGTTTCTGCGTTTAGATGCAACAAGAATTTCTCGAGTTCGTCAATCCGTGCGCGAGATATGGGTGTTTGAAGTTAAGGAATGCTTGAGAAACAATCAAAATTTTCGCAAGTATGATACTCGAAACCAATAACTACAAAGGCCTAGGGGAAAATACACATACCGTTGTAATCGGGCGAGTTTCTGCTTTCAGATGCAATAGGAAATTCTCGAGTTCGTCAATCCGTTCTCGAGATATGAGAGTTTGAAATTAAGGAATGGTTGAGAAACCATCAAAAGTCTCGCAATTCTGATAGTCGAAACCAATAACTACAAAGGCCTAGGGGAAAAATACACATACCTTTGTAATCGGGCGAGTTTCCACTTTCAGATGCAACAGGAATTTCTCGAGTTCGTCAATCCGTTCGCGAGATGTGGGAGTTTGAAGTTAAGGAATGGTTGAGAAACCATCGAAATTTTCGCAATTCTGATGCTAGAAACGAATAACTGGAATGGCCTAGGGGAAAAGTACACACACCATTCTAATTGGGCGAGTTTCTGCTTTCAGATGCAATAGGAAATTCTCGAGTTCGTCAATCCGTTCGCGAGATATGAGAGTTTGAAGTTAAGGAATGCTTGAGTAACCATCAAAATTTTCGCAAGTCTGATACTCGATACCAACAACTACAAAGGCCTAGGGGAAAAATACGCGTACCGTTGTAATCGAGCGAGTTTCTGCTTTCAGATGCAACAGGAATTTCTCGAGTTCGTCATTCCGTTCGCGAGATATGGGATTTTGAAGTTAAGGAATGGTTGAGAAACCATCAAAATTTTCGCTGGTCTGATACTCGAACCCAATAACTACAAAGGCCTAGGGGAAAAATACACGAACCGTTGTAATCGGGCGTGTTTCTGCTTTCAGATGCAATAGGAAATTCTCAAGTTCGTCATTCCATTCGCGAGATATGGGAGTTTGAAGTTAAGGAATGGTTGAGAAACCTTCAAAATTTTCGCTGGTCTGATACTCGAACCCAATAACTACAAAGGCCTAGAGGAAAAATGCACATACCGTTGAAATCGGGCGAGATTCTGCTTTCAGATGCAACAGGAATTTCTCGAGTTCGTCAATCCGTTCGCGAGATATGGGAGTTCGAAGTTAAGGAATGGTTGATAAACCATCCAAATTTTCGCAATTCTGATGCTAGAAGCCAGTAACAACTATGGCCTAGGGCAAAAATGCACATACCTTTGTAATCGGGCGAGTTTCCAGTTTCAGATGCAACAGGAATTTCTCGAGTTCGTCATCCCGTTCGTGAGATATGGGAGTTCGAAGTTAAGGAGTGGTTGAGAAACCATCCAAATTTTCGCAATTCTGATGCTAGAAACCAATAACTACAATGGCCTAGGGGAAAATACACATACCGTTGTAATCGGGCGAGTTTCTGCTTTCAGATGCAACAGCAATTTCTCGAGTTCGTCATCCCGTTCGCGAGATATGGGAGTTTGAAGTTAAGGAATGGTTGAGAAACCTTCAAAATTTTCGCTGGTCTGATACTCGAAACCAATAACTGGAATGGCCTAGGTCAAAAATACACCAACCGTTGTAATCGGGCGTGTTTCTGCTTTCAGGTGCAATAGCAAATTCTCGAGTTCGTCATTCCGTTCTCGAGATATGGGAGTTCGAAGTTAAAGAATGCTTGAGAAACCATCAAAATTTTCGAAAGTCTGATACTCGAAACCAATAACTACAAAGGCCTAGGGGAAAAATGCACATATCTTTTAACCGGGCGAGTTTCCAGTTTCAGACGCAACAGGAATTTCTCGAGTTCGTCATCCCGTTCGCGAGATATGGGAGTTCGAAGTTAAGGAATGGTTGAGAAACCATCCAAATTTTCGCAATTCTGATGCTAGAAACCAATAACGACTATAGCCTAGGGCAAAAATGCACATACCGTTGAAATCGGGCGAGTTTCTGCTTTCAGATGCAATAGGAAATTCTCGAGTTCGTCAATCCGTTCGCGAGATATGGAAGATTGCAGTTAAGGAATGATTGAGAAACCATCAAAATTTTCGCAAGTCTGATACTCGAAACCAATAACTACTATGGCCTAGGGCAAAAATGCACATACCGTTGAAATCGGGCGAGTTTCCAGTTTCAGATGCAACAGGAATTTCTCGAGTTCGTCATCCCGTTCGCGAGATATGGGAGTTTGAAGTTAAGGAATGGTTGAGAAACCTTCAAAATTTTCGCTGGTCTGATACTCGAAACCAATAACTGGAATGGCCTAGGTCAAAAATACACGTACCGTTGTAATCGGGCGTGTTTCTGCTTTCAGATGCAATAGGAAATTCTCGAGTTCGTCAATCCGTTCGCGAGATATGGGAGTTTGAAGTTAAGGAATGGTTGAGAAACCATCAAAATTTTCGCTGGTCTGATACCCGAAACCAATAACAGCAAAGGCCTAGAGGAAAAATACACATACCTTTGTAATCGTGCGAGTTTCTACTTTCAGATGCAACAGGAGTTTCTCGAGTTCGACAATCCGTTCGCGAGATATAGGAGTTTGAAGTTAAGGAATGCTTGAGAAACCATCAAAATTTTCGCAATTCTGATGCAAGAAACAAATAACTACAATGGCCTAGGGGAAAAATGCACATACCTTTGTAATCGGGCGAGTTTCCACTTTCAGATGCAACAGGAATTTCTCGAGTGCTTCATTCCGTTCGCGAGATATGGGAGTTTGAAGTTAAGGAATGTTTGAGAAACCACCAAAATTTTCGCAAGCCTGATACTCGAAAACAATAACTACAAAGGCCTAGGGGAAAAATGCACATACCTTTGTAACCGGGCGAGCTTACAGTTTCAGACGCAACAGGAATTTCTCGAGTTCGTCATCCCGTTCGCGAGATATGGGAGTTCGAAGTTAAGGAATGGTTGAGAAACCATCCAAATTTTCGCAATTCTGATGCTAGAAACCAATAACTACTATGGCCTAGGGCAAAAATGCACATACCTTTGTAATCGGGCGAGTTTCCAGTTTCAGATGCAACAGGAATTTCTCGAGTTCGTCAATCCGTTCGCGAGATATGGGAGTTCGAAGTTAAGGAATGGTTGATGAACCATCCAAATTTTCGCAATTCTGATGCTAGAAACCAATAACTACTATGGCCTAGGGCAAAAATGCACATACCTTCGTAATCGGGCGGGTTTCCAGTTTCAGATGCAATAGGAATTTCTCGAGTTCGTCATCCCGTTCGCGTGATATGGGAGTTCGAAGTTAAGGAATGGTTGAGAAACCATCCAAATTTTCGCAATTCTGATGCTAGAAACCAATAACTACAATGGCCTAGGGGAAAATACACATACCGTTGTAATCGGGCGAGTTTCTGCTATCAGATGCAACAGCAATTTCTCGAGTTCGTCATCCCGTTCGCGAGATATGGGAGTTTGAAGTTAAGGAATGGTTGAGAAACCTTCAAAATTTTCGCTGGTCTGGTACTCGAAACCAATAACTGGAATGGCCTAGGTCAAAAATACACCAACCGTTGTAATCGGGCGTGTTTCTGCTTTCAGATGCAATAGGAAATTCTCGAGTTCGTCATTCCGTTCTCGAGATATGGGAGTTCGAAGTTAAGGAATGCTTGAGAAACCATCAAAATTTTCGAAAGTCTGATACTCGAAACCAATAACCACAAAGGCCTAGGGGCAAAATGCACATACCTTTGTAACCGGGCGAGTTTCCAGTTTCAGACGCAACAGGAATTTCTCGAGTTCGTCATCCCGTTCGCGAGATATGGGAGTTCGAAGTTAAGGAATGGTTGAGAAACCATCCAAATTTTCGCAATTCTGATGCTAGAAACCAATAACTACTATGGCCTAGGGCAAAAATGCACATACCGTTGAAATCGGGCGAGTTTCTGCTTTCAGATGCAATAGGAAATTCTCGAGTTCGTCAATCCGTTCGCGAGATATGGAAGTTTGCATTTAAGGAATGATTGAGAAACCATCAAAATTTTCGCAAGTCTGATACTCGAAACCAATAACTACTATGGCCTAGGGCAAAAATGCACATACCGTTGAAATCGGGCGAGTTTCCAGTTTCAGATGCAACAGGAATTTCTCGAGTTCGTCAATCCGTTCGCGAGATATGGTAATTTGAAGTTAAGGAATGGTTGAGAAACCATCATAATTTTCGCAAGTCTGATACTCGAAACCAATAACTACAATGGCCTGGGGGAAAAGTACACACACCGTTGAAATCGGGCGAGTTTCTGCTGTCAGATGCAACAGGAATTTCTCGAGTTCGTCAATCCGTTCGCGAGATATGGGAGTTTGAAGTTAAGGCATGCTTGAGAAACCATCAAAGTTTTCGCAAGTCTGATACTCGAATCCAATAACAACTATGGCCTAGGGCAAAAATACACATACCGTTGTAATCGGGCGAGTTTCTGCTTTCAGATGCAATAGGAAATTCTCGAGTTCGTCAATCCGTTCGCGAGATATGGAAGTTTGAAGTTAAGGAATGGTTGAGAAACCATCAAAATTTTCGCAATTCTGATGCTAGAAACCAATAACTACAATGGCCTAGGGGAAAAATTCACATACCGTTGTAATCGGGCGAGTTTCTGCTTTCAGATGCAACAGGAGTTTCTCGAGTTCGTCATCCCGTTCGCGAGATATGGGAGTTTGAAGTTAAGGCATGCTTGAGAAACCATCAAAGTTTTCGCAAGTCTGATACTCGAATCCAATAACAACTATGGCCTAGGGCAAAAATACACATACCGTTGTAATCGGGCGAGGTTCTGCTTTCAGATGCAACAGGAATTTCTCGAGTGCGTCATTCCGTTCGCGAGATATGGGAGTTTGAAGTTAAGGAATGGTTGAGAAACCATCAAAAGTCTCGCAATTCTGATAGTCGAAACCAATAACTACAAAGGCCTAGGGGAAAAATACACATACCATTGTAATCGGGCGTTTTTCTGCTTTCAGATGCAATAGGAAATTCTCGAGTTCGTCAATCCGTTCGCGAGATATGGTAGTTTGAAGTTAAGGAATGGTTGAGAAACCATCATAATTTTCGCAAGTCTGATACTCGAAACCAGTAACTACAATGGCCTAGGGGAAAAGTACACACACCGTTGTAATCGGGCGAGTTTCTGCTGTCAGATGCAACAGGAATTTCTCGAGTTCGTCAATCCGTTCGCGAGATATGGGAGTTTGAAGTTAAGGAATGCTTGAGAAACCATCAAAATTATCGCAAGTCTGATACTCGAAACCAATAACTACAAAGGCCTAGGGGAAAAATACACGTACCGTTGTAATCGGGCGAGTTTCTGCTTTCAGACGCAACAGGAATTTCTCGAGTTCGCCATTCCGTTCGCGAGATATGGGAGTTTGAAATTATGGAATGGTTGAGACACCATCAAAATTTTCGCTGGTCTGATACTCGAAACCAATAACTATAAAGCCCTAGGGGAAAAATGCACATACCTTTGTAATCGGGCGAGTTTCCAGTTTCAGATGCAACAGGAATTTCTCTAGTTCGTCATCCCGTTCGCGAGATATGGGTGTTCGAAGTTAAGGAATGGTTGAGAAACCATCCAACTTTTCGCAATTCTGATGCTAGAAACCAATAACTACAAAGGCCTAGGGGAGAAACCCACATATCTTTGTAATCGGGCGAGTTTCCACTTTCAGATGCAACAGGAATTTCTCGAGTTCGTCATTCCGTTCGCGAGATATGGGAGTTTGAAGTTAAGGAATGGTTGAGAAACCATCAAAATTTTCGCAATTCTGACGCTAGAAACCAATAACTACAATGGCCTAGGGGAAAATACACATACCGTTGTAATCGGGCGAGTTTCCACTTTCAGGTGCAACAGGAATTTCTCGAGTTCGTCATTCCGTTCGCGAGATATGGGAGTTCGAAGTTAAGGAATGCTTGAGAAACCATCAAAGTTTTCGCAAGTCTGATACTCGAAACCAATAACTGGAATTGCCTAGGGGAAAAGTACACACGCCATTGTAATCGTGCGAGTTTCTACTTTCAGATGCAACAGGAATTTCTCGAGTTCGTCATTCCGTTCGTGAGATATGGGAGTTTGAAGTTAAGGAATGGTTGAGAAACCATCAAAATTTTCGCAATTCTGATACTCGAAACCAATAACTACAAAGGCATAGGGGAGAAATGCACATACCGTTGTAAACGGGCGAGTTTCTGCTTTCAGATGCAACAGAAATTTCTCGAGTTCGTCCATCCGTTCGCGAGATATGGCAGTTAGAAGTTATGGAATGCTTGAGAAACCACCAAAATTTTCGCAAGTCTGATACTCGAAACCAATAACTACTATAGCCTAGGGCAAAAATGCACATACCGTTGAAATCGGGCGAGTTTCTGCTTTCAGATGCAACAGGAATTTCTCGAGTTCGTCAATCCGTTCGCGAGATATGGGAGTTTGAAGTTAAGGAATGGTTGAGAAACCTTCATAATTTTCGCAAGTCTGATACTCGAAACCAATAACTGGAATTGCCTAGGGGAAAAGTACACACGCCATTGTAATCGTGCGAGTTTCTACTTTCAGATGCAACAGGAATTTCTCGAGTTCGTCTTTCCGTTCGTGAGATATGGGAGTTTGAAGTTAAGGAATGGTTGAGAAACCATCAAAATTTTCGCAAGTCTGATACTCGAAACCAATAACTACTGTAGCCTACGGCAAAAATGCACATACCGTTGAAATCGGGCGAGCTTCTGCTTTCAGATGCAACAGGAATTTCTCGAGTTCGTCAATCCGTTCGCGAGATATGGGAGTTTGAAGTTAAGGAATGGTTGAGAAACCTTCAAAATTTTCGCAAGTCTGATACTCGAAACCAATAACTGGAATTGCCTAGGGGAAAAGTACACACGCCATTGTAATCGTGCGAGTTTCTACTTTCAGATGCAACAGGAATTTCTCGAGTTCGTCATTCCGTTCGTGAGATATGGGAGTTTGAAGTTAAGGAATGGTTGAGAAACCATCAAAATTTTCGCAAGTCTGATACTCGAAACCAATAACAACAAAGGCATAGGGGAAAAATGCACATACCTTTGTAATCGGACGAGTTTCCACTTTCAGATGCAACAGGAATTTCTCGAGTTCGTCAATCCGTTCGCGAGATATGGGAGTTTGAAGTTATGGAATGCTTGAAAAACCATGAAAATTTTCGCAAGTCTGATACTCGAAACCAATAACTACTATGGCCTAGGGCAAAAATGCACATACCGTTGAAATCGGGCGAGTTTCTGCTTTCAGATGCAACAGGAATTTCTCGAGTTCGTCAATCCGTTCGCGAGATATGGGAGTTTGAAGTTAAGGAATGGTTGAGAAACCTTCAAAATTTTCGCAAGTCTAATACTCGAAACCAATAACTGGAATTGCCTAGGGGAAAAGTACACATACCGTTGTAATCGGGCGGGTTTCTGCTGTCAGATGCAATAGGAAATTCTCGAGTTCGTCAATCCGTTCGCGAGATATGGGAGTTTGAAGTTAAGGAATGGTTGAGAAACCATCACAATTTTCGCAATTCTGATACTCGAAACCAATAACTACAATGGCCTAGGGGGAAAATACACATACCGTTGTAATCGGGCGAGTTTCTGCTTCCAGATGCAACAGGAGTTTCTCGAGTTCGTCAATCCGTTCAAGAGATATGGAAGTTTGAAATTAAGGAATGATTGAGAAACCATCAAAATTTTCGCAAGTATGATACTCGAAACCAATAACTGGAATGGCCTAGGGGAAAAGTACACACACCATTGTAATCGTGCGAGTTTCTACCTTCAGATGCAACAGGAATTTCTCGAGTTCGTCAATCCGTTCGCGAGATATGGGAGATAGAATTTATGGAATGCTTGAGAAACCATCACAATTTTCGCAAGTCTGATACTCGAAACCAATAACTTCAAAGGCCTAGGGGAAAAATACACGTACCGGTGTAATCGGGCGAGTTTCTGCTTTCAGATGCAACAGGAGTTTCTCGAGTTCGTCAATCCGTTCGCGAGATATGGAAGTTTGAAGTTAAGGAATGATTGAGGAACCATCAAAATTTTCGCAAGTATGATACTCGAATCCAATAACTGGAAAGGCCTAGGGGAAAAGTACACACACCATTGTAATCGTGCGAGTTTCTACTTTCAGATGCAACAGGAATTTCTCGAGTTCGTCATTCCGTTCGTGAGATATGGGAGTTTGAAGTTAAGGAATGGCTGAGAAACCATCAAAATTTTCGCAAGTCTGATACTCGAAACCAATAACTACAAAGGCATACGGGAAAAATGCACATACCTTTGTAATCGGACGAGTTTCCACTTTCAGATGCAACAGGAATTTCTCGAGTTCGTCAATCCGTTCGCGAGATATGGGAGTTTGAAGTTAAGGAATGGTTGAGAAACCATCAAAATTTTCGCAATTCTGATGCTCGAAACCAATAAATACTATGGCCTAGGGCAAAAATGGACATACCGTTGAAATCGGGCGAGTTTCTGCTTTCAGATGCAACAGGAGTTTCTCGAGTTCGTCAATCCGTTCGCGAGATATGGGAGTTTGAAGTTCAGGAATGCTTGAGAAACCATCAATATTATCGCAAGTCTGATACCCGAAACCAATAACTGGAATGGCCTAGGGGAAAAGTACACACACCATTGTATAAGTGCGAGTTTCTACTTTCAGATGCAACAGGAATTTCTCGAGTTCGTCAATCCGTTCGCGAGATATGGGAGTTTGAAGTTAAGGCATGCTTGAGAAACCATCAAAGTTTTCGCAAGTCTGATACTCGAATCCAATAACAACTATGGCCTAGGGCAAAAATACACATACCGTTGTAATCGGGCGAGTTTCTGCTTTCAGATGCAATAGGAAATTCTCGAGTTCGTCAATCCGTTCGCGAGATATGGAAGTTTGAAGTTAAGGAATGGTTGAGAAACCATCAAAATTTTCGCAATTCTGATGCTAGAAACCAATAACTACAATGGCCTAGGGGAAAAATTCACATACCGTTGTAATCGGGCGAGTTTCTGCTTTCAGATGCAACAGGAGTTTCTCGAGTTCGTCATCCCGTTCGCGAGATATGGGACTTTGAAGTTAAGGCAGGCTTGAGAAACCATCAAAGTTTTCGCAAGTCTGATACTCGAATCCAATAACAACTATGGCCTAGGGCAAAAATACACATACCGTTGTAATCGGGCGAGGTTCTGCTTTCAGATGCAACAGGAATTTCTCGAGTGCGTCATTCCGTTCGCGAGATATGGGAGTTTGAAGTTAAGGAATGGTTGAGAAACCATCAAAAGTCTCGCAATTCTGATAGTCGAAACCAATAACTACAAAGGCCTAGGGGAAAAATACACATACCATTGTAATCGGGCGTTTTTCTGCTTTCAGATGCAATAGGAAATTCTCGAGTTCGTCAATCCGTTCGCGAGATATGGTAGTTTGAAGTTAAGGAATGGTTGAGAAACCATCATAATTTTCGCAAGTCTGATACTCGAAACCAGTAACTACAATGGCCTAGGGGAAAAGTACACACACCGTTGTAATCGGGCGAGTTTCTGCTGTCAGATGCAACAGGAATTTCTCGAGTTCGTCAATCCGTTCGCGAGATATGGGAGTTTGAAGTTAAGGAATGCTTGAGAAACCATCAAAATTATCGCAAGTCTGATACTCGAAACCAATAACTACAAAGGCCTAGGGGAAAAATACACGTACCGTTGTAATCGGGCGAGTTTCTGCTTTCAGACGCAACAGGAATTTCTCGAGTTCGCCATTCCGTTCGCGAGATATGGGAGTTTGAAATTATGGAATGGTTGAGACACCATCAAAATTTTCGCTGGTCTGATACTCGAAACCAATAACTATAAAGCCCTAGGGGAAAAATGCACATACCTTTGTAATCGGGCGAGTTTCCAGTTTCAGATGCAACAGGAATTTCTCGAGTTCGTCATTCCGTTCGCGAGATATGGGAGTTTGAAGTTAAGGAATGGTTGAGAAACCATCAAAATTTTCGCAATTCTGACGCTAGAAACCAATAACTACAATGGCCTAGGGGAAAATACACATACCGTTGTAATCGGGCGAGTTTCCACTTTCAGGTGCAACAGGAATTTCTCGTGTTCGTCATTCCGTTCGCGAGATATGGGAGTTCGAAGTTAAGGAATGCTTGAGAAACCATCAAAGTTTTCGCAAGTCTGATACTCGAAACCAATAACTGGAATTGCCTAGGGGAAAAGTACACACGCCATTGTAATCGTGCGAGTTTCTACTTTCAGATGCAACAGGAATTTCTCGAGTTCGTCATTCCGTTCGTGAGATATGGGAGTTTGAAGTTAAGGAATGGTTGAGAAACCATCAAAATTTTCGCAATTCTGATACTCGAAACCAATAACTACAAAGGCATAGGGGAGAAATGCACATACCGTTGTAAACGGGCGAGTTTCTGCTTTCAGATGCAACAGAAATTTCTCGAGTTCGTCCATCCGTTCGCGAGATATGGCAGTTAGAGGTTATGGAATGCTTGAGAAACCACCAAAATTTTCGCAAGTCTGATACTCGAAACCAATAACTACTGTAGCCTACGGCAAAAATGCACATACCGTTGAAATCGGGCGAGTTTCTGCTTTCAGATGCAACAGGAATTTCTCGAGTTCGTCAATCCGTTCGCGAGATATGGGAGTTTGAAGTTAAGGAATGGTTGAGAAACCTTCAAAATTTTCGCAAGTCTGATACTCGAAACCAATAACTGGAATTGCCTAGGGGAAAAGTACACACGCCATTGTAATCGTGCGAGTTTCTACTTTCAGATGCAACAGGAATTTCTCGAGTTCGTCTTTCCGTTCGTGAGATATGGGAGTTTGAAGTTAAGGAATGGTTGAGAAACCATCAAAATTTTCGCAAGTCTGATACTCGAAACCAATAACTACTGTAGCCTACGGCAAAAATGCACATACCGTTGAAATCGGGCGAGTTTCTGCTTTCAGATGCAACAGGAATTTCTCGAGTTCGTCAATCCGTTCGCGAGATATGGGAGTTTGAAGTTAAGGAATGGTTGAGAAACCTTCAAAATTTTCGCAAGTCTGATACTCGAAACCAATAACTGGAATTGCCTAGGGGAAAAGTACACACGCCATTGTAATCGTGCGAGTTTCTACTTTCAGATGCAACAGGAATTTCTCGAGTTCGTCATTCCGTTCGTGAGATATGGGAGTTTGAAGTTAAGGAATGGTTGAGAAACCATCAAAATTTTCGCAAGTCTGATACTCGAAACCAATAACAACAAAGGCATAGGGGAAAAATGCACATACCTTTGTAATCGGACGAGTTTCCACTTTCAGATGCAACAGGAATTTCTCGAGTTCGTCAATCCGTTCGCGAGATGTGGGAGTTTGAAGTTATGGAATGCTTGAAAAACCATGAAAATTTTCGCAAGTCTGATACTCGAAACCAATAACTACTATGGCCTAGGGCAAAAATGCACATACCGTTGAAATCGGGCGAGTTTCTGCTTTCAGATGCAACAGGAATTTCTCGAGTTCGTCAATCCGTTCGCGAGATATGGGAGCTTGAAGTTAAGGAATGGTTGAGAAACCTTCAAAATTTTCGCAAGTCTAATACTCGAAACCAATAACTGGAATTGCCTAGGGGAAAAGTACACATACCGTTGTAATCGGGCGGGTTTCTGCTGTCAGATGCAATAGGAAATTCTCGAGTTCGTCAATCCGTTCGCGAGATATGGGAGTTTGAAGTTAAGGAATGGTTGAGAAACCATCACAATTTTCGCAATTCTGATACTCGAAACCAATAACTACAATGGCCTAGGGGGAAAATACACATACCGTTGTAATCGGGCGAGTTTCTGCTTCCAGATGCAACAGGAGTTTCTCGAGTTCGTCAATCCGTTCAAGAGATATGGAAGTTTGAAATTAAGGAATGATTGAGAAACCATCAAAATTTTCGCAAGTATGATACTCGAAACCAATAACTGGAATGGCCTAGGGGAAAAGTACACACACCATTGTAATCGTGCGAGTTTCTACCTTCAGATGCAACAGGAATTTCTCGAGTTCGTCAATCCGTTCGCGAGATATGGGAGATAGAATTTATGGAATGCTTGAGAAACCATCACAATTTTCGCAAGTCTGATACTCGAAACCAATAACTTCAAAGGCCTAGGGGAAAAATACACGTACCGGTGTAATCGGGCGAGTTTCTGCTTTCAGATGCAACAGGAGTTTCTCGAGTTCGTCAATCCGTTCGCGAGATATGGAAGTTTGAAGTTAAGGAATGATTGAGGAACCATCAAAATTTTCGCAAGTATGATACTCGAATCCAATAACTGGAAAGGCCTAGGGGAAAAGTACACACACCATTGTAATCGTGCGAGTTTCTACTTTCAGATGCAACAGGAATTTCTCGAGTTCGTCATTCCGTTCGTGAGATATGGGAGTTTGAAGTTAAGGAATGGCTGAGAAACCATCAAAATTTTCGCAAGTCTGATACTCGAAACCAATAACTACAAAGGCATACGGGAAAAATGCACATACCTTTGTAATCGGACGAGTTTCCACTTTCAGATGCAACAGGAATTTCTCGAGTTCGTCAATCCGTTCGCGAGATATGGGAGTTTGAAGTTAAGGAATGGTTGAGAAACCATCAAAATTTTCGCAATTCTGATGCTCGAAACCAATAAATACTATGGCCTAGGGCAAAAATGGACATACCGTTGAAATCGGGCGAGTTTCTGCTTTCAGATGCAACAGGAGTTTCTCGAGTTCGTCAATCCGTTCGCGAGATATGGGAGTTTGAAGTTAAGGAATGGTTGAGAAACCATCAAAATTTTCGCAATTCTGACGCTAGAAACCAATAACTACAATGGCCTAGGGGAAAATACACATACCGTTGTAATCGGGCGAGTTTCCACTTTCAGGTGCAACAGGAATTTCTCGTGTTCGTCATTCCGTTCGCGAGATATGGGAGTTCGAAGTTAAGGAATGCTTGAGAAACCATCAAAGTTTTCGCAAGTCTGATACTCGAAACCAATAACTGGAATTGCCTAGGGGAAAAGTACACACGCCATTGTAATCGTGCGAGTTTCTACTTTCAGATGCAACAGGAATTTCTCGAGTTCGTCATTCCGTTCGTGAGATATGGGAGTTTGAAGTTAAGGAATGGTTGAGAAACCATCAAAATTTTCGCAATTCTGATACTCGAAACCAATAACTACAAAGGCATAGGGGAGAAATGCACATACCGTTGTAAACGGGCGAGTTTCTGCTTTCAGATGCAACAGAAATTTCTCGAGTTCGTCCATCCGTTCGCGAGATATGGCAGTTAGAGGTTATGGAATGCTTGAGAAACCACCAAAATTTTCGCAAGTCTGATACTCGAAACCAATAACTACTGTAGCCTACGGCAAAAATGCACATACCGTTGAAATCGGGCGAGTTTCTGCTTTCAGATGCAACAGGAATTTCTCGAGTTCGTCAATCCGTTCGCGAGATATGGGAGTTTGAAGTTAAGGAATGGTTGAGAAACCTTCAAAATTTTCGCAAGTCTGATACTCGAAACCAATAACTGGAATTGCCTAGGGGAAAAGTACACACGCCATTGTAATCGTGCGAGTTTCTACTTTCAGATGCAACAGGAATTTCTCGAGTTCGTCTTTCCGTTCGTGAGATATGGGAGTTTGAAGTTAAGGAATGGTTGAGAAACCATCAAAATTTTCGCAAGTCTGATACTCGAAACCAATAACTACTGTAGCCTACGGCAAAAATGCACATACCGTTGAAATCGGGCGAGTTTCTGCTTTCAGATGCAACAGGAATTTCTCGAGTTCGTCAATCCGTTCGCGAGATATGGGAGTTTGAAGTTAAGGAATGGTTGAGAAACCTTCAAAATTTTCGCAAGTCTGATACTCGAAACCAATAACTGGAATTGCCTAGGGGAAAAGTACACACGCCATTGTAATCGTGCGAGTTTCTACTTTCAGATGCAACAGGAATTTCTCGAGTTCGTCATTCCGTTCGTGAGATATGGGAGTTTGAAGTTAAGGAATGGTTGAGAAACCATCAAAATTTTCGCAAGTCTGATACTCGAAACCAATAACAACAAAGGCATAGGGGAAAAATGCACATACCTTTGTAATCGGACGAGTTTCCACTTTCAGATGCAACAGGAATTTCTCGAGTTCGTCAAGCCGTTCGCGAGATGTGGGAGTTTGAAGTTATGGAATGCTTGAAAAACCATGAAAATTTTCGCAAGTCTGATACTCGAAACCAATAACTACTATGGCCTAGGGCAAAAATGCACATACCGTTGAAATCGGGCGAGTTTCTGCTTTCAGATGCAACAGGAATTTCTCGAGTTCGTCAATCCGTTCGCGAGATATGGGAGCTTGAAGTTAAGGAATGGTTGAGAAACCTTCAAAATTTTCGCAAGTCTAATACTCGAAACCAATAACTGGAATTGCCTAGGGGAAAAGTACACATACCGTTGTAATCGGGCGGGTTTCTGCTGTCAGATGCAATAGGAAATTCTCGAGTTCGTCAATCCGTTCGCGAGATATGGGAGTTTGAAGTTAAGGAATGGTTGAGAAACCATCACAATTTTCGCAATTCTGATACTCGAAACCAATAACTACAATGGCCTAGGGGGAAAATACACATACCGTTGTAATCGGGCGAGTTTCTGCTTCCAGATGCAACAGGAGTTTCTCGAGTTCGTCAATCCGTTCAAGAGATATGGAAGTTTGAAATTAAGGAATGATTGAGAAACCATCAAAATTTTCGCAAGTATGATACTCGAAACCAATAACTGGAATGGCCTAGGGGAAAAGTACACACACCATTGTAATCGTGCGAGTTTCTACCTTCAGATGCAACAGGAATTTCTCGAGTTCGTCAATCCGTTCGCGAGATATGGGAGATAGAATTTATGGAATGCTTGAGAAACCATCACAATTTTCGCAAGTCTGATACTCGAAACCAATAACTTCAAAGGCCTAGGGGAAAAATACACGTACCGGTGTAATCGGGCGAGTTTCTGCTTTCAGATGCAACAGGAGTTTCTCGAGTTCGTCAATCCGTTCGCGAGATATGGAAGTTTGAAGTTAAGGAATGATTGAGGAACCATCAAAATTTTCGCAAGTATGATACTCGAATCCAATAACTGGAAAGGCCTAGGGGAAAAGTACACACACCATTGTAATCGTGCGAGTTTCTACTTTCAGATGCAACAGGAATTTCTCGAGTTCGTCATTCCGTTCGTGAGATATGGGAGTTTGAAGTTAAGGAATGGCTGAGAAACCATCAAAATTTTCGCAAGTCTGATACTCGAAACCAATAACTACAAAGGCATACGGGAAAAATGCACATACCTTTGTAATCGGACGAGTTTCCACTTTCAGATGCAACAGGAATTTCTCGAGTTCGTCAATCCGTTCGCGAGATATGGGAGTTTGAAGTTAAGGAATGGTTGAGAAACCATCAAAATTTTCGCAATTCTGATGCTCGAAACCAATAAATACTATGGCCTAGGGCAAAAATGGACATACCGTTGAAATCGGGCGAGTTTCTGCTTTCAGATGCAACAGGAGTTTCTCGAGTTCGTCAATCCGTTCGCGAGATATGGGAGTTTGAAGTTCAGGAATGTTTGAGAAACCATCAATATTATCGCAAGTCTGATACCCGAAACCAATAACTGGAATGGCCTAGGGGAAAAGTACACACACCATTGTATAAGTGCGAGTTTCTACTTTCAGATGCAACAGGAATTTCTCGAGTTCGTCATTCCGTTCGTGAGATATGGGAGTTTGAAGTTAAGGAATGGTTGAGAAACCATCAAAATTTTCGCAAGTCTGATACTCGAAACCAATAACTACTATAGCCTAGGGCAAAAATGCACATACCGTTGAAATCGGGCGAGTTTCTGCTTTCAGATGCAACTGGAATTTCTCGAGTTCGTCAATCCGTTCGCGAGAGATGGGAGTTTGAAGTTAAGGAATGGTTGAGAAACCTTCAAAATTTTCGCAAGTCTGATTCTCGAAACCAATAACTGGAATTGCCTAGGGGAAAAGTACACACGCCATTGTAATCGTGCGAGTTTCTACTTTCAGATGCAACAGGAATTTCTCGAGTTCGTCATTCCGTTCGTGAGATATGGGAGTTTGAAGTTAAGGAATGGTTGAGAAACCATCAAAATTTTCGCAATTCTGATGCTCGAAACCAATAAATAGTATGGCCTAGGGCAAAAATGCACATACCGTTGAAATCGGGCGAGTTTCTGCTTTCAGATGCAACAGGAATTTCTCGAGTTCGTCAATCCGTTCGCGAGATATGGGAGTTTGAAGTTAAGGAATGGTTGAGAAACCTGCAAAGTTTTCGCAAGTCTGATACTCGAAACCAATAACTGGAATTGCCTAGGGGAAAAGTACACATACCGTTGTAATCGGGCGGGTTTCTGCTGTCAGATGCAATAGGAAATTCTCGAGTTCGTCAATCCGTTCGCGAGATATGGGAGTTTGAAGTTAAGGAATGGTTGAGAAACCATCACAATTTTCGCAATTCTGATACTCGAAACCAATAACTACTATAGCCTAGGGCAAAAATGCACATACCGTTGAAATCGGGCGAGTTTCTGCTTTCAGATGCAACAGGAATTTCTCGAGTTCGTCAATCCGTTCGCGAGATATGGGAGTTTGAAGTTAAGGAATGGTTGAGAAACCTTCAAAATTTTCGCAAGTCTGATACTCGAAACCAATAACTGGAATTGCCTAGGGGAAAAGTACACACGCCATTGTAATCGTGCGAGTTTCTACTTTCAGATGCAACAGGAATTTCTCGAGTTCGTCATTCCGTTCGTGAGATATGGGAGTTTGAAGTTAAGGAATGGTTGAGAAACCATCAAAATTTTCGCAAGTCTGATACTCGAAACCAATAACAACAAAGGCATAGGGGAAAAATGCACATACCTTTGTAATCGGACGAGTTTCCACTTTCAGATGCAACAGGAATTTCTCGAGTTCGTCAATCCGTTCGCGAGATATGGGAGTTTGAAGTTATGGAATGGTTGAGAAACCATCAAAATTTTCGCAATTCTGATGCTCGAAACCAATAAATACTCTGGCCTAGGGCAAAAATGCACATACCGTTGAAATCGGGCGAGTATCTGATTTCAGATGCAACAGGAGTTTCTCGAGTTCGTCAATCCGTTCGCGAGATATGGGAGTTTGAAGTTAAGGAATGCTTGAGAAACCATCAATATTATCGCAAGTCTGATACCCGAAACCAATAACTGGAATGGCCTAGGGGGAAAGTACACACACCATTGTATAAGTGCGAGTTTCTACTTTCAGATGCAACAGGAATTTCTCGAGTTCGTCAATCCGTTCGCGAGATATGGGAGTTTGAAGTTAAGGAATGGTTGAGAAACCATCACAATTTTCGCAATTCTGATACTAGAAACCAATAACTACAATGGCCTAGGGGGAAAATACACATACCGTTGTAATCGGGCGAGTTTCTGCTTCCAGATGCAACAGGAGTTTCTCGAGTTCGTCAATCCGTTCGCGAGATATGGAAGTTTGAAGTTAAGGAATGATTGAGAAACCATCAAAATTTTCGCAAGTATGATACTCGAAACCAATAACTGGAATGGCCTAGGGGAAAAGTACACACACCATTGTAATCGTGCGAGTTTCTACTTTCAGATGCAACAGGAATTTCTCGAGTTCGTCATTCCGTTCGTGAGATATGGGAGTTTGAAGTTAAGGAATGGTTGAGAAACCATCAAAATTTTCGCAATTCTGATACTCGAAACCAATAACTACAAAGGCATACGGGAAAAATGCACATACCGTTGTAATCGGGCGAGTTTCTGCTTTCAGATGCAACAGAAATTTCTCGAGTTCGTCCATCCGTTCGCGAGATATGGGAGTTAGAAGTTATGGAATGCTTGAGAAACCACCAAAATTTTCGCAAGTCTGATACTCGAAACCAATAACTACTATAGCCTAGGGCAAAAATGCACATACCGTTGAAATCGGGCGAGTTTCTGCTTTCAGATGCAACAGGAATTTCTCGAGTTTGTCAATCCGTTCGCGAGATATGGGAGTTTGAAGTTAAGGAATGGTTGAGAAACCTTCAAAATTTTCGCAAGTCTGATACTCGAAACCAATAACTGGAATTGCCTAGGGGAAAAGTACACACGCCATTGTAATCGTGCGAGTTTCTACTTTCAGATGCGACAGGAATTTCTCGAGTTCGTCATTCCGTTCGTGAGATATGGGAGTTTGAAGTTAAGGAATGGTTGAGAAACCATCAAAATTTTCGCAAGTCTGATACTCGAAACCAATAACAACAAAGGCATAGGGGAAAAATGCACATACCTTTGTAATCGGAGGAGTTTCCACTTTCAGATGCAACAGGAATTTCTCGAGTTCGTCAATCCGTTCGCGAGATATGGGAGTTTGAAGTTAAGGAATGGTTGAGAAACCATCAAAATTTTCGCAATTCTGATACTCGAAACCAATAAATACTATGGCCTAGGGCAAAAATGCACATACCGTTGAAATCGGGCGAGTATCTGATTTCAGATGCAACAGGAGTTTCTCGAGTTCGTCAATCCGTTCGGGAGATATGGGAGATAGAATTTATGGAATGCTTGAGAAACCATCAATTTTCGCAAGCCTGATACTCGAAACAAATAACTACTATGGCCTAGGGCAAAATGCACACACCGTTGTAATCGGGCGAGTTTCTGTTGTCAGATGCAACAGGAATTTCTCGAGCTCGTCAATCCGTTCGCGAGATATGGGAGTTTGAAGTTAAGGAATGCTTGAGAAACCATCAATATTATCGCAAGTCTGATACTCGAAACCAATAACTACAAAGGCCTAGGGGAAAGATACACATACCGTTGTAATCGGGCGGGTTTCTGCTTTCAGATGCAACAGGAATTTCTCGAGTTCGTCACTCCGTTCGCGAGATATGGGAGTTAGAAGTTATGGAATGCTTGAGAAACCATCAATTTTCGCAAGCCTGATACTCGAAACCAATAACTACTATGGCCTAGGGCAAAATGGACATACCGTTGAAATCGGGCGAGTTTCTGCTTTCAGATGCAACAGGAATTTCTCGAGTTCGTCAATCCGTTCGCGAGATATGGGAGTTTGAAGTTAAGGAATGGTTGAGAAACCTTCAAAATTTTCGCAAGTCTGATACCCAAACCAATAACTGGAATTGCCTAGGGGAAAAGTACACACGGCATTGTAATCGTGCGAGTTTCTACTTTCAGATGCAACAGGAATTTCTCGAGTTCGTCATTCCGTTCGCGAGATATGGGAGTTTGAAGTTAAGGAATGGTTGAGAAACCATCAAAATTTTCGCAATTCTGATGCTAGAAACCAATAACTACAATGGCCTAGGGGAAAAATACACATACCGTTGTAATCGGGCGAGTTTCTGCTTTCAGATGCAACAGAAATTTCTCGAGTTCGTCAATCCGTTCGCGAGATATGGGAGTTAGAAGTTATGGAATGCTTGAGAAACCATCAAAATTTTCGCAAGTCTGATACTCGAAACCAATAACTACTATAGCCTAGGGCAAAAATGCACATACCGTTGAAATCGGGCGAGTTTCTGCTTTCAGATGCAACAGGAATTTCTCGAGTTCGTCAATCCGTTCGAGAGATATGGGAGTTTGAATTTAAGGAATGGTTGAGAAACCTTCAAAATTTTCGCAAGTCTGATACTCGAAACCAATAACAACTATGGCCTAGGGCAAAAATACACATACCGTTGTAATCGGGCGAGTTTCTGCTTTCAGATGCAATAGGAAATTCTCGAGTTCGTCAATCCGTTCGCGAGATATGGAAATTTGAAGTTAAGGAATGATTGAGAAACCATCAAAATTTTCGCATGTCTGATACTCGAAAACAAATAACTGGAATGGCCTACGGGAAAAGTACACACACCATTGTAATCGTGCTAGTTTCTACTTTCAGAAGCAACAGGAATTTCTCGAGTTCGTCATTCCGTTCGTGAGATATGGGAGTTTGAAGTTAAGGAGTGGTTGAGAAACCATCAAAATTTTCGCAAGTCTGATACTCGAAACCAATAACAACTATGGCCTAGGGCAAAAATATACATACCGTTGTAATCGGGCGAGTTTCTGCTTTCAGATGCAATAGGAAATTCTCGAGTTCGTCAATCCGTTCGGGAGATATGGAAGTTTGAAGTTAAGGAATGATTGAGAAACCATCAAAATTTTCGCATGTCTGATACTCGAAAACAAATAACTGGAATGGCCTAGGGGAAAAGTACACACACCATTGTAATCGTGCGAGTTTCTACTTTCAGAAGCAACAGGAATTTCTCGAGGTCGTCATTCCGTTCGTGAGATATGGGAGTTTGAAGTTAAGGAATGGTTGAGAAACCATCAAAATTTTCGCTGGTCTGATACTCGAAACCAATAACTGGAATGGCCTAGGTCAAAAATACACGTACCGTTATAATCGGGCGTGTTTCTGCTTTCAGATGCAATAGGAAATTCTCGAGTTCGTCAATCCGTTCGCGAGATATGGTAGTTTGAAGTTATGGAATGGTTGAGAAACCATCAAAATTTTCGCAAGTCTGATACTCGAAACCAATAACAACTATGGCCTAGGGCAAAAATACACATGCCGTTGTAATCGGGCGAGTTTCTACTTTCAGATGCAAGAGGAATTTCTCGAGATCGTCATTCCGTTCGTGAGATATGGGAGTTTGAAGTTATGGAATGGTTGAGAAACCATCAAAATTTTCGGAAGTCTGATACTCGAAACCAATAACAACTATGGCCTAGGGCAAAAATACACATGCCGTTGTAATCGGGCGAGTTTCTACTTTCAGATGCAAGAGGAATTTCTCGAGTTCGTCATTCCGTTCGTGAGATATGGGAGTTTGAAGTTAAGGAGTGGTTGAGAAACCATCAAAATTTTCGCAAGTCTGATACTCGAAACCAATAACAACTATGGCCTAGGGCAAAAATACACATACCGTTGTAATCGGGCGAGTTTCTGCTTTCAGATGCAATAGGAAATTCTCGAGTTCGTCAATCCGTTCGCGAGATATGGTAGTTTGAAGTTATGGAATGGTTGAGAAACCTTCAAAATTTTCGCAAGTCTGATACTCGAAACCAATAACTGGAATTGCCTAGGGGAAAAGTACACACGCCATTGTAATCGTGCGAGTTTCTACTTTCAGATGCAAGAGGAATTTCTCGAGTTCGTCATTCCGTTCGTGAGATATGGGAGTTTGAAGTTAAGGAATGGTTGAGAAACCATCCAAATTTTCGCTGGTCTGATACTCGAAACCAATAACTGGAATGGCCTAGGTCAAAAATACACGTACCGTTATAATCGGGCGTGTTTCTGCTTTCAGATGCAATAGGAAATTCTCGAGTTCGACAATCCGTTCGCGAGATATGGTAGTTTGAAGTTATGGAATGGTTGAGAAACCATCAAAATTTTCGCAAGTCTGATACTCGAAACCAATAACAACTATGGCCTAGGGCAAAAATACACATGCCGTTGTAATCGGGCGAGTTTCTGCTTTCAGATGCAATAGGAAATTCTCGAGTTCGTCAATCCGTTCGCGAGATATGGAAGTTTGAAGTTAAGGAATGATTGAGAAACCATCAAAATTTTCGCATGTCTGATACTCGAAAACAACTAACTGGAATGGCCTAGGGGAAAAGTACATACACCATTGTAATCGTGCGAGTTTCTACTTTCAGATGCAACAGGAATTTCTCGAGTTCGTCATTCCGTTCGTGAGATATGGGAGTTTGAAGTTAAGGAATGGTTGAGAAACCATCCAAATTTTCGCTGGTCTGATACTCGAAACCAATAACTGGAATGGCCTAGGTCAAAAATACACGTACCGTTATAATCGGGCGTGTTTCTGCTTTCAGATGCAATAGGAAATTCTCGAGTTCGACAATCCGTTCGCGAGATATGGTAGTTTGAAGTTATGGAATGGTTGAGAAACCATCAAAATTTTCGCAAGTCTGATACTCGAAACCAATAACAACTATGGCCTAGGTCAAAAATACACGTACCGTTGTAATCGGGCGTGTTTCTGCTTTCAGATGCAATAGGAATTTCTCGAGTTCGTCAATCCGTTCGCTAGATATGGGAGTTTGAAGTTAAGGAATGGTTGAGAAACCATCAAAATTTTCGCAATTCTGATGCTCGAAAGCAATAAATACTATGGACTAGGGCAAAAATGCACATACCGTTGAAATCGGGCGAGTTTCTGCTTTCAGATGCAACAGGAGTTTCTCGAGTTCGTCAATCCGTTCGCGAGATATGGGAGTTTGAAGTTAAGGAATGCTTGAGAAACCATCAATATTATCGCAAGTCTGATACCCGAAACCAATAACTGGAATGGCCTAGGGGAAAAGTACACACACCATTGTATAAGTGCGAGTTTCTACTTTCAGATGCAACAGGAATTTCTCGAGTTCGTCAATCCGTTCGCGAGATATGGGAGTTAGAAGTTATGGAATGCTTGAAAAACCATGAAAATTTTCGCAAGTCTGATACTCGAAACCAATAACTACTATGGCCTAGGGCAAAAATGCACATACCGTTGAAATCGGGCGGGTTTCTGCTTTCAGATGCAACAGGAATTTCTCGAGTTCGTCAATCCGTTCGCGAGATATGGGAGTTTGAAGTTAAGGAATGGTTGAGAAACCTTCAAAATTTTCGCAAGTCTGATACTCGAAACCAATAACTGGAATTGCCTAGGGGAAAAGTACACATACCGTTGTAATCGGGCGGGTTTCTGCTGTCAGATGCAATAGGAAATTCCCGAGTTCGTCAATCCGTTCGCGAGATATGGGAGTTTGAAGTTAAGGAATGGTTGAGAAACCATCACAATTTTCGCAATTCTGATACTCGAAACCAATAACTACAATGGCCTAGGGGGAAAATACACATACCGTTGTAATCGGGCGAGTTTCTGCTTCCAGATGCAACAGGAGTTTCTCGAGTTCGTCAATCCGTTCGCGAGATATGGAAGTTTGAAGTTAAGGAATGATTGAGAAACCATCAAAATTTTCGCAAGTATGATACTCGAAACCAATAACTGGAATGGCCTAGGGGAGAAGTACACACACCATTGTAATCGTGCGAGTTTCTACTTTCAGATGCAACAGGAATTTCTCGAGTTCGTCATTCCGTTCGTGAGATATGGGAGTTTGAAGTTCAGGAATGCTTGAGAAACCATCAAAATTTTCGCAAGTCTGATACTCGAAACCAATAACAACTATGGCCTAGGGCAAAAATACACATGCCGTTGTAATCGGGCGAGTTTCTGCTTTCAGATGCACTAGGAAATTCTCGAGTTCGTCAATCCGTTCGCGAGATATGGAAGTTTGAAGTTAAGGAATGATTTAGAAACCATCAAAATTTTCGCATGTCTGATACTCGAAAACAACTAACTGGAATGGCCTAGGGGAAAAGTACACACACCATTGTAATCGTGCGAGTTTCTACTTTCAGATGCAACAGGAATTTCTCGAGTTCGTCATTCCGTTCGTGAGATATGGGAGTTTGAAGTTAAGGAATGGTTGAGAAACCACCAAAATTTTCGCTGGTCTGATACTCGAAACCAATAACTGGAATGGCCTAGGTCAAAAATACACGTACCGTTGTAATCGGGCGTGTTTCTGCTTTCAGATGCAATAGGAATTTCTCGAGTTCGTCAATCCGTTCGCTAGATATGGGAGTTTGAAGTTAAGGAATGGTTGAGAAACCATCAAAATTTTCGCAATTCTGATGCTCGAAAGCAATAAATACTATGGACTAGGGCAAAAATGCACATACCGTTGAAATCGGGCGAGTTTCTGCTTTCAGATGCAACAGGAGTTTCTCGAGTTCGTCAATCCGTTCGCGAGATATGGGAGTTTGAAGTTAAGGAATGCTTGAGAAACCATCAATATTATCGCAAGTCTGATACCCGAAACCAATAACTGGAATGGCCTAGGGGAAAAGTACACACACCATTGTATAAGTGCGAGTTTCTACTTTCAGATGCAACAGGAATTTCTCGAGTTCGTCAATCCGTTCGCGAGATATGGGAGTTAGAAGTTATGGAATGCTTGAAAAACCATGAAAATTTTCGCAAGTCTGATACTCGAAACCAATAACTACTATGGCCTAGGGCAAAAATGCACATACCGTTGAAATCGGGCGGGTTTCTGCTTTCAGATGCAACAGGAATTTCTCGAGTTCGTCAATCCGTTCGCGAGATATGGGAGTTTGAAGTTAAGGAATGGTTGAGAAACCTTCAAAATTTTCGCAAGTCTGATACTCGAAACCAATAACTGGAATTGCCTAGGGGAAAAGTACACATACCGTTGTAATCGGGCGGGTTTCTGCTGTCAGATGCAATAGGAAATTCCCGAGTTCGTCAATCCGTTCGCGAGATATGGGAGTTTGAAGTTAAGGAATGGTTGAGAAACCATCACAATTTTCGCAATTCTGATACTCGAAACCAATAACTACAATGGCCTAGGGGGAAAATACACATACCGTTGTAATCGGGCGAGTTTCTGCTTCCAGATGCAACAGGAGTTTCTCGAGTTCGTCAATCCGTTCGCGAGATATGGAAGTTTGAAGTTAAGGAATGATTGAGAAACCATCAAAATTTTCGCAAGTATGATACTCGAAACCAATAACTGGAATGGCCTAGGGGAGAAGTACACACACCATTGTAATCGTGCGAGTTTCTACTTTCAGATGCAACAGGAATTTCTCGAGTTCGTCATTCCGTTCGTGAGATATGGGAGTTTGAAGTTCAGGAATGCTTGAGAAACCATCAAAATTTTCGCAAGTCTGATACTCGAAACCAATAACAACTATGGCCTAGGGCAAAAATACACATGCCGTTGTAATCGGGCGAGTTTCTGCTTTCAGATGCACTAGGAAATTCTCGAGTTCGTCAATCCGTTCGCGAGATATGGAAGTTTGAAGTTAAGGAATGATTTAGAAACCATCAAAATTTTCGCATGTCTGATACTCGAAAACAACTAACTGGAATGGCCTAGGGGAAAAGTACACACACCATTGTAATCGTGCGAGTTTCTACTTTCAGATGCAACAGGAATTTCTCGAGTTCGTCAATCCGTTCGCGAGATATGGGAGTTAGAAGTTATGGAATGCTTGAAAAACCATGAAAATTTTCGCAAGTCTGATACTCGAAACCAATAACTACTATGGCCTAGGGCAAAAATGCACATACCGTTGAAATCGGGCGGGTTTCTGCTTTCAGATGCAACAGGAATTTCTCGAGTTCGTCAATCCGTTCGCGAGATATGGGAGTTTGAAGTTAAGGAATGGTTGAGAAACCTTCAAAATTTTCGCAAGTCTGATACTCGAAACCAATAACTGGAATTGCCTAGGGGAAAAGTACACATACCGTTGTAATCGGGCGGGTTTCTGCTGTCAGATGCAATAGGAAATTCCCGAGTTCGTCAATCCGTTCGCGAGATATGGGAGTTTGAAGTTAAGGAATGGTTGAGAAACCATCACAATTTTCGCAATTCTGATACTCGAAACCAATAACTACAATGGCCTAGGGGGAAAATACACATACCGTTGTAATCGGGCGAGTTTCTGCTTCCAGATGCAACAGGAGTTTCTCGAGTTCGTCAATCCGTTCGCGAGATATGGAAGTTTGAAGTTAAGGAATGATTGAGAAACCATCAAAATTTTCGCAAGTATGATACTCGAAACCAATAACTGGAATGGCCTAGGGGAGAAGTACACACACCATTGTAATCGTGCGAGTTTCTACTTTCAGATGCAACAGGAATTTCTCGAGTTCGTCATTCCGTTCGTGAGATATGGGAGTTTGAAGTTCAGGAATGCTTGAGAAACCATCAAAATTTTCGCAAGTCTGATACTCGAAACCAATAACAACTATGGCCTAGGGCAAAAATACACATGCCGTTGTAATCGGGCGAGTTTCTGCTTTCAGATGCACTAGGAAATTCTCGAGTTCGTCAATCCGTTCGCGAGATATGGAAGTTTGAAGTTAAGGAATGATTTAGAAACCATCAAAATTTTCGCATGTCTGATACTCGAAAACAACTAACTGGAATGGCCTAGGGGAAAAGTACACACACCAATGTAATCGTGCGAGTTTCTACTTTCAGATGCAACAGGAATTTCTCGAGTTCGTCATTCCGTTCGTGAGATATGGGAGTTTGAAGTTAAGGAATGGTTGAGAAACCACCAAAATTTTCGCTGGTCTGATACTCGAAACCAATAACTGGAATGGCCTAGGTCAAAAATACACGTACCGTTGTAATCGGGCGTGTTTCTGCTTTCAGATGCAATAGGAATTTCTCGAGTTCGTCAATCCGTTCGCGAGATATGGGAGTTTGAAGTTAAGGAATGCTTGAGAAACCATCAATATTATCGCAAGTCTGATACTCGAAACCAATAACTACAAAGGCCTAGGGGAAAAATACCCGTACCGGTGTAATCGGGCGAGTTTCTGCTTTCAGATGCAACAGGAATTTCTCGAGTTCGTCAATCCGTTCGCGAGATATGGGAGTTTGAAGTTATGGAATGCTTGAGAAACCATCAAAATTTTCGCAAGTATGATACTCGAAACCAATAACTACAAAGGCATAGGGGAAATATGCACACACCGTTGTAATCGGGCGAGTTTCTGCTTTCAGATGCAACAGGAATTTCTCGAGTTCGTCAATCCGTTCGCGAGATATGGGAGTTTGAAGTTATGGAATGCTTGAGAAACCATCAAAATTTTCGCAAGTATGATACTCGAAACCAATAACTACAAAGGCATAGGGGAAATATGCACATACCTTTGTAATCGGACGAGTTTCCACTTTCAGATGCAACAGGAATTTCTCGAGTTCGTCAATCCGTTCGCGAGATATGGGAGTTTGAAGTTAAGGAGTGGTTGAGAAACCATCAAAATTTTCGCAATTCTGATGCTCGAAACCAATAAATACTATGGCCTAGGGCAAAAATGCACATACCGTTGAAATCGGGCGAGTTTCTGCTTTCAGATGCAACAGGAGTTTCTCGAGTTCGTCAATCCGTTCGCGAGATATGGGAGTTTGAAGTTAAGGAATGCTTGAGAAACCATCAATATTATCGCAAGTCTGATACCCGAAACCAATAACTGGAATGGCCTAGGGGAAAAGTACACACACCATTGTATAAGTGCGAGTTTCTACTTTCAGATGCAACAGGAATTTCTCGAGTTCGCCAATCCGTTCGCGAGATATGGGAGTTAGAAGTTATGGAATGCTTGAAAAACCATGAAAATTTTCGCAAGTCTGATACTCGAAACCAATTACTACTATGGCCTAGGGCAAAAATGCACATACCGTTGAAATCGGGCGGGTTTCTGCTATCAGATGCAACAGGAATTTCTCGAGTTCGTCAATCCGTTCGCGAGATATCGGAGTTTGAAGTTGAGGAATGGTTGAGAAACCTTCAAAATTTTCGCAAGTCTGATACTCGAAACCAATAACTACAATGGCCTAGGGGGAAAATACACATACCGTTGTAATCGGGCGAGTTTCTGCTTCCAGATGCAACAGGAGATTCTCGAGTTCGTCAATCCGTTCGCGAGATATGGGAGTTTGAAGTTAAGGAATGGTTGAGAAACCATCAAAACTTTCGCAAGTCTGATACTCGAAACCAATAACTACAAAGGCATAGGGGAAAAATGCAAATACCTTTGTAATCGGACGAGTTTCCACTTTCAGATGCAACAGGAATTTCTCGAGTTCGTCATTCCGTTCGCGAGATATGGGAGTTTGAAGTTAAGGAATGGTTGAGAAACCATCAAAATTTTCGCAATTCTGATGCTAGAAACCAATAACTACAATGGCCTAGGGGAAAAATACACATACCGTTGTAATCGGGCGAGTTTCTGCTTTCAGATGCAACAGAAATTTCTCGAGTTCGTCAATCTGTTCGCGAGATATGGGAGTTAGAAGTTATGGAATGCTTGAGAAACCATCAAAATTTTCGAAAGTCTGATACTCGAAACCAATAACTACTATAGCCTAGGGCAAAAATGCACATACGGTTGAAATCGGGCGAGTTTCTGCTTTCAGATGCAAAAGGAATTTCTCGAGTTCGTCAATCCGTTCGCGAGATATGGGAGTTTGAAGTTAAGGAATGGTTGAGAAACCTTCAAAATTTTCGCAAGTCTGATACTCGAAACCAATAACTGGAATTGCCTAGGGCAAAAGTACACACGCCATTGTAATCGTGCGAGTATCTACTTTCAGATGCAAGAGGAATTTCTCGAGTTCGTCAATCCGTTCGCGAGATATGGGAGTTTGAAGTTAAGGAGTGGTTGAGAAACCATCAAAATTTTCGCAATTCTGATGCTCGAAACCAATAAATACTATGGCCTAGGGCAAAAATGCACATACCGTTGAAATCGGGCGAGTTTCTGCTTTCAGATGCAACAGGAGTTTCTCGAGTTCGTCAATCCGTTCGCGAGATATGGGAGTTTGAAGTTAAGGAATGCTTGAGAAACCATCAATATTATCGCAAGTCTGATACCCGAAACCAATAACTGGAATGGCCTAGGGGAAAAGTACACACACCATTGTATAAGTGCGAGTTTCTACTTTCAGATGCAACAGGAATTTCTCGAGTTCGTCAATCCGTTCGCGAGATATGGGAGTTAGAAGTTATGGAATGCTTGAAAAACCATGAAAATTTTCGCAAGTCTGATACTCGAAACCAATTACTACTATGGCCTAGGGCAAAAATGCACATACCGTTGAAATCTGGCGGGTTTCTGCTTTCAGATGCAACAGGAATTTCTCGAGTTCGTCAATCCGTTCGCGGGATATGGGAGTTTGAAGTTAAGGAATGGTTGAGAAACCTTCAAAATTTTCGCAAGTCTGATACTCGAAACCAATAACTACAATGGCCTAGGGGGAAAATACACATACCGTTGTAATCGGGCGAGTTTCGGCTTCCAGATGCAACAGGAGTTTCTCGAGTTCGTCAATCCGTTCGCGAGATATGGGAGTTTGAAGTTAAGGAATGGTTGAGAAACCATCAAAACTTTCGCAAGTCTGATACTCGAAACCAATAACTACAAAGGCATAGGGGAAAAATGCAAATACCTTTGTAATCGGACGAGTTTCCACTTTCAGATGCAACAGGAATTTCTCGAGTTCGTCATTCCGTTCGCGAGATATGGGAGTTTGAAGTTAAGGAATGGTTGAGAAACCATCAAAATTTTCGCAATTCTGATGCTAGAAACCAATAACTACAATGGCCTAGGGGAAAAATACACATACCGTTGTAATCGGGCGAGTTTCTGCTTTCTGATGCAACAGAAATTTCTCGAGTTCGTCAATCCGTTCGCGAGATATGGGAGTTAGAAGTTATGGAATGCTTGAGAAACCATCAAAATTTTCGAAAGTCTGATACTCGAAACCAATAACTACTATAGCCTAGGGCAAAAATGCACATACGGTTGAAATCGGGCGAGTTTCTGCTTTCAGATGCAACAGGAATTTCTCGAGTTCGTCAATCCGTTCGCGAGATATGGGAGTTTGAAGTTAAGGAATGGTTGAGAAACCTTCAAAATTTTCGCAAGTCTGATACTCGAAACCAATAACTGGAATTGCCTAGGGCAAAAGTACACACGCCATTGTAATCGTGCGAGTATCTACTTTCAGATGCAAGAGGAATTTCTCGAGTTCGTCAATCCCTTCGCGAGATATGGGAGTTTGAAGTTAAGGAGTGGTTGAGAAACCATCAAAATTTTCGCAATTCTGATGCTCGAAACCAATAAATACTATGGCCTAGGGCAAAAATGCACATACCGTTGAAATCGGGCGAGTTTCTGCTTTCAGATGCAACAGGAGTTTCTCGAGTTCGTCAATCCGTTCGCGAGATATGGGAGTTTGAAGTTAAGGAATGCTTGAGAAACCATCAATATTATCGCAAGTCTGATACCCGAAACCAATAACTGGAATGGCCTAGGGGAAAAGTACACACACCATTGTATAAGTGCGAGTTTCTACTTTCAGATGCAACAGGAATTTCTCGAGTTCGTCAATCCGTTCGCGAGATATGGGAGTTAGAAGTTATGGAATGCTTGAAAAACCATGAAAATTTTCGCAAGTCTGATACTCGAAACCAATTACTACTATGGCCTAGGGCAAAAATGCACATACCGTTGAAATCTGGCGGGTTTCTGCTTTCAGATGCAACAGGAATTTCTCGAGTTCGTCAATCCGTTCGCGAGATATGGGAGTTTGAAGTTAAGGAATGGTTGAGAAACCTTCAAAATTTTCGCAAGTCTGATACTCGAAACCAATAACTACAATGGCCTAGGGGGAAAATACACATGCCGTTGTAATCGGGCGAGTTTCGGCTTCCAGATGCAACAGGAGTTTCTCGAGTTCGTCAATCCGTTCGCGAGATATGGGAGTTTGAAGTTAAGGAATGGTTGAGAAACCATCAAAACTTTCGCAAGTCTGATACTCGAAACCAATAACTACAAAGGCATAGGGGAAAAATGCAAATACCTTTGTAATCGGACGAGTTTCCACTTTCAGATGCAACAGGAATTTCTCGAGTTCGTCATTCCGTTCGCGAGATATGGGAGTTTGAAGTTAAGGAATGGTTGAGAAACCATCAAAATTTTCGCAATTCTGATGCTAGAAACCAATAACTACAATGGCCTAGGGGAAAAATACACATACCGTTGTAATCGGGCGAGTTTCTGCTTTCAGATGCAACAGAAATTTCTCGAGTTCGTCAATCTGTTCGCGAGATATGGGAGTTAGAAGTTATGGAATGCTTGAGAAACCATCAAAATTTTCGAAAGTCTGATACTCGAAACCAATAACTACTATAGCCTAGGGCAAAAATGCACATACGGTTGAAATCGGGCGAGTTTCTGCTTTCAGATGCAACAGGAATTTCTCGAGTTCGTCAATCCGTTCGCGAGATATGGGAGTTTGAAGTTAAGGAATGGTTGAGAAACCTTCAAAATTTTCGCAAGTCTGATACTCGAAACCAATAACTGGAATTGCCTAGGGCAAAAGTACACACGCCATTGTAATCGTGCGAGTATCTACTTTCAGATGCAAGAGGAATTTCTCGAGTTCGTCAATCCGTTCGCGAGATATGGGAGTTTGAAGTTAAGGAGTGGTTGAGAAACCATCAAAATTTTCGCAATTCTGATGCTCGAAACCAATAACTACAATGGCCTAGGGGAAAAATACACATACCGTTGTAATCGGGCGAGTTTCTGCTTTCAGATGCAACAGAAATTTCTCGAGTTCGTCAATCCGTTCGCGAGATATGGGAGTTAGAAGTTATGGAATGCTTGAGAAACCATCAAAACTTTCGCAATTCTGATGCTCGAAACCAATAAATACTATGGCCTAGGGCAAAAATGCACATACCGTTGAAATCGGGCGAGTTTCTGCTTTCAGATGCAACAGGAGTTTCTCGAGTTCGTCAATCCGTTCGCGAGATATGGGAGTTTGAAGTTAAGGAATGCTTGAGAAACCATCAATATTATCGCAAGTCTGATACCCGAAACCAATAACTGGAATGGCCTAGGGGAAAAGTACACACACCATTGTATAAGTGCGAGTTTCTACTTTCAGATGCAACAGGAATTTCTCGAGTTCGTCAATCCGTTCGCGAGATATGGGAGTTAGAAGTTATGGAATGCTTGAAAAACCATGAAAATTTTCGCAAGTCTGATACTCGAAACCAATTACTACTATGGCCTAGGGCAAAAATGCACATACCGTTGAAATCTGGCGGGTTTCTGCTTTCAGATGCAACAGGAATTTCTCGAGTTCGTCAATCCGTTCGCGAGATATGGGAGTTTGAAGTTAAGGAATGGTTGAGAAACCTTCAAAATTTTCGCAAGTCTGATACTCGAAACCAATAACTACAATGGCCTAGGGGGAAAATACACATGCCGTTGTAATCGGGCGAGTTTCGGCTTCCAGATGCAACAGGAGTTTCTCGAGTTCGTCAATCCGTTCGCGAGATATGGGAGTTTGAAGTTAAGGAATGGTTGAGAAACCATCAAAACTTTCGCAAGTCTGATACTCGAAACCAATAACTACAAAGGCATAGGGGAAAAATGCAAATACCTTTGTAATCGGACGAGTTTCCACTTTCAGATGCAACAGGAATTTCTCGAGTTCGTCATTCCGTTCGCGAGATATGGGAGTTTGAAGTTAAGGAATGGTTGAGAAACCATCAAAATTTTCGCAATTCTGATGCTAGAAACCAATAACTACAATGGCCTAGGGGAAAAATACACATACCGTTGTAATCGGGCGAGTTTCTGCTTTCAGATGCAACAGAAATTTCTCGAGTTCGTCAATCCGTTCGCGAGATATGGGAGTTAGAAGTTATGGAATGCTTGAGAAACCATCAAAACTTTCGAAAGTCTGATACTCGAAACCAATAACTACTATAGCCTAGGGCAAAAATGCACATACGGTTGAAATCGGGCGAGTTTCTGCTTTCAGATGCAACAGGAATTTCTCGAGTTCGTCAATCCGTTCGCGAGATATGGGAGTTTGAAGTTAAGGAATGGTTGAGAAACCTTCACAATTTTCGCAAGTCTGATACTCGAAACCAATAACTGGAATTGCCTAGGGCAAAAGTACACACGCCATTGTAATCGTGCGAGTATCTACTTTCAGATGCAAGAGGAATTTCTCGAGTTCGTCATTCCGTTCGTGAGATATGGGAGTTTGAAGTTAAGGAGTGGTTGAGAAACCATCAAAATTTTCGCAAGTCTGATACTCGAAACCAATAACAACTATGGCCTAGGGCAAAAATACACATACCGTTGTAATCGGGCGAGTTTCTGCTTTCAGAAGCAATAGGAAATTCTCGAGTTCGTCAATCCGTTCGCGAGATATGGAAGTTTGAAGTTAAGGAATGATTGAGAAACCATCAAAATTTTCGCATGTCTGATACTCGAAAACAAATAACTGGAACGGCCTAGGGGAAAAGTACACACACCATTGTAATCGTGCGAGTTTCTACTTTCAGATGCAACAGGAATTTCTCGAGTTCGTCATTCCGTTAGTGAGATATGGGAGTTTGAAGTTAAGGAATGTTTGAGAAACCATCAAATTTTCGCTGGTCTGATACTCGAAACCAATAACTGGAGTGGCCTAGGTCAAAAATACACGTACCGTTATAATCGGGCGTGTTTCTGCTTTCAGATGCAATAGGAAATTCTCGAGTTCGTCAATCCGTTCGCGAGATATGGTAGTTTGAAGTTATGGAATGGTTGAGAAACCATCAAAATTTTCGCAAGTCTGATACTCGAAACCAATAACAACTATGGCCTAGGGCAAAAATACACATGCCGTTGTAATCGGGCGAGTTTCTGCTTTCAGATGCAATAGGAAATTCTCGAGTTCGTCAATCCGTTCGCGAGATATGGAAGTTTGAAGTTAAGGAATGATTGAGAAACCATCAAAATTTTCCCATGTCTGATACTCGAAAACAAATAACTGGAATGGCCTAGGGGAAAAGTACACACACCATTGTAATCGTGCGAGTTTCTACCATCAGATGCAACAGGAATATCTCGAGTTCGTCATTCCGTTCGTGAGATATGGGAGTTTGAAGTTAAGGAATGGTTGAGAAACCACCAAAATTTTCGCTGGTCTGATACTCGAAACCAATAACTGGAATGGCCTAGGTCAAAAATACACGTACCGTTATAATCGGGCGTGTTTCTGCTTTCAGATGCAATACGAAATTCTCGAGTTCGTCAATCCGTTCGCGAGATATGGGAGTTAGAAGTTATGGAATGCTTGAGAAACCATCAAAATTTTCGCAAGTCTGATACTCGAAACCAATAACTACTATGGCCTAGGGAAAAAATGCACATACCGTTGAAATCGGGCGAGTTTCTGCTTTCAGATGCAAAAGGAATTTCTCGAGTTCGTCAATCCGTTCGCGAGATATGGGAGTTTGAAGTTAAGGAATGGTTGAGAAAGCTTCAAAATTTTCGCTGGTCAGATACTCGAAACCAATAACTGGAATGGCCTAGGTCAAAAATACACGTACCGTTGTAATCGGGCGTGTTTCTGCTTTCAGATGCAATAGGAATTTCTCGAGTTCGTCAATCCGTTCGCGAGATATGGGAGTTTGAAGTTAAGGAATGCTTGAGAAACCATCAATATTATCGCAAGTCTGATACTCGAAACCAATAACTACAAAGGCCTAGGGGAAAAATACCCGTACCGGTGTAATCGGGCGAGTTTCTGCTTTCAGACGCAACAGGAATTTCTCGAGTTCGTCATTCCGTTCGCGAGATATGGGAGTTTGAAGTTAAGGAATGGTTGAGAAACCATCAAAATTTTCGCAAGTCTGATACTCGAAACCAATAACTACAAAGCCATAGGGGAAAAATGCACATACCTTTGTAATCGGGCGAGTTTCCACTTTCAGATGCAACAGGAATTTCTCGAGTTCGTCATTCTGTTCGCGAGATATGGGAGTTTGAAGTTAAGGAATGGT